>NC_140081.1:29396029-30104016 GCF_964194135.1 Talpa europaea | reverse complement strand
CCTTCCCTCCTTCCTTACTTCTTCCTTCCTTCTTCCTTCCTTCCTTCCTTCCTTCCTTCCTTCTTCCTTCCTTCCTTCCTTCCTTCCTTCCTTCCTTCCTTCCTTCCTTCCTTCCTTCCTTCTCTTTCTCTCTCTCACTCTCTCCCCCTCACTCCCCCCTCCCACCCTCTTTTTTTTTGTCCACAATGTCAAAACAAGGAAATGGCTACCAAAAGCTACAGTCCAGTCTTCTCATAAATATAGACACGAAAATCCTCAACAACAAATACAATTCAACAATACATAAACAGAATTATACCATTATCAAATGAGGTTTAGCTAGTTAGTGCATGTAAGACTAAATTGATATTCAAATATCAAGGTAATCAATGTAGTCTGCTATATCAATAGGATACTGAAGAAAAACCATATGATCATATCAATTTATCAAAAAAAAAACCCAACCAAGCATTTGAAAACATTTATCATACATGTATAATAAAAATTCTCAGAAAAATAGGAATAGAGAGAATTCCTTCAGTTGGGTAAAAACAAAAAGTATCTGTAAATGAATTGAGGTTACTAGAGAGGGAGGTAAGAGTGGGGAGCAAAGGGAGAAGGGGGCCTACTCAACTGTTGTGGTAGATTATTTGTGCTTTGGTGGCAAGAGCTGTGTGGTGACATACATCTACGAGTCAGCCTAGTCCCCTCAATTATATACAATGCTGTAAACCAAGGTTACTTCCCAAAAAAGTTCCAGAAGAAAAGAACGGGAAGAATAATAATTTTAACCTTAAAAATTCTGCAAAAAAACCATACATAATTTGAAGATGAACTGTGTTCCTAAGATCAGTGAGGATGCCTGTTAATATTCTATTATTCCATATAGTGCTGGAGGTTCTAGCTAGTTCAATAAGTCAAGAAAAGGAAATAAAATTGTACAAATTATAATGAGAGGAATAAAGTAGTCCCTAGTTGCAGATTGCATGCCATGTAAAAAAAAAAGTCAAGTAATCTACAAAACAGCAAAACTTCAAGAACTAATAGGGAATTGAACAATATTGTGGGATATAAGATAAACATTCAAAAATCAATTATACTTTTATATTCTAGTCATGAACAAGTGAACACAGAAATTAAACATACAGTACTATTTACCATCCTGAAAAGATTAAACATTTAGATGTGACTTTAAAAAAGCAGGCACAAGAGTCTATGCTGAAAAATGCAAAACACATATGAAAGAAACCAAAGACCTAAATAGATAAAGTTATTTCTTGTTCATGGATTGAGAGACTTAACATGGTAAAGACGTCAGTCCCAAACTGATATACACATTTAATTTGATTGCTGTCAAAATCCCCATCAGATTTTTTTCTACATACAGACAAGATTATTCCAAAATTTTTATATATGGAAATTTAAAGGAATTAAAATGGTTAAAACAATTTGGAAAAGGAAAAATAAAATGGGAAGAAATAGTTCATCTGATTTTCAGACGTATTATGTAGCTCTAGTAGTCAAGATTGTATGCTATTGGAAGAAGGATGGACATGCAGAAAAATAGAATAGAATAGAGAATAGAAATAGAACCACACAAATAGGTCCAACTGATTTTTGACAGAGGTGCAAAAGTAATTCAATGAAGAGGGCCTCCCCGGTGGCGCAGCGGTTGAGCGCTGGGTTGCGAAACTGCGCGCGGCCTCTGCGGCGCCGGTTCGATCCCCGGCTGCTCCCCGGCCACCGGAGGAGGGTCCCGCATGGCGTGCAGACCTCTCCTGCCGCCCGCTGCTCCCCTCAGCAGTGTACTTCGGTCCTTCTGCCTGCTCTGCTCCCCGCTCTGGCTCTGGTGAATTCTCTCACCCTCCCGTGCTTCTGACTGTACCCAGTGCATGTATGAACAAAACAAACAAACAAACCAGCAAACAAATAAATAAAGCATGCCTCTATAAAAAAAAAATAAAAATAAAAATACTTTAAAAAAAAAAAAGTAATTCAATGAAGAACTGATAGCCCTTTCAACAAATGGTGCTAAAGCAATTGGACATCCATAGGCAAAAAAAAAAAAAAAAACACCTTGATCTTAATTTTTCAGCTTATGTAAAAATTAGCTTGAAATGAATCACAGACTTAGCTGTAAAATGTAAAACAATACATATGAGACCACCTCAGAATCTGGGGTTAGACAAAGAATTCTTAGATTCTGTACAAAAGGAAAAATCGATAAATCGGACTTGAACAAAAACAAAAACTTTGCCTTGTAAATGACCCTTAACAAGTCATCTAGGAGAAAATATGTGTAAACAACATATCTAATAGAGGACTCATATCATAAATATATAAGGAACTTTCAAAATGAACTAGTGAAAAACCAGCAATCCAATTTATAAACCTCACAAAAGAAATGGCATGTGAACAGATGTTTGACATCATTAGTCATCAGAGAGATGAAAATTAAAACCACAGTGATATATCCCTATACATCTACCAAAATGACCCAAAATGATCTATATAGCCATCACCAAATACTGAAAAGGATGTGGAGAAACTAGATCACTCATACATTGCTGGCAGAAATGTAAAGTGGTAGAGTCTGAAAATAGTTTGGCAGATTTCTTTGAAAAACTAAACATGCGGTTACAATATTTTCTAGCTATTACACTCTTAGGCATTTGTCCCAGAGAAATAACATATTCATGCAAAAACCTGTACACAAATGTTCATAATAGCTTTATTTACTGGCCTATATTTTCTTCAACAGGTGAACAGTTAAAGAAACTGGTAAATCCATACCTTGGGATACTACAGTAAAAAGGAAAGAAATATTAATGCAACTACTTTGATGAATCTCTAGGAAATTTTGCTGAGTGAAAAAACTCAATTCCAAAAGATTATATACTGTACGATTCCATTTATATGACTTTGAAATGACAGCATTCAGTACTGAAGGACAGAATAGTGATTGCCAGAAGTTAGAGACATCGAGGGAGGGGGAGAGTGGGTATTGTTATAAAGTCAAACACAAGATATTTTTGTAGCATTGAATGTGTTCAGTATGTCGAACACAGTGGTGAATATATTAAACCATGCGGCTGATTTAATTATATAAGATATAATACATAAAACAAAACAGGCATGCACATATAAACACAAATGCAAGTAACACTGGAGAAATCTTAATAAAACCACTATTGTGTTGATGTCAATATCTTGGTTGTGATTTTTTGCACAATATTGCCGTTGGATGAAACTGGGTAATTCACAGAAGCGAACTCTTTTTTTCTCACAACTGTGAGTGAGTCTACAAATATCTTGATAAAAGTTTAACTAAAAATTAACATGGATAGTAGGAACCCAATTATATATTTTAAATAAATAGAAAAGAATTATTGAATTTAGGATTATTCAATGATCTGAGAACAATGATTGTTTTGGAGTTGTGGATTAGAAATGATGTTTCTCCTAGCAACAACAAATGCTGGCGAGGGTGTGGAGAAAAAGGAACTCTTCTGCACTGTTGGTGGGAGTGCAAACTGGTCCAACCACTGTGGAGAGCTGTGTGGAGATTTCTGGACCTACTAAACATAGAGCTTCCATATGATCCAGCAATTCCACTCCTAGGTATTTACCCAAAGGACACAGAAACATCAATTCCAAAGAACACCTGCACCCCTATGTTTATAGCAGCACTGTTTACAATAGCTAAGCTTTGGAAACAACCCAAATGCCCAAAAATAGATGACTGGATCAAGAAGATGTGGTACATATATACCATGGAATATTACTCAGCATTCAAAAAAGATAAACACATGCAATTTGCAGCAACATGGATGGCGCTGGAAGGGATCATGCTCAGCGAAATAAGCCAAAAAGAAAAAGAAAAATACCGGATGGTCTCACTCATAGCAGGAATCTAGAAAACTTAAATAAGGGACCAGGAAAATGAATAACTATAAGAAAGTGAAAATCAAAATCAACAGAAAACTATGAACCAGAGACACTTTTAGGGGGGCGGGGGCGGGAGGGGAGGGATTGGGGTCAGAATGGGGGGGCTGCAATTGTATGGGGAATATAACAATAAAATTTATAAAAAAAAAAGAAATGATGTTTCTCTTGTTTATAGTATTCTGAACTTTCAAAAATATTCATCATGAATATCCAGCCATGTTACTGTCAGAAAAAACAAACAACAAACTATTTGAGCTAAGGGTCAATGTAACAACGTTTTTGTAAAATATACAAAGAGAAACATTGAAGCTAGGGAGACAAATCAATTCTAGTAATGTTTACCTTTTAGCAAAGTTGGAAAAGACATATTTTGGATTCCTACATATTTTGGATTTCTACTGCTCTATAGATCTGTGTTCTCTTTGGGTTTCTCAGTTTCAAAACACACCTCCTCTGCTCAGGAAAAGGCACAATTCATTCTGCCATAATTTTAGAAGGTCTAGTTTCTAAAATAAGATGATGGATGGACCTACATTTCTGAAAGTTGTTCTTATTTGAAGTACAGAAGAAACTAAGGAGATAGAATCTTTACATGTTAATTAAGAAAGAAGAGGAGGAGTGGTAGAGTTTAAACAGTGTGACTAACAACCCAGGTGAAAGGTAGTGAGAACCTGATATAAGTAAGCATTATAAGAATTGGACAGGAGGGAACAGTCACAAGACATGTTAAGGAATAGGAATTTGATTGTATCAGTTGGGATATTTCACACACTTGATTACACAAGTGAGAGATGAGTTGGGAGCCAAAGAGAACACAATGTAGGACCCCAGAGATTGCCAATAGTAAAAAGCTCCTAGGAACTGTCAGCCAGAAAGACAAGGGATAATGTCATGTTACTGAAGTGCAGTGGCCAAGATTGCCCAGAGGAAGCTGGAAATACAGTAGCTTCTCTGGCAAGAACTGAAGCCATAGATGTAGCCACAGCTGGAAAATCTACCCACATCAGAGAAAAAGGGTGAAGACACCCTAACTTCTTTCTCATTCCCACCCTCCAATTTCCCACCAATGCCGAGTCCATTTGTAAGCCAGAGTTAAGAGCTGGGGAAATGCAGCACATAGGAGTCAACTCCCTAAGATACAGAGCAGAGCTAGGGAAGGATAAGAAACATATCTGAGGGCAAACAAGTCTGGGACCAGCACAGTTAGTCTTCACTACTCAGAATCCATCTCTTGCCTCACACTTATATTTAACAAATTCATACTTCTTTCAGAGATGAGAAAACTATCCATAATACAATTCACTAGCTCTCTCCAGCAAAAGGAGGAAGAAAGCTTTATTAGTCATTTCTGTATCTCAACTCCAAGACTTCCAGGCATTTAGAATCCCTCATATAAATATTAGATCTGACTCCTTATATTCTGGTGGCCTATTGATAGAAAGTTAAATTATGAAGTTCTTGTTATCAACACTCCTCATACAAAATAGTTGGGAGAGATAAATGAAATTAAAAGAAATTACATGTATAGTAAATAATAAAGTATGTTTAGCTGCTCTAATTCTTGTTCCTGCAACTGGCCATGTGGTCATAGTTGATGTTCATCACTTTGTTCTTCCACCACATATTTTATTCCATCTCAGCCAGCACATTGACTGGTTTCAGCTCTTTGCCCAGTGGAGCAGTCTAGTTCTTTATTCTCAAAAGGTCTGAATCCTTGGTGGTCCTGTATTTCTTAGCTTGCTGTAACTTTGACCTTTACTATCAGACACAGAAGTACTAAAAGTTGCTCTCAAGAATATCAGGTTTCAGACAAAGTACCCTATCCCTAATGTATGGAAACAAACCAGTTTCCCATTGTTAATTGTGATCAATCCCCTCATCCAATGTATTCACCTCTTCTCTGTTTGTTGGCTCAGTAATATGAGGAGCTCCAAATGACAGGTGATAGTCTCAACTTCTAGTTTATAATAAGACTGAGCAGAAACATTTCCCCCTTGGAAACAAAAAACTCTAGGCCAGCAAAGCTGAAAGTTGTGAATAGGAAAGAAAAATTCTGTGAGTGGATAAGTAGGTATTATAGTAAGATGGGCCATTCCCACTACTTCCCCTTAATTCCTGGATTAATGTAGCTGGGTAGCTGCAGTGGGAAATCAGATTTGGTAAGTGAAAGTCCACCATTTTGAGTCTTGTTAGTCTCTAAAACTAGTGCCTTTCATCAGATAAAACCCCAACCAGAAGCTAGTTCGTATACAAGTCTGACAGATGCATCTTGTGGAGACCAGGGGGATGGCAGAGAGTGATTCCGAGTGAAAATAAGCCTGATTTACTGAAAGAGATAGTGGTTTTCCAGTATTCTAGCCTAGTTTACTGGCAAAATTCATTGAGCTGAGGATACAGGATTTCAAGAATACGCTGAACTTAACACCTTGAGGAACATCATGGTAATGTTGCCAAGGATGCTGTCTGACATTCAGGAGAGAAGCCTGCGACAGAGATATATAACTGGGAGTCAAGAAAATATAAAAATTCCTTGAAATCACGGGGTTTCACTCAGGGCCCTTGTAGGATAATTAGAGAAGAGAATCAGAGACATCACCAATATTCGAGTGACTGGCCATGGAATAGAAGGCTGTGAGGAAGAAGTGAAAGTGATATCTCAAAAGTCAAAAGAGAAAGAACCACCATGAAAAAGGGAGTGCAGGAAAAGATCTAACTCACCTGCATGCTCAATAGGATGTAACTGATAAGATCAAAGATAATTGAATGATATGAGGTTCATGTTGACCATGGCCTGGCTGAACTGGAAATGGATGACTCCTTAACTCTTTTTTTCCCCAAAGATTTATTTATTTATACAAACAGGTACAGGCCAGAGGCACAGGAGGATGAGAGAATTCACCAGAGACAGAGCGGGGAGCAGAACAGGCAGAAGGACCGAAGTACACTGCTCAGGGGAGCAGTGGGCGAGACAGGAGAGGTCTGCACGCCATGTGGGAATCTCCCTGGCTGGCCGGGATTGAACTGCAGAGGCTGTGGATAGCCTCACAGCACTGCGCTCAACCTGCTGTGCCACCGGGGAGGCCCTCCTTAACTCTTTATTTAACTCCCTCCTTCTTTTCTTCTCAGAACATCTGTCACAAGAGTTTGATCAATTTGAGGGAAAATGCTTCCAGTCCAAAGTTTAAATATTCATGACTGAACAAGAAAAGTGATGCTAGCCACATCTATTGCAAGAATTAAGACCATTCTCAGCAAACTGTCCACATTCCAGAAAATGTCGACACCTACCTGGAGGGTCCCCCTGTTATTGTCAAGGGCCCCAGAGGCACCCTATGGTGGGAATTCACTCCCATCAGTGTCAACTCAGGCTCCTTGGATAGAAAAAAAAAGAGGCTCTGTGTAGACAAATGGTGGGGAAATAGGAAAGAACTGGATACTGTTCACACTATCTGTAGTCACACACAGAACACGATCAAGGGTGTTACACTGGGCTTCCGCAACAAGATGAGGTCTGTGTATGATCGCTTCCCCATCAATGTCGTTATTCAGGAGAATGGGTCTCTTGTTGAAATCCAAAATTTCTTTGACAAAAACTACATTTGCAGGGTTTGCATGAAGCCAGGCTTTACTTGTTCAGTATATCAAGCCCAGAAAGATGAGTCGTTTCTCAAAGGTAATGACACGAGCTGTGTCAAATTCCACTTCTTTGATTCAGCAAGCCACAATAGTTAAAAGCAAGGATATCAGGAAATTTTTGGATGGTATCTGTTTGTGGAAAAGGAGCAGTTAAGCAAGCTGATGAGTAAGATTTAAGTTGTCCAGCTACAGACACAGCAAGATAGTGGATGATTTTCTCAGACCTATTTGTGATGTGGCTTTAAGATGAAATAAAAGTTATTATTGATTTGGGGGAAAAAAAGAAAAGTGATAGTTTTGGTGGGGAGTCTGGGAGGGAATGTGACAGGAAGAGAAACGCAGGGAGGCAAAGATCCCTCTTCCTTTTTGCCTACTGCCTACTGGAGAATGGAAAAGTCTAAACAAGCAATTAATTCTTTGTTTCATCTGAAAGCTGTGAAAATTTTGGTCCTGTTGATCTGGTGACGCTTTCCTTCTTAGAAATAGTGTGTGAGAAAGTATTTATTCCTTTTTACTGTAGAGTCAATACAGTATTGAAAATTTTTTTGTTTGTTTGTTTGTTTTATTTATTTGTTTCTTTGTTTGTTTATACATGCACTGGGTACATTCAGAAGCACGGGAGGGTGAGAGAATTCACCAGAGCCAGAGCGGGGAGCAGAGCAGGCAGAAGGACCGAAGCACACTGCTGAGGGGAGCAGCGGGCGGCAGGAGAGGTCTGCGCGCCACGTGGGACCCTCCTCCGGTGGCCGTGGAGCAGCCGGGGATCGAACCGGTGCCGCAGAGGCCGCAGGCAGCCTCGCAACCGAGCGCTCAACTGCTGCGCCACCGGGGAGGCCCCAGTATTGAAAATTTTTAATATGTTAAAAAAATTTAAAACCCATGCTCTTATAATCCTACCATTTTTAATGCTTTCTTTTATAAGTATACTTTGTACATGGTTGTAATCATAGCACACTTTTTTTTTCAAATTGGTGTCATAAGGATAAAAAGAGGTTTAGGATTTTGCACCAAACCCTTGAGATCCTTAGAACCAGGAAAATTTGCCCTCAGAAACTGAGGTGCGTGTTGAGTCTTAGAGTCCTTAGAAATAACAGTAAAACTGTCAGCCTAGATTTTAAGAAATCTAGCAGCCTCGGCTTTAACACTCAGAACCCTGAGACCAGCATGTGTAGCCCCAGGGCTAACCTGCTGAGTGATGACGGGGCTCAGTCACCATTGCTGCTGTGGCAAATGCCAGCTACATGAGTGAGACTGTCCCAGAGCATCAGCCCTTAGCCAATGTGCCAGCAAAGACTAGCAGAGACCGCACAGATAAGAACTGCTCAACCAACTATAGAATCAAGCATAAAAGAATTGGTTGCTTTAGGGCCTCCCAGGTGGTGCAAGAGATTAAATCTCAGCACTATGAAGCTCTCCGCAGAGTTTGATCCCCCACCAGAGAGCTAACCCACATGGTGCAGCAGACCTCTCCTGTCTTGCGAGCTGTTCCCCTCAGTAGTGTATTACAGTGGATCCACCTGTTCTGTTCCCCACTCTGTCTCTGGTGAATCTTCTCACCCCCCACACCTCTGGCCTGACCCTAGCTCTTGTGTGCAAAAATAAATAAAATAAATCTTTAAAAAAAAAAGAATTGGTTGCTTTTAGGCACTAAGTTTTTGGGGTTTCAAACACTGAGAAAGATAATGAATGCACAAATTTCTTCATTGTGCTAATAATCCACTCAATTAGAGTAAATCATACTTCATGTTTTATAGTTTCTTGAATCAAGAGGCTAGGAAGTGTGTTTTTTCTTGTTGAAATTTTGATTTTGTTATTTTCTTTTATATGCAAGCTTAAAAAGGCAATTTGTAAGAATGAAGTTTGCAAGCTCTCTATAGGCCACCTGCTTTGACAGAAACCATTAATAGAGCCCTTTATTTTTACCAACAATTTCCGCTTCTGCCCACATTGCAAGCATTCAACCAAGATCTGTACATATGGCTCAAGGTGTTACTAAAGCGGCGGGGAGGTGTGGTGACGGTGAGGAGGCAGCCCCACTTGAGTTAGGACACAGCAGCGACTTTTTTTTCCTTAGTTTGACTCCATCCTGGAGCTTTCTAAATAAACACTGCATTGCATCTAAGTGATGTTCTGGGGAGAATGAAGCAGAATAAATATAGTCCTGATCTGGAGCATGGAGGGGAACAGCCTGCAAACTCCTACTCCTGTCAGAGGCTCTAGGGATTTATTACTCATAGCTCTTCATTTTTATGGAATCTTTCATTTGACACAAACTAAATCTTAATACAAATGAGCATATAGAAAATGTCCACATTTGACTGATTAGGTCCTGAAGTCCCATCTTCAACATCCAGTGATCCAATCGTGTGATCAAGTTAGATACTTATTTCAATGACATTGTGCCAAACACTAAAACTGGGCTCTGCAGTGCAGCAAAACACTGGGTTGGACAATATTTGAGTGTTGCCATTACATGCTTGAGAAGGTGAGTACTGTCTTTTATAGATACAGCCCCTGTAATTACATCCTGCTAGTTTGAGATATTTTTTTCTTATCATTTCTATACACTTCAAAGATGAGTCAAAAGACTTTAGACTATAGAGATTGCAGTGAGTTGTTTCACCTTCCTTCTTGGTTTCTGGTTCTACTTCTCTTTTTCTCCATCAAAGTCCTCTAACAAGAGATAAGCAACAAAATAGTGACACTCAACAACGGAATCTAATTAACAATAAGCATCATCTAAAGAGCACTCTCCCCACACTCAGACTCTCAAGCAGAGGGACAAAAGACATGAAGAAAACTTAGTACCAACAAATATTCCTCTTTTGGGAGCGATCATTTATTCAACAGAAGTGTGCTGAGCACCAAATCCTGTGCCAGGTGTGATGCAAGATTCTGAAGATCCAGCAGTGAAGAAGAAAGAGGTTCAAATCACCCTTAGGGAATACTCACACTGTCCTGGCCTTGGCCTGATTTCTGTATTCTGTTATCATCTTTCACCTCAGCTATAGGTCTGCACCATGAGAAAAATTGACTAGTGATGTGGTTTCTTTACTACTATTATTGCTGCTAATAATAACAAAAACAACAACTACTACTACCGATAATAGCTAATACTTAAACATAGTGCTTACTGTGTGCCAATGAATTTTCATACATTAATCTTAAGCAACAGTTTATTACTTTTTTAAATATGAGGAAAACAAGGCAGAGAGAGATTAAGTACTTTCCAAAGATTCAAACTATTCACTGCACTGCTCTTCCTAAGGCAGAGCATTTTAGAAAGTTGTTATATTATTTATTTTTAATTGTATTATTTTTATTGAGGTAACCTTGCCTTACAGCATAGTACATGATTTAGGGGGAGAGGTGCATGCCTCTTCAGAGGTATGTTGCCACACTAAAACAACATCCAAGCACCCATAATCCTCTACCATAGTCCATTGGGCCTGAGAGTTGTTACTCCCCTCTCAAGCATGTAATGGCAACACTCAAATATTATCCAACCCAGTGTTTTGCTGGGCCGCAGAACCCAGTTTTAGTAACAACAAGAATTTAAAAAAAATGTGACTTTATGACCCTAAGTTAACTAAAAATTTGAATGTCAAAGTATGCCATTCTCTAAGCGGTCAACCTAATTGAGGTTGAATAATCCAGTTTGAAAACCATGCTTTTTGATAAACTCATGCCATTTGCAACAACATGGATGGAGCTGGAAGGGATTATGCTAAGCAAAATAAGTCAGAAGGAAAAAGAAAAATATTGGATGGTTTCGCTTAGATGTGGAACATAGGGAAACAGAACAAAGTTCAGGAAAAAGACAAAACTTGCAAGCTCACCATAGACCTGAGGTCTCCAGCATGGGAGGGAGTGGGTGGGAAAGGGGTCAAAACAGGGAAGGGAAGAGCACAAGAGGTAGGGAAGAGGGATCATGGGTGAGGTATTGGTGGGAGAACTACAAGGACTACTCCTGAGGGGAGCAATCGAATACTGTACAAAAATGAAGTACAACATTAGAGAATGAATAAATACTTAAATATATGTATATTATATATATATATATATGTAAACCCAGTCTGAATGTTTTCCACCTAAACAGATGCCCATTAAAGCCATAGCCAAAGAAAATAAATTATAGGATGTATTGAATTTTCTTAAAAACGGCTACTGATTTTTAATCAGCTGGCCCAATTCTCTTCTGAGGCTTTTAGCTCATAAACTAGTACATCTGTTTCTATGTTGAAGTGGGATATCAGGTCCAATGTATTCCCAGAAGAAACTAAAAGAATTTGGTCGAGTATTTACTAGGATTTCCTTGTGGGCAAATACTTCCAAATACATGAAGATTCCCTGTCAAGAGTTCTCTGGAAAGGATCTGTTTCAATTATTACTCTATTGCCAGAGAACTTATCAGATGATGCATTCTGTTCTGTCTCTTGTACATATATGTGTAAACCTGAGCCAAGTGAATAGACAATCTGAAGAATGTTTTGTCTAAGCATATGCTGGTCTCCTGGAGATAATTGCAAGCTTCCATCGGATGCCCGGGGCAAAGAACATTCTGCACTGTATGCAACACCGGACTATTGCTTTAACAGGCAAACCAGCGTACTAACAGCATTTGCTTGCCCCCAAAGGATATCTCCCCAAATTGAAAATAACCTTTAAAAAATAGCAATGACGATGTTGGCAATGATTGTAATAGCTGATATTTATTGACCTCATAATATGCCAGAGTCCATGCTAATTTTTTATAACATTTACAGTTTCTTTTAATTTAAATCTCACACTAATCCTCATTCCAAAAGAATTTTTTAACCACTAGAGCGTGTTTTGCAACTTTGGTATGTGTAGAAATTACCTAGGAAGGTTATTAAAAATGTGGCTTCCCCAAGCCCCACTCTGTAACATCTGATTAAGTAGATCTGAAGAGTAGTCCAAACACCTTTTATTAAAAACAACAAAAAACTTGTTAGGATTACTGATATAAATCAATCCTATTAAATAAAATTACTGTAGACTAATTGTGATCTCCCCAAATTCTTATGTTAAGTCCTAATGCTCAGTGAGATGGTATTAGGAGGTGGGACTTTTCTGTTGTTTATAAGCCACCCAGTCTATTATATTATGTTATAGCTGCTTGGATGGACTAAGACAAAAATTTACTATGCTTTTACTCAGTCAATACAGAAACAAACAAGATCAAAATCCCTGCTGTTTATCATTTTATAATGAGGATGGCAACACTGAACAAATACTTTCCTGGGGAGTAAAAAGTGTGTGTTGATTGTATGACAGATTTGGGGGAAAGCAAATGAAATTAATAAGGAGGGAAAGGAGAGGGAAAGGTGGATTCAAAAAAGGATGATGTTCTGTTGGCTGTCTATTAGATCACACCAAACCATTCTAAGACTTTTTGGTTTAAATGAACACATTTTTTTGTTTATGAATCTGAAATTTGGGCAGGGATCAGTGGGGTCAGTTTGCCTTGCTCCTTGTGCTAGCTGCAGTAGCTTGACATGAGCTGATCTCATTTGAGCTGAACATCTACTTCCTAGGTGACGCACTGACAGTTGGCAAGTTAGTACTGGCTATTGGTCCCTCTCCATGCTAGCCTCTTCCCTGGGGTAGCTTGGATTGTCTCACAGCATGGTGGCTGGGTTAGGAGTGATTATAATCGCCAAGAGACAAGAAGTAGAAGCTGACAATTTCTTTTTTTTCTCCCTTTTTTTTTGATACTTTATTATAAACCTCTAGGATTTTACAAATGAAATAGAAAGAATACCCAGGAAATAGCAGCCAATGGTGCTTGATGAAGACCTTCTCATTACTGAAATCCCAGTTCATTCTTTTATGATTCTTTCTTATCTTGCACTTCAAATGCCGCCTGGTTCAGGGATCCTCTGCTCTGTCCACTGCTAAGCATTGCAATTAATCTATCTTACATTTATCAAAAGTACATTATATATACATTATCTTGCAAATAGTAGGAAGACATAGTAAGCATGAGTGATCAATCAAATAATATTGCTGACTGACTTCTCCAGAATTATATGGATGTTTAAAACATTGACTGAGGTCTTCACAGACTGACATTTTCTTGGAATTACTTATCACAATTTATTTGACAGTGTCCCTTGTAATATTTCTGGCAAACTATCTTATAGAAACAAATGGATGGCTAGTATATTGTTGAGAGAATCCCCATATCATACATAGTTCATTGTGCAGAAGTTCTTTTTCTTTTGGCTTGAGTGTATATCAAATATAAATTTTCTAAACTATAATATATTCCATTCTAAATTTTAAAAAGTAGGTTTTGAAAATATGGTTGCAATTTTTTAGTTTTTTTTCCTACACCAACACGCTTTATATCCCACTGACCTTGTAGAATTTGATTTGCTATTATTTTGCTGGGTTGTTTTATATGAATGCTCATCAGGGATATTGGTCTGTCATATTCTTTTCTTGTGCTGTCTATATCTGGCTTTGGTATTGTGGTGGTATAGTAAAATGTGTTAGGGAACATTCACTTTTCTTGGATTTTAGAAAATAATTTAAGCAAGTTGGATATAAGGTCTTCTTTAGAGATTTCATGCAATTCATTTATAAAGTCATCTGGCCCTGGGTTTTTGTTTTTGGGGAGATTTTTGGTTAGTGATTCAATTTTCATGCTTGTGATAGATTTTTTCCAACTCTTCTATTTCTTCCTAGTTTAGTCTTGGTTAACAATATTGATCTAGAAATTTATCCATTTCTTGAAGGTTTTTGAATTTATTGATGTATAGTTATTTATAGTAATCTTTTATTATTTTTGTATTCTGTGGTGATTTCTCTTTCTGATTCTGCTTTATTAATGTTTTCTCACTTCTTTTATTAACTTGAGGTTTAATGAATTTGCTTATCTTCCCAAAGAACCAACACTTAGTATCATTGATCTGTTGTATTTTATCTCTATTGCATTTATTCCTGCTCCTATTTTTAGGATTTTTTTCCTTCCTTCCTTTTTTTTTTTTTTTAAGATTTATTTATTTATACAAGCACTGGGTACAGTCAGAAGCATGAGAGGGTAAGAGAATTCACCAGAGCCAGAGCGGGGAGCAGAACTGACTGAAGTACACTGCTGAGGGGAGCAGCAGGTGCAGCAGGAAAGGTCTGTCACGCCATGTGGGACCCTCGCCGGGGTCCGAGGATCGAACCGGCGCTGCAGAGGCTGCGGGCAGTTTCACAGCCCAGCGCTCAACCACTGAGCCACCAGGGGAGGCCCTTCTTCTTCTTTAAAGATCCAGGTGGTGGTGAGAGGACTCACCAGAGACAGAGTGGGGAACAGAACAGGGAGATGAACCGAAGCACACTGCCTAGGGGAGCAGCGGGGCGAGTCAGGAGAGGTCTGCTGCACCATGTGGGTAGCTCCCTGGCTGGGAATCGAACTCGTGCTGCAGTGACTGCGGATTGCTTCATAGGTTGCATCTCAACCCCTGCGCCACCAGGGAGGCCCTGTTTTCTTCCTTTTGGTAACTTTGGGTCTTATTTGTTTCTCTTTTCAGGTTGCTTTTAATATGGAATTATTTATTTGGGATTTTTCTTGCTTCTTAATGTGGACCTGAATTACAATTATCTTGCCTCTTAAGACCACTTTGCTGCATCTCATAGATTCTAGTAGTTTGCGTCCTTATTTTCTTTAATCTTAAGGTATTTTTAAATTTGTTTTAATTATCTCTTTTATCCAGTAGCTATTAAGTAGCATATTCCTTAGTCCCCATGGTTTTTTCCTGTTTATTTTTATAGTTGAGTTCTAGTTTTATGGCATTATGGTTAGAAAGAGTACTTAGTATGATATTGATCTTCATGGTCTTATTAACAATTGACTTGTGTCCCAAAATATGATCTATTCTTGAAAAGATTCCATGTGCACTTCAACAAAAATATGTATGCATCTGTTTTGGGGTGAAGTGTTCTGTGGATATCTATTAAACCTACTTGGTCTAGCACCTCATTTAAGGCAATTGTTTATTTATTCTGTCTTATTGATCCGTCCATCACTGTAAGTGGAGTATTAAAATCCCCTAGTATTCATAGAAACAGAAAATAGAATAAAATTTGCCAGCATCAGGTGGTGGTACATGGAATGGCAGGGAGTTAGGATGTTATTTAATGCATGCGGAGTTTCAGTCATGCAGAACAGGGAAGTTCTAGGGATATCTTGCACAAAAATCTCCATGTAATTGGTAATATTTTTCTGTGCATTTGGAAATTGTTGGGAGGGTGAGTTTAATGTTAAGTGTTTAGTTTTCTGCCACAATAAAAAAGAAAATAGGAAAAAAATCAAATCCTAGTATTGTTATGCTGCTGTCAGTATCTCTCTTTAGTTCTGAGTAATTATCTTATATATCTTGGTGCTCCATCATTTGGTGCATATACATTTGTAAGTGTTATTTCTTCTCATTGTGTTTGTCCCTTAATTATAATGTTATGTCTATCTCTACCTATTGTTATCTTTTCAAATTGGAAGTCAATTCTCTCTAAGTATAGCTGTTTCTGGCTTTTTTTTTTTATTGTAACTTGTTGTAGGATTGTCTTCTAGCCTTTAACTCTAACTCCTTGCTTGTCTCTCTTGGTCAGATGGGCTTCTTATAAATAGCTGAAGGTTGGACTTTGTTTTGAAATCCACTTAGTCACTCTGTACCTTTTAACTGGTGAATTCAGGCCATTTACATTATAAGATGATTATTGAGACATAAGTGCTCATTTCCATTCTGGGTTTTTTTAGTCTTTTTTATTTTTGGACATCTTCCTTTTATGTTTTGTTTAGATTCCATTTGCATTGTCTTATGTGCTACTTCTATTGATTTTTGTTTGAAGTTTATGCTGTGGTTAGTATATGATGGACTATATATGTGGTCTATTGGCTGGTCTAGTCTCAAACTTCTTCTGATGGGCCTTGTTGCGATTCTCTCCTCCTCTATGGTCATAATTTAGGTGTTAGTTACCTCTATGTTTGTTGTTCTGTCCCTTTAGAACTTCATCCATGTGTGGCTTGCTGTTGATAATTTTTTTTTAGTTTTTGCATTTTGGTGACGTTCTTTACCCTCCCTCCTGTCTTGAATGTTTATCTTGCAGGGTAGATTCTAGGCTGTCGGGGCCCAGACCTGAGGCCCAGACCTGAACATCCGGGTTCTTGCCTGAAGCAGGTACTGAATGTTAGCTCCAGGGAAGGTTTCAAGTTTCCTATTGTGACGACTAATCCTTTCCCCCTGCTTGCTACTGTGGCTTGTTTGCATTGGTGGTCTCTCCTTGCTAGAGATAACGAGAGACCTCCTCCTCTGAACCCTATATAACATTGTACACATTCCTGAATAAATGAGACTGGCGATGATCCTGGCTTTGTCTCCACTCCTTGCGTACCCCTGTTCCATACCAAGCCCCTGCTTCCTCCCCCGGGTACCCCGTTGATCTGCCCGGCTGGCCCGGACACTAGGCTGGAAATCTTTTTCTTTTAAATATGTCCCTCTGTTCCTTTCTCTCATGTGTAAGGTTCTCCTGAAAAGCCCATGGACAGTCTAATAGGCGTTACCTTATAGCTATTCTTTATTCTCTTGCTGTTTTAAATATTTTGTCCTTATCATTGGCTTTCAACAGTTTAATTATAATGTCTGGGAGAGTGTTTGTCTAGCATTATGTCTGGCACTCTAAGACTTTTGGATCAGGACGCCTGGTTCACTTCCCAGGTTGGGATGGTTTTCAGCAATTATTTCTTTAAATAAATTTCAATGCCTTTTTCTCTTCTCTGGCATCCCCATGATATGGATGTATTTTTCTTTAGGTAACACCAAAGAACACATACTAATTTCATGTTTTCTTTTTTCTTTTTGTGGATTTATTTGTATGTTCTCAACATTATGCTATTGAGCTCACTAATTCAGAACATTACCTGCATTTGTCTGCTGTTGAGGTCCTCTATTATAGTTTTAAATTCAGTTATAGTTATTTTTTCAGATCCAGTAGTTTTAACACTAATAGTCTCATATTTTCTTAGTCTTTATCTATTCCTATTTTGTATCTTCTTTTTTGTTAAATGCAGCAATCATTATTATAGCTCTTACCTTAAGTTTTTCTTCAGGCATATTCTTTAATTCTGCTGGACTGAGGCTTCTACCAGGTTTTGTTGCTCCAACATTTGTAGTATGTTCTTCTCTTTATTTTAATTTTTAATATGTTGTAGTAGGGTGTAGCGATGGGAAAACACAGGGCAGGATCTCTAGGATTCCAGCAGACGGGTGAAGGAGCAGTCCTGGAGCCCTTGGTAGCTTTTGCAGGCTTTTATTGGGATTTACCAGGTACACGGCAGGCAGGGGTGCTGGGGGCTGGGAGGCCAGGAGGCTGGTAGGCCTCCCAGCCCCCAGCAAGTCTTCACTCTCTCTGGGCTCTCCGACGTTCTCTTGTGGCCTCTTCTTCTCTGTTTCTTTCGCTCTGCTCTTCCTCTTGCTCTGTTCTGCTGATGTCCCCATGAGGCCTCCCTTATAAGCCCAGTCTCTCAGCCCAGGTGTACCCACTTACATAGGCCCACACCCTACTCCAGGTGTCTGCCATCAGGCATGCATTCATGACCGCAGATTATCATCCATCCTAATGGCGGGAGGGCAGAAAAGCCTGATACTTTTACTTACCCTAATAGGGAAAAGCCTTCAAACTGTTTCCTTTGCACCTGTTCATATGGCTAGTGAACAGGTACCAACAGGGTTAATAGGTAATAGATAGGAAGGAACTAGGACAGTAGGAAACTAATTAGTTGCCTCCAGTGAACTTCAGGGATTCAAACTTTCTAGTGTACTGTGTGTGCCAGAGTTGGTGGTGGTGGCGGGGTTGGGGGTGGGGGTGGGGGGTTGGTCCACAGGCCAGTTCCTTGGCCTAAATATCTCATATAGTCTTATGCAGACTCATTCCTATGCTGTGCTTAAGCAGTAAATACAGCGCTGGTTGCAAATTGCAGTTTAGTCAAGGTCACCGGTGGGGTTAGATCTCCTTTCTTTTCCAGCACAGAGACTTCACCTGGGGTTCCTGCTCCTATTGTTAAATCCAGGTGTTTAAACTCTGGTTAGCAAAAGTGTTGGTTGCTGTCTTGGGTGGGAATAAGGCAGGTGTTTTGAATATTACAACTTTAGGCTGCAAAAAGCAGCCTCGTCTATGAGGAGGCACAGGTGATTTGACTTGGTTCTTCTATTAGTTTTGGCTCCAGCTGTTCTAGATTGGGAGTCTCAGGCTCAAGCCAGTAATCATCACTATGTACCCCTACTCCTATAGTTCTCCAACAGTGCACTCTCTCTGTGCACCCCTTTATCCAGTGCAGTGTCTGGTCTCCAAAGTCCCTGATGAGGGTGCATGCCCTTGGGTTAACAGCTGCATGGGGCTCTGTGCAGGAGCCTCCCCTCCCTCTCATAAGTTGCACCACCCTGGGATTGTGCTGCAAACACAGTTCAATTAGTTTTTCCTACTGCTTTCCTCCAGACCATGGCTCCTGATGTATGTTATTGTCCTCTGTTTATCTTTCAAGGTTTATTAACTTTATCAGCTGCAGTTTAGTGGCAGATTGTAAGGTAAAGAAAATGTCAGGCTTTTCTGCCCTCCCGCCATCAGGATAGATGATGGATCCTTACGGTCCTGAATGCATGCCTGATGGCGGGCACCTGGAATAGGGTGTGGGCATAGGTAGATGGGATTCAGCTGAGCTAAGACTGTGCTTTTTAAGGGCGGCGTCACGGGGATGCCAGCAGCAGCAGTAGAAGCCGAAGCCGAAGCCGAAGCCGAAGCCGAAGCCGAAGCCGAAGCCGAAGCCGAAGCCGAAGCCGAAGCCGAAGCCGAAGCCGAAGCCGAAGCCGAAGCCGAAGCCGAGAAGCAGCAGAACGAACGCCAGAGAGCCCAGAGAGAGTGAAGACTTGCTGTCAGGCCTCCTAGCCCCCCAGCCAGCACCCCTGCCTGCCATATGCCTGGTGAACCCCAATAAAAGCCTGCAAAACCACTGAGGACTCTGACTCCTCCTTTACCCGGTCTGCATGGGATCAGAAAACCTGCCCTGTGTCCGGTCTTGCCCTTACACAGATATATGGAGGAGGTGCACCCAGCATCTTCACTCTGCTGCCATCTTGCCAGACTCCCTGAAGCTGACAATTTCTTAAGTCATGAGCTTACAAACCAACATAATATCTGTAGGGTAAGTGAAAAAGTATCAGGCTTTTCTGCCCTCCCACCAATAGAATTAATGGTGGATCACTGTGGTCCTACATGCATGCCTGATGGCGGGCACCTGGAGTAGGGTGTGGGCATGCATAGATGGGTACACCTGGGCTGAGACTGGGCTTTTAAGGGTGGCGTCATGGGAACGGAATGAGTGGAAGGAGAGGAGAACCAGCAGAGAAGCAGAGACCACCAGAGAATGCCAGAGAGCCTAGAAAGCATGAAGATTCGCTGGGGCCTGCGCAGGCCTCCTAGCCCCCCAGCACTCCTGCCTGCTGTGTACCTGGTAAAAAGCCCAATAAAATCCTGAAAAAGCCACCGAGGGCTCCAGGACTCTTCTTAACCCATCTGCTCGGATCATAGAGATCCTGCACTGTGCCTTCCTGTCATGACAATATCCCTCTGTAACATTCAACTGGCCAAGCAACCACAAAGCCCAGATTCAAAGGTAAGGGACATATATTTTGCAATTCAGTTGTAGCAATGTCAGCTGGGGGTCATGTTTTCAAATTGCAAGAGGGACAGAAGAGGAAAACTGAAAAAAAAAAATGTCTTTTTTTTAATCCTAATTTTTTAGAAAATTTAATCGAGGGCAATTCAACCTGGATTTTTCTTAAAATCTGCTGATTTTTCAATTAGTCTGTGCAAATTTCTCAGGTAAAATCACTTAACCACTTTCAACCTCAGTTTTATCACCTATAAGTTAGAAATAACAAATTTAACATGTGTCTTTTTAGGCCTACTCTTAATTCTGAAGTAAGTTGGCTGGGGAAATTGGTGACATGAGAATTTGAAACAAAGGTTGAAATAGCAATATCTCCCCATCACAAATAATTTCAATAAAGACTATTTAAGTGGTTTGCTCAAGGTGAATAACTTAGAAATATCCTCAATAATTTCACCGTATTTCCCAGGATCAGGGTCATGGTTTTCCTTTTTAAGTAAGAGGTCAGGGTATCTTAAAAAGACTAAACTGTGAAACAAAATTGTCAATCACTAACAGCTAAAACTTTTCCACTCATTTTACTCATAAAAAACAAGGCATGATATATCATGGGCCATATTTTAAATTCACTTGCAAGTACTGCATTGGAATATAGAGAAACATTTTCAGAATGGAGTACAGCCAAAGAATAGGTCAACAACACTTTGCTGCGATTTCCCAAGTTAAAACATCCATCCCTCTAGTTATTTCCCTGTGATTTGCTGCTCTGCTTAGCAGCTGACAATTAGTTATCATAATTTCTGGTTGTATGCTTAATCTAGTATTAGAAACTTATCTGATAAATGTAGCAAATACTTGGTATTATTCCTGCAATTCAAAATTTTGAGTTAAGATCTTCTAAATTAGTAGAAGAAAAAAGAAGAAAAAGGAGCAGGTAAGTATAGATCTTGACCTAAAAATCAAGTTATTTCACATCAGCCAGACATAGTGAAGAAATATAAGTAATGTCACCCCTTTCTCTGCTGTGTACCTATTACCACTATTTCATAAGTAATTTGCATTCATTTTCTCATTTTATGAATAGAAATCAGTCTTTTAATTAAAAAAATATTCTGTGTGTGTCATTATCCCAACAGAGTCCAAATGTTTGAGGAAAAACTATACAGATGGTGATTGACATAGGCAGTGGGTTAGATTGTGCCAAGAGAGTGTAAATGAGAAGAGGGCCAAAGACAGATTCCAGGCAACACCCATGTGAAAGAGACAAAGAAGAATTGAAGGAGATTGAGGAAGGAGAGACCAGCGATATAGGAAGAAATGCAGGAGAAAGTGTTTTCATGGGATCAAAGGGAAGCAAGAGATTGAAAAAAACTTAATGATCACAGAAAGAAATCAACAATGTCAAAAATCTTCCCAACTGACATGGGAGGGGAATTGAGAAGACATATCAAAAAGAGCATCAGTGAACTGAACAAGAGCAGTTTCAGCTAAGTGGAGTGGCTAGACATTCTTTTGCTTAGATTGAGGGTGGGATATAGTAAGGCTATCAAACCAGTGAATACAGAATACTCTTTCCAGATTCTTGACAGCAAATGGAAGGTGAAAAATAAGATGTTAGTTACATAAGATGTTTATGTATATATATATATGTATGTATGTGTGGGTGTTTCCTAATATGAAAATAAGTTGTCTAAATACAAAAGGAAATCAATTAATATAATGGTAATTCTTAAAAGGGGTATAGTAGAGCAAGGATTTGAAGAGGCTGGAAGGGATGAGACTCAGATCTTGATGCAGAGAATGGTCTCACCTGTATATGGCAAAGTTCTTTCAGAATCATGAAGGAAGTAAGAAAGAATGATTAGATGCAGTTTTGAAAAGGCATAGTCAATGAAACAATATTGGCCATGAGTTGATAATTATTGAATCTATATATATGTACATAAGACTTATATTCTGCCTAGTGTTTACTGTTACAAATTTTCCATAAATAAAATATCTGAAATGTATCAACAAAGAAGTGTTGGATAGAAGCTTGTTGTATTACTCAGAAGATGGCTCTAAGGTTCTCTGTTAAGTAGGAGAAAAGTGGGTCTGCTAAAAGTTAAGGTTGCAGGATGAAGGCTAAAGTAAAAGTGGTAAAAGTTTGCAATAGCAGTTCTGGGAGTGGAGAATGAGTGAATCAGAGACCAAATAGTTGATCATCCAGTTGAGGTTGGAGGTCTTACATTTCCACTGGCAAATATGTGGGTTGTAAGAAGTTCTTTACTAGCTCTCAGGAGCCTGAGTGTAGAACCATTTGGTAGATCCACAATTGATTTCAGGTGGGCAGGTGCAAACAAAGACTGAGTCAGGCATCAATAAGAAAGATTCCATGTGATGGGGTATATTCTCTCCCCGCTGCCATGGAAAAGCTAATGTTTTAAAAGTGGTAGGAAAATATCAGTATAGAGAAGCCTTGGACTTTTTGGTTAGTTTCTGAGGAAAAAAAAGACTAATTTGAAAGGTAAGATAAATTTCCTTTAAGAAACCTTTCATATGGTGTCTTAGAATAGTAATCATAAATGTTCACAAGGAAATTGAACAATTTTCAAATACAATAATGCAAATATACTCAGAAATATTTTTAGATTTTAAACAAAATGTGTTTTTAAGTATTTACAAATTATTTGTACTAACAAACTAATAGTTATCTTGAGGCAAAGTAATTTTAGATATTTACGTCAGAATTTAGCAATTTTCTACTAGCTCCATGTAGGGTAAAGAAAATGTCAGGCTTTTCTGCCCTCCCGCCATCAGGATAGATGATGGATCCTTGTCCTGAATGCATGCCTGATGGCGGGCACCTGGAGTAGGGTGTGGGCATAGGTAGATGGGATTCACCTGGGCTAAGACTGGGCTTTCAAGGGTGGCGTCACGGGGATGCCAGCAGCAGCAGCAGAAGCCGAAGCAGAAGCCGAGAAGCAGCAGAACGAACACCAGAATGTCCAGATAGAGTGAAGACTTGCTGGGGGCTGGGAGGCTGGCAGGCCTCCCAGCCCCCCAGCCAGCACCCCTGCCTGCCATATGCCTGGTGAACCCCAATAAAAGACCTGCAAAAAACCCACTGAGGACTCTGACTCCTCCTTTACCCGGTCTGCATGGGATCAGAAAACCTGCACTGTGGTCAGTCCTGCCCTTTACACTCCACTTATGGTTTTATTTCCTATTCCAGACTTCCAACTGCCACTTTAACTCAGATCTAAATATTTTTTTAAATTTTACTTAAAATTTTATACTTTCAATACTTTGATAACAATTGATCTTATAATTAAAGGTTAAAAACTAATGAAATTTACATGGGAGAAAATAAAATTAAGACATTAAAGAATAAAAGACTATTAAAAATTAACATGGTGGTATGAAGTATGAAATAATTAAACACTTTAAATTTTCTTATTTTAGACATTGCTAAAAGACATGATAACAACAAATTATATGTGATTCTCTCTCTTTTTTTTTTTGATTCTATCTTAATTCCTCCAAAATTTTATTCACTTTCCCATTCTACCTTTTTTAAAATTGAGGTAATATTGGCTTATAATACTGTACATGATTTCGGAAAATAGGCTTCTATCACCTCAGATGTATATTACCATGCCACCCCTACAATCAAAGCACCAATAATCCTTTACCATAGACCACTCAACTCCTGCTCCTTTGTTCCCACCCCCACACTACTAACCCCCCTAGCAGCCTCAATTTTTTTGTCATACTTCTAAGTTTTGTTTAGATGAGTCAGTTTCTCTGTTTTATTTCTCCATATTCCACACATGAGTTATTCACTTTTTCTTTCTCCTTCTGTCTTAATTTCCTCTAGTTCCATCCGTGTTATCACAAATGGCAACATTTTGTCTTTCTTATAGCTGAGTAGTGTTCCATTATGTATACCGCATCTTTTTTTTTTTTTTTATAGAGGCATGCTTTATTTATTTGTTTGCTGGTTTGTTTGTTTGTTTTGTTTATACATGCACTGGGTACAGTCAGAAGCGCGGGAGGGTGAGAGAATTCATCAGAGCCAGAGCGGGGAGCAGAGCAGGCAGAAGGACCGAAGTACACTGCTGAGGGGAGCAGCGGGCGGCAGGAGAGGTCTGCGCGCCATGTGGGACCCTCCTCTGGTGGCCGGGGAGCAGCAGGGGATCAAACCGGCGCCGCAGAGGCCGCGGGCAGCTTCGCAACCCAGCGCTCAACCGCTGCGCCACCGGGGAGGCCCTATACCACATCTTCTTAATTCATTCCTCTGTTGTTGGATACTTATGTTGTTTCAATACTTGGCTATTGTAAATTAGTGCTGAGATGATCATGGGAGTGTATATATTTCTTCAAATTAATGTTTTTGCTTTCTTTAGAAAAATTCTAAGGAGAAAAATTACTGGATCATATATCTATTTTTAATATTTTGAGGAACTTCCTTTGTTTTTCTTAGGGACTGGAGCATTCTACATTCCCACCAACAGTGAGCGTATGAAGCTTCCTTTTTCTCTATACCCTTGACAACATAGGTTGTTTTGGGTTTTTGTTTTAGTTTCTTTAAAAAATATTTATTTATACAAGAGCTGGGATAAAGGCCAGAGGGTGGGGGGTGAGAGGATTCACCAGAGACAGAGTGGGGAACAGAACAGGCAGACTGACTGAAATACACTGCTGAGGGGAGCAGCCGGCAAGACAGGAGAGGTCTGCCTTGCCATGTGGGGATCTCCCTGGCCAGCTGGGAATTGAACCCGCGCCGCAGAGGCTACAGACAGCTTCACAGCACTGCACTTAACCCTCTGCGCCACCGGGGAGGCCCTGTTTTAGTTTTTAAGTACAGCAATTTCATCCATGATAACTAGTGATGTTGAACATTTTCTCATATACCTGTTAGTAATTTGTATGTATTCTTTGGGGAAGAATCTATTTAATTCTTCTATCTACTTTTTGATTGGGTTCTTTGTTTTCTTTGTATTGAGCTGTATGAGTTCTTTATAGATCTTGGATATAAGCCCTTATCAGATGTATGATATGCAAATATGCAAATATTTTTTACTATAGTTTCTTTCACTGTGCAGGAACTTTTTAGTTTAATGTAGTCTCTTTAAAATTTTTCTTTAGTTTTCCTTGCCATTGGAGTTGAGCCCCCAAAGACATCACTGGAGCCAATGTGTTTCCTATGTATTTTATGCTTTGGGGGTTTTACCTCCAACCCTTTAATGCATTTAGAGTTAATTTTTCTGTACGATGTGAAAGAGTGGTCTAATTTCATTTTTCCACATGTGGCTGTCCAGTTTTACCAACACTGTTTGTTGAAGAGACTTTCCTTTCTCCATTGTATTCTCTTGGACCATTTGTCATAAATTAATTCTCCATATAAATGTGGGCTCATATATGGGCTCATTATTCTATTCCATTGGTCTGTGTGTCTATTTTCATCCCAATACAATACTGTTTTGATTACTACAGCCTCGTAATACAATTTGAAGTCTGGTAGTGTGATCTCAACATTCCTCTTCTCCTTTGTCAAGATTTCTTTGGCTATTCGGGGTCTTTTGTGGTTCTATATAAATTTCACTAATGTTTACTCTATTTATTTGAAGAATTCCATTGAAACCTTAATAGAGATTGCATTGAGTCTATAAATTGCTTTGGGAAAGATGGACATTTTAACAGTATTAATTGTTCCAATCCATAAGCATGGAATATCTTTCCATTTTCTTGTGTCTTCTATTTCTTTTAGCAATGAATTACAGTTTTCATGGAGTACGTCATTGACCTCCTTTAGTAGTTTTATTCCTAGATATTTAATTTTTTATATAGTTGTAAATGGGTTTGTTTTCTTGATTTCTTTCCCTTCTAGTTCATTATTTGCATAAAGGAATACAACAGACTTTTTGTATATTGATTTTATAGTCTGCTACTTACTATACTGATTACTTATAATTTTTTTTTTTTAGTGGAGACTTTAGGGTTTGCAATATATTATAATGTCATCACAACTAGTGATAGTTTTACTCCTTTTCCAATGTGGATTCCTTTTATATCTTTATTTTGCCTAATTGCTCTAGCTAGGACTTCCATTCATGTGCTGAATAGTAGTCATGAAAAAGGATTATCTCTTCAATGAATGATGCTGGGAAAACTGGACTGCCACATGCAAAAGATTGAAACTAGACTACTACCTCATTCCATACACAAAAACCAACTCAAAATGAATAAAAGACTTCAATGTAAGAACTGAAGCCATAAAACATGTTGAAGAAAAGATAGGCTAAACACTCCATGACAGATACCTCAGAAACTTCTTTGAGGACTCATCCCCAGAAGCAAAGAAAATAAAGGAAAAATTAAACAGCTGGGACTACATAAAAAAAAAAGATTCTGCACAGCAAAAGAGACAGTAACCAAAATGAAAAGACACCCCATGGAATGAGAGAAAATATTTGTAAACCACACAACTGATAAGGGACTGATATCAAAGATCTACAAAGAGCTTACACAACTCAACAAAAACAAAGCAAACAACCTAATCAAAAAATGGGCAGAAGAACTAAAAAGACACTTTTCAAAAAAAGAAATGGAAGTGGTCAACAGGTATATGAGAAAATTTTTCAACATCACTTTTAATCAGGAAAATGCAAATAGAAATCACAATGAGATACAACTCACACTGGTGAGAATGTACTCTAGTAGAAGAGTAGATCTGATGCAAGTGTCAACCATTGAGAATTCAACTCATTAACCATTATCTCAATCCCTGGAATTGGACTGAAATTATCCCTGATTGCTAGTACCAGCAAGTATTTGATGATATCAAATATAAATCCCCTCTAGAGGAACAAAACATTAATTTAGGCCCCAAATAACTTTCTACAAAAAGCTTTGGAATATAATGTCCAACACACACACTCACACACTCACACACTAACTGGGCACTGAAAAAGAAAAGGTACATGATTGAAAACCAAGAGAAACAATAGGCCGTGCAAATATAATCAAAAATAGCACCAAATACATTGGTGTTATCAGTCAACAACTTCAAAATAACTGTATTTGCTATGAACAAGATAAGACATAATTAAGAAAGAAAATTCAAGAATTTATAAATTTTAAAGATCAAGAACTTAGTTGTAGGTTCAAAATCATATTGGACACAGATGAAGGAAAATTTATTGAACTAGAAGATTGATCAGATGAAAATATCAAGACTGAAACATGCAGAGCAAAAAGGATGGAAATACAGACCAGAGAATAAATAACAGAAGAATCAGTGATAAGATTTTGTTTACATTTCATTTGCATCCCAGAAGGAGAAAGAAGTATGAGCAATATTGAAAGAGATAATGGCTAAGAATTTTCCAAAATTGATTTTAAAAATCATTGTAAATTACTTATATACCCTAAGGAAGAAGAGGTGAAGCTGGAAAAGCAGTTTGTAGTGAGAGTGACAAGGACTTTGTCACTCTAAGGGATTGAATTGTGGCAGATGGGCATATTAGAAAATTGAACAAACAAGTGTCAGTATGGGATCCCAGAACCTGAGGAGGAATGAGGAGCCATGTGCTTAAAGAAACCAAGAACAGTAAAGGCAAAATATGAACACTCAAATTAAGTCTGAGAAAACTGAGCTTAATCATCAATTCTCAAGCAGATGGGAGGGAGATCAAAGCAAAAGAGAAATACTCCACAGGTTGAGACGTAGACAGAACTGAAATAGAATAAGAATCTAGAGCCAAGTTGTAACCGGATCCTTGCAGCACCCAGAGGCTGCAGGGAAAGGCAGTTTTGTTGGGGCTGAGGCATGCCAGCCTCAGCCCACTGCCTGTGGGTGTTCCCTCTCCCTCAGCCCCAACAAGGCCATCTCAGGCCATGGGTCCCTGGCACCAGCAGGCATTGGAGCCTGCCCTGACCTGAGTACAGGCCAGGCTGGGCTCCCCGCCCCCCTTTATATGTGTTTCTAGGATCCTAAATGACCAATCAGGTGCAAGCTAAATGGACCAATCATGTGAGCTAAATGGACCAATCAGAGTCAAGCTCAGTTCATTAGTTAATTATTTGCATTGAAAAATGGAAAATGAGAGGATTTGTGCTAAACAGTCTAATCAGATGCTTAGGATTGAAAATGGTCTAATCAGGCTTATAGGGTATGGGACTCTGATGGGGGCTATATGGCAGAGCAAGAGCGCCAACCTGATTCATTCTGCTCCCAGTCTCTGAAGAACAGACATCCTGACCTCAGCCTTCAAAGAGGAAGTATTCATCCATTGAAGAAGGATTTGTCAGATGGCCTCTGAAGAGAGAGAAGCATTGCGCCCCTCCATGGTATTCAGCATGTCTCTGTGGACTTCTAGACCTCCAGACCTCCGTAGTCCTTCACAGAGAACTTTGCCACTGCACCTGCCTAGGGCCACCTCTAACGTAGCCTTCAAGAGCACTGAAGGGCTTGGCCCGGCATCTTAAAGAGCTGACCGTGGCCTCTGGTGCTCAGGCACTATCTCCTGGAGCTCCTGATTCCATTGCTGACTGGTCCGTTGTCTGGCCCAGGCTTCAGGCTGCTGCTGGGGGCTGCTGCAGTGTCCCCTCATCTTCCTCAAATGGCCTAAGTGGACACTATCTGGGGTGAGACTGCCAGTCACTCTTTCCTTTACCCCAATCTCCTGTGTGTTGAATAAACCCCATTGTTGTTGGACCATGAGCTTGAGTGGTCTTGCAGTTGTGCACATGGGTGAGAACCCACTGGCAGTGACCTGTCCCCCAGCTTGGCACTGTCCTTTGAACCTATTTAGCACTGGTATATTTTAGTTGTGTTTAAGTATCCTTTAATGCACTTTTTTTTTAAACTGTTTTGCACTGTTTCAAAGCGAAGTTGTAAATCTCTTTCATTTCATGTAAATAGAGTCTGAGTATCTGAGGGATACGGTTTCATTTGGTTTAAAGGCATAAGACTGGAATGGATGACTGACGTCTTAAAGGAGGTAAATAACTTGATACTAGCTGTTTTACAAAGACGATTTTGTAGTCAATGTGAGAGGGGAACTGGAGAATTTGTATTATAATAATTGTGAGCTCCTGATTGGGGGTCAGGTAGTCAGAGTAAAAAATCCTGATTCCGCCTCTACTAGCTCTATATCCTAAGGCATTTTGCCTAAGCTCTCTGGCCCTCAGTTTTCCCATCTGTAAACTGAGAGTCTTCATAGGGTTGTTTTGAAGTGATTGAAATAATGTACACAAAGTGCTTGGCTCGATGCCTGGCATGCATTGAGCTTTCAGTGAGAAGACTCAGAGGCAGCGAGGTCAATTATGATTGTGCTGAGATGGTCTAAGGGGCCCTGGGGAGGCCCAGGCACAAGTCTGTCAAAGGCAGTAACAATGAGGGGAGGGAAAAAATAAACAATGAGGGAAGGAGGGAAATATATCAGGCTTGAGGGCAGAGACTGAGTGTATGAGGGACTGAGTGTGCACAGGGGAAGATAAGGACAGTGAAATAAGGCAAAGAAAACAAAAGAGTTCATACCCAGACTTTTCCAGGGTACATTCTCTGGTTCCAATTGTGTTCAGTTGCCCATGCCGCTATGCCGAGATAACATTGGTAGTCACAGAGCTGAGAGAAAAATTCACTCATGCTCCCATGGATGCATACAAGATCCATGTGGTTTTGGAATTGAAGGGTCTACTATAGACCAAAATTCTGCAATACAAACCCAGAGTCCTCCCTGGTAGCCTAGGTGTTAAGTCTCAGCACTGTTACTACCACAGCCTGAGCTTGATCCCTGGCCAGGGAACTACCTACATGGCATAGCAGACCTCTCCTGTCTCGTCTGCTGCTCCCCTCAGCAGTGTATTTCAGTCAGTCCGCCTATTCAGCAATCCACTGTCTCTGGTGAATCCTTTCACCATCTACACCTCTGGCCTATACCCCATTTCTTCTATGAAAAAAAATAAAATCTTAAAAAAGGTAATATTCAAGCCCAGTGTGAAATTTGACCACAGGCAAGCACTTTATTTTTAATGATCTATTTCAGATGTACCATGCCCAACAATTTGTACATTTTCCGCTTGCTATTAATTTCTCATTCAACAGAAGATGTCATTCAGAAATATTAATGGAAAACTTACTTGTTTAGGTAATCTCCTCCCCATTTCTACATGGTCACTCCTTCAACCGAACCCAACACTTATGAGTGACAGCTCAGAACAGATGCTGCTTATCTTCTCAGCCCGAGCAAGCTGTCTTATATCAGAGATTATGAACAGATTGCAATTCCCTCTACAGTCTCTGTTTTCTCCTTTTGTTGCTTCCAGTTAGACAAAAGGAAATCAGTTAATCAAAGGAGTTCTGGAGGCTGTAATTCTCTGGGTGTCTAGGTGAGGTGAGAAGCCAAGTGGCTCACCAATGAGGACTTCAGTGGGTGCCACCAGTGGGGGATTTACCTTAGTTATTTTTAGTTACTCCACTTCTGCCACAGAGAAGTAAGGGTAGCTCAGGATGCGATGGGAAGGAGGAAAAGAGAAAAATTTTCTCATTATTCCAGCACCATAGAGAGTCATGACAATACAGTTTCCCCCAAGTCAACCTCTCCATTGCCATTTTCCCTATCATGCAGCCCTAGGAAAAATAGTGTAAAACATGCCATGATCTCTGGTGCCCTCATTCCCCTTTGTTTACTCCTCCTAACTATCGTGACCCTATTGTTTAACCCCAATTGACCTTATGCAGTGTCTATTCTTTTGCCACCTGATGAGTTGTGACCCCCATCCTGTAATTTGGATCATTCTTTCCCTTATTCAACACTGCCCCAGTACCTGAGCACCACAGGAAGCCCTCTTCATTGGCATGGTCAGAAAACTAGAAGCTTCATAAAGTCACTTTTAAGTTATGGTGTCTGGAATCTGCCAGAAAGAGTGTCATCTTAAAGGAGTTGCAACATTCTGAATAGACACAATATTTTGATTCTTTTGCTCACCTCAATTATGGTCTAAATTCAGCACTAATTCAGATTGTTTTCAATTTTTGTTTCCATGTATGGACAATGACTGGGGTTTAATTGGGAGGGGAACCATGCCCGTCTGACTCATCTCCATGCCCACCCACACAAGAGCCCCCCTAACACCTGTGTCTGGCACACAGAGTTCTACAATTGTTCCCTAGACTTAATTAGAATGAGTACATCATTGTTAATGTTCTCATTCTGAATCTAGAGATACTAAGAAACACTCATTTTAATAGAAGCTCTTGAAATATCAGTTTTAATATTTGCTGAGAGTCATAAATCTCTCAATAACTAATTCTCATAATATCTTGTGGAATTAGTTATCCTTATAAATTTTTTTGGATACAGAAATTATGTTGAAATCCTGGGCTAAGATAAAGGGAGAGGCAACATTTAGATTTGAACTTCAGATGGAAATTTCTGAAAGCTATGTTCAGGCCAGTTTTGCATGAAGATATTAATCAATGACAGTGATGGTGAAGATTGTGAGATGGCTATTTTCTAACTGGAAGTCCTTCACCATTTACTTAACTCATTTATCTTAATAAGACATATTTCGATTATGAGGGGAGGAGGGAAATATATCAGGCTTGTCTTTTTAATGGTCTCTAAAATTCTATTCGCAAGTATCTCCCCCATACCAGTGAAGGGCACCAGCATCTCCCAAGTGAGTCAAAGCCATTTATGGCTTCTCTTTACCTCCCATCTACAGCTCTCCATCAGCAAGACCCTTAGCCTTTGGACATGTTTTAGTATTTTCATTTTGACAACTTCTGTTCCAGCTTTAGCCTTTGCCTGGAAGAGAGAGATAGCCTTTCAAATGTTCACCCTGAACCACTCTTTTTTTTTTAAGATTTATTTATTTATTTATACAAGCACTGGGTACAGTCAGAAGCACAGGAGGGTGAGAGAATTCACCAGAGCCAGAGCGGGGAACAGAACAGGCAGAAGGACCGAAGTACACTGCTGAGGGGAGCAGCGGGCGCAGCAGGAGAGGTCTGTGCACCATGTGGGACCCTGGCTGGCAGCTGGGGATCGAACCGGCCCTGCAGAGGTTGCTGGTAGCTTCACAGCCCAGCACTCAACCACTGTGCCACCGGGGAGGCCTACCCTGAACAACTCTTACTTCTAACAACCTTTATTCCTCAGATTAGTAAAATTTGATACTCTTTTATAAACACATATCTGTTTGTCATATCTCTTCCTCCCATTGCACCATTGCATTTCAAATAAAACAAAAACTCCTTTCCAAAGTCTACAAGGTCTTACATGATCTAGTCAATCCTTTGCCTTAAATCCTTCCACTCTCTGCCTTGTTTTATACACTCCTACCATTACACTCCAGCTATTGTAGCCATCTTACTAGTCCTTAAACATGGTAAGGCCAGTTTTTTTTTTTTTTTAACCTCTGAGTCCTTGTACTTGCTGTTTACTGACCATTGTTCTAGTATTTCTAGCATTGTTGTTAATGCAGCAGGTTTTTATTTGGTCAGCTAACCTCTATAGAGATCAAACAGAAAGTAACTATTCTTTCTTATTACTGCCCTCTTGTTTCTTGTTTTTTTAAAAAAAGATAAAAGATTTATTTATGCATACAATAACTGGGGTGTAAGTCAGAGGTGCAGGGGGTGAGAGGATTCACCAGAGACAGTGGGGAGCAGAACAGGCAGATCTACTGAAACACACTGCTGAGGGGAGAAGCGGCCGAGCCAGGAGCGGTCTGCTGTGCCATTTGGGCAAACTCATGCTGCAGTGGCTGGCAATAGCTTGATAGCACTGTGTCTTTAACCCCTGTGCCACCAGGAAGGTACCCCCTCTTTTTTTCTTCTTAAGCCCTGAATGAAATCCTGCATAGATCCCATAGCTTGTTTGATGGCTTTCATATATAAAAAGGTCCAATAAGATCTAAAAATGTGGTTATCAAAAGATGTTGCACCACTCCCTGGGGACATTGAAAATCATGGGGTACTTATATTTGTTCATTGGTGGGAGGTGAGATTCAAAGGCATTTGACTGAATAAAGACTAAGATTTCTGCCAGTAAGTGAATATTTGTCCCTGGTACTGCATGGCTTCTGAATGTCCTGGTGGATATTCATATATGTGAAAAACATAAGCACAAAGTATTTTTTTTTTTGTTCACTATACACTAAATTGTCCAAACCTGCAAAACCTGAGTAAGTCAAAGAACTATTGGGCAATGTCTTCTTCAGAACTTTACAAAGTATTGTTCACCATCTCAGGAAAATCATTTTACTAACAAACACACCATTTATGATGTATAAATAGCCAATCAATGCACTTTGCATTAGTTTATTAATAGTCATTGCATATATTTAGGAATACGCTTTCTTTGTCCTTATTTGAAATAGTCAAATAGAAAGAAAAAACATTGACTGTATTTGATTGAATACAGTTATTTCATCCAATCCAGGTTTGTTCATTATCAGTAGTTGCAACCATTTGACTGCTTGTCATCATCTAGTGTAGTCATGCCAAATAATTTATGTATTCAAATATGTATTATTTTATTATCAATTGCTTCCCCACTTTTATTTCTCCTTCATAATACAGTTAGAGTATTATATTTCTTTATTTTTAATGTGTGTAGATAGGTTATATTATTTATAAATTTCATTTCAGATATTAAAGAGAATATTATAAAATATGAAAAAGGTGACATTGAATCCAATATTATTGAGGACAACATCAAGATTCTCACGAAAGTTAATATCATTGCATTCCTCATCCCCAAATTCCCATCCCCAAATTCCCCACCCACCCGTAGGAGTACTGTTTGTTTCCATGTCTGCTCTGTATTCACCCTCAGGGAAGTCTGTGGGCACAATTCCATTCCGATGCCAGCAGCCTCTAAATTCCAGAGGGCACAGCTCTCCAGGTGTTTTTCTTAAACCACTCAAATAAGGAAAGGAGAAAATGAGAAAACATGACAGTACTTCAAGGAATCCTTATCTAAAAACAAATTTCCCCACCAACACAATAATTTCTCCTTATCAATTTTGCATGCTCTATCAATTTTGCATGCTACATGTGATGACCTGAGGGGAACAGACTGGCTTTTGCCACCTTTTCTGCAAGTCCTACATAAACTTTCTGGTACTCTGTTTTAGAATTTGACACTGTTTGGGAACCTCTGCCATACCCCTAAGACAAGAACTTCTGCACTTTAACCTTTGAGAAGATAAAGATTCCTCTAAGAATGAATGTGAGTATTGAGTAAGAATGTCATTCTCTAAACAGCCAGTGTACTGTTGAATATGTTTTAATTCAACTATTAGTATCAGTGGTGACATTCCTAGCATATTTGATACCCAAAGTGGACAGTTGTTTTCACATCCCACTCTTCTATATGACAAAATTATTAGCAATAACAACAACGTAATAGTTATCATTAGCATCTTGGTTTGTTAATTAGTTTTATAAACAATTGACAATTTAAAAGCATCAAACTAACTATAAATTATTCAAATTCACCAAAATATTTCATGCATGTCAACTTAAATGTTACACACCAAAGTATTACACTTTTATAGTTCCCACTGTTCCACTGATCTAAAGTGTCAACATAAATAAAATAACTCAAGTTCTGTTCTTTGCCTTCACAATCACTCTGTCTTTATAGTCACACTTATTTTTAATCTACTACTCATATGCAACAATATGTAGCAACATAGGGATTGGATACACAAACTGTACACCAAGGTAGTTCAAACAATGCCTTACAAGTACACAGTACTGCCCAAATAATCAAATAGAGTATGTATGTCAGGGATAACTATGTAATTGAGAATTATCTGAATTAACTTACCTGTAAAATACAAAGATTTATTTTAAGATGAGTAATTAATATGTAAATTAATGAATGCCTTTTATTAGGTGAATGAATACACAAACTGTGGAAGGTCTATGAAATGGAACACTACTAAACAGTGAAATGGAACAAATGATTGATACATGCTACAACCTTGATGGATCTGACAGGCATTATGCAGAATGAAAAAAGCCAATATCAAAGATTATATATTGTATGATTTGATTTATATAGCATTTTTGAAATGACTGAATAGTAGAGATGAAGAACATTATGATAAAGGATGAGTATGTGAGTAATATTATAAAAGGGGAAGCATATGGGAGATCTCTTTCATGATTGTAGTGGCAGGTATACAAACTTACACTTGTGATAACATTGAATAGATGTATACATGAACACACATGAATAAATATAAAAAATGGTGAAATTCGAGTAGGCTATGTAGTGTAGTCAATAAGATTGTGCCAAGTTGATTTTCTCAAATTGATATTATATTATAGAAGATGTTACCATTGAGGAAGCTAGCTGAAAAGTACACAGGATTCTGTACTGTTTTTGTAAGTTCTTGTAAGTCTATCTGTTTTTTGAAATATAAATTTAAGAAAATACTAATATGATTTAGATATGTGTATGTAATTGAAACTCAGCAAGAGTGATGAGATCAGCAAGGTGACAAAGAAGCTCCAGGTTCTTGATGCTTCATGGAAAATCATAAAGAAATAAGTAGAAGTTGAATAGAATAATCACATAAATGTTCTCAAAATCATTTGGAGAGCTACAGCAACCAAACAAATGCCCAGTCATGAAAAGTCACATTCATAATAGCTAGGAGATTTGGTAGCATTTCTACTCACCCTTGCCCCCATTCCTCCCCGGCACAGCACATAACAGTTCCCAAATTTGAAGAAATACTTGGATCTACAAATACAAAACACTCAACTCCAGGTAAGATAAACCAAAGAGACCCACACTGAGTTACTAATAATCAACCTGTCAAAAGACAAAGAGAATCTTAAAATCAGCAAAAGAAAAGTGACTCATCATGTACCAGTGATCCTCAATAAAATTTAGTGAATTTTTCAGCAGAAACTTCGCTGGCCAGAAGACAGCAAAGTTAAAGCACTAAAAGAAAAAAAATCCATCGTAATTCTATATTGGGGAAAAAACTGCCCTTCAAAAATTGCTGGGAAACAAAAGTTGAAGGAGCTCATTATCATTAGACCCGCCATACAAGAAATGGTAAAGGAATTCCTTCAAGTTGATATCAAAGGATGGTAGATAGTAACGCAAAGCCATATGAAAAATATAAAGTAAAAGTAATTATAAGGATAAATGTAAAAACAGGTTTTATTACCATTTTGGTTCTTAACTCCACTTGTCATTCTTATATAGTATTTAAAATAAAAGAATAAAAATAATTATAAATTATTGAAGTTATGTTAATTGGTAGGCAATAGATAAAGCTGTATTTGTGTTATCAATAGTATAAAGTGGACAGGACAGAACTGTGAAAGATTAGAATTCTTATATATGAGTGAAGTTATCAGTTTGAAATAGATGATTATAACTTTGGGATGTTATATGTAATCCTCATGGTAACCACAAATAAAATACCTTCTGAGCATGTACAAAAGTAAATCATAAGAGCATCAAATTGTGTCATCTCAAAAAAAATCACTAAATACAAAGGAAGTCAGTAAGGAGAGAAGTAAAAAAGAGAAAAGCTGCTAAGCATACAGAAAACAAATAAAAAAGTATTAATAATTAAGTCCCCCCTACCAGTAATCACTTTAAATATAAATGGATTAAACACCCAAATCAAAAAACAGGCTGACTGAATGGATAAGAAAATAAGATCCAGCCATATTTTGTATACAAGAGACACTCATTAGATCTAAAAACATGAATATGCTAAAATAATAAGATGGAAAAAGCTATTCCATGCAAATAGTAACCAAAAGACAGATGGGTCAGCATACCTATATGAGACAGAATAGACTTTAAGTAAAAAAAGTCATAAAAGACAAAGGATATTATCAACATATTGTGAAAAAGGGTCAATTCACTAAGAAGATATAATAATTATAAACATACATACACCAAACATGAAAGCTCCTACAAATATGACCACACATTGACAGAATTGAATAGACACCTTTATGAAAACAGTAACAGATCTAAATAGCCCACTTTTAATAATGGATAGAACAACCAGACAGAAGCCCAACAAGGAAAGAGAGTACTTGAACAATGTTACAGACTAACTGAACCTAACACAAACACAGAACAGTCTACCCATCAACAGCAGGATATACATTTTTTCCTAAGTGTACATGCAACATTCTCCAGTATACATCATATGTTAGGCTACAAAACAAGTTTAAATATACTTTACAAGATTGAAAACATACAAAGTATCCTTTCCAGTCACAAAGGAATGAATCAAAAAATCATTAACAGAAGGAAAACTGAAAAATTCACATGTGTGTGAAAATTAAATGATTCTCTCAAGTAACCGGACAAGAAATTACAAGAGAAATTAGAAAATATCTGACACAAGTGAAAATATAAATACAATGTAACAAATCATAGGATGCAATGAAAGCAGTGTTGAAATGGAAATTTATAGCTGTAAAATTATATTTTGAAGTATTATATGTAAACATTTTCCCCTATTCAGTAGTGTGTCTTCTTGTTTAATGATAGTTTGTTTCACTGTACAGAAACAATTTGATGTAGTTCCATTCGTTTATTTCTGCTATTGTTTTCCTTGCCATTGGAGTCAAGTCCCCAAAGGCATCAATAAAGCCAATGTTGTGAAGTGGGGCTTTTTTTTTGTTTGTTTCCAGGCTGACATTGAAGTTTTTAATCCAATTTGAGTTAATTTTTCTGTATGGTGTGTGAGAGTGGTCCAATTTCATTCTTTTGCATGTGACTGTCCACTTTTCCCAACATCATTTGCTGAAGAGACTTTACTTTTTTGATTTTATAATCTTGGCTCCTTTGTCATAAGTGTCTGTAGGTTTATTTATAGGCTCTCAATTTTATTCCATTGGTCAGTGTATCTATTTTTATTCCAATACTATGCTGTTTTGATTACTATTTTTTTAAAAGAGCCCATATGAATTTCACGTTTGTTCTCACTTTATTTTATTTTTTTTTTTAAGATTTATTTATTCATGCATACAAGAACCAGGGTACAGGCCAGATGTGCGGGAGGGTGAGAGGATTCACCAGAGACAGAGCAGGGAGCAGAACAGGCAGACTGACTGAAACACTGCTGAGGGGAGCAGCGGGTGAGACAGGAGAGGTCTACTGCGCCATGTGGTTTTCTCGAGGGCCAGCCGGAATCGAACCAGTGCTGCAGAGACTGTGGACAGCTTCACAGTGCTGCGCTCAACCTGCTGCACCACCAGGGGAGGCCTGATTACTATTTTTTTATATTATATTATAATTTGAATGAAGTCTGGGAGTGTGATAGCTTTGATCTATTTTTTTGTTAGGATTGCTTTGGCTATTTGGTATCTTTTGTGGTTTCATAAATATTTCAGTGATGTTTATTCTATCTGGGACTGCATTGCACATCATACATCTGACAATGGGCTAATATCCAAGATCTGGAAAGAGCTCATACAATAACTCAACAAAAAAGAGAGCAAATAACCCAATCAAAAAATAGGCAGAGGAGCAAATAGGTACTTCTCCAAGAAAACATTCAGATGGCCAAAAGGCACATGAAAAAATGCTCATCTGCTATCATCAGGGACATACTAATCAAAACCACAGTGATGTACCACCTCACCCCTGTGACAATGGCTCATATCAAAAAGAACAGAAACACAAGTGTCGGTAAAGATATGGAGAAAAAAAGGAATTCTTATATACTTTCGATGGGACTGTGACTGGTTTGGTTCCCATAGAAAACAGTATGGAGTTTCTAAAAATAGATCTAACATATACTGCAGCAACTGAACTGCTAGGTATCTACTCAAAGAATGCAAAAATACTAGTTTGAGGGTATATATGCAGTCCTTTGTTTATTACAACCCTATTTATAATAACCAACATATGAAAATAACCTAAATGCCCAGGGAAAGATGAGTGGATTAAGTGATATGTACACACAATGGGATACCTACCACTCAGCAATAAAAATTATAAAATCATGTCATTTGCAACAACATGGAAGTAACTAGAGGGGCTTATGCTAAGTGAAATAAGTAGGAAAGAGATAGACAAACACCAGATTACTTCACTCATAGATGGAATATATTGAAACAAAACAAAGGGTGAGTCAAAACCAATCCAATAACAAACCCTAGAAATCTGACTGTATAATTGAGGCTACAAGATGTGGAGGGGGAATGGGAAGCAAAGTGGGGAGGGGGTTATAATGGACTATGGTGGACTGTGGTGCTTTGGTGGTGGACATGGTGTGTGGTGACAGGCATCTGAGGAGATGTGAGCCTAGACTCTGAATCACACACAGGGTTGTAAGCCAATGTTATCTCAATGAAAATTTTTTTTGAAAAGCAAAGATCTCAAATCAACAGCCTTAAACCAAACTTTAAAGAACTCAAAATGGATAACAGAATAAGAAATAAAGAGAAAAGTTTTAAATAACTACATCAGAAATTTAAGAGGAGCTATTACTTCTCATGTTACAGAAATGAAAAGGATTAAGAGAATATGAAAAATTGCAAACCAACACATTGGATAATCTTGATCAACAGTACCTAACAAAAATAAGGCACTCATTAAATATCTGTTGAATGAATGAACACAGGAATGAAAAGGAAGCAAAGGAGAAAAAAGAAAAGATAGGAAAAAGAAAAAACCTTAGAAGATATTTCAGTTTCAGGAAGATATCACCAAACAGTAGTCCGCATACAGTTTTTCACTCTCATACTTACTTCCTTTGATGGAGCAGGTAAAGAAAATAAGAATACTGCATTTGTTACAGCTAAAAAATTTTCAAAATGTTTTTTTATATGACATTTAATTTGATCAAAATGCTGGACTGCATATCTGGGAAAGTCTACAGTTAGAATGTGGCATTTTTATAATTACATTTTATTTCTCATTTAAACAAATTTGTACAGACTATTTCCTTATCAGATAACTGAGATCTTCAAGTTATTTTGTTTTAAAATGTCCTGGTTTCTCACTGCTTTCTATTTAGTGCTGCCTCTATGCCTTTAGTGAATCCATACCCCTTATCAGAAAGATTTTCCCTGGCCATCTACCTAAATGCTAGTAATTCTCCAAGGTCCAGTGTCAGAGACGTGGCAGGGGAGCGACAACTAGTATGTATTCAGGAATGAATTCCACTGTTCTCCATTTGCAAATTTCACCTGCAAAAATCTGCTTCTTGGAAGTGTGAAGAAAGCGTCTAAATGTAATCATCACAGGGAAGGAACTGTTTTGTAGCTGTTTTCCCAATGCCAAATGGTTTCTCCACGAACCCCTCCTGGCACATGGTGGGTATTCAATTAATATTTCATATCTGAATTATTGAATGATGTTGAGTCTCCAAGTGGTCAGAATTCAGCTTAATTATGCCTTGAACTATTAAAGAAGGAGACCACATCAGAACTTACATACTAAGTTAGAGCCAGGACCATTCCACGACAGGCATGCTTTTATTCCCACATTCTCTAAACATGCAGCCTTCTGCTTGCCTTGTGTTCTGCCCACAGTATGCACATAACACAGTGCAATGGGCTTGCTTTGTGCGATTCTCCTTTATGTGTAACCATAGCAATGCTGCCTACTTCAGACTTGAAGTGTCTGCAGGACTATGACTGTGAATGTTAACTCACTGTATGACTTGATGACTTGCTTTGCATGCAGGGGAACTTGGTACATTTTGTCTTTTTTAATCATCATAATCAGAACACTACCTGTTTCTTCCATGAAGTAAAACCCCTATTTACAGAACAAACTAGAATAAAAATTCTGGACCCCAAACTAATACCTGAAGGCACTGTCTGCCTCTGAAACACAAAGATAAAAGCACTCAGGGGTTGTCCTCAGAGCTTCTATTTTCATTTGAAATCTAGATATTGGCAATAAAATTTGTATCACATTTTGCACAGAGAGAAAATGTTTTGGAGGATGCTGAATGTTCAGAGAACAGAAATGTGGTGCATCCTGCATGTTTTGTTTCTGCACAGGTCCCAGATATGACATGTAGCCAATCCTCCATTGCAAGGAGGTATTTTTTGCTCCAGGGTTTGCATTTATTTTTCATGTGACTATTTGGATGCTGCCAGAATCCCACCCACATGCCACTGATCTGATTAATTTTAGGCCAACTCTTCCTTTACTGTTAATTGGAAATACAAGACATGCTCAAATATCAAATAAGGCAAGCTGTTTTATTCAACACACATATATACATGCACATGCACACCCACGCACAGGGGCAGAAACACAACTGTCCACTCTGATAACAAATTTAGAAAAGATTTTTAATTAATCCACATCCTACTGTATAAATATTTTTGTGAGAAATTCTGATATTTTGCATTTTAAATGACCCAACTTCAATTTGATTTCAGTTTTACTATTGACCTACTTCTGGAAAAATTTTCACAGAAGTTTACATCATTTTCTTTAGGGGGAATGTATAGGTCTTGGACCTATGAATCAATACTATGAAGCAACCTATGAAGCAATCCGCAGCCACTGCTTCACGAGTTCCATCCCTGGCTAGGAAGCAACCCACATGGCGCAGCAGACCTCTCCTGACTCGCCCACTGCTCCCCTCAGCAGTGTATTTTGGTCAATCTGCCTGTTCTGTTCCCCTCTGTCTCTGGTGAATCCTCGCACCCCGCCCCCCACACACACCTCTGGCCTATACACCCATTCTTGTATGCATAAATAAATAAATCTTATTAAAAAACCTCAGTTCCAAATGATAGAACTAGTATGTTTCAGGTTAAAATTTCAAAGTAATAAAGAAGTCCAAGTTAAGGATAGTTGACACTTTATTCTAAACTTACAGTATCTTCAAAGAAAGATGAAATAGAATTTGGTTCATTGTTGTGTCAATCTTAATTTTGACTTGGGATAGCTTGTGTATTACAATTTTCACATCATATAAAATCTAAACTCTTCTAGATAGATATGGATTTTTGTCTTTTTGCTTGCTTCTCTATAACTTAACATCTTTCAAAATTGTGTACATTTATGATTCTTTGAATCTATGATTCTAGAAATGTTGATTCAGATTTTTAAAGTTGACTTCTTAATTTTAAATTTGATTTCTGACTTTTTCTTTAAGAAAATCTTTTTCAATGAAAGTACATAAAAGAATAATAATATAGCATATTGAAATTTGTTTTAAAAGTAAAGATTTTCATTAACCAAGTCATTCTAGCCCATAGTAGGTGCAAAAGGGAATTTTGTCACTGCTTCTGAAAATGGGTGATTTTCCATTACTAGATGAATTACCAAAAATATAAGAGGGGGAGGCCTCGGTGAAAATTTTGGAGTAATGAACTCTAAAATTTTCTCCTGCATAAAAAACAATGAGAACATTTACAAAAATGTCACAAAACAACTTATTCAGTGTTTTGGAAAGTAAACAAAGGCTTGCAGCAAAATGGGGGATGTTCTTTTTTATACTGTTCTTGTCTGGTTTGGGTGTCAGTATTACACTGCCCTCATAAAAGGAGTTAGAAAGCATTGCATCCTTTTCAATTTTTTGGAAGAGTTTGAGAAGAATGGATATTAGATCTTCTGGTGTTTGGTAGAATTCACCAGTGAAGCCATCTTATACTAGACTTTTGTTTTTTTGTGAAGTTTTTGATTACTGTTTCAGTTGCTGTACTTCATAGGTCTGTTCAGAGGTTCTGTTTCTTCATAACTCAGTCTTGGGAGGTTTTATGATTCAAGAAATTTTTCCATCTCCTCCTAGTTATCTAATTTTTTTTGTATACAGATGTTCACAGTAGTTTCTTACGATCTTGTGTATTTCTGTGCTCTCTGTCACGATATCTTCCCTTTTATCCCTGACTTGAATCCTTTGTCATTTTTTATTAATGATTCTGGGCAAATGTTTGTCAATTTCATTTATTTCCCCCCAAAAAAACCCAGCTGATTATTTCATTGGCCTTTTGTATTTTGTTTCTGTTTCATTTATTTCTGCTCTAATTTTTATTATTTCTTTCCTTCTACTTTGGACTTTCTTCCTTTTTTTCCAGTTACTTTAGGTATAAAGTCAGACTGTTTCTTTGAGGTTTTTCTTGTGTCTTCAAATGAGCCTGTGTTGCTATAGAGTCCCATCTTAATACTGCTTTTGCTGCATCCCAGGATTCTGGTATGAAGTATTTTTATTCTTATTTCTCTCTAGACACTTCAATTTTGCCTTGGATTTCTTCAGTGACCTAATAGTTTTTCAGTAGCATGTTGTTTACTCTCCAAGTATTTGTGGTTTTTCCAGTTTCCTTTTTGTAGTTGATTTCTAACTAATGCTATTGTAGTTGGAAAAGATGCTTGGTATGATTCAAACTGTCTTAAATTTATTGAAACTTGTTTAGTGTCCCAACATGTGATCTATCCTTGAGAATGTCATGTGCCTTTGAGAGGAATATATATTCTTTCTTTTTTGGATGGAATGTTCTGTATATATCTCTTAAATTTGTCTGTTCCAATATATAAACTTAAAACCAATGTTTCCCTATTGATTTTCTGTTTGGAGGATCTGTCCATTGATGTAAGTAGGGTGTTAAAGTCCTTTACTATTACTGTGTTGCTGTTCAATTTGTCCCTTTAGAGATGGTAATATTTGTTTTGTATTTTGGAGCTCCCATGTTGGGTGCATATGTGTTGATGATTGTTAGTTTCCTGATATTGACCCTTTATCATTATATAATGTCCGTCTTTGTTTTTTATAGTATCTTTTGTTTTAATGTTTATTTTGTCTGATATGAGTATAGCCAAGCCAGTTCTCTTTTCAGTTCCATTTGCATGGATTAATTTTTCCCAACCTTCAACTTTCAGTCAATGAGTGTCCTTATTCCTGAAGTGATTCTGTTGAAGGTAGCATATAATTGGGTTTTATTTTTTATCCATCCATCCACTCTATGTCCTTTGATTTAAGAGTTAAGACCACTTACATGTAAGGTGACAATTGATACATATCTATTCATTGCCATTTTGCTAGCTGATTTATCGTTGTATCTGTAGATGTTCTCTGTTCCTTCTTTTCTTTTTAAGGATTTATTTATTTATGCATACAAGAACTGGGATACAGGCCAGAGGTGCAGGGGGTGAGAGGATTCACCAGAGACAGAGTGGAGGACAGAACAGGAGGATTGACTGAAATACACTGCTGAGGGGAGCAGTGGGCGAGTCAGGAGAGGTCTGCTGCGCCATGTGGGTAGCTCCCTGGCTGGCCGGGAATCGAACTCATGCTTCAGTGGCTGCAAATAGCTTCACAGCGCTGCCTCTTAACCTCTTGCGCCACCAGGGAGGCCCCTCTTCCTTCCTTTTTTCCATATCTTAGGGAGTTCGTCCTGATTGTGTCTTGTTGCCCCTATAATATGGTTTCTTCCTTGGTAAGAGCATCTCTGTCACTCTTACCCCTCAGGGTGCTGTGTTTTTATCCATTGTCATGGAAGCTTTATTCATTCAGGTGTCAGTTCTGCTTCTATATCGTTTAGTCCATATATAGGTGTAGATTTTTGTGATCGTTGGAGGACATGAGCACAAGTTCTCTTTATTCTGCCATCTTGGCACCACCCACACTAATATTGGTGTAGTGATGTGGTAAAGGGTTAAAATGAACACTTTGAAAGCAACTGTATAAGATTTATCCAAAATATTGAAGGTTAAGGGCCTCCCCGGTGGCGCAGTGGTTGAGCACTGGGCGCAGCCTCTGTGGCGCCAGTTCGATCCCCGGCTGCTCCCCGGCCACCAGAGGAGGGTCCCACATGGTGCACAGACCTCTCCTGCCGCCCGCTGCTCCCCTCAGCAGTGTGCTTCCGTCCTTCTGCCTGCTCTGCTCCCCACTCTGGCTCTGGTGAATTCTCTCACCCTCCCGCGCTTCTGACTGTACCCAGTGCTTGTATAAATAAACAAACAAACAAACAAATAAATAAATAAATAAATAAATCTTTAAAAAAAAAGATTTCAAGTAAAGATAGCAAACGAATTCATGCATTTAATATTACTCTTTCCTAAAGCCTTTCTTAAACTATGATAAAAGAACTTAAAAAAAAATTGAAGGTTATCTCTGTGATATCAAATGTCTTCATCCTGGTCAATGGGTAGGAGAGGGAGAGATGTTAGTCATATTTCCTGGGTGGTCAAGGGCTATATAAATGCTCATTGAAAATTGAAAAAGAAGTCAAACTTGGGGAAATGGCTCCTCAAACTCAAAGGTAAACCAACAGGGGGAAACACCAGTAAGAAACCATTTTTCCCAATTAGCAGTTTCCCAAGGGAAAGCTGTATTTGCTACTTAGGATCTTCTCAGTGCTAAATTTCAGATGTTTAGTCTAATAATGAAGTTATACATTCGAGAATCTAGTAACTCAGGCTTTATGATGACCAAATCCTAACTTACAAATGTGAAATGGGGAGAACTTTTATTTTTATGGATACGATTTTATTGCTACTCAACTTCTTTTCAGTTTAGACTAAAATATAGTCAATTAAAATTAAGAAAGCAAACAGCATGCATTTTTGGTAAGAAACTGGGTGGAATTATTCCAAAGCTTGCACATCTGGTAGTAACTTTGAAAATTTTAAATATTACTAGGTTTCATTGGTGATTCAATAGTGTAATTACTATGGAAAGGTAACTTAGTGCTTTATTGCATGAATTAATTAGGAATCCCATGAGACAGCACCTGCAGTCCTGAGTTAATGCTTTCTGTTTCCATTAACAATGTTGGTGCAAACAGGGCATTCTGGCATAAGTGTACAAAGTTATTTTTTATTGTGCAAATCGTTGCAGTTTTCAGTTTTTTTTTTTTTTTTTTTTAAGTAGAGACATTGAAACACTGCACATATTGATCGCTCCTGGAGCATTAAAACTGTGTTAGTCAGTAGTGATAAGCAAAACCTCAAATTGGGTGAGACTCCTGGATAGCCACATCTTTATATCATTGTTGCCATTGACCTAGTCTGGTTAAAAAAAAAAAAAGGATTATCTGTAATTATGTATGCTTATTTGTAGATTTGTAGCCACTAAAATATTTTGGGGAAGAATCATATAACTTAAAAAATCTCCTCAATTTTCCTTAGTATGATAGTTCTTCTAAAGATTTGGTTATATCAGTTAAGAAATCCCAAAAATCCTGACTATTGCCAGATGAAAGAATGCCACCTTTCATATTCCTCCAAGTGTTCTGATCAAGGCTTCAAAAAAAAAAAAACCTAAATATTTTTCCCACTCTCCTTTACCTACTCTTCTCTGTGGAGAAATAGCTATTAAAATGGACTTACTAAAAAAATAAATCACAAAATAAAGACTATATTAGATGATCAAGAATTTGCCACTGGAATTTTCTGGCCTTAGAAATCCATGAGTGTTTTTTAAACAAGACATGTTATCAACACTCCTCTTAGTTGCCATCATATTTTATAGAAACATAGATAATGTGGCCTAGAAAAAGGACTACAGAGGCCTGGTACTACTTTGCCTTTCTTTGTCATTTAATAACATAGAAGAGTAATCTTCCCTTCTGGTTCTAGGCCTTCACACATTATCCAGTGAGTCAGGACCTAGTTCCTGCCCTTGAAAATCTTACACACTCCTGGAGAGGAATGGAAGGACCATGCCAGACATTGCTAGGATTTAATACAAAGGAAAACAGAGCCCAGTGCATGCTTATGTGGGCCTGAAACTAATTGTGTGACATAGGAGTAATTATACCTAGAGTTATAAATTTACTGAGTGTTTGTCAAGAACTTACTTATGCCCCAGGTATGGTACTAAAAGATATTATACAGAACAAGTCAGACAAAGTTATTTCCTTCATGGTAGTGACATTCTAGTTGGGGAAAAGACAGTGTACAAATAAACAAGGATGATATATATACATATCTGTATAGTGATAAATACAGCAAATAACAATATATGTAAACATGTATACATATATATGTGTATACGTAGCTATAAGTATTGCAATGCAGAAATAAAGTGTGGAAGGATATGAAGGATTTTTTTTGTTATTGGAAAGGAGAGGCCTCTTTGATAAAGTAATCTTTAAATAGATATCTAAAGACCATGAAGAATGAGATAAGTAGATATTTGAGGGACGCGTTTTATTGGCAGAGAAAACTGCAAGTGCAAGGGCCAGAAATGGGAGTGTGTACGATGAGTTCAAGGAATTAGCAAATATGCCACTAAGTCTGGAATGAAATGTTTGAGTAATAGGAGATATGGTGAAAGAGTTATTAAGGGATTAGATCATGTAGGTCTTAAAGGACATAATGGAAACTTAGATTTTACTCTGAGTGGGATGGGAAATCGCTAGAAAGTTTTGAACAGAATGATACTGACAGATCATCTGGCTTCTCTGTGAAAAAAACAAACTATGCGGGGGTGGGTTGGGGGGGTACAAAAGTAGAATCAGTAGGAATTCAAGTAATACTAGCTTATATCTGGGTAGTAGTGATGAATTTTCTCAGAAGTTACCAGATCCTGGATTAAATATTAGAGTAGATGAATTTTTAAAGATAAAGTTAAGAAGACCCCTACCTTTATTCAATTCCCCATAGGCAACTTGGGGAGCATAAGTTGCAAGAGACTACCTTTCCAGTGATGTTACATATCCTTACATGCACTGAACTAGCTGAGGCTCCACTGCTGTGATGCCTTTGAAGGCCACCAGAGTGATATTTTGGATTCAACAGAAAAACACAAACATTATATAACATGATTTTTGTAAACCAAAGTCTTGAAAAATTGCCAGTTGATGATGCTGAAGAATGTGCTGCTGGCTTAATCTGGAAACAAATTTCATTGGGCAGTTGTAGAAACGAAAGGGTGGGTTGGGGGAGGCCAGTACTATATAAAAGAATTTGGACATTTTGCATATTTTATTTTCCACATTTGAAAAAATACCATAACTTCATGACAATCAAGTAACAAATTCACTTCTTTTCATGAATTATCAGATTAGCACACTAACCTTAAGTGGGGCATTTTCACCAAATAATCATTTTCAGCAAATGTTTAGTGTTCACACTGTGAAAACTTCTGATCAACATGGTGCACACGGCAGTGATTGGAAAACAGAGTAGAAAGTGCTGAGCGTTAGAGCATAGATGAAAAGAAGTAAAATATCATCAGGTTTCAATTCCGGGAATCACTGTATCTATATGGGAGAGTTTCTTAAAGAAAGTAGTATTTGAGACAGGTCTGAAGAACGAGGAAGGGGTATATGTAGACAGTGGGACATAAGAGGGAAAGACCAAAAAAAAAAAATAGCATGAGACAAAATGCAAAGCTAGAAAGGCCGGACACATGTCTTTCAATTAGGAATGCTCTTGAATAGTAGTCTAATGGAGATTATTATTTTCCAGAAACTAGAGAGCAACTAAAGATTTTAAGCAGGGATATGGATGTTTTATGAAAATAATATTAAGCTGAAGATGCCAGTCTGAGTGATACTTGCCTCATCTACCCCCAGCACACATCAGTAAAAGATGAAATATCAAGAGAGCACTGCTGCGTTCAAAAACAAGATGAGCATTTCCTTGGACCAGAAGCAGAACAGAAATGCCAATCGCTCACAGGAATGAAGCCTAGATCACCTGGACTCAGTCTGAGGAAGTAGGTGTGGAGACTAGAACTTGGTTTTTGTGAGCTAAATGCACTAAATGTTCATCTAAGCATGTGAATGACTGGAGCCTGACTTACTGCCTGAAACCGAAGTCTAAGTGGGCTCTGCTGTTCTTGAAAGGTGGTGGGAGAGAAAACCAAGACTAATGAGCACTAACAAGGTTATGAGCAGCTACACCCTGGTATAGGTAGGAGGGTGGTAACAGAAACTCAGCCCCACATTGTTTGTTGCCTTGGTAGCTCTTGGTGTGACAACCCAATATCACCTGGTCAAGAGTCCCAATATGTCAGCAAAAGACCTTGTTCTGGGCTGAGTGATGCCAGAGTGAATTGGAAATATCAACAAAGCTATAAAAACACAGAAAGACACAGCAGGGAAAAGGGGGAAAGAAATTAAAAGTTAATTTGAAGACACTAGGGATGAGTGTGAAGAACAATACTCTCCAACCCAAAGAAATATAATGTCAAGGCATTCAACAAGATGAACATGGTGATTCACTATAGATTAAATTTATTTTGCAGAATACACTGAGAAACACAGAAAAACAAGTAGATTTGGGATCCTCAAGGAGCCAAAATATAGAGAAATCCGATTTTAAAAAAGTAATAAAGCCATAAAGAAAAAATATAACAATTGAAGTAATAGGCAAATGTAAAACAGAAAATGTTATATTAAAAATACTCATTGAAATAAAAAACTCAATAGATGGGATAAATTCTAGACTGAATAGGTTTAAAAATGCAATAAGTAATTGGAAGACAGCACTGAGAAATTCACTAAAAGCTAGCAGAGAGAAAGAAAAACCTTTAAAAAAGAAAGTGTAATTAAGAGTATTAAGAATAGACTGAAAAGCCCTAATATAATAAAAAAAAAAGAGCCTATTCAGTGTGATGTGTTATTGTGGGATGCTGGTTGAAGGGTACATGAGAAACTATGTGTAACTTCTTGTCAGTCTCAATTTATTTCAAAATAAAATGTCTAAAAAGCAGCTGACAAAATACTGAAAATAAAATAACATGAGAGATTTTAAAATAAAGATATGGGAAACTATCTTTCAAGTAATTACTGGAGGACAAGCAAAGTAACAGCATAAAGGAAGACAAAAAAAGAATTTAAGCAAAAGGCATTAATGACAAAGAATACTATGTAATACAAAATTTCACCAAGAAGACATGATAATCATGAATTCTAGGCACCTAATAATATAACCTTAACATATATAAAGCAATAATTGACAGAATTACAAGGGTGACCATCAAATACACAAGCATAGTGAAAAATTTTAACACAGCTGTATAGGAGTGGATAGAAAAAAACATGAAGAAAAAAGAGTAAAAGCAAAGAATATCTGAACAACAAAATTTGCAAGTCTGATCTAATAAAGTTTTAACCTACTGATAAACTATATCTTTATATTTATGTATATATGAATATATATGGATATGCATTCCAAGTACACAGGAAACATTTACAAAGATTGAAAACCTAACAGGTCAACAGTGACATCACCAAGATGGAAGAGTAGGAGGCCCCAGCCTCTGTCTCTCCACGAAGAATAGCAATTAGACAGCTCTCCATGAATGGAAATATCCCTGACAGTTCAGGAGCCTAAGGAGCTACTGCAACAAAATAGAGCAAAGCCCCTGAGCCAGACTGCTGGAGAAGGGTAGGAAAAACGGTTTCACGTTGCCTGCATGGTTCCATCGCCCATATAGGCACTGTTCAGCACCAAGGGGGAGCTCATTGAATCAAGAGTTTTCCTGGGCCTCCCTGGTGGTGCAAGGGGTTAAGCACCGCACTATGAAGCCGTCCACAACCTCTGCAGCACAAGCTCAATCCCAGCCAGCCAGAGAGCTACCCACATGGCGCAGCAGACCTCTCCTGTCTCGCCTGCTGCTCCCCTCAGCAGTGTGTTTCACTCAGTCTGCCTGTTCTGTTCCCCACTCTGTCTCTGGTGAATCCTCTCACCCCCTGCATCTCTGGCCTGTATCCCAGTTCTTGTATGCATAAATAAATAAATCTTAAAAGAGAGAGAGAGTTTTCCCTCACTGGGAAAAGTAGAGAGGGGTGAACCAGTTTCCGCAGACTTTTGGAACATGGCATGAAGGACCTTGCTTTGCTTTCATCCCACCCAGAGAATACAGATGGCGGGGAACAAGGAAGAAGGGCAGTGGCTAACAGTATCTGTCCCTTGGTGGTTCCAGGGACCTGGGCTGCTGAGGAGCTCTGTAACCTCGCCATTAAGGACCTCAACAGTCCTTATGGACACTACAGAGCCCTCTCAATTTTCATGATTGAGGGCCTGGTTGTGGACCTAGCAGTCTGTTCTGCACTGGCTCCCAGCAGCTTTTACTGCTGGAGTAAACAGTGCCCAATATAGCTGCCAGAAACCCCTGCAGATCTCACATGCTGAGGTTTACATCCCCCCATTTTCATGGTGGCAGACATCTGCTGTCTGAGTCGCTCCTGGTCCCTCCTACCCCTCACCTGAGCTCCAGATCTACACTGGCAGCCAGCTGTGTATGCACAACCACAGCCAAGGACCCCCCAGATGCTTTTCGATCCAGATCTGACCTTGACTGCTGTCACTGGCTTGCATCGCTGTGTGTCTTGCAACTACCCCTGCAGTTGAGCACCTGGGCACCACCAGCCCCAGCTCCCATCATCAGCCACCACCACTGTGCACATGCCCATGGTGAGTCTCGGCAGCCACACAAGTACATGGTGAGTCTCGGCAGCCACACAAGTACATGAGCTAGCCAAGGCTAGCTCAGCTGTTTGTGGGTTTGGATCCAGCCCTGACTCCTGTACCTCTGCAATTGCGCGCAGCAAGCCTCTGCAGCTCTAACTGCATGCTATCAGCCCAACTCCTATCAGCTGCCCCCACTGCTGAGCAGACATTTGTGGTTAGCTCCTGCAGCCATGAGTCCGTACTGACATCCAGGGCCCTGTAATTGCCTGTCTGCTTGCAGTTGACTCTGTCCCTGATGCTGGCCCCAGCACATGTGTCTGCAGCTGGCCCCTACTGCCTACAGCCATGCATGCACATATCATCAGCTAAGGCCAACATTTCCACCTTCTCTGGTCCCTAAGGGTACCCAGGTTAGGGTAGAGGAAAATTGAAAGAGTGTCTCTGAATTTAATTTTGTAGGGACATGTAACTTCACATGAAGCTTTACAAATAAGACATACATACCCCACGTTTTATGATTTCATCTCAGAGAGTCAGACTGTCCCTGGCCCTGAGCATCATTTGGAAGAATGCAGAGAAAATCTACAAGGGAGTGCTAATGGATAATCTGGTATAACATCCAGATCTTTATTCCTGAAACACTATTTTCTCCAGCTGCTGGGAGTGTTGGCTGCTGATGACTCACAGCTGAGTCTCTTGTTGGGCACTTCCCTCAAATAAAGTTTGCTGCCTCCCCCAAAGTTACAGACCCTCCCCAGATGGAACCACATCTAATGACTGGGTGGGAGAGGAAGGGATGAAGAGGGTTCGACCCCTGTGCCTCAATTTATGACAGCACTGAAAGGCCATCCCAGCTTCAGAACTTCCCGTGGGATTTGCTGAGCTCTCCTGATGTTACTCTGTCTCAATTCAACTCCTCTCTCTGTCCAGTCCTTCCCTTGTTCTCTCCCGTGGGATTGTTCTAGAGTGTTCTCTAATCCAGCTCCTACATACAAGTCTCAGACTCTCAAAACTGTTTCCTGGGGGAACCAACTTATGACAGGAGGGCACTTCACCAACTTCTTGTTTTAATGTCCTAATTTAGCTCAAGATATGCAAAGTTAGGAAGCAATTCCCAAGACCACACTCACTTTTGACATTAATTTTAAGTTCAAGTGTCCCCAAGACCATCCTCAAGTTTGAGGATTAGCTAATAGGATTCACAGAACTCACTGAAAGCTATTACACTCATAGTTTATTACAGTGAAAGGATATAAATTAAAATCAACCAAAGGAAGAGACACACGGGACAGATTCAGCAAAAGTTCTACATGCAGAACTTCCGACTGGCCTCTCCCAGTGGAGATGTAGATAGTACTTATTTTCCTGATCACAATATGTGGAAATAGACACAGAATATTACCTATGAGAAAAGCTCGCCTAAGCCTTTGTGTCCAGAATTTTTATTGAAGCTCAGTCAGGTAGATCTGGATAACCACTGTGTGGCTAACCTCCCACTCCAGCCCCTCTAGAGGTCAGGCTGATATTGTATGACCCAAAGCCTTGCCTCCAGATCACATTGTTAGACTATCTGAGGTAACCCCAAAGCCCCCAGATAAACAAAGACACTTTTATAGGGCAAGACATTCCAAGGTCTTAGAGATTACTTCCCAGAAGCATGGGATAAAGGCCAGAATTCACTTTGACCAAGGTTAAATTCTTTGCTACACAAGTTGTAAAGCTGCATTTAAAAAAAATAGATATTTAAATTTCATATTATCTGCAAGTACTTGTCCTAATATAAAGTTATAGCTATTGCACAATGTGTAGGTTTTCATTCTCTTAATATTAATGTTTTATAAATATGTCCATTATGATGATAAAGGGAAATGAATTTGAATTTGACTTTGAAGGAAGCAATAGCCTCTTCTTCCACTTACACTAGGCATTAAAATAGTTTCACTTAGAAAGGGAATGAGTTTGTCAGGAAAACAAGTAATGTGTTTTCTGCTTTATTAAGATACATTCATCAACTTTCACTCACTTGTTATGAAAGCCCCTCCCCCGACTCCATTGTGTATGCTGCCTTCATATCTCTCTGGTGCATTTATCGGGATATCTGAGTTGCTAGTCCACCCCAGATGAGATTCAACATCAAATGACATAATTAGATACATAGACATGAGAGACATACATTCTAAATGAATACCACAGGAGATCCAGACCACTCTGCTGGCCACAGCTGCCATACCTTCTACCTTATGACCTTTCTTATCACGAGAAATATCTGCACAGTAACAAGCAAAAACAACCCCCATATTTATGATGTCTAAAAACAACAATACAAACTCTGAAATCACCATGGAAACTGCCTCCCACTAGCACTTGCCTTTCAGAGATTTGAAGAAGCATTTATCTACAACAAATCAGCACAGGAAAGAAATTTGAGACACATGACCCTAATTATGATGCCTATGCTTACTAGAAGGAGATTTATCAGGAAATAAAAGAAGATAGGGTCTTCAATCCAAACTTCATTAAACATTTATTTCTAGAAGCTTTAACTTACCTGTCTCCCAGAAAAACCCTCCAAAGGAGCATTTAAAATGTAGCTTTTATAAGTGCCTGGATTTACATATTTCATAAATATTTATATGTTAAAGTAATATGTATTTGCATTTTACTTTTGAAATTTGTTTTATTGATAAATTTGATATTTTTATGAGGTAAAACTGGTTGTCAGGAATGGAAAGTTAATTCCTAATGTGATGCCCTTAGAAGAAACAAACTCACATGATAGAATTTGACTCGTTAGGAACCAAGAAGACTGGTGTATCTAGGGTTAGCCTCATAATGAATGGCAGTTTGTGGAAGTGGGTTGAAGGGGAAGCTTAAGAAAGAAAATAGGTGTTTACACACAAAACACCCCAAATAGCCAAAGCAATCTTGACAAATTAGAAAAGGAATGGAGGTATCATGCTCCCAAATTTCAAACTACACTACAAGGCAATAGTAATCAAAACAGCATGGTATGGAATAAAAACAGACCCACAGATCAATGGAATAGCATTGTCAGCCTGGAAATAAACCCATACTTATAAGGTTAGTTAACCTACAACAAAGGAGCCAAGAGTATACAATGGAGAAAGGAAAGTCTGTTCAACAAATGGTGCTTGGAAACTGGACAGCCACATGCAGAAATATTAAACCAGACCACTCTCTCATAGCATACACAAAAATTAAAAATGGATTAAAGATTCAGATGTAATACCAGAAACCATAAAATACATAGAAGAAAACATAGGCAAAATATTCTATGTCATTGGCTTCAGGGATGCCTTTGGGGACTGGACTGCAATGGGAAGGAAAACAAAAGCAAAAGTAGATGGAATACATCATATTGAAAAGCTTTTGTACAACAAAAGAAGCTATCATTGAAACAAAGGTCACTCAACAAGTGTGATAAAATGCTTGCACATTTTATATGTAACAAGGGGCTAATATTGAAGACCTACAAAGAACTCACACAACCTAACAAAATGAAAACAAAGGACCCAATCAAAAAAGCAGGCAAAAGAGCTAAATAGACACATCTTCAAAGAAGATATACAGATGGCCAACAAGCACATGAAAAAATATTCAGCATCACTTATCACCAGGGAAATGCAGATAAAAACTACAATGAGATATCACTTCAGCCCTGTGAGAATGGCCCACATAAAAAACCCAGAAACAACAAATGTTGCTGAGGATGTGGAGAAAAGGAACCCCCATATACTTTCAGTGGTAATGTTAACTGGTCCAGCCTTTATGGAAAACAGTATGGAGGTTCCTGAAAACACTAAAAATAGATCTATCTTATAAACACTAAAAATAGATCTACCTTATAATCTACCTTATAATCTACCTTATAAGCAATTCCACTCCTAGGTACCTACCCAAAGAATACAAAATCACTAATTGAATGGGATATATGCACTCCTATGTTCATTGCAACTCTATTTACAATAGCCAAGTTATAGAAACAATCTAAATGCTCATCAACAGAGAATCAGATTAAGAAGCTAAAGTAGGCAAAGAAGACATACACAATGGAATACTATTCAGCTATAAAAATAGATGAACTCTGGCCATCTGCTAGAACATGGATGGAACTAGAGGGGATTATGCTAAGTGTAGTAAGTTGGATAGAGAAAGATAAATACCAGATGATTTCACAACAACAAAGGAACTGGTAAAACTAAACCAATACAAACACTAGAAATATGACTACAAAATTAAGGCTGCTAGAGGGGATAGGGAGGGTGGCAGTGGGAACAAAGGGGGTAGGTAGCCCAATGGCCTACAAAGAAGTACTATGAGTCATTTGGCAGTGGGAGTGGTGTGGTAACATACACCTGAGGAGGTATGAACCTATTTCCCTAAATCATGTATACAGTGTTTTAAACCAGTGATACCTAATATAAACGATAAAGTACAAAAAAAAACAAACAGAGGTGTAGTTGTTGCTTCGGGCAATACCACACTGATAAAGAAACGGGAGTCAGTCATGGAGCAGGCTACATAATGCAGGATGCTGCTGAAGAGCAAGATCCTGGCTTTTTTATTGATAGAAGAATTATACAGCATCAGTTGTGAGAGGAGGGAGGAAAAAAGGAAAAGGGGAAGCCAGTAACTAGAAAATGTGCTGACATCTATGTTATTGGGGATTGTGAGTCTACTCTCCAGGTACTTCTCATCTGCTTGATGACTCAATATTGTAATTGAGATCAAGTTCCCGAGCCATGATTTCAATCTTATCAACAAAGCATTCCACTGATCAACTTCTGGGGTCCCTTGTTATACATCGGTCCTCAGCTCCCCAGGTGTTCACAGTCATAACTCCTGATGTATAAGTCAGGAGTACATTTTATGCATTGGTCATCAGTTCCCCCCTCCCCCACCCGGGCGTTCTAAGCCATACCTCCTGACGCATAGCCTTCCCAGCCTGATCCAGCTTTGTTCTCTTGATTGATTTGAAAGGCTCCTTGCAGGGTTGGGCTCCTGTACCTAACTGAGTGGGCCGTTCTGACCTTGCTAAGGAATTAGAACTGTAGGTAACAAAATGGTGGCCGAACAGGCTGGTTAGGATTAGCAGACCCATAGGTAGTGAGGACTGTTAAGGCTTTTTCTACTTGTAAACACCTTACCCTGGGGCAACAAAGTTACTGAATATATGGTTATAATAATATAATCATTTTCCATATGTAATGTGAACTGAGCATATCTTAATATTTTAATTTTACCTAATATATGCTGTTACCTAATATCAAATGATAAAATATATTTAATGCAAAAAAGAAATTTTTTCTTTTATAATTAAAAATAAAATAGATGTTCACTGATGTTAAAATTTGGAATCAACCTTGTTTGCAAAGTCACTAAGGTAAGAATAATTCTACTTAAGGTGAACGTAAGATTTTGATAAGACTACCACAGGAGCCAACAGATCTGAAGGAGATCTGTATCAGCAAATGAAATTAGGGTGCATTTCCTCCTGGAGTTTTCATAATTTCTCCACCAGAACGCAATCTCCCTAACTTTCAAGCTCCAAAAGCATGTTGTGCCCCTCCTAAGCCACCTACTATTTTGATATATGTTATATATATAATACCTATATTTATATTTTATACATAATATATTTTATATATGTTATATTTTAACATATGACACATATAAATGTGTTTTCTGTAACATATATTGATTATATATGTTATGTATATTATATATAATATACAATATGCAATATATAATATACAGTATATACTATACATATGTTACATATTATGTATTAATATTAATTATATATTAATATATATACCTCTCTTCTGAACAAAACACTTTGAAAGTAAAGAAGACCACTTGTATATCTTTCATGCCCCATAGCCCCCAACACAATTCCTTGCATATTGTGGGAGATTACATATTTTTGTGAAAAAAATTAAGAAAACCCTAGCTCCAATTAGTGCAAGATTAAGCCTAGGATACTTTTTAGTTCACAAGGAAGCTTTTTTTTTTTTTTAGAATAATCAAATGATCCCTAGAAAAGTAACCAGAAAGTGATCTCTGTAATGGGAAAGCTTGCTGATTAACTTTGCAATTTGCTGTTTTTCTTAAGAGTATTGAATGTGGAAAGTAATACACTTGTCTGTATGGTGTATTTAGCATAATACATATACAGTACAGTAAATATCAAGGAGGAAATTTATACCATTTCTTGCTAGAATTGACTACTAGAATATTCATCGTTAAGATAGTGACGACAATGACCTTTCAGTTAATTTGAATTCTTGCATCTTTTCCAGAGAGTAGATGGGTTCTGAAAATATGACAACCCACAAATTGTCCACCAATTTACTTCACCTGGATGATCACCAGAGGCTATATATCACAGCAATGAATAAAACAGCTTGGAGAAGAAAATATGGAACAAATGCTAATTTTTCAGTTCACTAAACATTTGCTGATTATATATTTCTGTTTAGATCTTGGAGTTAGGTGCTGTGCTCTGAAGTAACAAAGATATATCAAATAACCACTACTACCTATTAAGTACCTGCTAAAGGCCATGGACTTTAGATTTACTTCCCATTGCAACCTTGTAACATACATATTGTTGCCCCATTTTATCAACAAGAAAATGGAGGCTCAGGAAAGTTAAATAATTTTTCCAAAGTTACATAGCTAGTCATTGATAAAATAAGGATTTCAACCTTGATCCGCCTCTAAATCCATATTTCAATGGAACCATTGTTCCCCCCTTTAAGGAGTGCTGAGTCACTTTTATTCTCATTTACATAGTTAAATGTTAAATTATACAATAATATAATACCAAATCATCTATATGAGTTGGTATTTTGCTCTCAACTAGGTTATAAGTTCCCAGAGGATAGAGAACATATTATGATTCTTTAACTTCTCTCAAACTGCACTGTGGTGTTGAACACATAAAAGATAACCCATAAGTACTAGTGCTCATAAATTTTCCTTCAGTCTGATTTCTCAAGCATAAGTCAGATAATACTTGTCATCCAAATGTTAAGAAAAGAAAGGAAAATGATATTGTTTGATAATAGCTTATATTATTTGACCATCTGATATATGTCATCTGATTTAATCCTCAACCCCCTACAGTAGGTATTCTCATTCCCATTTTGCAAATAGAAAACTGAGGTTTAGAAAATTAAGTGTCTGGTCCAAGGTTACAGAACCAGTAATTGATGAAGTAAGAATTTAAATGTCATTTGTTCACTGTCTCTTCATTTCTATGACCCAATAGATTATAAAATACACCTTTGATTTAATGTGAATTAAAAAAAATAAAAATGCTACCATTTTAAATGCATAGGTCGATTGGAAATTCTATTCCAGTTTCAGAATGGGAAAATGGGGGTCTCAAGGGGCAAGAAAATACAGTACACTATATTTAAAATATGTTTTAGAGTTTCTTTTGAATGTTGATGTCAAAAAACACAAGGAGAACATCTATACTACAATATTAATGGTATTTAGCAAAGTGCTGGAAATATTGGAAGCTTAGATATTCATTCATTGCATGTGTGAATTATGGGCTTCGTGTACACCTGTGAACAAGTAGCACCAGCCATATGACCTATCTCAAGGGTTCAAACTTATTTGAAAATTTGTTAAGATGATTTTTATTTTATTTTATTTTATATATTTTTTACATCTTTTTTTTTAAAAAAAGATTTATTTATTTATTTATTTATACATGCACTGGGTACAGTCAGAAGCACGGGAGGGTGAGAGAATTCACCAGAGCCAGAGTGGGGAGCAGAGCAGGCAGAAGGACCAAAGCACACTGCTGAGGGGAGCAGCGGGCGGCAGGAGAGGTCTGCCCACCATGTGGGACCCTCCTCTGGTGGCCGGGGAGCAGCCGGGGATCGAACCGGCACTGCAGAGGCTGTGGGCAGCTTTGCAACCCAGCACTCAACCGCTGCGCCACCAGGGAGGCCCTATTTTTTACATCATTTTTCATTTTTGCACAATGTTCATTTTCATCTTGGTTATAGTGCCCACACAATTCCCACCCACTCCCCTTATTTTGACCCTGATCCTTCTCCCCCTCCCTCCCCCCGTAGTGTGTCTCTGGTTTATAGTTGCTTGTTGGTTTTGATTTTTACTTTATTATAATTAGCCTTTTTCCTGGTCCCTTATTTAGGTTTTCTAAATTCCTGCTATGAGTGAGACCATCCAGTATTTTTCTTTTTCTTTCTGGCTTATTTTGCTAAGCATGATCCCTTCCAGCTCCATCCATGTTGCTGCAAATGGCATGGGTTTATCTTTTTTGATTGCTGAGTAATATTCCATCGTGTATATGTACCCCATCTTCTTGACCCAGTCATCTAATTTTGGGCATTTGGGTTGTTTCCATTGCTGCTATAAACATAGGGGTTCAGGTGCCCTTTTGAATTAATGATTCTGTCTTCTTTGGGGCTGGGAAAACTGGGTTGCTACATGAAAAAGAAAGAAGCTTGACTACTACCTCACACCATGCACAAAAACCAACTCAAAATGGATTAAAGAACTAGACATAAGATGATTTTTAATGAGGTTTTATTGTTCCCGCATGGAGGGATTTGGTTTTTGTTTTGTTTTGTTTTGTTTTGTTTTGAAAGAATGCCTTCAAGAACCATTTTAAAAAATAGCTGTCCTCTCAAATCTTGAAAGCTTCCCCTCCCTCATCACTCCCATATCGCTCATCTTACCATGAACACTTATTACCTCTGACCTGACCCCAAACCCCAAGTAAACCCAGACAAACCCTACTCCTAACAGTAGTGGAGTCCTGTTAGAAGCCACAAAATTGGAAATTTAGTGGGGGTTACTAAATGTTTTGTTTTTACTTCCAAAATACTATCCCCAAACCCTTAAAAAAAAAAAAAGGAATGCTTGCCTGCTCGTGGTCATTAGAACTTTTAAACTTGCCAAACCTAAAGTTTCCCCTTAGCTGTAAATTAGAGGTAAAAATAGGTCTTGGTGAATAGGTTCTCTGCACAAAAATACCAGTTCTCTAAGGATGGTGTGGTCAGGAAAAGTTAGGCAGGGAAACTTTCTGGTTCCTTAGTGCTTTTTAATGCATTGACTTTAAAGAACATACTGTCAGACACCATAAAACATTGCCTCTCTTAAATTGGGAGACTCATGTATGGTAAAACCCACCATAATGCAGTGATTTACAATTGACTTCAAAGCTCATTCTTATTCTACAGCAACCCCCTTCAGGAAAACATTTCTGATCTCAGCTCTTTACTAATTTGCATAAAGACAACAGTAAACATTATCCGCCCCCTGGATTGTTTGAACACAGGCCACACAATTCCCACACACTTGTGGACACCTTCTTACCTTATGAATTGAGTTTTGTAATCATGGGCCTTAGAGTTCTACATTAATTAGCACTCATTTTTTTGAAGGTCCTTGTGAATAACTCAACCCCAAATTTTGTCCTCCATGTAGTCCAAGTAAACTATTTTTCTGTCTCATATTCATACCTAAGTTGCCAGATTTCTAGTCTTGGGGGAAATTCTTCTAAATTTTAGGTTGCTTCCAGTAAAATAACAAAAAAAAAATTACTGCTTGTCTACTTAATCCCATTACCATGCAAGAGATATGAAACTACACTCTATGTAGGGAAAATTTTACTCAACTGGAACTAAGCTCCCAGACTCCATGATGAGGATGAGGATAATCAGATGGAAGTTCTGCTCGTGGAAATGAATGACTAAGAGCACTGTCAAATCCACTCAAGCCAGGAGATGAGATCCAGATATTTCTGGCAACAGAAGATATAGAGAGACTGTGAGAAAGCTTAAGGATGTCACTCAATATTGTTTAAAAATGAACAATGTTGTAAAAAATAAAAAATATATAAAAAAATAAATTTTTTTTTAAAAAGGATGTCACTCAAAGGAAAACAGAGTAAACATTTCAGGTTATGATGTGAAGACATGAAGCAATGAAAAGCATAAAACTGAAGAGAAGTGTCAAAAGCAACCATTTTAGAACCTTGGAATTGGTCAATGGTAGACAAAAGATTGCGAAGCATTTATGTTTAAGAAAATTCTTGAGCTTTAGGTAAGAACAGCAGGAGTCTGTGACTTCCATTTCTGGGTCTGCTTCTATACCCTGCTCCCAGCTTAACTGGTAAGAACATAGTTTTACCTGGGACTGGCTCTGAACACTTCTACTGCTAAACTGTGACGATTCAATCTGGGGTGGATGTGGCATGAGGAGAGTTCTCAGCATTCTTACCCTGAGGTTGTAGTCCTGGTTGGGTGAGCAACAAATAAGCCATATTTTAACAGAGAGATCCTGGAATTAATAGAGCCATAGAAAGGCTGAGATAAGATCTACATATATTTGGAAATTTAAGAAACCACATGCATGCACAGAGGAAACATCTGAAAACTTAGCAAAAGACAAAAGCCAAGATGTAATTGTGAAATAGCAACATATTTGAATGTTGAAGTGTTTCAGCATAAACTTTGCTCAAGTCATGTGGGACCCTGGCCGGGGGCCGTTGATCAAACTGGTGCCACAGAGGCTGCAGGAGCTTCGCAGCCTAGCGCTCAACCACTGGGCCACCAGGGGAGGCCCTCATTTTCTGTATATGGAAAAACAATAGATTTTTTTACCCTTTGCCATTGACAAAAAATAAAATTCAAATGAATACATCTAAATCTGAAAATCAAAACTTTAAAAAATGTCTTTATGTCCTCAGAATATTGGACTTTAAAACTTCTGTATAAGAGTTACATCATAAATGATGTTTAAAGTCAAATAACTGCCTGGGAGAATTTATTTGCTATGTGTATAACTATCAGATGATTGTTTTTTTTAATTTTTTAAAAATTAATTAATTAATTTGTTTGTTTGTTTTGTTTATACATGCACTGGGTACAGTCAGAAGCGCGGAAGGGTGAGAGAATTCACCAGAGCCAGAGCGGGGAGCAGAGCAGGCAGAAGGACCCAAGTACACTGCTGAGGGGAGCAGCGGGCGGCAGGAGAGGTCTGTGCGCCATGTGGGACCCTCCTCTGGTGGCCGGGGAGCAGCCGGGAATCGAACCGGCGCCGCAGAGGCCACGGGCAGCTTTGCAACCCAGCGCTCAACCGCTGCGCCACCGGGAAGTCCCTGTTTTTTTAAATTTTTATTGAAAGTTTTTTTTTAAAGTTTTATTTTTATTTATGTATACAAGGACTGGGGTGTGGGCCAGAGGTGTGGGGTGGGGGTAGAGGTGAGAGGATTCACCAGAGACAGAGTGGGGAGTAGAACATGCAGATCTACTGAAATACACTGCTGAGGGGAGCAGTAGGCAAGATAGGAGAGGTCTGCTGCGCCATGTGGGTTAGCTCCCTGGTGGGGATCCAACTCATGCCACAGTGGCTGGCGATAGCTTGATAGCACTGAGACTTAACCCCTGCTCCACTAGGGTGGCACTATCAGATGACTGTTATCCAGAATTCAGTAAAGATTTTCTATATATCATTTCAAAATAGACAAATACCGAAAAGTGGGTAAATTATAAGGACAGGCAGTTCATGGAAGAGAGTACATAAAAAGAGGCTCAACCTAACAAATAATCGGGATAATGCAAATATAAAACAAAAATTAGATACTATTTCACACCATCAGATCAATGCATATGAAAAGTGGAAGATAACAAATTATGATGATCTGTGACAAACTAGGAACTCTCAAACACCACTAATTAGATCAAAATTGGAGCATGTACAATTTGGTGAGGTACTAAAATTGGAAACATAAATACCTAGCAATTCCACTTTAAAGTATGTGTCCCAGAGAAACTTTCACTTATGCTCAAGGAGACACGTGTTGTGTGTAAAAGGATTACTATGATAGCAAAAACTAGTAGGAATTTAACGTTCATCAAAACTGGGATCTATCCATATAATGAAGTGCTATACAACAGTTATAAATGAACTGACTTTCCCCAAAAAACATATACTCATGAGTTGCTTGACATTGATTAGGTTAAAAATGGACTATACATACAATGGATGTTCCAATAGGCTATACCATATAGCCTAAGTGTGAAGTAGGCTGTGCCATCTGTGTTTCTATAATTATACTTTATGACATTTGCACAATGAGAAAAATCACCTACAGATGCATTTCTCAGAATGTATCCCTATTGTTAAGTGACACATGCCTGTACTGAGTTATGTTCAAATAAAAGATCAAATTGTACAGTTATGTGTACGGTATGATAAAATTTATGTAAACACACATGAAACACCGTATGAATATATAAGTGAAAGAATTATAAAACACACTGGAAAGATATTAGGATACAATATTTAGACAAGGGAAAAGTCAAGGGCACTGGAGAACAATACAAAGAAACCTTCAATTCTATCTTTCAATTTTGATTTTGCATTTTAAAAAATCTGAAGGAAATGACAATATCAATACAGTGTTCTGCATACTTGATTGTATGTTATATTATTCTCTGTACTTTGCATTTATGTGAAAATAATTTTCCAATAGTACAATAAATGTTATATGAGGAGTGGACAAGTATTTATTCATACTTACTCATTGGAAACCTTCCTTTCCCCTCAGAACTCCAAAAGGAGGGGGGTTTAAAATAAATCCTATATATTTGAGAATAAAATAAAAACCCCAGCAGTCTATGCTAAATACTAATCAGAGTTTCAAACACCATATGCTGCCACAGGTCAGAAGTGGTTCAAATCCTGAAGAAGGATTCATCAACTAGATCGACTTGGCCAGGTTCTAGAAGGTAACAGCAACATACAATTGTGTATATGATTTTTTTTCAGGAAGGATGTTTTTTAGATCAGGGATGGCAAATGGATTTCATCTTAAGTGACTGTTTCTATCAGTTGGTTTCCAGCTTAAAGAAAGGCTAAAATGGTTTCTGCTTTGTGAAGAAAGTGTTGGTGATCCTTCCCCAGTATCTGCTGCCAGCACAGCTTGAGTAGGTGGTAGCATGTGAGTGCCATTTTTTTATAAGTCATTACATCTGATTCACAAAGATAGCTTTGCCCACTGAGTGAAATCATGAACACATTACCCATATGTGGTCCTGCAACACTAAATTCAAGATTTTCTTCATTTGCACTAGAAATTTGATAGTTTTACATCTAATTACAGAGGAAAGAAAGCTCTCTATCCTGAAGGTGATTTCAACCACCACATGGAATATTCTTGAGATGAATGTCTTCATTCAAAGTATTGCACCAGGACATGCTATGTAGGTGGAATCCTGTGGGATGCTGACAATTTGTGGGAATTTTATGTGGTAAGAACTAAGTTAATAAGGTCACCAATTTTCTTTTTTGGGCTTCAGCGTTCTACATACACTATGTGTAGAAAACGCTATCTTATTTCCAGGTTCTGCATTCAGTATTTTCATAAAAGAAGCCCTTGTGATAGTGTATGGGAAGAAATGAGTCATGTGTGATTTGAAATTCTATATTTTCCTCCAGATTCATCATAATAAAAATAACAAAACATTAATATGCACACAAAACTTCTCTGAAAGATGATATGTAAGTGGATGTAAGTGCACAGCCTCTGGCTTGAAAAGCAGACATAAACACCTACAGCACATTCCTATCAATTTCACACTGGGTCATGAAATAAGATATGATGCAACGTGCAGTCTGTACTCAGAAACACCTTCATTCAAATCCTTACTCTGCCATTTTCCAGCTGTATGACCTTGGACAATTTCTTTAAAAATGAAATGGCACTACTAATAGCTAGCACACAAGGTTATTTAAAAGATTAAATGAGGGCCTCCCTGGTGGTGCAAGGGGTTGGTGTAACAGGGTGGTCCCTTAGAATGGGCAGGTTTGCGGGGTTTGGGCTGCCCCTCTCCCTGTCCTATAACATTGGGACACAACCTATGGGGCTGTCCACAGTGACTGCAGCACGAGTTCGATGCCTGGCCAGGGAGCTGCCGACATGGCACAGCAGACCTCTCCTGTCTCACCTGCTGCTCCCCTCAGCAGTGTATTTCAGTCAGTCTGCCTGTTCTGTTCCCCATTCTGTCTCTGGTGGATCCTCTCACCACCCCCATACCTCTGGCCTGTGCCCCAGTTCTTGTGTGCATAAATAAATAAATCTTTAAAAAAAAAGATTAAATAAGATTATGTATGTGAAACACCCTATTAAGTGCCTAGTACTTTGGTTTCAATAAATCTAAGTTCTTTTCCTCTGTGGAACCCTCTAAACCTAATAGCTGAATATCTGACTCTCTCTCTCTGCAAATTCTCCCCAGTGTTCAAATCCATTTTCAGCTGTGAGCAAAGGAAAATTGTTCCCTCGTTTCTGAATGGATCTCTGTATTTCTGCTCCTGAATCCACAACTTCCTTCCAGGAATTCAATCCCTATGGCTTTTTGTGACACCCCCAACCTCATCCCCTCCCCTAACACACACACACACATCCCCCCCCCACCCCACTGCAAGTTGCAAGTCAGGTATTGCAACTTTTCTGCCTTGCAGGGTTGCTCCAGGCATGCTACTGGCTGATGATTTTACTGAAAATGACAATCTTCAAAAAGGTATGCTTCATGGGAATTGAAAATCGAGAGCCTACACCTGGTAATAGAAGATTCAAATTTATATATTCCTTGAGGTCAGGGACTATATGCCATGGGTCTTTATACCATGGGTCCCTACTCATGGAAGTTAGTAAATACTCAGTCAACATAATAAATTTTGACCTACTTATTTCTTGATTGACCATAGAAGAAATAAATGGCAGGAACATGGGCCAACGGTCAGAGAAATAAAAGGTTGGAGAAAGAGGAAATGTGAGAAAAACTCTAAAAATGATGCTGGGGGTGGCGGTAGCTGTGCTTCAGCAGGCCATTGATTTTCAGCAAAATAAAAATAAATGAAATCAGGAAAATAAACTCTGTGCCCTAGTTATCCCAATTAGTAGTGGACAGTTTGTGGGCCATGAAATGTTTCATTGTGCGCTGCTCTATTTTGCTGGGGTGCGCGCATGGCTTCCCTTATAGCCAACTAAGCCCACACTTAAGGCTTTTAAAGTCCCTCATGAAAACTGTACCCCAGCCAAGAGTAATTTTCAGGCTGTATTATGGTTCTGTTGGGGGATTCTATATACTTTTCACCCCAGAAAAGATTTCAAGTATCACTGAAACCTCAGTTTCAATGACCCGAATAAAGTTCAGAAGCAACTGTGATTTCTCAGAAAACTCTTCCAATGCCACTTTATAAATAGTCACCTGCTCATTGAGCAGCAACAATGTGTGCGGAACTGATAAGGATGCTGCTGCTTTTATCCCTGTGCTACACCAGATTCTCCTCTGACAAAAGTAGACTTCATTCCCACTATTTGTCTCTCCACCAACACCATGAAAAATGCCCTCAGCCCCCTCCCTCCCCACACAGGTACAATTACTTGACCCTACAATCAATTAAGTGACCTGCATAAGCATTCTTGAAAGTTCTATTTCAGGGTATTTTAATAAAGCCCTTTGTATAAGCACATATGCACACACATGCACACTTACAAAGTGATGTGGATTTATAGAAGTTTTGTGAGTAGATAAAAAGAGAAAGGAACTGTTAGGGGGAAAAGGATGTCCTAAAGCTAATTCCATACAGGCTTTGTAGACTCCACCCCCACCCCAGGCCAAAGCCAAAGACACTGGGAACTCCAAATCCCATCACCCGTTCAATATTGGGGCTGCCCTATAACAGAATGACTTGGTAGGGAGACTGATTTGATGAATTTTTGTACTGCTGATTCCTTTGATATAGTTTTTGACAAGTTAGCTTTTGAAAAACAATGAAAAACAATGAAAAAAGTAATGTTTGCTGTTCATCAACTTAAGAGGGGTGTTGGATAGATGAATGTGAATGTCAATACATTGTGTCTCTCAGAATTGAGTTAATTGAGTTATGGAGTCCATTTAATGCTTAAAAAATGTTCTCTTGGTTCCATAAGGATATATTCTTGGATTTCCCAGTGCCCTTTGTCCTCACTTTTAAAGAGAGTGACTTTGTAGACATAAGGTTTCATTTTATGAAGCAGTCTTTAGATCGCCATTACCACCAGGAAAGGATTTGGTCTTTATAACTTGGCCAAAAAGACATTATTAGTTCAATAAAGACAACATAGAAAATTCTTCATTTTACTATGAATTCTTCATTCATAGTAATCATTTTTTAAACATTCTCTATTTTATCATGCTTTGACTTGGGGACTTGCTAATCCTGGAGACACTCCCCTCCCAGGACTAGCTAATTTTTGGAGATGGTAAACAACTTGCTCCTAAATGCACCTTTCATATGCAAACTAAGTAATCCACAGCCCTGCCCACAGCCACTTTCTGTATTGAACTCTCAAACACCAAGTCAAAAGTCCCTTGCCCTAAAGCACTCCAAGGTCAGGTACTGGATAACTGGGAATCCCCCTGTAGCCCAGAGCCTGATGAAATTATTCAAATCCTGATGCTTACCCTCCTGTGCCCATTCCTTCCAGTGAAAACCATAACAAAGACTTTTGCCCATGGCCTTCTCTCATTCCTGCCTCTGGCACTTTCCCATGTGGCCCCACAAGTGTACTGTCACACCTCCACCTGGGAACCGTGAGGAATAAACTCTTCTCAAATGTCATCATCTTGGTGTCAGTCACCTTACCATACCTGGTTAAAACGTCTATTTCAAGACTTCTTTGATTCTTAGTCAGGACCCCTAGTTCGAGAGGCATTGAGAGACATTATAGAACAGCAGTTCTCAAATTGTGCTCCTTGGACCAGTAGCATCACAAGGCAACTTGTTGAAATGCAAAATTCTCAGCTCCATCCAGACTTACTGCAACAGAATTTCTGGAGATGGGGCCCAGTAATAAGCCTTCCAGAGAATTCCAATACATCCTTTAGTTAGAGGAACACTGCTCTCAGGGCAATCAGGGTGATCTTTCATGAAAGCTTGACTATTAATATATGGTGCCCTTTAATGATTTTTTTATATTATTATTTCTTTAAAAAATGTTTGCAATTGAAGCTGCATTGCATTGTAACATTATGTAAGTTTCAGGTGTTCATCGATGAGAGTCAACATGTGTATATGATGAGAGTCAACATGTGTATATACTACATTAGGTTCAATGCTAAGTCCAAATCTATCCTCCACCATATCACTGTCCTTTTCCTTGTTTATCCATCCCTCTCCCTCTTTTCCCGTCTGGTAACCACTAATTGGTTTTATAATCCAAAAGTTTAATTTTGTTTTGTTTAATTCATCTGTTTGCTTTCTCTATATACCACATATGAGTGAGATTGTATGGTATTTTTCTTCTTCTGTTTGACTTATTTCACTAAAGCTTAATTCCCTCTGTGTCCGTCTATTTTGTTGTAAATGGCATGATTCAATTTTTTTATAGCTGAATAGTACTCCACTGTGCATATATACCACATCTTTTCAATTGGTCAATCAATGGACACTTAGGTTGTTTCCTGTTCTTAGCTATTGTAAATAGTGCTGCAATAAGCATGGGGTACACATATCTCTTTGAGTTGATGTTTTTGTATTTTTCAGGTGAATACCCAGAAGCGAGATAACTGGATTGTATGGAAATTTCTATTTTTAACTTTTTGAGGACTCTCCACACTGCTTTCCATAATGATGACACTAATTTAAGTTCTTTCCAACAGTGTGCAAGTGTTCCCTTCTCTCCATATCCTCTCCAACACTTGTTTCTTGTATTTTGGATAATAGCCATTCTCACAAGTGTGATATGATATCTCATTGTTGTTTTTTTTTTAAGGATTTATTTATGCATACAAGAACTGGGGTACAGGCCAGAGGTTTGGGGGTGAGAGGATTCACCAGAGACAGAGTGGAGAAGCAGAACAGACAGACTGACTGAAATACACTGCTGAGGGGAGCAGCGGGTGAGCAGGAGAGATCTGCTGTGCCATGTGGATCAGTCAGCTCCCTGGCTGGGGATCAAACTCGTGCTGCAGTGGCTGCAGACGGCTTCATAGTACTGTGTCTTAACCCCTTGTGCCACCAGGGAGGTCCCCTCATTGTTGTTTTGATCTGCATTTCTCTGATAACAGATGATGGACATTTTGTGATAGACTTATTTGCGTCTGTTTATCTTCTTTGGAGAAGAGTATATTCAGATCCTCTTCCTATTTTTCAATCTGGTCGGTTTTATTATTATTATTGTGATTGTTGAGCTTTATGAGTTCTTTGTACATTTTGAATATTAACCTCTTATCAAACATATGATGTCCATCTATCTTCTTTTGTTTGGTAGGATATCTTTTTGCTTTGATGCAAGCTTCTTTCACTCTCTCTGCAGAATTTTTTATTTTGATGCAATTCCATTTATTCATAGTTGCTTTTGTTTCACTTGCCATTGGAATTGAATCCCCAAACACATCCCTAAAGGTGATGTCATTGGCCTACAATTTCCTCCTGTGAGTATTATGACTTCAGGTCTTACATCCAGGTCTTTAATCCAGCTTGAATATTTTTGGTATGTATTGTGTTAGATACTGGTCTAGTTTCATTCTTTTGCACATGGCTGCTCAGTTTTCCCAGCACTATTAAAGAGACTTTCTTTGCTTCGTTGTAAGTTCTTGACTCCTCTGTCCTAAATAAGTTCCCCATATGTGTGTGGTTTTATTTCTGGGCTCTCAACTCTCAATTCCATTGATCTATGTGTCTGTTTTAATGCCAACACCAAACTGTTTTAATTTCTATCACTTTGTAGTACACTAGAAGTCAGAGAGCATGAGACTCCCATTTTTGTCCATTTTTTTCTTAGGAGTGTTTTCCTATTTGGGGTTTTCTGTTGTTTCAAATAAAGTTGATGTTTTGTTTTATTTTTTGTTGTTGTTCTATTTCTGTGAAGAATGCTTTTGGTATTTTGATAGGGATTTTTTCATTAAATCTGCATATTGCTTTGGGTGAGATAGCCATTTATCCTTTCAATCCATGAGCAGGAACTACCTTTCCATCACTTTGTGTTTTCTATTTCTTTCAACAGTGTCTTACAGTATTTGGCATACAGGTCTTTCACTTATTTGGTCAAATTCATTCCATGGTATTTTCTTCTTTTTGATGTGATTGCAAGTGGAATTTATTTTTTTCTTTCTGCTAGCTCATTATTTGTGCATAGAAGCATAACAGATTTTTGTATACTAATTTTGTAGACTGCTATTTTACTACATTCATTTATTATTTCTAAAAATACTACATTGGAGACTTTTGGATTTTCTATATATATTATCATGTCATCTGTAAATAGCATTAGTTTTACTTCTTCCTTTCCAATTTGTTTTCCTTTTATAGCCTCTTGTTTAATTGTGCTTGTTAGGACTTTCAACACTATATGAATAGTAGAGGGGAGAATGGATATCCTTGTCTTGTATCAAATCTTAGAGGAAAAATTTTTAGTTTTTTGCCATTGAAAGTGATGTTGGCTGTAGGTTTGTCATATATGACCTTTAATGTGTTGAGGTTTGTTCTTTCCATACCTGTGTTGTTGCAGTTTCTTCTCAAAAAAGGATGTTGAATCACGTCAAATGCTTTTCCTGCATTATTGAGATAATCATGTGATTTTCGTCCTTCCTTTTGTTGATGTGGTGTATCATGTTTTTCGATTTGCATATGTTGAACCAGATGATGCCCTTTTCTTACTTGAACTCTTAAGCTCTCTTTTAACTCTTCTGTCTCTTTTAATCTCTGCACTTTTAGGAGCATGAGCACCTTCCTTCAAGAAGCTATCTGTGCATCATCACCTGGTCTTTAAACTCACCCTCCGAAGCTATCAATTTCACTCTTTGAAAGTAAGTTCAGCACCAATCTCTGGATTGTACAGGTTCAGGCTCCTTCCTGAGAGCGATGCCTTCTGACATTTTGTTTTCCAGGTCCTCCCTTGCTGTCCTTAAGTCCTGAAATTGGGCCCACAGGAGCCACAGGTCTTATTGAAGCTAAGGAGAAACCAATTTCACAATGTCAGGTCAGTGCCTAAATTTCCAAAATAACTTTATACTTTATGTACCCATTTCTGTCTCACAAATAAAAATAATTAGTCTTTTCCTCAAACTGAAACTTTCCTAAAGCTTGAAAGCTATAAGACATAAGACATATTAACTTCCTTTTATTTATCAATAGGTAGATAGATAGAGATAGAGATATTTTGATCTTCAGAATATTTCCATAATCATTTTTAATCAAATGAGTGAAAGTTATCTCTGTTCTCCAAGTGCTGAAAAATGATCTGAAGTGTCTTGCTATAGTTTAATAGGGAGCCTTATTTGTTTCTCAAAAATAGAACAAGAAGTTTTATTTTCTTTGTTTGCATAGATGAACGTTTAAACTTTTCATCTACACCTAATGACATTGCAGGCTCCAGTTTATTTCCCAAGTAAACAAATCAGCATGTGAAGGCCTCATGCACAAAAGTCATAAATATTTCCTAATCACTCTCACTGTACCGCCTTACTTACCTGGCTCCTAGTACAAGAACAATCATTTTTAAAGTCTTCGAAAATTTCACTAGGGGGCTCAGATTTCAGCAGAAGCGTGAGAAATGGGGTGGAGGAAGGGAATGGAGCTATGGCAGAATTTTGAGGAAGGAGATCTGGCATCCATTGAGCTCTGCCAAAAGTCCATTGTAGCACCTCTTAAAAGTCATTTAATCTCTCAGGCCCACATTTTCTTCTTTTCTCATTTTAGAGAATGTCTGAAGTCCAGCGAATCGCCATAGCTCAAAGCTTCTATGACATAGAAAGAGCTGGATCCCTTCTCCACACCCTATTCTAAGACTTGGTCAACTGTGAGAAGAATACACTTTGGCATTGGACCGGGTGACAATGGTGGAGCCGTGCAGTTGCTCCGGAAGTCATCTGGGGTCACGTCTTGCTTTGGAAGACCTGATCATTCATCCACCCTAGAAACTCCCTCTCAGGCAGCTTACTTGTAACTTAGAAAGATTCTTTGCCCTTTAAAAGGGCTTTCCCACTAATATTCCTCCAGTGGCTTTGATTTCATAATGTGATTGCTTAAATTCTCCTCCTAAAACAGTACTTCTCAATGTTGGCTGCACATTTACATCACCTAGGGAACTTGAAAAAAAATCTATGTCTGGGTCTCACCCCCAGAGATTCTGATATGGTCTAGGGAATGGCCAAAGCATTTGGGGTTTTCAAAAGCTCCACAGATGGTTCTAAATGCAGTCAGACTCCAGAAACACTGTTGAAGTGGTGTATACAGTGATTCCAAAGTCTGGTTTCAGATCTTTCTCAAGGATGGATATGAACAAAAGAGAAGTGAGGAAAGTAATCACCTGGGAAGAGATCCAAAGGAGAAAATAATGGTTGGAGGAGGTAAGATGAGGCAGGTACTGGAGATATTCTCCACAGTCCTCCAAGAGCAGGTGTTGAAAAAATGCACCATTTGTGGGGCAGAAATTTTGTGCACTCCCCAGCTTGGTTCTTGACATCATGTAGCCCAGGGGACATGAAAGCTAATCCTGTGCAGAGATGTGCCTGTTTTCTATCTGGCTCTCTAATATTCCTCCCTAAACACTGCTTGGTATGGGAACCACCAAGGGGGCACACTTTCTTCATGTTCCACCCATGTCCATACTTAACGGATGAAGCCAGGTTACTGAAAACAGTAACGTGGGCAGAACCCCTGATTGGTACCCAGTAGATCAGGGTCACAAACATATGATTGCGTTTTCTGGAGCCTGCATTTTAATTGCCTTTTCTTGCAAAACACATGCCTAGGCAATTTAAGAGAATCAATCTGGCAAAGACACTTCTCTGACTGAGGTATTACACTAAAAACAGTTGCCTGAAAACAGAAGTGATAGTACTGGAAACTGATAGGCCCGTAAACTCCAGGGCACTCAGACAGACACCTTATTTTATACAGCACCTTAGTGTTTACCAAATGCTCCAACACATTCTATCATTTAGGTTTGGCAGAGCATCCCTATGAGGCAGGTAAAGCATTAACCATCTCCTTTCGACCTAAGGATGCAAAGGCTCAGAGTGGCTCACTCACTGGCCCAGGGGCCACAGTCCTTGGGCGGACTGTAGATATTTGCTCTTGATCTATTCTCCTTGTCTGTCTCTGGTGTTGCTTTGTATAGCAGGGGGTCTACCCCTACCAGCCAACTTCTTGAGGAGGCTCTTCCATCTGCTGGGTAAAGCCAGGAGAAGGATTAGGTGAGAGAGAGAGTAGGGGAAACAAGAAGGTAAGCTCTCATTCCAGCCTGGGGTCGCTTCGCCCACAGAGGCTGTGTCTTTCCCCTTTCTGGGCTTGTCCTGATGGCAGCTTTGGCTGGTTGACTACAGCTCCTCAGTGTGTGTGTCATGGCCTGCTCCTTTTCTCTCTCTGTTTTTGTGTTTTCCTGCTGCTGCTAATCTCTGACATGCCAAGTGGCCTGTTTGGCTTCTCAGCACTTCCTTTACCTGAGTAACCAGTTCCTTCCATTAAGGTGCTCTGTGTTAAACACTCAAGAGGGTTCTGTTTACTGGCTAGACTGTATCAGGCGGGTCCTGGCAGGAAACAGATGGTGCACTCAACAGGGGAACCAAAGACACTGTTTACACCGCTGTAGGCAAGTTGAAGGGAACTGACAGGGCACTGTGAGCAATTGCTAAGGACTCACCTTCCCTGGGTCAGCAAGGGCAAGGGGAGGGGTGTCTTATGACCAGAACTGGGTAGAAACTACAGCCTTGGAAGAGGGGCGTCCTAGCAAGAGCTGCGGTCATAGGTCTATGAATGCAGGAACTGTCCAAATCACGTCTTAATAGGGACAGAGAAAGAGAGGGAGGCAGGAGAATAAATACACCCTTCCTTCCTCCAACCCTTCTCTCCTGCTGGTACCTCCCATTGACTAAACCCAACTAGAAGCCAAGGGCAAGGGTGATGCAGTCCATGCAGTCAATGTTCAGGGGCACAGCCAGGACGTATGTGCGCACACACGTGCATAAACACACACACACACACACACACACACACTCTTGCTTCTGTGTGTAGGAAGCAAATGGAAAGCAAGCAGTTTGCCTCTGACTAATAAGCCAATATAGTTGAGGCAGGATAAGCATCCTGATACTCTAATTTCAGGTACCAAGTTTGTTCTGTTTCACCAGTTTGATCAGATATAAGATAAATTCAACACATAAATCATCACCTCTGTTTCTGATTATTTTTATTGCACAGTATGTGTTCAATATTTAGGGAATTCAAGTTTTGACATGCTACTTTGGGATGCAAAAGGCATTTCTGGGCATGGTATTTCAGAAGGAATATTTTTCTCATAGCGATCCTGAGAATAATCTCATTCTGGTGTCTCAAAACATTAAAAATGGATCTACCATATGACCCAGTAATCCACTCCTAGGCATCTACTCAAAAAATTCAAAAACACTAATTTGAAAGGAAACTTGCACTCCCATGTTTATTGCTATGCTATTTACAATGGGCAAGATAAGGAGATAATCTAAATGTCCCAGAACAGATGAGTAGATCAGGAAGGTGTGATATATAAGCACAATGGAATATTGCTCGGCTATCAAAAACAATAAACTCATACCATTTGTGGCAACATAGATGGAGCTGGAAAGGATAATGCTAAGTGAAATAAGCCTAAAGGAGAAAGATAAATACTGGATGACTTATTAATATGTGGAATATAGAGTAATTAAACTTAGAGTTAGATAAAGACAGGCTTAAAATCTGACCCTTGAAAGCTGACTGCACATCTGAAGCATCCAGAAAAGGAGGGTGTGGGGAGGGGTAAGAACAAATGGGGAAAGAAGCACAGTGGTCTGTGGTGGTGGAATATGGGTGAGTTGGTGGTAGGCGCACTATGGTCGTGATACCTGATGTGGGTACCCCAATATTACCTTAATTAAAAATAAATAAATTTTAAGAAAAGAAAAAGAAAAAAATAAAATTTTTCAGATGCTTAGGAGAAAAAAAATCTCTGAGTGAGGGGAATCTAGATAATCCTGACATTTCTCGTGTGTATGTGTGTGTGTGCGCTCGCGCATAAATAAATAAATGTATGCATAAATAAATAAATCTTAAAAAAAAGAAAATGATAAAAGCAGCATGCGAGTGCGTGTGCGCACACGCACACAATTATTTATGCATACAAGAGCTGGGGTACAGGCCAGACATGGGGCAGTGAGAGGATTCACCAGAGACAGAGTGGGGAAGAGAACAGGCAGACCGATGAAATACACTGCTGAGGGGAGCAGCGAGACAGATAGGAGAGGCCTGCCTCTCCATGTGGGGTAGCTCCCTGGCTGGCCAGGGATCGAACTCATGCTGCAAAGGCTGCGGATTTCTTCATAGTGCGGTGCTTAACCCCTTGTGCCACCAGGGAGGCCCAGCTTTTATCATTTTCAATGACCAAGTGGTTTTATATTTTTTTTAAGTTGCACTATTTTAATTTTTAATGTCAGGCTTCAGAAAAAAAGATGATTTTTTTTTTCAAGGCAACTCTGCTGCAACCACCAGCCTCCTTTGTTGAGTAGAATATTCCTGAGATTTTATAAATAAAGAACTTCCTCTTGTTGCAGACAAGGAAACCTGAAGCCACAAGAGAAGTGGCTTTTCCAAGTCTCCCTGCCAGTTGCCCTCAGAGCCAGGACTAGACCCATTTCTCCCGTGTCCCTCCTGCAACACTGTCCTACTCTCGTGAAGACGGATTTTGCCTCAGCAAAACCAAGTGACTGTCTTCCCCTGAAAACTTTTGTTAGGCTTATGCCCCTTCAGGTAGAAGCAGCAATGAGGGGGTAAAAGAGGACTGGGAGCGGTTGCTGAGGCTGGCTGAGAGAAGAGGCACAGACAGGGGGTGACAACATGTCGCAGGGTGTCACTCTGAGAAGAGCTGGCTAGAAGGGGATGAAGACTCAGCGACCAACACACATAAATATAAACACAGAATTCAGCGACTCCATTGCTGTTCCCCGGGCAAATGCATCTGAATTTGTTTTTACTAAAACTAACATCTGTGGAAGCATGATGGGCTGGGGTTTTGCCAGATTCAAAGTGCTTTATTGGTTTCTGCACACTGTGAGGTCGCCCCCTCCCCCCCCCACTCAGCAGCGCAGGCCTTTTGTAGACACATGCTTTGTCTCAGGAGGAATGCACGGCTGAAATGGATTGCTTAATGTTCTAGACTAGAGTGAATCTGGTAATGTCTGAGGAAATGCCAGAGAATGTTCCTTCTAATTTCACTCAGACCCATTTGAGCACTTACATTTGTGTGCATTTGAGAATTCAGTCCACATTTGAGTGGCATAGCTGTATGACAGGAACAGGTCGTCTTCTTAAGTGACAAAAAGCTCAGGTCTAGTGTCCAGAGTAACCTTGGAGCAACTAGAGCAAATGAAATGTGGAAGAAATACTGGACATCGTGAGAAAGAAATGAACAAGCTCTCTTGCCTAGTACAGTTCTGCTCACAGCACACAGCCCTGGTCATACCATATTTAAAACCACAGCATACCACGGACTATTCCAGCAGCTATGAGCTGAGGCAGAGAAAAATTGCCAAGCGGGCAGACATATTTGATATACTCCGCTTTTCTACTTGTCTTCCCCTTCCCACTCTGCGGGTGTTCCCACCACCTCCTGATGCCCTGACTCCCTGAAACCTCAGGTCATGGGCAGCATTGCAATTGTGTTAGGGGGCAGAATGAGGGCACTCTGGGACCCCTAAACCTGCCTACTCTAAATGAGTGCTGCCATCAGCCACATAAAGACAAAACATACTCTTAGTGTGTAAGACTGTCAATAGAAAAGAACTTGAATAAAATTAGTGTGTATAGAGAGAAGAGAAGGGAAAGAGTATAGTTAAAAGTCTCCCCATGAAATACCCATCCCCGTTTGGGTGAATGCCCAGCCAAACAGGGTTGGCCCAAAGCAGGGTCACCAAGGCCCCAAAGCCTGTCACAGATCTAAGGCACCTTCTGGCGGGGAACCATAGGAAAGGGGAAGAAGGGGCCAGACAAGTCTGGAAGGAAAAGAGCAAAATCAAAATACAGGTCAAATGAAAGGATGCCATTGTCAGCCTCCCCATGGGCCTCTCACCCAAGTCGCTGTCTCAGAATTCTAAGTGTCTCCTTCCATGTCCCCCAAGGCCCTGGTACAAGTCCAAGGCCGAGAAGCAAGTGTGGTTTCTTCCCATGTTTCTCTGCTCCATGTGTCTCCTTCAAGTCTTCTTCCTTCTCCCTAAGTCCTTTTCCCAATCTTTTCTAACTTTTAGATGCTTGGCTCCTCCCTTCCTTGGTTGGGGCAGGGACCTAGAACCCTCTCTTTCTGTGGGGATTACCCTGTTACACTTGGACCTTTCCCTCAAGCTTTAGATGACTCTCTCTTCAGCCCAAAAAAAACACTCCCATTCCTTGAGCACCCTGCATTGGTAGAAGTGACTCTTAAAACTTTGCCCTGTTATTTTCTTTCTTTCTAAACTTCTCATCACCCAAAAAAATCAAGATGATTTTCCAATTTATACTAAGGTGTGAATGAATGGCTTATGAAAGTTAGGTACATTAGACCGCCTAAGGATATTTGCACTTTTAAAAGTGGACACTGAGAATGAAGCTAAGAGATAGTGCAGATAATGGAAAAAGAATTGGCCTTGGAGTTGTAAAGTCCATTTCTCAGATCTTTCAACCTCATTGGTGACTTTAAGCAAGTGACTTTCTCTCCTTTGCCGAAACTCAGTTTCTTCATCTGTTGCTAAGGATAAGATTGTTGTGAAGAGTAAGTGAAATTGTCAAAAGTGCTGGGCAATACATATACTTTGGGTAAATATAAAGCATTATATAACTCAAACACTTAATCAATAATGATACAATCCAGGCATGACGAAGTTTGTGTGGCCTTCCTGTTGCCATTCCTTTTACACCGTAACATCTAGACAGAAGTCAATCTTACTAAGTCATTCAGTGACACTGTTTATTGGATTTTTCCTAGTGTGAGCACCAAAATCATGACTACAGTATTAGAATTAGATCAGCTCAGTCTATAAAAATTCCTGGAGGGCTCCTTCAGCTCTGAACTTTATGAAGTCAACAAAAGAATTAGTTTAGAAAGAAGTGTCTGACTCTATACAAAAATACATTAGAGAGAGGCTGATAAATATATCTTCAAACAAGGATAAAGAAATGGCTAGCAAAACAAAACCAGCTCAGATCACAAATTGTCTAGTTGGTATTCAATTCTTATTTATATTTCCTTCCCTATTTATATTTCTTCATTATGTCTACTTCAATTGTAATAATTAAGTGCAAGACAAATATCAAAGCAAAGCTGAGTGATTCTTCCACTTCTGCTTCCTTTTCCCAACAGAAAAATCCTTTGTCCATTGGTCCAGAGAAATTGAACCGAACATACATCCTGGGACTTCCCCAGGGTACCTGTAGCTAAACCTGCCCTCCAACCCCCCACCTCCCACCCAAGCAATCACCCTTACAACACAATCTCTACATTCCTTCTGCCAGTTCAGAAAGAGTGACTGTGATTTTGCACCTACTTTATGGGGAGGACTTCAGTTTTCCCCTCAGCTTTGATTTTCAAGGTTTTGTCATTTCCAGGACCCCAAACCAGGATGTGCAGCCTAATGCCTCTTATTAATTAATTAATTAATTAATTAATTAATTAATTAATTAATACAAGAACCGGAGTACAGGCCAGATGCGTGAGAGAGTGAGAGGATTCACCAGAGACAGAGCAGGGAACAAAACAGGCAGACTGGGGCCTCCCCTGGTGGCGCAACGGTTGAGCGCGGCCACCCACGAGGGTCCCACATGGCGTGACAGACCTCTCCTGTCGCGTCTGCTGCTCTCCTCAGCAGTGTATTTTGTCAGTCTGCCTGTTCCCCTCTCTGGCTCTGGTGAATTCTCTCACCCTCCCCTGCTTCTGACTGTACCTAGTGCTTGTATAAATAAATAAATAAATCTTTAAAAAAAAAAAACAAAAACAGGAAGACTGATGAAATACACTGTTGAGGGGAGCAGCGGGCGCGACAGGAGAGGTCTGTCTTACCATGTGAGACCCTCGCCAGCCGGGATCGAACCGGCTGCGGACAGCTTTACAGCGCTGCACTCAACTGCCTGCGCCACCAGGGGAGGCCCTTATAATTTTTTTAAAGATTTATTTATTTATGCATACAAGAACAGGTGTGAGGCCAGAGGTGTGAGGGGTGAGAGGATTCACCAGAGACAGAGTGGGGAGCAGAACAGGCAGACTGACTGAAATGCACTGCTGAGGGGAGCAATGGGGTGAGACAGGAGAGGTCTGCTGCGCCATGTTGGTAGCTCCTGGATGGCCAGGGATCGAACTCTTGCTGCAGAGGTTGCTAGAGCTTCATTGTGCTGTGCTTAACCCCTTGCGCCACCAGGGAGGCCCCTCTAAGCCTCTTTATGCAGAAAGTCTGACAAATCACACATTGAGAAGTTGCCTTAGTTGACATAAAGATTGAATTACATGACATGAGTTTATCTAAAAAAAAACCTAAATCAATTCTGTGCAATAGAACTTTCTGCAGTGGTTGAAATGTTCTAGAGCTGCACTGTCCAATGTGATAGCCACTAGCCACCTGCGGTTGTCCAACACTTGAAATGTGGCCAGTGCAGCTAAGGAACCAAATTTTTATTAATTCAAAGGTATATAGCCACATGTGGCTAGTGGCTACCATGGGACTCACTCACCCCTCCTGGTCCCCACTTTCTTCCATTTTTTGTACTTGGAATCTATTCTAATAACGCACACCTATTAAACTCAAGCCATGAAGATTCTGGGGCACCCCAGACTTAAGCGATTCTCAAAAGAAATGAGAACAATATTTGCAATTAAACCTCTGGAATTTGGGGGCCTGTAAGAGGCAATTTGTCCAAGCATAAAAGGGACGATGATTTTGATGCAGAAGGTTTACCTTGATCTTGATAGGCTCTGTATGCAATGATCCTCAGAATTATTACTGGCTTCCATTGAAACAACAGATCAGGTGTCCAAATGCTCACCTTCATGGAATTGTTCAACTTCAACAAGGAGATGAAGGAAAGTCAAAGAATGCAGTGGTTGGTTGGTTCTGAATTGAAAATCAGTGCCAACCAATGATCCTTGATTACCCTATCACATGTATGAAAGAATTGACAATTTCCCACCCCTTTTCTGCAGTCATACTGCGTTTCAAGGACCATGCACTACTAATGTGCTAGGAGCCTTTCAACTTTGGTTTTACATTTTCAGGGAAAATGAAGAGGAAAACAGTTAAAGAAAGATAGTTGACAAGTATACACTTGTCTGAAATATATTCTTCAAGAGGAGAAAATCTGCCATTCTATAATGTCAACCTGGAAAGAAATACTTACCATTCCAAAATATTTACAGTGATGGCTTTTAAAAAGCTTGTAATGGAAATAATACAGACATGTCCAATAATAGCTGGAATTTACAGGAAAGAAAAGCAATCTAAATAAAAAGTGAAAGTTTGAAACAGTGGCTGTCTGGCTGAACTACAACTTGCATTTGATACATTTGAATTATTTTTTCTGTTATTTCAGGTAGATAATGCAACTGTATTATCTATCCACTGCTCCTTTCCCTGGTAACCAAGGTGCTTGTAACTAAGGTAAGACAGAATGGTGGTGAGTGGAAATTCACTACTGGTTAATGTTTCCACAATGATTCTATGGGAAATAGGAAGTGTAGCATGACCCACAAAAAGGGCAATCATGACTTAGACAGATTGGAAGCATTAGTGATGGATGGAGGGACAATTGGTATCCAATTATGCCTGATACTATTCATTTGTATTCTCCCTGATTGTGAAAAATATACACTGTAATTTGATGGAAAGTGCTTGATTAGTTTAGATCATTAAGTACATATGTTATAATTAATGGGAAATGTCTTATTCTTATGACGTTCCCATTGAAATTAATTCTACTCAGTTAATTCACAATTTGGAATTTTATTTTGTTGTGGCAGTAATGTGATGAAAACATAGGCAAAATTAGCTATTTTATCATAACTCTTGGATGGTAAAAGTAGGCTTTTAAAATGTATACTATAGGCACACAGAACCCTCTAGTAATCATTAACTGTGATAGAGTGAACTTCCGGGTTTTTTTTTTTTAAATCACAAATTGTCAGATGGTGAATTAGCAATATGTCAATTGCAATTACAGTGGTAATAACACCTTGACTCAAAATGAAATGCTGTTTCCTTTCCTTAAAAGATGTATGTGAGCATGAAGAGACCACATTATTAAGTACTCTGGGTTTGTATTTAAGCTTGTGAATTGCCTGTTTAATGTATGCCCACACAGCATTCTTAACTGTTTTTCTTTATTATTTACAGGACATTATATGCTTCCTATTATGTAATACTTGCCTGGTAATTATTGATTTGTATGCAATTTAATATGTTGAAATAATTTCTGAACAATAAAGAATACTAATATAATACTAGCAACTAAAAAATCATACTTTAGATTTATATGGTATATATTTCTACCTACCTACTGGTTATCTCCACTTGGATTATGGGTGTCTTGAACTCACAGTATCCAAATTTGAACTCTTTGTATTCACTCAGGACTCGTTTCTCTTTTCTTTATCTCTGTTTGTCACTATCAATCACTCAGGTGCCCAAGCCAAAAAAGTAGGCATGATCTCAGCTTTTGCCCTGTCCCCTCATTGCCTCATTTAGATCATCATCCAGTCTGATCAATTCCACTTCTTAAATATCACTCGTCTGTGTCCTCTTCCCTCCACCTCCACGACATTATTTCCAGCTAGCACCATCTCATATCTAGACTCTGGCAAAAGCCTCTTAAAGAGTCTCTCTGTCTGAGAGAGTTCCCACAGTGCCCCTGACTATGTCCACCGTTGTGATCATGGGTCACTAAATTCACAGCTTCACCCCCTTTTCTGCTTCAATCATTTCTCTCACTTCCCATCGTTCTCCAGCTGACATCCTTGGACTGATCCTACCCTCTTTTCATTCCTTGTCACTCCTCTGTCAGGGTCCTGCTGACGTGAGCCCTCTCCCTTGCAGCCAGTCCTCTCACTCCCACACCCCCCCAGCCTGGATCCCTCCTCTGCCCACAGGCAGTATTTGCTACACCCCACTGTGATTGCCAAGTTCTGTGCCAGGCTCACAGTGCCGTAAGGGGAAAGAGTGGTTCTTTTACAAATTTATATTTCCAGCACATCTCTTATCATTGTAAGTGTGTAATAAATATTTGCTGAATGAATGAATGGATATTCAGGATATCTCATACAGAATGATGTTGTGATGAGGTGTTGGGTTCAATGAATGGGGTCCTTGGGTTACCTCTGAGAAAAATTTTGGCAGAGCTCCCCTTTCAGAGGCACGTGGCGAGTTAACCCAGGAGATGAAGACTTTTGCACAGACACAGGCAGGCGAAGGTTATGATGGAAGCTGAGAGTAGAAAATAGGCTGGAAGGCCTCACCAGAGGTGGAGATAAGGACGATTAATGAATCTTAAACTAAATCTGCTGTGAAACTTTCCAGGAATCTGAGGTGGGATCAAAAAAGATTATCAGCCAGAGGTGGGGGCAGAGAGGATTATCAATCACAGAAGACCTGAAGGAGATAATTTCCACAATAATTCCATCAAAAAAAAAAAACCTATAAAAGAACATCCCTTGCTCTGGCAAAACACAGCTCATGGCCTGCCTGTGTCTATGCAGGCATCTCTTTCTGGAGCCTACCCCTTTCAAAAGTGCAGTTCACTGCCCACCTGTGTCTATGCAGACATCCTATTCCCCCCCCCCCATTCCTTAATAAACTTGCTGTGTGCTTGAAACATCATGATCCATGGAAAGGGGAGGTTCCATGTTCCCTGCCCCACCCAAGGAAGGGTGGAGCTGAGAAAAGAGGAGAAAAAAGAAGTGGAGAGGGATGGAGGAAGAAGACTAGCAGGAGGCACATGGAGCAGAGAGACATGTGAAGAAGCCACGCTTGCTTCTCAGCCTTGGACTTGTAGCAGGGACTTGGCGGACATGGAAGGAGACACTTAGAAGGGACAGAGACATGGGTGAGAGACACATGGGGAGGCTGACAATGACAGCCTTATCTTGACTTGTTTTCCTTCCAGACTTTCCTGGCCCCTTCTGACTCTTTCCTGTGGTTCCCTACCAGAAGGTACGTTAGACTGGAGGGCAAACTTTTGGGTCTCAGTGACCCCGTTTTGGGCCAACCCTGCTTGGCTGGACATTTACCCACAAGGGGACAGGTAAATTGGATGTTTAATTGGAAATTATTCTCATTATATTCTTTCTCTTCCTATTGCAAACTAATTGTGCTAAAGGTCTTTTCTATTGACAGCTTTAGCCCATTACAAGAGTGTTTGTCTTTACGTGGCAGATGACAGAACCCATTTAGAGCAGGCCAGTCTGGGAATCACCCTCATCCTGCCCACTAACATGCTGATGAATGGGAAGTTCTGCTGAATTCTTTCAAAAGGACCCAAGAACCTCACACACTGAACCCCACCTTCCATACTTCAACAGTTACATATTTAAAAGGTTAGGTATAATAGAAGAAAGGAAGGGAGAAAAAGACACACAAACACAGGCAGGCAGGAGAGCTGCGTTTTGGTAGCACAGAAATTGCACTGCTCTAGTGTTCTTCTTTGGGGGAGGGGTTCGTTCCTTTGTGGAATTGTTAGCTATTGTTAGATGAATTACTTCTAGGGTGTGACTAGGGTGATTTGTAAGCACTAGGGTGATTCTCTATAAAGGCCCTTAATCTCCATATTCTCACTCCTGGTCTGCACCTCGGATACTTTCTATAGCAGTGGATACTTTCTAGAGCAATTAGGCAGTTGGCGCCTAAGGATTTTCATTTCTATAGCTGGTTTAACAGCTATATTCATTATTTTTACCCCCATGTCCAATTTCTGGGCTTGTGATGCCTCCATCCCCATTTTTTAAAAAGATTTGTTTATTTATGTATACAAGAACCCAAGTACAGGCCAGAGGTGTAGGGGGGTGAGAGGATTCACTAGAGGCAGAGCAGGGAACAGAACAGGCAGACTGACTGAAATAACTGCTGAGGGGAGCAGCAGGTGAGTCAGGAGAGGTTTGCTGTGCTGTGTGGGTAACTCCCTGGCTGGGGATTGAACTCCTGCTGCAGTGGCTGCGGATAGCTTCACAGGTTGTGTCTTAACCCCTTGTGCCACCAGGGAGGCCCCTCCATCCCCATTTTTTTTTTTAACTCAAAGTCTCCATCACATAATATTCCCTGTTTGAATGAGTGAGAACTTGTTATAAAGTGAAGACAAGGTTGACAGGACAAATGACGCTGGTGCATATTGGGAGACAATTTTCCATGGGTCTTTTGTGTTTCTGAACATCTTATAAGTAGAGACATTGACTGCCTTTGTTCCACACTAACTTTTCAAATATGTTTGTATAGCAAACAGTCTGAGACTAAGACAGAGATATTGTCTCTCTTGGGAACAAAGGACAAGTTTATTTACTATCCCATTAGTTAGAACAGTAAGAACTCCTAGAGCAAAGGTCAATTTCACTTCTTGACCCTTATAAAAGATTCAAGCTCGCTAAAGTCAGATTCCCTCCCTTATAACGTAACCCATCCATGTGCAGGTGTCAACTGGTCCTCTGTGTTGCCTGTGAGGTTTGAGACCTAGGGAACTTGTGCAAATCCTGATATTCTTGCAACTGTGATGGCTACGAGGAAGAAACTGTCCCTCGGCTCATATCTTTGGTCAGCATCCATGAAACTGTGCTAAGCTCACTTGGTAACTTACAAGTAGAATAAAATCTCAGACCTTTCCCAGTTCTTGAAAGTGTTGACTTAGGAGAATACTGTCTAGAGACATATTTATAACTGGGAATATTAGTATATACATTGAAAGCTAAAGTCAAAGCCACTGCAACAACTTACAGGCAGTCCTGGTTTTGTTAATGGGGCAAATCAATTCTAAGCAATGGGAAAGGTTGACATTATCCAGTGACCTTTAAAACATGTTATCAAAACCATTAAACTTTCCAAAAATGAAGAAGTGTAAGAAAATAAAAAATAGTCAATTTCTAAGTTTGATCAGTTCTCCACTAAATTCTTCTGATTGCATATTTAGAGTCTCTTGAGAATGGACACATGGTGAGCATTTTTACAGTGCGCTATTTCTTCTAACTCCATTTATACTCAATTCAAATTTTACTTCTAGTATTACCACTTTTCATTTCTTTCCTGCACCTTCATCTTTGTTGGCCAATTTCCTCTTTCGATTATCCATTTTTGTAAAATGGCACATGACTTTATCACTGGGTCACAAGGAGGTAATATGAGTACATACTTTGCTGTCCCCAGTGTGAGCTGAATAACAGATGGACAGTGACCAACTGTGAACAGGCTTTGAAAGAAATGGTGTAACTGGTCGCTTACTGAGGCACAGCTATACAGTGTGATATCCCAGAAAGGGGAAGTTCCAGGTTCCCTGACCCACCCAAAGGGGGGTGTAGCCGAACAGGGAGAAGCTAGAAAAGACTTAGAAAAGAACTTAGGGAGAAGGAAGGAAGAAACCCTGAAGGAGACACATGGAACAGAGAAGCATGTGAAAAAGAAGACACACTTCCTTCTTGGCCTTGGACTTGTACCAGGGACTTGAGATATGGAAGGAGACACTTAGAAGAGACAGAGACATGGTGAGAGATGGGTGGGGAGGCAGACAATAGTAGCCTTTATCTTGATTTTGATTTTGCTCTTTTCCTTCCAGACTTGCCTGGCCCCTTCTCCCCCTTTTGGTGGGTCCCCACCAGAAGGTGCCTTAGACTTGTGGCAAACTTCTAGGTCTCAGCGACCCCACATTGGGCCACAAGGGGATGGGTAACTATGGGTGTCTAATTGGAAACTATTTTAAATATATTATTTCTCTTCTTTACTCCACACTAATTTTATTAAAGTTCTTTTCTATTAAAGGTCTTGCACTCTAAGAGTGTGTTTTGTCTTTATGCAGCAGATGACAGAACCCAGTTAGAGAAGGCAGGTTTGGGGCTCCCTGGGGTGTCCCTCAGCCTGTCCTATAACACAGCTATTATTTGTGGACCAAAGAGCTAGAAGTGAAGTTTGTACTTTTTCAATTACCATCAATGAATACATCAATACTATGGTAATAGAAATTTGAACCATGTTGCTGCTGTTATTAACGTGGGATCTGAAAATTCTGTGTCTGAAAACCCTGCAAGGTGCTCACCTCAGCAGCACACATACTAAAATTGGAATACACAGAGAAGATTAGCATGGCCTCTGTGCAAGGATGACATGCTCATTTGTGAAGTGTTTCATATTTGAAATGAAAATGTTACAGGGCAGGGAGAGGGGCACCCCAGAACCCCCTAGCCTGCCTGCTCTAAATAGGTTCTGCCATCTGCCTCATCAAGACAAAACATATAAAACCTTTAATGGAAAGGAACTTTAATATAATTAGTGTGCAATACAGACAAGACAAAGCATATAGTTTCCAAATCTCGCACCCAAAGTTCCCCATCCCCTCGTGGGTAAAAGTCCAGCCAAACATGGCTGGCCCAAAGCAAGGCCCGAAAGTCTGCCTCAAGTCTAAAGCACCTTCCTGTGGGGACCCATAGATTAGAGTCAGAAACAGCCAGACAAGTCTGGGAGGAAAAGAGCAAAATCAAAACTAAGATAAAAGCTGCCATTGTTAACTTCCTCACGGTCTCTCACACTTATCTGTTTCCACCAGTCCAGGACGAAAAGACAAGTGCAGCTTCTTCACATGTCTCTCTGTGCCTCGTGCCTCCTCCTCCAGGTCTCCTTCCTGCTCTCCATCCTGCTTCCTTCCTACTCCAGTCTCCTCTATAGTTCTCCTCTCTGCTCAGTTCCACCATCCTTGGGTGGAGCAGGGAACCTGGAACCTCCCTTTTTCCTGGGGACCACCCTGTTACAAAAACAAAACACAAAACCATACAAAGCCAAACTGCAAAAAACCACGAAGGCTCATAACCTCTCTCACAACTCCTAGTAGATGAACGTTTCCCCGGGATTTGTATGAGAGATTGATCTGCACAAGCAGATTGGCAATCGTAGGATGACCCAAAATGTCCCTAGAGCTCTTTTTTTTTTTTTTTTTCTTTTTTTAATTTTTTTTATTTTTTATTTATTTTTTTTTTTAGAGACGGGGTCTCGCTATGTTGCCCAGGCTGGAGTGCAGTGGCTATTCACAGGCGCGATCCCACTACTGATCAGCACGGGAGTTTTGACCTGCTCCGTTTCCGACCTGGGCCGGTTCACCCCTCCTTAGGCAACCTGGTGGTCCCCCGCTCCCGGGAGGTCACCATATTGATGCCGAACTTAGTGCGGACACCCGATCGGCATAGCGCACTGCAGCCCAGAACTCCTGGGCTCAAGCGATCCTCCAGCCTCAGCCTCCCGAGTAGCTGGGACTACAGGCGCGCGCCACCACGCCCGGCTAGAGCTCTTTTTTTTTTTTAATTTATACAAGCACTGGGGTACAGTCAGAAGCGGGGGAGGGTGAAAGAATTCACCAGAGCCAGAGCGGAGAGCAGAGCAGGCAGAAGGACCGAAGTACACTGCTGAGGGGAGCAGCGGGTGGCAGGAGAGGTCTGCGCGCCATGTGGGACCCTCGCCGGCAGCCGGGGATTGAACTGGCGCTGCAGAGGCTGCGGGCAGCTTTGCAACACAGCACTCAACCGCTGCGTCACCGGGGAGGCCCTCCCTAGAACTCTTACACAAGTGTCCCTCCACCCCGCAGGGGAGGGAAATGGTTTGGAGTTATGATGAAAGCCCTTAGGTACCTGAGATTGGCCACTTGGAAGGGAGAAGCAACGGCTCGCCTCAAAGCCTGCACTGAAAGGATCATGAGGGACGTGTATGGCACGTGTAATTACCTGTGGCCTACAGACAACCTCGGACAAGACAGGTAGTCCTTGGGCACTGTCTCACATTTTAATCTTCTCTTGAACATCCCTAGGAGGATGATCAATCACACAGTTGTGGGGTTTGAGGTATATGAAAATTTGAAAGAACTTCATAGCATTATGTTCAGCCACCAAGATGACTTCCTGAGCAGCTGCCCACTTGGGATGTTGCTGAGAAAGGAACTACACATTGACCAGCAAGAGAAGGATCTGGGACTTGTATGAGTAGCGATACTTGCCAAAAGACATGGATGGCAGGGCCTCCCTGGTGGCGCAAGGGGCTAAAACACAGCCTATAAAGTAATCTGTATCTGTTGCAGCACGAGTTCGATCCCAGGCCAGGGAGATTCCCACATGGCACAGAAGAACTCTTGACCCCGCTGTTCTCCTCAGCAGTGTATTTCAGTCAATCCATCTGTTTTGCTCCCCATTCTGTCTCTGGTGAATCCTCTCACCCCCCTCATCTCTGGCCTGTACCCCAGTTCTTGTATGCACAAATAAATAAATCTTTAAAAAAAAAAAAGACATGGATGAAAGAAACAGTGGAAAAATCACCCAGGAGGGGCTATTTTGGGGTTTTCTTGGTTACTGTTTACATGATATCCTATAAACCTCACACAGCCAAATTTATTCTGTCATTCAATTAATAATTACAGATTGCCTGTCCTGCACTGTGCCAGGATGGTGAAAGTGACAAGACTCTTCTGAAGGTGGTCAGGCAATGGCTAATGACACAGCTGATAATTTAATTATAATCAAGATATTAAGTGTCACAAAAGAGATGGCTTGACAATGTGTGAGGAGGAGGACAGTGTTTGAGGAAGACATTCTTTTTTTTTTAAGATTTATTTATTTATTTTATACAAGAACCGGGGTACAGGCCAGATGCGTGGGAGGGTGAGAGGATTCACCAGAGACAGAGCGGGGAACAGAACAGGCAGACTGACGAAATACACTGCTGAGGGGAGCAGCGGGCGAGACAGGAGAGGTCTGCTGTGCCAGTGGGACACTTGCCAGCTGGCCGGGATTGAACCCATGCTGCAGAGGCTGTGGACAGCTTCACAGAGTGGCGCACAACCGCCTGAGCCACCAGGGGAGGCCCGAGGAAGACATTGTTGAGGGAGTAACACTTAAGCTGAACCTTGAATGAAATGTAGGTTGGGTTTCCCAAAGACCTAACATGTCCCCCCATATCTGGAAGATTTATCACATTTATCTAGAAGTGATTATTTTCCCTATTCCTTTTCTAGTCTAAAAGAAAATTCCTATAAATTTTACAACTGGCATTATTTTTACAGATCACAAAGCTATAAGTCAACTTGGCCTCCCTAGATCTCATTTACGTTACTACCCAGCACTCTTCTGTGCAAGACCTTCCCTGATCTACCTGCCTTGGCTCACTCCTCACCCTGTCCTCCCCATTTCCCCTACTCTTGTCTTGCCTTGCCCCACAGAGCTGACATATCTTGTTGACTATAAACTGGGTCCTTCTAAGCAGCTCTGGTTCCCCACTCAAGTGCCCTACTACCTTGACTCTGAGTCCAGCACGGCAACCCTTGATTGACCACAACCTCACTTGTAGGACTTTTTCGTCACATGCATACAGATAGAACTTGAACCTGCTCTACCCTAGTCCCACTAAAGTTTACCAAGACAGAGCCATTGTACTCCTTGCTCCAAGCAGTGCTCCTGGCATAGTTAGCAGAATTCACCTTTGAATGTTCCTGCTCCCTAGCCCCTTGGCAGGGGACATAAGCATCACTCTGAGATATGTGCCCAATAGTCTTCCAGAGGTTCCCAGTGTGATTGAGTCCCAGTTGCTCACAGTGAGAACCTACCCAATGTTGTACCCTGTATTGGGTGCCTTCCCTTTTCTGTCTTACTTTTACACTCCTTTGCCAGCTTTTCCTGGGATTGCCTCCCAGATAAACTACTTGCACTCAAATCCTTATCCCAGGATCTGCTTCTGGGAGAACATAAACACAATCATCTGCCTATGATGGAGAGTCATCTTCCTGACAATATGTTAAGTATTTGACAAGCTTTATTTCAATTAATCTTCAAGACAACCTTAGGAGTTATTGTATTTCCTCATGTTTTACAGTTAAGACATTGAGGCCCAGAGATGTTAAGTAACTCGCCCAAGATCACAGAGTAAGTTCATGTTGGAGACAGAATTCTAAACCAACCAGTTTAACTCTAAAACCACAACCTAAATTTTTAAGTTTTAGAAACAGATTTTGTTCTGGATCAGGTGGCTGCATTAACTTAAGCTGTGCTCACCAAAAAAACCCTAGTGAAGGTCCCATGCATTCATAAATGCTCATAGAATTGTTTGCTTTCAATCTGCATACTTTTAAGGCCAGTCCTACAAAAGGACAATCTGGTCTCAACTTACTCTAACTCTAAGATACTGATTATATCCTCGATTATTTGTGTAAAAAATATCATTAGGGTGATATTTGTTTCACAGTTGAGAAAGGATATATCTAAGCAAATTGAAGTCCAGATTTTATCCCAATTTTCATGAAATTCAAATAGAGGCCAAATGAATAAAGTCTGACTCTATTTTCACATTTATAAAAGGTGACACATCAAAACTAAAATATGAGTGTAGGTCTTACTCCATATTTGAAGATGGGGTCAATGAGAGGTAGTTGAAAGAAAAAGGAAATTTTTCTACCTGAAAGTCAGAAAATAAAGAATAAGCAGTGGGAGATAAAAATCCAAAAGACAGTTGAAGAAGTTCTGAATTGTAACTCCCAGGGTTTTAAGTGTTGAGATGACTTCTTCATGTGAAACAAAAGGCAAATCAGTTAATGAGACTGAAGGTGAAGTGTTATGAATCTGCAGAGAAAGCAAGCTGACAGCTTGATTGGCATATTGAAGGAGAGGAGGAGAATGAATGGAAAAATTATCAGACAAAATTTACAGATGCCTTTTTAACCTCAGAAATGAACAGGGGTGTAGATGGAAAAAATGCTTTCATCCTTAAAATAAATGGCTAAGGATTGCAAGCCCTGATTGGAAACAGGGAGGATTTGCCCAAATGATATAAAATCGCACTGACACTTTTGATGGTGAGAATGAGGCAAAATCATGGGAATAGAATACCCAAAAAGAGAAGTGGAGATTTAATGCTTAATGACCCTGAGGTATCTAGACCTAGTATTTTGAGGACTAATCTGCCCAGGCCCAACAGAAACACGATTCACTGGGCTTGAGGATCACAGAGACAGGAATACAGTATTTGAAGATTCTGTCTTCCTGCCATCTCTTACTTTCCATTTGGAGCTTTGATCAATTCACTAAGTTAGCTCTCAACCACATTCCTTCTATGTTGCATGGTTTATTGCTTTTTCTCTGATGTGCTTAGTTGGACAGTAAATCTGGTGAAATTCTCTACTTGGCCCCTTGATCATTCCTATGACCTCCCCCAATCAGAGGTCAGAGTCCAGACTCAGTGTTGGATTTGTTTCTGAAGGTTGGACTCCAAAACATGAGGTATATCAGACAGCTGACAAGATATTTGGGGAACACAAGTGCAAAGGACCTTTCAACTTCTAAGGTAAAGCACTGGCTTGAAAGTCAAGGGGTCTACTAGTTTGGACCCAGCCTGCTTCATGGTTACAGCAGTGGTTGGGGCCAGACTAGCTCAATGCCCATTATGATTATCTTTCTTGCTGTGTACACTGTTGAGCCTAGATTGCTCTAAAGAAGTTAATATTATTAAGGGTTATTATTAAGGGTTCTCCAGAAAAACAGAACCAATATGAGAGTCTATCTGTCTATCTATCTTGAGAAATTTATTTTTTTTGTTTTTTTTTTAAAAGATTATTTTTGCATACAAGAATTGGGGTACAGGCCAGAGGTACAGGAGGTGAGAGGATTTACCAGAGTCGGAGTGGGGAACAGAACAGGCAGACTGACTGAAATACAATGCTGAGGGGAGCAGCGGGAGAGACAGGAGAGGTCTGCTGCGCCATGTGTGTAGCTCCCTGGTCGGGGATCGAACTCATGCTGCAGTGGCTGCGGATAGCTTCATAGGTTGCGTCTTAACCCCTTGTGCCACCAAGGAGGCCCTATCTTGAGAAATTTGTTATAAAAAATTGGCTCAAGTGATTGCGGTGGTAGAAATACCACGTTTTGCAGTTGCTAAGCAGTAGGAGAGCCAGTGGTGTAAGTTCCACTCTGTGGCCAGGAGACCAATGTCTCAACTCAAATAGGCTCTTGTCCTTACTCAACCAATTTGTTCTGTCAAGATTTTCAACTAATTGTATGAAGTCCACACACATTATGGGGGACAATCTGATTTACTCAGTCTATTGTTTCAAGTGTTAATCTCATCCAGAAGCACCCTCATGGACACACCCATAATATTTGACCAACTATCTGGGTGCCCCATAGCCTAGTCAAGTTGCCATCAATAAACCATATCAGTAATATTATCCTTAGAGTGAGAGGTACCCACTTTCTGATAGATACTCTGAGGGGACTCTCTACCCCCCACCAACCAAAATGTCTATGTCAACCTCCTGTAAGTTGAGGAATAAGTAAACATAATAAGAGGGGTTTTTTTTAGATATGTATGTATTTATTTTTAACAGTTATTTTGCATTAGTCCAGAAGACTGATGAAAAGAACCATTTCTGCTTGTTTCTTCCAGTCTCCAGAAAGTCTTGTGAATTCAGGACAGGACCCATGCCTTTTTAGACTCAAAGTCTAAAACAGAGTAAGTAACGGGAAGTCTTTAAAAAAAAGAGGGAGCCATCCTATATAATATAGTTAACTTCTATATATTAAGCAATATGAAGTTTAATAAAAATTTCCCCAAATTTTGGGGCTGATTTCCTGACATACCACCTGTTGTTGCTCTTACTCCCAAGTCTCCAACTCCTCCTTCCACCTGCACTTGCTGCTGGCAAATAAGCACTGTCATATACCAAGAGGTTCCTTCTTATAAATGCTTAAATTGTATGTTGGTCAGAATCTTACATTTATGCAGAGATACACAGTATTCAGAAGTCTTTTTTTTTTTAAGATTTATTTATTTTTTTATTTATGCAAGCACTGCGTACAGTCAGAAGCGCGGGAGGGTGAGAGAATTCACCAGAGCCAGAGCGGGGAGCAGAGCAGGCAGAAGGACCGAAGTACACTGCTGAGGGGAGCAGCGGGCGGCAGGAGAGGTCTGCGCGCCCTGTGGGACCCTCCTCCGGTGGCCGGGGAGCAGCCGGGGATCAAACCAGCGCTGCAGAGGCTGCGGGCAGCTTCGCAACCCAGCGCTCAACCTCTGCGCCACCGGGGAGGACCTATTCAGAAGTCTTATGGCTTATTTTATATCTCTTATACATAAACACAAGGCTAACAAATACCTACAAAGGTGATGAGTTTCGGCAATTGAAATTCCTGAATTCCTTTGGGTTCCACTTAGAACTAGATTTCAGTATGGTTTCGTTAATCATTCCTGGTTGTTATTGTGATTCTCTCTGTTTTATTTCATTGCCAAGCAGTGGAAATTTCTGTAGCAATAAGGTGATCATACATCTCAATCTGTCAGAGATAGTATCCATTTATGATTATTGCCTTGACTTAATTTGTCAATGACCCCTTTTCACTCTCAAACTTCCCAGTTTGGATGATAAATCATATGTTCACCTGATAAATAGGGGCTATGGGAACAGATTAAAGTTAATTTATTCTCATGGGTAAATGTTGAACAGTTTGACTGTGTTCCTCTGTGATATTTTGAGACCAGACAGGTATTTCTGGGTGCCATTTGAAAAGAAGATCCTTTCTGGAGTAGTCCCCACTACACCACTTCAAGGACTGCTAGGAATTTCTGTGTGCTTCCTCATAAACCCCCTAAACTTTTTAGCATAATTTTAATGTAAATTCAGGACATCTCTTTTCCTTTCTTCTTTTATTTTTTTTAAAGATTTATTTATTTATACAAGAACCGGGGTACAGGCCAGATGCGCAGGAGGGTGAGCGGATTCACCAGAGACAGAGGTGGGAACAGAACAGGCAGACAGATGAAATACACTGCTGAGGGGAGCAGTGGGGCGAGAGGTCTGCCGCGCCATGTGGGACCCTTGCCGGCCGGCCGGGATTGAACCAGTTACTTGGAGGCTGCGGCTAGCCTCACAGCACTGCGCTCAACCGCCTGCGCCACCAGGGGAGGCCCTCCTTTCTTTTTTTTTTTTTTTTTTAAATAAAAGTTGTTTTTCCTTTAAAATTCGAAGGTTTGATCCTTGTGAAGAATCTGCATTTATCTATGTGTTTTTCATGCTACAGAGCAGATTTCTTTTCTCACTCCATCTGCCTGTGGAATTGTCCAGTGTCTGTAAGAGTCCAAGTTGCTGTTCACTTAGCTTCGCCTGTCTGATAGTACCAAATGTTACACAGAACAATCCGCATCTCTCTGTTGCACTTTTGGGACCATTGTTCAACCCACAGTTTTGGGACCTTTGCCCAAGTAAAGCCATGCTTTTGTCAACAGTCATGGGGTGATAGGAAAGAACCAGTGCTATCTGCCATGGCTGGGCAGAAGCTGGGCCTGGGGGCGGGGGTCACCTGGCTAAGGGAAGGGGAAATCTGGTGCCCTGAATCCCAGGGAAGATTGTGGGGTGAGCCTTCTTGTCCTTATTTTCTCTTTCCCCCTCTTCCTTTCCCCCTTTCTGACTTACCTTTCTTTTCCTTTGCTCTCAACTTCTAGCCCTCTCTTCTCCATCTCTTGTTTCTCCTTTCTGTTACCTTTGCTTTCTCTAGTTTTGCTCTTGCCCCTCTTATTCCTTTAGCCCCTCACAGTTTGTCCCTTTTTCCTCGCTTTGCCTTTGTCCCTATCATTGGCTCCATCTTGCAATGAAATTGAAACCTCTCAATGTTCTAGTTTCTTAGACTGACAAAAGCTAGGAGTGTTTCTCAAGAATAGTGCACAGATGTGCAAATTGAACTTACAGACTTCTGGGAGTTGATAATGCCTGAAGTGATCCAGCTTAAGAACGTTCGGGATGAGAGTACTTGTGATCCATGTTTTGTCCTAAGTCAAATTGTTAGCAATGTAATCCCTATAGAAAGAGGAGATTCCAGACTCCCTGCCCCATCCAAGGAAGAATGGAGCTGAGCAGCCGAGGAGAAGCTGAAAAGAACCTATGGAGGAGATGGAAAGGAAGAAGACTTGAGGAAGCGAAGACTTGGAGGAGACACATGGAGCACACACATGTGGAGAAGAAGCCACACTTGCTTCTAAGCCTTGGCTTGTACCAGGGACGTGGGGGATATGAAAGCAGACACTTTAAAGACACGGTAATGTGGGTGAGAGCCCAGTGGGGAGGTGGACATGGCAGCCGTTAACTAGACGTGTATTTTGATTTTGCTCTTTTCCTTCCAGACTTAACCTGGCCCCTTCTGCCCCTTTCCTGTGGTTCAGTGCTAGAGGATCTCTTAGACTTGTGGCAAGCTTTTGGATTAACCCAGCCTGGCTGAGCATTTATCCATGAGGGGATGGGTAACCGTGGGTGTCTAATTGGAAATTATTTAAACTATATTCTTTCTTTCTCTCCTCTCTATTGCACACCAATTGTGTCGAAATTCCTTTCTACTGAAGGTTTCATGCACTAAGAGTATCTTTTGTCTATGTGGTGGATGGTTGAACCCACTTAGACCAGGCAGGTTTGGGAGCCTCTGGTGCCCCTTATTTGCCCACTAACAAAATGATAAAATGGCTTAAAGGAACTGTCTTAAGGAAACAAAGCAACTTCAATGAAATTTGACAAGTAAATAATCAGCATGAATGTTAAAGGATTTTACCCCAGATCATCTATAGCAGGTAGGGAACTTAGGGAAGTACATGAGACCAGGAATGATTTCAGATGTCCATACTCTCATAGAGTGAGTTGTTAGCTGGTGCTAAAAATAGAGGCACAATATAATCTACCTGGTGACATCAATGGTTAGATCTACAGCTATTATTGGTGATAATTGGAGGTGACAATTTCTATTGGCTATAAAATCCTAAAGAATTATATACTTATAAGAAGTAGCAGTATAAGGAATTTGACTGGTCAATAAATGTAATAACCCAAGTGAGTCTTTCTATAAATGAAAATTCTCAATATTGAAAGATAATTTTAGTCTATCGGGAGTTATTTTTATATTAAATACACATACAAACACACATACACTTGCTTTAGTCCCTATTCTTCCTAAAATATATTTTAAAACTTCTTTCCCAAGGTACTGTCCTATAGAAAAAATACCCTGCTTTGCATACTTTTCATCTTTCCCCAGATCTCCTATCTGGATTTTTTTGTCATTTCCTACCTACTATCCAGTAGACCAGATGACAATTTTATATTCAAAGGAATTTGTGTGATATAAATGCACTATTAAATAAGCATAATAGAAATGTATTGCTCTATTATAAGTTACCAATATAATCTCATTTCCATCTGGGAGTTTTTTTAAGCATGGTTAAATTTTTAGTAATGGTAAGTTAATGACACATTAAAAATGAAACAGGAAACATTTATCTAACGTATCAACAATATTATTATTATATATTTTTAAAGGTCATCATTTATTTAAAACATAATTATAGAATGACTTCAAACCACACAGCGACTTACTTTTAAAAGTATACATTACATTTCCCACTGATACTTAGCTGTATTTAAACAGTGGTGGTTGGGATTTGAAAGGAAGGAGGCACTATATCATTACTGTGTGTTTGTCCTTTGAACAAACTTGGCCCATAGGGCATTGGCCTTCTAAAATCAAAACCAACGGTGCCACATCAATGAATCGATATTGTTAGGTCTGCTCTCTCCTTTTTTGCCCTAGATTCAGGTTCTAGGGGTTATGTGAACTTAAGATAAAAAGGAATATGATGAAAATAACTTGGCTAACTGAGGGAAAAATATCACCTGGGAAATGGGAAAGAATCAAGTGTACCAGTAAAATGGCACTTTTTTTTTTTCTGGTAAAGATCTCCCCACTGTCTGATAAACTGAACACAGTGTGTGTTGGCAGTTAACTCCTGCATCTAAGAAAATTAAGTACATAAATAATCCAAGGCAGAAAAATACCTTTTAAAATTCTGTTTAACTTAAACAGCTATTAAAATAATTTTACTCTGCCCAGGGGCACGCTTCAGTCGGGTGGTGAGGGGTATTGCTTGGAATCTTCTGTGATGGAGAAATATTTCACATTGAGTGAAATATTTATCAGAGAAACATTTGCCTGTAGAAAGTAAAAGTGGTAAGAATAATTGGTACTTATATAACAGTATAGAATTTATAAATTTCACATATATATGCCCCCAATGTTGGGAGGTAGGAAAGGTATGTATAATCATAACCATTGTTTACAGAGAAATGGGGGGAGGGGGGAAGCGAGTGAGAGATAGAGAGAGAATAATTAGATTTTATTTTTGATTGTCCATGTAGACACTTAAATTTCAGTTTAAATGCAAACTCCGGTTGTAGCCCTCCTAATTGCCACAAACAAGTTTTGTTGATTTTGCTGACACAGGTGCCACACATTATTTTCTGTCATCCTATGTATGAAACTACCAGGTTTTACCTCTACCAGGCATGGCATCCAAACCAAGGACTTAGCATATGTATACATCTCCCAGTAATTGCCAATATTACAGAATTCAGACCATTTCCAGGCTCATGTCTATTTTGGGTGAGTATTTTGACAAAGGGAGCACTTTGAAAAGAGTCTGCTAGCCATTCAGATATGAATATATCGCCACAACTTCATATATCCTGCCACTCATCAAATACCTATTGAATGGATTGCTGGAATGCTTAGCACTAGCTGTCATAGGAACTGAATTGTAAATTAGAGGTGATTCTAGTCTGAAAGAAGCTGAACATAAACCTCAAACCATAAAACCAGTTGGGAAGTTCTGGATGGAAATTTGGATGCTAAGAATTTAGCTCCTCCCAAGACAAGGTGCTTTGTTGGTAGTGGATAAATATTTTGTGTGATTTTAAATCCTTCTCAATGAGTATAGGGCAAAATGGTTTTTGGAGATTTGAAATTTGATCACTAATTCAGTGATTTCAAACTTCAGCACACTAAAATATCTCCAGGGAAATGTGTAAAATGAGATGCTTGGGTCCCACCCCCAGATAGTCTGATTTAATTTCTCAAGTATGTCCAATGAACTAAAATTTTTGACATCTCCTCCACTTCCAACCCTAGGCATTCAAATAAATGAGTTGGAGAGACTCAAATAACCTTCAAAATATTTTCCAACAAAGGACCCTTTCCTTGTGAGCCGTGCCCTAGTCCTACCCTTTCTTTGGAACATGTTTCATAGAAGAACTTGAGAATCTGTCCAAATGCTTTAAGTTCTGGTAACGCAAGTCATCTCTGTGAACCCTTCACTGGTCACAATGAACTTTCTATTTTCTTGAAACATGTGCTATTTGGGCCTGTTCATCTCTTTCATTTGACAGTAAGCTACCAAAGGCTTGGACTTCATAGTCAACTTTCTTCTCCTGCCCTACCTTACACATAGGATGTTTGTAACAAATGCCCATTTTATTGAGTTAAATAGGAATTTAAAAATTAGAAATGGGTATTCTACCCTATTCCAAGAACTGCTTGGAATTATCTTAGGATGATTTTCCTCCACTGGAGAAATAAACAAAAAGTCATAGGAAGGCTTCTTTCCTCCTTCCAAAAAGGCATGCGTAAAATATTGTTGTAAGGGACTGATATCTATGTTCCAGGACCCACTTGGGCCCACCCCAGCCACCCACTGTTGCTTTTGTAAATGTCTTTGTGCTAAATTCATACAGAATGGATAATTTACTTAACGCATATTTTCCTAAACCAATTTCTCATAATTCTGGGATCTAAAAAAATTTTTTTTTTTTGCAAAATTGATGAATCCATTGGAAAGCTTTTTAGTGAGGTGTCTGTGTAGGCCTTGTTTGATTGCTTAAGAGCATTAAGCACACACAAATTAAACAATGATATCTGCAAAAATGTTCATGTGCATCATTCTATTGTGCTACTCAAAAATACAGAAGAAAACTAGTTAAATAAAAACACGCAACCGTGTGTGTGTGTGTCTGCTGGGAGCACTTCCTTGTGTTTTACATTATCACAGCTTAACATCAAGTCAGACCTCTAACTTGATTTTAATGTATTAAGCAATAACTGTCAAGGCACAGGGTACCTTCTGGGAATTAATGAGCGGCAAGAAGAGTTGATGGCCCAAAGTCGAACCAAGGACCGTTAGCCCCAGCTGGCTATTAATTCCCCAGGAAATGCCCAGCACTGAGGTTGGTTTTACTATTTATAAGCACTTTATATATGAAGAAAAGAAATGTTTATGCCCCCTGCCGTGCCTTCATTTCCGAGAGTGCTATCGGAAAGAAGGGCACGGAATCACACTGTTGTTGCTGCATCAGGCTTTTTCTGCTAAATTAAAAGTCATTATCAAAATGAAGGCTTTGGTCTACAACCAAAGACACACAGAAAAGCGTCCACACTATCCTCCTCTTCCTCATCCCCATCATTAGCAAATTAAAGGGAAGAGCTATGGCAGCACCTTCCCAGGACATTTTTTAATGAGGTCAAATGCACATGCAGTAAAGTCCATGAAATCTTAAGTGTATAGCTTGATATAATTTTTAGATATGTACTCATCCACGTTACAGTCCAGATCAAGGTTTCAAACATTTCCAGAACCCCTAAAGTCTTCTTCATTTTCTCTCTCAGGCAGTATCTCAACAAAAGGTACTTACATTTCTGTCCCATAGAGTAGTCTTGCCTTTTCCTAAATTTCATATAAATGGAATCATACCTCGTGTATTCTTTCGGGACTTTTTTTTTCTCTCACTCTACCTTGTGTCAGTAGGTTTCATACATATTGTGTCACTTTTTTTCATTGTTGCTTCTGAGTAACTTTTCAATGCAAAAAGATAAAAAAAAATTATTCTTTTTGACCTATAAGAAGTTTCACACCTCAAAGTTTAAATGTTTAGATTCTGTCTTCCCTGAGGAAGTGACAGATACTTATGAGTCTTCACACACTAAAGACCAACAACATTCTGTCCTTAGGACATAAAACTCCTACCTGTGGTAAAACAGCTACTTGAAAGGTTGTTCTGAGGCTAGGCTAACCAGAATAGTGTATAAATAATCATTCATAAAAATATAGTTGAGGCATCTTTCCTAACTCCACCTCCCTCATTATAAAAGGAATTATTATCAAGCGCTAATTATGTACTGGATTCTTTATGTCATTCATCCTCACAATGCTCCATAAATGTAGATAATGCTTTCTCCAGTTTACAGATGGGGAAACTGAGGAATACTAGCTAATTTGCCCTGGGTCACAATAGTATGTGACTCTAAAACGTAAGAGCTTTTACCACACTATGACCAGTGAAAAGGTTGGGCCAGAGAAAATCAGTGACTGGCGAGAAGGACCAAAGTGGGGTTTTCACTCAGATTCTATCTAACAATCTAGTGTAGATGGAGGTCCACGTGAGCCTTGGACTATAAGGGACTTTTTCAGAGAAATGTTGCCGTCATCTACATTTATCTATGTGGGGTATGAGTCTCCTTTCTTGAACATCCTCTCAACACTTGTGTAGTGGCAGGATGGGCACAGGACAGGTTTCTATGATCCGAGCAGACAGGGTAAAGGAGAGTCCTGGAGCCCTCGGTGGCTTTCTCAGGCTTTTATTGAGCTTTTAGATGTAGTGCAGCAACCAGGTACATGGCGGGCAGGGGTGAGGTGGGGGGCAGGAGGCCAAGCGGCCAAGCCCCCACAAAGTCTTCACTCTGGGCTTCTCTCTCTCTTCTGCCTCTTCTCCTGCTTCTGCTTCTCTTGGCACGATCTCAATACTGGCGGCATGGCCCACAGAAGTAAACACCATAATTTACAACAATGTAACAACTGCAGGTGCCCCATCAATCCTAATGATAGGAGGGCAGAAACACCTGAAAATCATTTAACCCTACAACTTGCAATGTCAACACTTAACATTGAGAACTTACTGTATGTCAAGGCACAATTCTAATGCTTTATTTGTATTATCTCATTCTGTCACAAGGCCACCCCGATATAAAATGGGTTGCCTGGCTGTGGGTCCTCACCTGAGCGCTTAAAAGGGACTTACTAATACTCAACTGCAGGTACACACAAAAGGTTAATAAAAGGTTTATTTACAAAAGAAAGGGAAAATGAAGAAATGAATAACTCAGGGAGAAAAAGAGGGAGATAAATTCATGAATGCGTCCTACCCGTTCCGCCGACCTGGAATCCCAATGGCACGCTGAGGACTGGGAAAGAGCCAAGAGCCGTGAGGCCAAGAGAGCGACCCAAGGCCCACATGTCTGATTTTATACCAAACCTGGCTGCTTAACTCCACCCTCAGGTCCCAGCAACCCTCCCTTTGGTAATGATGGGATTTGTCATTCCCACTGTCTTGATGTCTTTGATCTGGAGTGGGGGTGAAGTCCACAAAGCCTGTATGGAATTAGCTCAGGACATCCTTTCCCCCTAACAATTTGATCTTCATAAACTCCCTGAAAGAGTGCTATTGATACCCCCATCTACAGATGACGAAATTAGGGCACAAAGGGTTTCACTTGCTTGAGGTCACAAAGCTGAAGAGAGAGGTATGAACCCGAATGAATCTGAGGATTCAGATTCCAGGTTATTGGAATCCATGACCTATTCTTTTAAATACCATGTCAGTGGCCTCCCTGGCAGTGCAAAGGGTTAAGTCTCAGCACTATGAAGCTATCCGCAGCCACCGCAGCACAAGTTCAAACCCCAGCCAGGGAGCTGACTCACATGGCGCAGCAGACCTCTCCTGACTTGCCTGCTGCTCCCCTCAGCAGTGTATTTCAGTCAATCTGCCTGTTCTGCTCCCCACTCTGTCTCTGATGAATCCTCTCACCCCCTGCACCTCTGGCCTGTACCCCAGTTCTTGTATTCATAAATAAATAAATAAATCGTAAAAATAAAAAAATAAATAAATACCATGTCATACCATCCAGAGGTAGGCTAGGGTGCCCTTTTGCAAGCAGATTTGTCCTAGTACTATATTTTGACTCATTCATCCAACTCAGATGCAAATTCCTAAAAGAGAGAATGTGTCTTGTAATCCATATTATTGTTTTAAAATTTACGCTGAATCTTGTATTTAGTGGATGTTAAGTAAATATCAGCTGACTCACATATCAATATATTCATTAACTCCTCCAACAATTCTTCATTTAGGGGGTGGAGCTTGTGGTAGATAAGAGATAACAGTGATCTTATCTTCCAAATGAAAAGGGATAGTCTCTGAGCAAAGATTTTCCAGTCATGTCTTAAAATCCCCGTAGCTCTGCATTCACTAATTATTTTTACTGAATTACATAAAATCTGCACCATTGGCAAGTCAAGACCACATTGGCTTCAATAGGGCAATGGGAATTGGAAACTATTAACTTGGGTCTGTTAACTACCAATAATATTCCGGTGCCCAACTATTTTATTCTGTACTGTGGGATACATTGGATCTCCAAATTAAACACTCACATTATTTCAGGTGAGCTGTCTCTTCTTTTTTCCTCAGATGAGGGTGCCAGCCTCCTCTACCCTACTTCCTCACCCCTTCCTGATCAGTGCCATGACTTGAGATTTCCTATCCACTTCTTCCCTGTCAAAGCTGAAGGTAAACAGTCCCTGTTTCTTGTGTGAGAAATAAGTGAGCCTCACCCTAAAAATTTATTACTGGCTAGGATGCTCTAATCCAGCTGAGGAGATAAATGTGGAGCTGAAAATTCCATATCTAAGGTCACAACCTAGGCTGATAACCTTGTAGTGAATGTGGCTCTAGTTATCTAGTAAACACAGAGTATTTGCATTTGTTATCTAACAGATTCATCATTTTGTAACCATCACTCTTTCTGTATGCTTAGTTGTTGTAATCTAGAATCAAGTGGTCCACAATATCAGAGGGCACTTGGAGTTCATATGTTAGCTGAATTCATACATTTTATAGATGAGGATACTGAGGCCAGGGAGGTCACTAGTAAACATTCTCCAAGGTCAAACGGCAGAAAGGAATGGAGTACAGAACAGAACCCAGGTCTCCCTACCACCAGCCCCGACACTTCTCCCCATACCACCTACATCCTCATCACCACCTATTCTGACACCGAAGAAGCCTACTCACAAAGGCACCTGGTAGCAGAAGGGCCGAGACACCTATCACTTTCCCATTCTTTCCTTCACTAGATCGAGGAAAGGACTTTGGTAGGAAGATGAAATGGAACGTGAGAGCTGGAAGGGTCTTTGGGTTTGGGTGGTATTTTTCTGGGATTTTAACTTTAAGTGTGTGGGACCTTTTTGCACTCCAAATTTTTTCAAAGCAGTCTTTTAATGTTTAAAGAAGATTTTTATTTATTTATTTATGCATACAAGAGCTAAGGCTAGGCCAGAGGTGCGGGGTGGGCAGGGGTGGGTGTGTGTTAGAGGATTCACCAGAGACAGAGTGAGGGGGAGAACAGCCAGATTGATTGAAATACACTGCTGAGGGGAGCAGCAGACGAGACAGGAGAGGTCTGCTGCGCCATGTGGGTAGCTCCCTGGCCAGGGATCAAACTCGTGCTGCAGTGGCTGCTGATAGCTTCATAATGCTGAGATTTAACCCTTTGAGCCACCAGGGAGGCCCAAAGTCTTTTAATTTTTTTTATTAATTGTTTAGCCATGGGTTAAATGGCAGGGGTTTTCTAAGCAAACTAGGAATAGAAGAAATCTTCTGAAACCTTATAAAGAGCATCTATGAAATGTCTACCACTAAGTAGATACTAAACTACTTGTGTGAACTACTAAAGACTTTCCTCCTAAGATTGGGAACAAGAGAATACCTTCTTTCATCATGTAGATTTAAGGTTGCTTAAGGATTCCTAAGCAGTAAAATGAGGCAAGAAAAAGAAATAAAAGGCATAAAATTGAAATGGAAAAATAAAACTGTCATTAGTTATAGGGAAGATGATTTTTTACATAGAAAAACGTTAAAGAATTTATTCAAAAACTAGCAGAATAAGTGAGTTTAACAAGATTATACCATACAAAGTCAATATAGAAAAATAAATTGTACTGCTCTATACTTACCAGTAGACAATTGGAAAATGAAATTACAAAAAAAACAACTGCATTTGCCTCATCTACATTATACACCTACGAATAAATCTTATCTATGCTTGCTTATAGTACCTTCTAATTTAGTATGCTATGAATTTCAATAATTTCCCTAATAAAATTGCTGCTCCAACCCAGTGATTTCTTATCTGCTTCATACTTCTAAATTGTATGTTTCTTATTTATCAAATGCATTCAATTAACCATACAATTTGCATCTTTCTTGTAGAAGCACAATGAAATTTATTTAGTAACAGCATTTTTCATTTTATTGAGCATTTTAAAACTATATTTTATCATGTAAAATGATTATTTTTAAATCCTGGCATACAGAGTTTATTAAATTTTTAAATAGCCAAAACATGGGCACCAGAAGCTGTCACTTTTACTAATTTTGACAGTTAAGTTAGTCAATGGAAGCTAAGGAATAGAGAAATAATATTAAAATGAATTTTGTATATACAGATAAATATGGGACTAAGTGAAATAATATATTGTTTCTGATAACCAAAAATTAGAGATGCTGTAGGAAATTAGAAATGAGACAATGATTTTCCGGAAGGTGATAGTAAGATCTACTATTCAAAAGCTCGGACAAGCAAAATATACCATGAAATGTGCTTATTCAAAATCCAGAAAAAAATAGTCTTACAGATATCTACCTAAAGGGAAAATTGCACCACTAAAAGCAGAGTAACAGTCTCCTAATTTCTGTGTAGATACAATAAAGATCTAAGTTTAATTTAGGATCATTTTAGGTTATACTTTCAGAAAAACCAGAATGTGGGAAAACCTGCAGAGTGGATTCATGAGTTAAAATTTTGGCTTATTTTTTGGTCTTGAATTCAGATTGCTTTCCCCCATGCCATTCCCCAGGACTTACGAGGACAAAAAGAACTTACGACAACATCTGTATGTCTGTAACAGAGGAGGAAGGACTTCTGCAACATCATCCACAGTACAAAAAGCACACAACCCTTGTAAGTTTGACCTGATTATAACGATGTGTTCTAACCACGATTCACTTTGAACGATGCTCCGGATTTTATGAGGAAATGAATATGAAAAGTCTGTCCAAATCATTGACAATTGTGCTGCAGTTATGCAAGAAATTGTCCTTGTTTTTGGAAAATGCTCTGTGAGGTATTTAGGAGTAAAGGGATGAGATATCATCAACTTACTCAAATGGTACAGAAAAAAAAATACATCCATGCATCTACACAGAGAGGATGATAAAGCAAATGAGGCAAAATATAAACTATTAGCTTATGTATCTGGGTGAAGGGTATATAAGAGATACTTAAGTTTGAAATTACATCAAAGTTATATTTCCAAAAATATTTGTCTAAATCATATATCTTTTATAGCCACTGATACAAGCTACCTGCAAAAATCATGTTTTAATGTTTTTAAATCTGAATTGGACACTACATAGGAGGTTTCAAGTGATTTTTCTAATATAGAGCCATCACCTATCATGTTTTCACAATGACCCCATTATACTCCTTGAGGCTCCAAGCAAAGTTCATGTCTTTAATTAAACAAAGTTGAACAAACGTTTTATCAAAAATAATTTGGAAGTTGCCTGTCAATATGGCCAAATGGCCCCAGGAAAAAATGATTGTTTCCCTAAGCTAGAAAGGAATGAGAAATCGTGGTGCAGAAGAGCATTCTTGTTAAAATAAGTGTTGTTAGAGGATAAATCTTTAATTTTATAAATATTTGAGAGTTGGCTAGGTAGAAGAGGGAGGTCCAACAAGGTCAAAGTAAAGGCTGAGATGAGAACATATGGAAATAATAACAATTAAGAAAAAATCATATTTAGTGGAGCCAGCCCTGAGACTTAGCTTTTAGATTGGAGAGTACAAACTATTTTCCCCCGTTGGTGTAACAATAAAGGAAGTGGCATCCAAAATAAGTCTTGTTACATAAAAATGCCAAAGCATGGGGTGAAAAACAGGAGTATATGCAAACCTGGTGAGAAAATGAGTCCAAGGATATACAATGGCTTTAAAAAAAAAAAAAAGCAGAGGAAAATTACCCATAATTTGTTTGAATTAGAATCTTCAACTCAGTGCAGCTTAATTTCTCTCCTTGATGAAATGAGTTTATTCTTGCTGCTATTTTCTTTTAAAGATGTGATCATTTATCAAATTATTGTTCCAGAGTGAAACAGAACGTATGAATTGTCACGTTTCTCAGTGGAAACTGCATGGAATCCTATGACCTGGTCTCAAATGCCATATGTCAGCATTTCCGCATTGTATTGGTTGAAGCAGCCCCAAAGGGAACTCAGATTCAAGGGTAGTGGATATAGGCCCTACCTGTGGAAGGAAGGAGAACTGTCAAGGAATGAATGATCATGTTTTACAATTGCCATACTGCGTGATTGACATATATTTCTCAGTGCTTCCTTTGAACCTGCTATGTCTGCAGTTTCCACCCATTCAGATTTCTACAAAGTTAGAGTTCATTGTCATTTCCCATGGATGTTCCTCAGTCAACCATTGTATTGGTTTCAAATTTAATAGCTTAAAACAATACAAATTTATTTTCTTACAATTCTGGAGGTCAGAAGTCTAAAATGGGCCTTTTGGGGTTAAAGTTCAAGGCATCCTTTGACAGAGTTGTGTTCCTTCAGAAATTTCCATGGACAACTCCATTTTCTTGTGTTTTCCAATTTCTAGTGTTACCTGTATTCCTTGATTTGTGATCCCTTCATCTATCTCTCCATCTTCAAAGTCATTGGGTGCCTAGATAATACAAGACAATTTCTTCATCTTTAGATCTTTAATTTATTCACATCTATAAAGACACTTTTACCTTGTAAAGTTAAACATTCATAGGTTCGGGAGATTAGAATGTGAATATCTTTGGGGGTTTGTTATTCTGCCTACCAATGTGATGTTGCTGGAAGCTATATGTAGTCTGCCTTGAGAACCCGGCAGTTACAGTGCATTACCTTGTAATATGGGTCTTATGATTTGTTGGCTAAAGAGATGCTCTTTTTAAAAAAAGATTTATTTATTTATACAAGAACTGGGGTACAGGCCAGAAGCATAGGAGGGTGAGAGAATTCACCAGAGACAGAGACAGGAGAGGTCTGCCGTGCCATGTGGGTAGCTCCCTGACTAGTCTGGAATTGAATTCGCACTGCAGAGGCTTCGGACAGCTTCACAGTGCTGGCTCAACCTGCTGCGCCACTGGGGACCCCCCCAAAAAAGAAGCTCTTAAAGAAACCAGATGCAATATCTGTTTCTTTTAGCTTTTGAAAATGGTACTACAAGTTGGATGTTATCACCCATCCCAATTTTATTAGCTTAGTCTTGCATTTAGAGTAGTTTGAGGCAATTTCTAATTATCAGACTTTTGTGAAAGATACTTGATTTTATTTTCTAATTGTGTGTGTGTCAATTTTTTTTAATTGAAGTACCATTATTTTACATCTTTGCTAGTGTTTTGACAGTATAGGATTTCTCCATAGGTATAGTCACCATTGGACTCCCACCACCAAAACATCCATAGTCCTCCACTATAGCCCATTGTGCTCTTTCCTCCCACCCCTATTCTCATCCCTCTCCCTCCTTCTCTTCTGGATGCCTGAGATCTATGATGAGTTTTCAAGGTTTGGTTTTAATGGCCATCTTTAATCCTTTGGTTTCTCTATATGCAACATATATGTGATGCCATCTGGTATTTATCATTCTCCTGCTGGCTTATTTCACTTAGCATAATCCCTTCCTGCTCCAAATGGTTGCTACGAAGGCATGAGTTTATCTTTTTTGATTGATGAATAGTATTCCATTGGGTATATATGCCATATCTATTTGATCCACAACTCTGTTTTGGAGCACTTAGATTCTATAGCAATTGTGCTTTCCAGACTTTATTCCAGTGACTTTCACAGAGTAAATGTTCAAATAATGTGAGTTGAATGAAATGGATATCTATGTCACTGATGAAAATATTGTACATGCTTTCATGCTTTATGATGTGTGCCTTTATGCTAAAAAATATAACCCATAACATGTTTTCTTGACAGTATTTGCTTTCTGAGCACAATCATTTGGGTGATGTTTGTTATACTGAGAGCATTAAAATACAAGATTTCTGGGCAACTGGCAGCAATCTGACACTGACCTTCTGAAATAAGACTTTTGACACTTCTGTATCACCAATGATAAAATTCATGACATCAAAGGACTTTTCCAAGGAGTGTGTTTATTAATGGAAAAGAGATGTAAACATCTCAACAAACTGCAGTAGAGTTCTGATGTTTACCTTCAATTTCTCATAGCTGAAACCCTTGACCAGGTCTGGCTAAAGTAAATCCCCCTATTTGGATTTTGTTTGTATTTTCATTTTTCCTCTAGTGATTAACCATGGTGGCCAAGTCCTCTCTTCATCTGTGTTAAGCCATGTCACTCTACTCACTTTTTCATATTAGTACTGATAGGTAAATTACAGGGAATTCTTGGTTTCTCTCTGCCAGCACTCCAAGTTAACTTCACATCACGATGTCTATATCACTGATGGTTCTATAGCTATTTCCACTTGCTAATGAAGAGAGACATGCAAAAAATGGAAACTTTAAAAGGATGACTCCACATTAATTTTCCCATTGAAAAAATCATTCCCATTCTGTGCTTGCAAAGAAGGGTTTTATATATCAATCTCATATTTAGAAGAAACAAATGACTTAAGTTGAATTCTTGCTGAAGATTGAAATTCTTTTTCAAAGCTAAGAATCCACACAATTTATGCACATAATCCATGTCATAATCACCAACTTCTTCTGGTCGACAAGTGGCTATAAAAGCTACGTTTTCTTGAACACTGGGTTTTCAAATGGTCAGGCAACTGGCCATGCCCAGTGGGTTGCCACAGAACTGCAGCAAGGGTGGGAAATTTCTCAGAAGAAACGTCGAGTGATTCAAGTGATTCTGTCCTTAACAGAGAGCCAAGAGCTGCTAGAAAGCAAAAGTTTAAGAATATACAAAACCCCAAAGACTGTCCTGAATGTCAGTTGCTAGAGGCAGGTAGAAGCCTAGAAACAGAGATAGCAAGAAATGGAAATGGGTAGAAAATAGTAAACGGAGGGTATTCTAGAGCAAGGACTTAGGAGCGACCATCCATACTTTGCCTTTGCATGTAGTCAAGTGATATTTGTTCACTCTCAGGTTACTCCCTATTTGTCCCTCCACACTCATTCCCCTCCACCTTGACTTGAACCCATTCATTTACTTATTTTCCCACTTTTTTTTGGAAGTGCTATCGTTTCACACCTTTGCTAGTGTTTTGACAATATAGGATCTCCTCCTTCAGCTGTAGACACTATAGCACTCCCACCACCCGTTGAGTCATAGTCTTCCAGTATAGTCCACTTAGGTTGTATCCCAGGTTCCCTTGCTGTCTGGCTTCCAGATGGGTTTGGTCAATGGAAGTCACCAGCAAGAGATTTGAGAGCAGGAGCAGAGAAAGAGCTCAGAGTATGTATTTGCCCTGACTCCCACTCTGCCAAGTTGCAGATTGGTAGTGGCTGAATTTTATTGGTGTCCTTGGCTCCTGTTTAGTAGCTCTTGCAATAGCTACAGTGCCACTGGGTTCCTACAATTCCTTCCTTCCACTTGCCCCCTCAGGGCTCAAGGTAATTCTCATGTACACTTTCCAAGGTACTTCACCGTACACCACTGGTTCACATTTCCATGCTTTCATCTTTGTAAATATCACCATTATTAAATTTTTTTTCAGAATTCCATTTGGATATGCCTTCTGCTTCCTGTTGCTGAAACCCCACATGATAGTAAATGAAATGAAAACTAAAGTTGACAAGAACATCAAATATTTCTGAATGGTGTTGTTATCTGTTAGTAAGCATTGCTTCTGTGCTGTAAGACATGCTTTTGTATAAAATTTGTGATATATAGAGAAAATATTGTGTTCCTGACTTTTAGTGGCTTATGGTTTGCCAAGATGACAGGATTGAGCACACAAAATATTTTAACACCATCGTGCTACAGGGCTGTAAATGTAACAGAGGACTAACCCAAGTTTACTTGGAGTTTTCAGGAAAATTCTTTACTGGCAACACTAAGAATGAATCAGTGCCAGATTGATGATCCATTATTTCCCTTGATTTCATGAAGACTGAGATCTCCTTTCATCCTCAGCAGACATCTAAGCAAGGATCCACCCTGCTTATTAGTTCTTGATATCTTTATCATATAATCCCTTCCTGAATCAAGCCTGTCTTGGGTCAAGCTTCCCAGAGCAGAATAGAAACTATTCACGAAGGAAGTGCTCCCAGGAGAAACCAGTCAAGAAGTGGGAAAAGCAGGACAGAAAAGACTGTTTGACTTCAAGCGATGTCTCAGTGTCAGTCTGATTCCATGGGAAGCTTAAAAGTGTAAGTTATGCCTCAGAACTTGCTTCCCTTGTGACAAGGGAAGGGGAAGCTTTCATTCATCTGTAACAGTTAGTTATTGCTTATGGGCAGCCTGAGGTTGGAAGGTTGAGTGGGAAGGAGCACAAGTCTCTCTGGCTCCCAACAGGGCCAATGAAGTTGACCAGTAGCTCGAGAGTAGGTCTTTGAAGTCAGTTGCAGATTTGACTTCCAGCAAAACTTGCAGAAAGGAGGGAATGGATACATAGAATTCATAAAGAAAAGTCTCAGGGATCTGACCAGAGCACCAGCAGCATCTGCTATAGAGTCCTTCCATAGTCACGTCTGCAACTGGTGAACATACAGTTAAGCAAAATCAGGAAAAAGCCAACAAGCACAATTTTCTTCGTATGTGCATTTTTAGGTTCTGGAGGCTTTGCAAGATATTATGCGTGACGTCTTGTATCTAAGGTGACCACCGGTATCCTAGGATGCTGGATTTTCAGTGTTTTAAAACCCAGATGGTCCAGGGTAACCTGAAACTGTTGGTCACACTACCTGTACCTGCCGCTCATCACGGAGGTTGTCTCATGGAAGATCTAATCTAAAATCTAATTAGAGTTTTGGAAGGTTGCAAGGCTTCCCTGATATGGAACCAGGTAGTCTCACTAGCTGTACTGAGAGCAGGACTCTGGAAACCTGGAAAGAAATTGAGTCTCAACAAGGGGAAATGGGGCTGCAAAGGATGGGAGAGCTGCAGCTTTGCATTGTCTTTTAGTTACAGCAATGACCTTTATCACGCAGAGCAGAATGGAGTGCCCTTGTCACCATGCTCTTTTGCCAAAGACCTTGAATCCCTGGGATAGGAGAGGGTACAAAGATTCTCTACAGAGGCTCACAGTAGTGGAATTGGCTCAGGATCAGGGACTCTCCATGGACCTTTCTTGGGACATTTCTCCCAGAAAAAATTCTCAGAACAGTGCTTTCTTTCCTGCTCCTTATTCTCCAAGGAGAAGGGGAGGGAGGGGGAAAAAAAAATTTGACATAGTTTGAATTTTTTGTGTATCATTGATGTGATGTAAATTTCCATTTAGCAATATTCTTGCTTAGCTTTGTTTCCAGTCTGATGTGAATGACGATGAGTAATAACACTTCAACTTTTATCACTTTTCCATATGAGAAAATATGCCATTTTAGTGTTTTTTTTTTTTTGAAAAGGGAAACAAAAGGTGAATCACGACTTCAGTTTTTAAGTTATATGCAGATGAAAAATTTTCTAAAGGATGCTGTCATGATTTTACCCTGGCTAAGCTGAAAATGTTTCAATGTGAGGGTTTTGTGTTATTGAATTAGAGATAAGTTTGTGGGCAGGTGTCAATTGAAATTGTAAGAATCTTTTGGAGTTAGTGATTCCAGAACTAGACTGAGGGCTCTTAATCCTGACTGCATATGAAAAGTAGTTAGGAAGTTTTAAAATAATTCCAGTGCCTAGACCCCATGCAAGACCAATAAAACCTGAATTTGGGGGGTGGAGTAAAGGCAGGCAGGTTTCATGGGGCCATGACCTGGGCCGTTTCACAGGACTCTGCACTTAGAAGGGCCCTGTATTGGGTTTAATGCTCTGCCCTCTTGAAATTCTAAGTAATTATTGAACAAAGGGCCCCGCAAATTATGTAACAGGCTCTGGGTCTGGGCATTAGTATTTTTTAAAAGCTTCCCAGGTTATTTCAGTGTAACAAGCACTGAATAAAGTGCACTTATAAAGAAGCCTTGAATCAGCTTGCCAGTAAACAACAGTCTCTCTCTGCTGATGAAAGAACCTGGAGCCAAAGCCTCTCAAAAAGACAGTCTCAAAAAGACTGTGCTCAGCCTTTTCAGAGGCTCATGACCCTACCCATGTGCCCTGTCTCAATGGAGACTTGCAAGGGGCCAAACAGTGTGAGCCTTGAGGGAAGCTTCTAGCACTACATCTCTTACATCCAGCCCTAGAACCCAGGGTTAAACAAATAGAGATGGGCACAGCCTTTTCCCTGGTCCACTGCTCTTCAAATAAACAGGCTGAGAGTTTAGTTTACTTTGCTGCCTCTGTCGGTGTGGGAAGGGGAGCAACCGTTAGGTTTTCCTATGAGCTGGGTGCCCAATGAGGTCCTGAAACTGTATGCAGCGCTATGCAAGTCATCTACTAGTGGAAGTCTCCGACCCCTGGACACGGAGAGGAATGACCTGCTACTTGCAGGGCAGAGATTAGAGAGAATAATAGACAGGAAACCCAAAGTCCTAAGTGCCTTTCCTTACTATCCTCAATTTCTGGAGGAGACCTTGGATGAATCTGGTGTTCTTGAAGTCAGTCTTCCTTCCTCATCTCTGTCATGGAACACTGGGGCTGCTATTCAGAAACCACAGGGGAAGAGCACAAATTATGTGGAAGAATGATCTTGGGGGACAACTCCCCTAATTCAAGAGTTATCCAGTAGATCTGTGTTAGTATATACAGAAATAAAAATTGAACTGATAAAGAGAAAGGAAACACAAAATGCTCACCCTGGATGTTCTTCTTTATACTATATTTCATTATGATCAAGTCTTTGCTTTCATAAAATAAAATTAGTCCAAAAATGAACTGCTTTTCCTTTCAATAAATAGGTGAATACTTTGAACATTCTTCTGTTCTATTTGCTAAAATAGGCAAAGTTATCATGTTTGCATCAATCACTCTCAATAAATATTTATTCAGCACCTACAATGTGCCAGACACTGTTGGAAATACTGGGGCCTCGGCAATAAATACCATAATAAAAATCCTGTCCTCAGGAAATATATATTTTAGTAGGGAGAAGTAGATAATAAAAATAAATGGCTAAGAGATAAGGGATATTTTATGGCCACAGATGCTACGAAGAAATAATATAAGGTGGGAAATAGAACTGCTGGAGGTTGGAGATTGGTGGATATTGGGGTTTGCAGTTTAGGGAATGTCTAAATGATTACTTTGGTCAAAGTCCCAGGGGAAGTTTTGACCTCACTTTTTACTGGGATTTGCTACCGCTACACTAGGAGATAAGAGATGGTTTGGTGCCCTGGGATCCAATTGCTGGGTGGCATTTCCGGAGATGAAGTTGACTCCTCTCTTTGTACCATCAAGTAGGGTTAATGCTTGATGCAGTTCGTGTGCACTACAAGCAAGAGTGACCCTTTCGTGAAGCTATCATAACACAAGCAAGCATGAGATCATTAATATTTTGGATTGTTGATTTTTCTTCATGGATGTCTAATATAAAATTTGTTTTCATTCTTCTGTAACACTTTGATGATATGATTTGCAGACTATGGTTGAACTACTCCATTTTCATGAGGGAATAAATCCAGTGAGGTCTCATGCAGTTCCTGACTGTTTCAAACATTTCAAAATTTTTAGACTCAGGTATTGAGATCCAACAATAGGCATACAGAGAATTATTCCAGCTTTCCTTTCTTCAGAGAATTGACACTTTCCTTTTTATTTCTCCTGGCACTTCTGACTAAAGAACCACTTGATTCATCTTCAAGTGGTGCAGACCTCTCTCAAAAGTATTTGGTTCTCTTTTATGGATAATGTATGAAGAGAGAGGATTTGTGATATTGATTGTGGGTTTATATTGGGGTCTGTCCCAGGCATACATTTCAAGATGAATTCCTCACTTGCAGTGGCAGCTCTGGCATTTCTATTAAGGAAGGTCACCCGGGCTGCATGGAATATGGAATTTGGAGGTGCAAGCAGGCATAGGGAGCCGTGCTAGGGCTTGTTCAAAGTTGTATTTGCATATCAAACATACCATTTAAATTAATCTTATATTTTAAGGGATTACTGGTGAAGGGGTGAGAACTGGTGGAGCTTATTAGAGAGGGTGAAAACACTGTACTTCGTCTGTTCACCACCTTTTTCAGCTATAAATGCTTATTGAATTGGGAGGAGTAAAGAGAATAAAGTTCCCAGTAGATCTTTTGCTACTTTGTTGCAATCCCATGTCACAGCCAGAATCAAGTCTAACACTTTTACATAGAACTTCTCTGAGGTTAAGTTTGTTTTTGACTCTCCATTTTTTCCTCTTCTCCAGCTCTCTTCCATCCACTCTACCCAAACTTTCATCAAGCTCCCGTTAATCTCTGCTTCTTAGTTCAATTTAACAAATATTTACGAGGGATACTCTATTAGCTCAGCATTCTACTAGGCAATGGGGGAATATAAAGATGAACTGATAAGCAGACAAGTTGGGAACTGCCATGAGTTTAGGCTGGGAAGTCTTCCAAACTCATTTACATATTAATTTGGGACTACTGAAGACCAAAAGCTTTAAGAAAAAGGGAGGAAGCTATTATAATCCAATCACTAGTAGGGGAATTGAATCTGTGGGACATGTTGGATGTTGGGGAGGATGTGCAATGTGTGCAGAGAACTCTACTCAATACTTTTTAAAGCCATAGCACATAATCTCACATAGCCATATAATCTCAAAAGAAGAGAAAAATCTCCAAGATTCTTGAATATGTCAAGATTCTGTGATGTCATGGTTCTCAGTTGTAGCCAAGTTCCACCTTGGAGCAGTCATTAGACTAGGTAAATTCTCAAGATTCCTTCCAATAACTGGATGATTCTACTCTACAATTGCCTTAATGTACAATGATAGCTCAGTTTGTCATGCTTAAACATCCTATACTAAAACATTTACTCTGTGCTGAGTACGGAAGATGATGGGCTGGCATCAGCAGGGAAGTGATGGTGATTCTCTGGTGTATTGGTTTCTGAGGGTTGCGGTAATAATGTACCATAAACCTGATGGCTAAAAACAATAGAATTGTATTATTTCACAGTTCTTGAGGCTAGAAGACCAAAGTGAAGATGTTGGCAGGGCCATGTTCCTCCTGAAGTCTTTAGGGGAAGATAATTTCTAGCCTCTTCCATTGTCTGGTAGTCCCAGGCATTCTTTGGTTTGTGATAACATAACTCAAATCTCTGCTTCCCTCTTCATGTGACTGACTTCCCTCTGTGTCTCTTCCCTTCAAGCTAAAACACCAGTCACAATGGATTAAGAGCCCATCTTACTGCAGTATAACTTCATCTTGATAATATCTGTAAAGACCCTATTTCCAAATAAGACCCCATTGACAGGTACCATGGGTTAGGACTTCAACATATTTTGGGGGGGGGCATTTGACAACACAAATTTCACCTATACCATTTGGTGACCAACACCATGTTTGTTGGTGTGTAGGAACAAGACTTTGATTGGAAGGCATGAAACAGACCAAAGAAAAGGATCTATTGGAGAGGAAACCAGGCTCTGACCAACCTGACGTGGTTATCAGTTGTGCTAACCAGTGCTACATGCAGTCACCCTATAACAATGACCTTATTCTCTCCTTTCCCTTCCTCCCTTCTCTCTCTCTGTCTCTCTCTCTCTGTCTCTCTCTCTCCTTCCTTTCATAAATGAGTGATACAATTAAATATATGGTGATGGGAAGTTTAGGGGAAGATCTGAATCAGAAAATGGTACTTTCCTGTAAGGTAAATAATAAGGTATGCATCAGTTTATCCCATATCCCCAAATCATAAAAGAAATCTTACCAAGGGATTTGTAGCTGAAGAATCTATTACAAGTACTCAGTGGTGGAGGCTTAGAGTAGAAAATTTGGGATGGAGGTGTCACAAGACCAGAAACTGGAGGTGGGAGTAGAAATGATCCACATAGTCATTAAACCAGTATAGAAAAGAAAATTCCTTAGACTGGAATGCCTTAGGTTCAAACTGACTGTTATATTATAGAGAGTATACAGAGGTGCAAACCAGAGGTGGCGATGTAGATGTTGGCAGGGCACACCATAGAAGGGATTAATTAATAGAAGTGATTAATTTAACAAGTAGATAACAATTCCAAAAAGGAATGAAACCCACCCTCCAAAGAACACTATATCAGGACACTATTTCTGCACTGTAAGAGGTTGCTCTTCTTCCAAGACTGCCCACCAGTGACCATGTGGGTGCCTCTCTATTTTTTCTTTTCCTTTTCCTAATAAAACCCATCCTTTCAAAATGTACCCTTTGCCTGCCTGTGCCTGTGCAAATGTGTTCCTCTCCTGGGTAAACTCGCCACATGCCACTGAAAGGGGAGCTGTGCAGAACCTTTTCTTAGAGGTCATCCAAGGATCCCCGTTCACTGAACCCAACATCTCATCAAAATGACATCACTCAGCTTTATATTTAGATTTGAATTATACATACATATACATACATATTTTTAAGTAACTTAGCTTAGAGTATCAACATTCCAGTCTGAGCATTATCTGAGTGATACTGTCTCTATACTCTTTGTCTTAGAAGATGGCTGGTGACATATTTCCCTAGCACAAGGAGACCAATTAAAGTAATTAGCATTCTGCAAGTCTGAATCAATGATGTTGCTCACGAATCCTAATCAACTGAAGTAAAGAAACTTAGTTCACGCTTTTCTTGGAGCCATAAGAGGAAGCTCTAGCAAGAGTCCTCCCATCAGGAAATCATCTCTAGAGCTATAAATTCTCAGTTGTTACAGAAAAGAGAGAAGTCTATGCATCATGTTCAGGCTCACTGTGAGTAATAACACACCCCAAAGAGTAAACAAACCAAAAAATTATTAAAATAATTATTAGGAGAAAATTTCTCCACAGGGAAAAGTTAATGTGTTATAAAACTGCTGAGTGAGGATCAGAATGGAAAATACTGATAATAGGTTTTTGCAACAAGCTCATGTTTTGGTTTAACCCTACTTTTGGATTCAGACTGGTCATTGGAACATCCTCACTTGAGTCTACATAGAATGATCAAATCTGCCCTTATCAATGGCACAGATGTTTATAGAAGACTTTGAAAACAAATGGAGGGTGCTGCAGGATTCCTTGGAGACAGCAGTGGTGTACTTTCTTATCAAAAGATCAGTGAAAAACTCTCTAACTTATCTAAAGATCGGTTGAAAAACTCTCAATAGCACATGGACTGAAAGGGAAATGTGAAATGTAATGGTGTTTGGTCAGTGGAGCAAGTGATTTGTAGTGGTGAAAGAAAATACAGATAAAGTTATTTGAATTGTGCTTTTTATATATCTTGTAGCTTAATTTGGGCTTAGAATGGATCTCAAATGCGATTTTGTTGGCTTAGTTTTGACCTGAACTAAATGAATTTGCTGGTTTTGTTTCTTTTCATTCAAATAGGACACACCCTCCTGGTTTAGAGAAATCTGATTGTTATCAGGCCTTAGAGACCCAATGAAGTACTCCTTCCAATTTTGGATGTTAAATCATGCTGGATTCTTACTTAAGACCTCAAGGAAGACTTAAGCTGAAGGACAAAGATGATTGTCAAATGAGCTATGAATTAGAGTCTGGTTCTTTGGTTCAATGAAAATAGTTTAGGTAAAGGTAGATTCAATAAGGCAGACAAAAAGAAATGAAATATGCTTCCAGGGAATTAGCAGGACAAAGAAAGACATAGGGACTCATTAAAGAAGTAGCCGATGAACAATTCATAACCAACATCTGATATATAATTTAAGACCCAAGGGTCAGTTAATATCAAGTCTATTGCAACACACAAGCCCAGAAAGAATCTGGCTGGCAATTGTTCCTAAGCTTGCATTAGCTGTTTTTATTTCACGCAAGTGTTTTTCCGGAGGCACCAAAAAAAATGTAAGAGTAAATCGGATTTATCAGACGCATTTACTTGGATTAATTAGGTAATAAAAGCATTTTCAAATTGCTAACTTACTAAGCAATGTCACCGGGATGCTGAATTACTTTACTTTTATTATGATGATCAAAAGAGATATAAATGCAGGCCCAGCCACAAAACCAAAGCACAGAGAAGAGAGGCAGCAGTCATTCTTTGCATAATTATGGGTATTTGTCATCCTTGCCTTGAAAAGGGGATCATCAGTTTTTCTAAAGACTGTTGTCTTTGCTTTAGAGTCTCCTCTTCAGAATGCTGTTTATCACCATGATGTCCTCATTTACCCAGCAACAAGTACAGTACGAATATGCTTTTCATTAGTGAATTTAATGAATTTAATTGTACTTCAACATGTTAATTAAAAAGTGTACATGTCATTCTTATAAGAACGGAACTTTAAAAATTCTTGGTTTTCAAATGCTCGGTTAAATTCCTAAAAGCAAAGCTGAAAAACAGGGCTAATAAGTGTGAAATTTAGTATCATGAGTCTGGAGTTGATTTTGATAATCCATTATTAATATTTCCTATCCCTTTTAGAAAGCAAAGACTCAAAAATCACAGCACCAATAGTTTTATTGATATTTAGGGAGAACACTTTGAAGAAAACAAATGTAAGAGGAAACAAGTTTGTTTCAAAGCGAAAAAACACGAAAGAAAACGCTGCTAAACCAGATATTCCATCAGTAGAAAATGAATGAGAATTTTATTATTTCTTGGCTTTAAAAAAAGCTGTCTTTTGCCAAATCTAAGAATGTTGCCAACCTGAAAGAAAAAGGATCCATTTTTCTACATAGCCACATTTAATAATTTCCATGAAATTGACATTTTAGAACAATGGCAAAAAGCCAAATTAAAACTTATGGGTTCCTAATCCTTAAATTCTGAGGCCGTTTTCTTAAGAAATACCTAAAATACACTTTAAAACGAACCCAATTAATATAATTACAGAGGGTTTAAATACATACACACTGGATCTGTTTCTATAAAACACAGCTGTTCTGTTATTTATATTTTGCTATTTTTTTAAAATTAGAAACGTGGCCGTATATATAAAGTAACTTTTAAACAAGAGTGAGTCTGTTGTCTTCTGCATCGTTAAATTTTTAAAAAGCCCCTACAACCAATTAGCTTGGAAATCTTATATTCATGCCTCTGAATATTGCTGCGGTAGTAACAGGGAAAGCAGCACATCCAGGTATTGAACGTAACAGAAACGAGGCACAGGCAGCAACTTGTATCCCCTGGCAGTTGACATGCTAATTTCTTCGCCTCCTCTCTCTCCCGCTCACTCCACCCGCTTCAGTAACCTCCTTCCCCCCAAGGCACGAGGCACCTTCTGGTCCTTGGAAGGTGCCTCGCCGGGAGTGAAGAGACGCCGGAAGAGCTAGGGCAGAGCGCGCGATGCCCACGCCCTTGGCTGTGAGGTGAGTGCGGACCACCTCACGTGGAAAAGTGGGGAGCTGGTGAGGAGCGTGGGCTCGAGGCGCACCCCCCTTTCCGCACTCCGCCTGGGACTGGGGATTGCGGCTGGAGGCACCGGGCCCGCAGCCCCCCGGCAGTGCCCGGGCAAGGATGGGCGGGCGGGGGGCGGAGCGCAGCGCTGCGCTGCGCGGGGCGGCGGGAAAGGGGCGGGGAGGACAGCTCTGGCTCCGGCGGGCAGAGGGACGGTGGCAGAACCTGCTGGCTAGGTGGGAGGCTCGCCCGCAGACAGGAGGGGAAGGGAGCACCGCCGCTGCCCGGGAGCCAGGAGGCTCTCGGAGTGCAGGAGTAAGGCCGCCGCCGCCACCTCCTCCTGCAGCGGAGACCGCGCAGCCCGCGGGCGCACCGGTGAGAACCGCGACCCTGCGCGCAGGTGGGCACCCCCAATCGCGGCGCTCGGACCCCTCCCGGGCCGCCGCGGCTAGGATGCCCTCCCTTCCAGGGTCCTGCGCTCGGGGACGAGGACTGGATAGGTCCCGGGGCAAAAGGAAGGTGCACGGCCCAGGGTAGGCACGCTTGTGCCCACACGCTCTATTAGGTGGGGAAGAGGTGCGGGAAAACTGCCTCCCTTGGGGTTCACTCAGGTCTCATGTCCCCACCCCCACCCCTTTCTGATCAGCCCTGCACTCATGCGGGTTGGGAGGATTGCGACCCCCTCCCCCGCCCGCAATCTCGGCTGTGTGTGCAATTACCCCGGTCTTCACAGTCCACACCCGGCAACCATCAGGACGCCCCCTGATCTGGGCACGCGGGGCTATAAGGACCCTGGAGTAGAGTGGTGGCAGGACCTGCTGGGGCGAGTGCGGGGAAGGCACGAGTTGCTCGAGTATTGTCTGCTGGGGCGGGTGCCAGAGCTGGAGCCCGCGCGCTCCCTCCGCTTTCAAGGCCCCGGCGGGGGCGGGGGCGGGGGCGGGGGCGGGGGCGGAAAACGGGTTTGCCGAACTTATCTGCGAAGGCTGGCCGTACGCTTGCACTTAGATACTTGTGCCTTATGCTCGTTTGGACGAGGGTTTCGTGGAAGCACGTGGGAGCAGGATTGGTCACTGGCGGACCCCCAAAGGTCCCCTTGGGATGGCCCGGCGCGTGTTCGGGGTCGGGAAGAGAGAATATGAGCGCGTGTGAATGTTCCTCCTAGGGAGGAGAAGGAGAGTTGCGTCAAGATTTGGTTTTCCTGGATTTGCTGCAATTCCTTAAATCAAACCAGGTTTTCGGGGCATTAAAGTAAATTGCCGGTAAGTGGGGACATCTCTGATAAGGATAAAAAGGACCCCCCGGGTGTGCGCGGTAGCCGACTTGGCTGGCACGCTAGCTCGGCAGCTTCTGGCGCGATCTCACCTAGGTGGGGTGGGAGTCGGGGTGGTGCTTGTGTTTTTGGCCTAAGGTGCAGGAGCTGGGACCCATGTTCCGGGTTGCGGGCACTCGGGAGGTGAACACTGCGTGGCGCGGCACCGCTGTTATTTTCAACTCCTGATCTCTGCGCCTGGTCCGCCTGTCTCTCTTCTCTCCTCTCTCCTCTCTGTTTCAGCCTGATATTCTAAATTAGCACCAGAATTTCAGTGTTTATCTCCTTTTCTCCCTCTCTAGTCCCCTTCCCTTTCTCCCCTTCTTGTTCTCCCCCGCCCCACTCTCTCTCACATAAACCCCACACCATGGTTCAGTCTGATATTCTAAATTAACTCCAGAATCTCTGTCTCTCTCTTTCCCCTCCCCCTTACACCCTCTCATTTCACGACTGATAGTTGCTCATGGATTTTTATTCATGACTTTATTTAAAGGAAAAAGCCTATTTGTGTTAAAATGTGTTGGGTGTCAGAAAGACCTTTCAGCACTTCTCATTTACATTCAGATCCGCGATAGGGCATTAGGAAAATACCCCACTTAAATGCTGTTTAGATTGGACAAAACTCAAGTTCATGCTAGAATTAATATTATTGTTTAAATGCGCATTTTACAACCACGGGGCAAAGTAACCTTTGCCTGAATCTCTTCCTCTCTCTTTCCTTTGTGTTAATTTGCAGAATTCTTAATCATCTGATTAACAAAGGGGTCAAGTTGCTTTAATCTTTAGGGACAGGTCTCGAAATGGCTGTGGGTTGGCACGCGGCTGGGTTCCGTGACTCCGTCTCCTTTAATGAACTGATCACTGGTGTTGAGCTGAGATTTACCTATGCTTTGATTTCTAAATAATTTATCAAACCATTGGGGGGAACGGGACTCCTTAGAAATTTTCCACACAGGACATAAAAACACTTTTATCTTTCGGAGTAAATATTTTGCCACTTTCCCCCCAGTTGTCCCTGCTAGATGCCCTGAAGATGCATGCTCCATGAACAGTACATGGTTATTTCTTTTTCATGTCTCCAGGTGGCAGTGTAGAAGCCAAAACCCAGAAACAGTTTCTGAAAAATAAGAGTGACTATACATGAGTAAGCAAGCACAGGAATCTGAAAAACCACAGGTATGTAGAACAATTAATCTACCTATTCGGCTTTATAATTATTGCATTCCAGTATCTTAACATCTATATAGACTTTTATGAATTGAAACTTATTTTGAGGTAGTCTCAAAGGCGAAAACAAAAGGAGAAAATACAAGTGTATTCTATTGCAGACCATGAATTTAAATAAAAATACTACATGTCATTATACTGCATTACTTTTTACTGTTCTAAAAGAGAAACATTGTTTTTCCATTGCAATTGTGTGGCTTTGCATTTAGCCACTTGTTGCTTGATAATTTGCTTTTAAAAACACTGCCCGAAACTGTAAGACTGCCAATTGTTCTGAATAATTTGGTATACTATCACAGTTACCCTGTTGCGCCAACATAACAGTATCTGCTTTTTACAAAAATTGTGTCTAACTAGACATCTTAGTTATCAAAATACCAATGAGTGAATTAAGCTTTTTTTTCTAACCCGCTCTTCTGTTTTTCAACCCTTTTTTTTTTCATTTTCCTTCTCCTATCTTGATGCTTTTCCAAACCAGCATATAAGAGGTACCTTCGTAATTTAGCCACTTGACTGAACTAAGGATGGATTTAATACGGGATCAAAGACAATTGAGTCTGAAAGTTTTTCATTGTGACACAATTCAAAAGAATTTGCCTTTGATTATCATTTAAGTATAAAGTTATGTATTAAGGCCATTTTCCAACAACTGGGTAGCAACTGTTAGGAATGGCCAAAGAAACTAGAGGGGGGAAATGTTCACATTTGTAGATTTTTATTTTTTTCCTGAGAACGGTGGGTCATAGCTAATGGTGCTCTCACAGGGAAGCTAAAGCTGTTATTATGTTGACGTATAAGGGTCAGGCATCAAAATGACTGTGAAAGAAAAGGAAGCTTTCTCTTCAGGGAGATTTGCGTTCACCACAACCTTGGGATATGGTGACTTCTTGTGAGTTTCGACATTCTGCCCCTAGAGCCAAGGAGAGATTTGTTAAGCCCCTGCCAATGAGAGTGTAAAACAAAGTCAGATGCTGTTATTGAAGCTTAAAATAATCAAATTGGACACTTAGCAGTAGAAACAAATAGGGTGTTCTTACTGAGAAAGTATAAAGACTGAATGGTTCTTACTGTAAAGACCACAATGGACATGGTGTGGCTTCAGAAAAGCTCTGGGACACCTAAAATTGTACTGCCTGGGACTTCGATTTGTTATCTAACTCAGGATACTGGGAGGTAACTAATTATCCCACAACGTGTCTAAGAAGAATATGGTCTAATCTTCTAAGTCAGAAAGGCAAAGAACAAGGTTGACATTTTGTTCCTTTGTTGAATTATAGCCTTTTCATGATAGAGAATATATTTTTGAGGTATAAATATATACATACAATAAAGGTTATAAGTTGCATTCATCTAAATTGTGCTGCTTGATGAATTTTTACATGCATGTATATCCATGTGACCCCCCCCCCCCAACCAGATCAAGATGTGGACCATTTCCAGTATTCCAGAAGATTTCTTCCTCTTGTGACTTCTGGTCACTTTTCATCCCACTTCTAAAGTAAAGGTAACCACATTGTGATTCGTTTTTAATTTTTTTCCAGCTGTTAAGCACCATATATATAAACACTATCATATCTAAGGGACTCTTCAGTATATCTTTCACATAACATAATGTCTAATGAGGTTCATCCATGTTTTGGGGATTTTAATCTATTGTTGAGAGGTCAGTTCATTTCTTTCTAGTCCAAACTTCTTTCAGGTATACCACAATTTGTGTATCCAGTGTCCTGGTGGATTTGGGGAGCATTTCCAGTGTGTGACTAATAAATAAAGCGGCCATGAACATTCTTGCTTATGTTGTTTGATGCACATGTCCACCACTCATTTCTCTTGGCCACATATCTACTCTGAAATCAAGAGTAGGCTTCTATTTAACTTTAGTAGATACTACCCAACAGTTTTCCAAAATAGTTGGTCCAATTTAAATTTTACCAGTACTGTTCTTATTGCTTTACATTTTCACTAACACTTTTTTTTTTTGCAGGGGGTCTTTTAAATTTTAACTGTTTTGCCGGAGGTATAGGGATAGGCCCTTGTGGGGTTTTAGAATGTCTAATGAGGTTCATCCATGTTTTGTGGTAAAATAGACATAATAAAATTTACCATCTAAACAATTTTTAAAAGTAAAGTTAGTAGTGTCAAATATATTCACATTGTATAACCACTACCACCATCCATATCCAGAACTCCTTTCATCATGCAAAATTGGAAGACTGTACCCATTATACAATAAATCTCCACTCTCTCCCTGCTGGCCTTGGCAACTATCGTTCTACTTTCTGTTTCTATGAATTTGACTATTTTGGGTTCCTTCTATAAATGGAATCATATAGCATTTGGTTTTTTGGTGACTAGCTTACATCATTTTGCATAACTTCTTTAAGTTTCACCCATGTTGTTGCATATGTCAGGATTTCCTTCCCTTTTAAGGTTGTGAATAATACTCCGTTGTATGCACATACCACATTTTATTTATCTGTTTGTCCATGGACTCTGGGTTTACTGCCACCTTTTGGCTACTGTGAGTAGTGCGGCTATGAACATGAAGGTACAAATATTTCTTCAAAATTCCGCTATGAACTTTTTGGGGTATATAAGCAGAAGTAGAATTGCTGGATCAGATATTAATTCTACTTATATTTTTGAGTAATGTATTATTTTCCATAGTGATTACACCATTTTACATTCCCAGCAGTGTACAAGGGTTCCAGTTTCTCCACTTGCTCATTAGCACTTGTTCATTTTTTCAATAGTAGCAACAGCCATTGAAGTTGGTCCTCATGGTTTTAATCTATTTGTGTTTCCTGGTGAGTAGTGGTATTGAATGCCATCTTATATATTTACTAGCATTTGCATTTCTTTTTTTTTTTTTTGTGAAGTTTCTGTTCAAGTCTTTTGCCCATTTTTGAATTGGGTTATTTGATTTTTAAAAAATCTTATTTCTTTAAAAGAGTTCTTTTATATTCCACATATAAGTTCTTAGTCAGATACATGTACTAAAAATATTTCCTCTGTGTGTTACTCCCTTTTTACTGTCTTCATGGTATCTTTTGATGATTTTTAACGAAGCCCAGTTATCAATTTTTTTATGGCTATTGCTTTTATGTTCTGAAATCTTTGTCACTTTGGGTTTTTTTTAAGTTCCTTTGTTACTGAAATACATAAAGATAATCTATGCAGTTAAATACATTATGTATAATCTATTTGGAAGCTGCAGGAAATTAACTGTAGGCCTATTTCAGATAAGTGCCCTAAGAATTAGGCTGGTGATGTTTGCTGCTGGAGAAGGTGCTGGAGAAGGGGTTTGAAAAAGTGTGTTTATCAATAAGCTACATGGACAAAGATGCTATTACTCAAGTTGCCCCTGCTGTTAGTCTCCTTCTAACACTGATTATGTCCCCAAATCTCCATAGTGGCAGGGACTATAGGGAAGGACCTGGTGATGACTTGACTAGAGGAAGAAGGTGGCACAATGGGTAGGCATCTGCTTTTCCTTAATTTGTAATCCATACTTGTGCTTTCATCCCAAGGAGAGGTGCTGCCATTTGGTGCTACTTCTCTTTGACCCTGAAATATCCATGCCCCTTAGGGTTCTGCATTCACTAGCTTTTTCTCTTCTCCATCCATGTCTTTTCCTGGAATGTCCAACATTCACATTCACTTTCATGACCTGAACTGTATCTTTCCTTCTGTCCTGTGTTCTACATCTCTTATTTCCTGCTTGCCAATTATTCCTCAACACAAGATCCAGAACTGTATCCTTAACTGCTTCCTGGACATCTCCCATGGGATGTCCTATGGGTGTCTTTATAAAAAAATACATTGTTCCTCTCCAGTCTGCTCTTCTACTTTCCTACTTTAATTAATATATTTGCCATTAATCTAGGATCCCAAAGTAGAAATCTTGGCACTGTCCCTGATCCTCCCACACAACTTCTATCACCCTCACAACCCATATTTAGTTAGTTGTCAAGGCTGCTGAGGCTTTCCCCTATCTTTGGAACATCTTTAAAAATCATCTTGTCTTCCCTATATTTGCCACTTCTTGATTGAGGTCCTCTTTAGGATTGTAGTAATAGCCTCTCAACTGATCACCCTGATTTTTAATTTTGCTTCAAAATCTCCACTTATCAGCTTTCTTTTCCTAAAACAGATTGAATCATGTCATTTCCTACTTAAAAAGATTTGTTGCTCTCCACAGCCTACAAGAGGCATTCAGTTCCCTTAGAATAATTTACATTATGACATCCCTCATTATTTGCCTTCAACCTGCTTTTCCTGCTCCATCATCTGCCATTTCCTCCCCACACTCCATCTGTCCTAAACTATTTTCCATTCCTAGAACATTCCTTGAATTCTTTCCAGCATCTGTGCTTTTGCAGATGCTATTTCTTCTACTTCTGATGTCCATTGGTGAATCATTTTCTCTTTAAAAACCTACTCAAATGTGACCTCTTTGAGTCTTCCTTTCCTCTAAGTAGACCTTGCTATTCACACTTTTAGTGTAGTTAGGAAATGACTACATAATTTATCTACATGATGTGTTTATCTACATAATTTATACTATTGCATATTAATCTTTGTGCCCCCAGTAACAACTGAGAGCACTACTTGAAATATAGGAGGCACTTAATAAATGTTCACAGAATGAATTATTTACGAAGAATCCTTTCCTTATTGTATGAGCTAGCTTTGTTGCTTAACAAGCTACCACAGTAACAGTTGGGTTAGTGGTCTCAACGTCCAGTATTTGGTTAGCTCTGGATCCTGTCTATTGGCAATGTGGGTAGGACTCAGGTGGATAGTTCTTTGACACAGGGCAGGTTTCCTGACCTAGTTGGGGTCGCTTGTCTGCCATCTGCTGGGGGGTTGAGGAGCTTACTCCTCTAGGTTGGCCTGAGCTCCCCTAGGCTCCACCTGGTCTCTAAACTTTAAACAGGCTAGCTCAGGCTTGTCCACACCACAGTTGGTAGGGTTCTGAGAAAGTGGAGAGACACACAAGACCTCTCAAGACGTAGGCTTGCAACTGGCATAAGGTTACTGCCCCTGAATTTTGTTAGCTTAAAAAAAGCCAGTTTTGAAGGTGGAAATGGATTCCATCTCTTCAAGGAAGGAGTTGCAGTCATGTTGCAAGGAGCATGAACAGAGAGAATAATTACAGCCATATTTGCAAGTAATGTACCACACTTACATAGGAGTGAGAATATGAGATTAAGCCAGGATTGTCCAGAGGGTCGATTCTATGTAGCTCACTAGCAGGGAGGACAGTTTTTACCCTAGTTGTATCTTAACTGTATCTAAATGTCCAACCAAGATGACCCCATAGTTTCCATCAACCTCCTTTGGCCCTCCCCTTAAGTCCTCTGTCATTATTTTATCCAAAGCATATTTAAGATAGCACCACTTTTCCTTTTGGTCTTGATGAAATACCATTGGCAATGTGGTATGGGGAAGCTGCTATTTAGCACTGTAGAAACGACAAACATCTCCCTTTCCTCTTCATTCTGGAAGCTTCTGTGGATCCTCTTCACCATTGGGGATCTCATTATGGAGTACCTTTGAGTATTTGCCTTTTATTTGTCTCCAGTATCCAATATAGAAGGCATTTCTGTGAAAGGAGAGTGTCAGGAAATGAAAAGAGATCTAATGGATTGGGGCTGTTCATCTGTGTTCACCCTCACCATGTGTGAAAATTGAAGATATCATCCTACTGAGAAGCAGTAGTAGTTTATCCATTCTTAATGTTTGTGTGCTTTTCCAGCTGTTACAAACTACTCAGCATGGAAACATGAATTTAAATGTTTCTGATTTACTACCTATTTAAGGATCCTTTTTAAGAACTAGAGTACATTAGGAAGAAATCAAGTTATAACATATATGTAGGAAATGACCCTTGGTTTCTAGAGGTAGTTTTTGTAACCATGTATATATAGATGTTTGACTTTTCCAGAACTTGGACTGAGTACACATCTATATGTTTTAATAGAGCTTTTAGAAGTAAAGAAAACTGATAGAAATTTTACTCCATTCAATCACATTCAGAGTTAGACATTCTGAATTTCTAATTCTAGAAATTCAGATGAACTATGAAGTGAATATGAAAGAATAGGAGGCACTTCAAGGGCCTTAAAATACCAAGAATTTCTTTTTTTTTAAAAAAAGATTTATATATTCATGCATACAAGAGATGGGGTACAGGCCAGAGGTATGGGGGGCTGGTGAGAGAATTCACTGGAGACAGAGTGGGGAACAGAACAGGCAGATTGACCAAAGTGCACTGCTGAGGGGAGCAGCAGGTGCGTCAGGAGAGGTCTGCTCTGCCATGTGGGTTGCTCCCTGGCCAGCCAGGGGATTGAACTCGTGCTGCAGAGGCTGCAGACAGCTTCATAGGTTGCGTCTTAACCCGTTGCGCCACCAGGGAGGCCCCCACCCCCACAATTTCTTGATAACCTCTCACATGTTTTATCCTGTTTTGAGTCACTCTAAAGGCAGGATTGGTCACTGACATAGTTAGTGGCATGAAAAAATCTACAACCTGAGTAATCCTGTCAAAACAACAGATGTACTCTATTTAATGGTTAAATATCTTTGCAAACTTTTTTTTTCTAGCATGCATTTCCTTTTTATTTTTCAGAGAACAAAAGATTTCGTTCATATCTCATTTATTATACCCTATTTATAGATCATTTTCATATAGGATCTCGATTGCATTTACTGTTTATTTAAAATGGTAACATCAATTTAAATGGCCTTAATTCAAAGTTTTTAGAAGACCATCACAATTGTGAGTTAGTAAGTCAATATTTTTATCATTAATAATGTATCAAATCAAGAAATTCTGAAGGATTGAAAGAGGATACTAATTGAGACAACATTTGTAGGTACTCATGCTTTGTTTTTCTAAAAGTTTGATGTAGGCATAAAATATTAATGTAGGAATAATCATAAAATATTTAAAAATTTAAAAAATAAATAAAAATATTTTAATACTGTATTCCCAACATGTATAGTATGGAGTCTCCCTAACTTGTACTTACTGATGTATAAATACATAGACTATGGAGAGAGAGAGAGAGAATGGTTGTAAACAATATATGCAGAGGATTGGCTATTGTCTTTTTTTATCACCAGGGATGGCAATGTGGCCTTTTTCCCTTTAGTTACCACTGAGTATGATGATCCTCTACATGTGATTGCCCATGTCATAGAGAAAGGCTTCGAGACTCATAGAAGGAATCTGGTTCCTGGAACTTAAATAACAATCCCTGGGGATGCCTTTAATGTATTTCTCACTCTACCTCACATGTATTTCTACTTGGCCTGTGAGCATGAGGTGTAGTCGTGTGTGTGTGTGTATGTATGTCGGGGCTTTTCCCAATAATGATACTTCCATATCTATATGAGTCTACGTGGGTCAGAGTGAATGGTTACCTATTGTGTTGTTTTGCATCCCTAGTGGTAATTTTCCCTTCACATTCACTGAAAATATATATTCATAAAAATCAAAGCACTTCACCAAAGGCTTTCACCTTGTATTGGATTTGATCTTGGATTGGCCTGGTAGTGGAATCAGAAGGTTGGATTAGAAAAATTATCCACTAGGCTTCCAAATACCAATGGCTGTAGGGGCTGGATGTATCATTTTCATTGCTCTGAAATTCAGTTTTCTCATCTCTAACAAGAAACTTAGACTGTGGACCTCTTCTTATTCTGACACTTTATTAGTCTTAATATATCATATATTTGCCCCTTCTCAAATTTCAATAAGTTAGCATAAAACTATTACTAGGATTTAAAGGTTTTGATTGCATAAAGTGTGGCATTGCATTATGATAAAGTTAATGAAATGAGATCAAGTGGCCAGGTACAAACTAGGAGGTGATTATCCATTGCAGAATATTCAAATTTATGTTATTGTGGGGTTTTTCAGAAGCAGAGTAACTGTAATCCTACTAAGAATGTAAACTGTATTGTTGAGTTAGGGTGCCCTTTCCACTGTACTCATAAACCTCTCCAGGATTAGGGAGGACTTCATTTGAGGGCTACTACATGACTTCTCCAGTTCTTGTCATTCTTTTGTACTAAGAATTTGACACTCACGAGACCAAGTATGGTTTTTCTTATATGCCTCCTCTTTTGGGTTGTTGGGCTTCTTGAATTTGAAGGTTGGTGTCTTTCATCAGTATTGAAAATTATCAGTCATTGTTTCTTCAGATATTACTACCTTTGCCCTGTTCTGTCTTATTTCTGGCTCTCTAATTACATGCTTAGGAGATTCTTCATGTTTTCCTTTCCTTTTTTCCATTTGGGTATTAATATGGGTGCTTTCCACTAACTTTTATCTTAAAATTCACTAGTCCTATCTCTTGTTATGTCTAGTATGCTATTGAATCTATCCTGTGAGTTAATTTCAGATATTGTATTTTTCTAGGATGTACATTGAGTTTTTAAATAGATTCTAGCTCTTTTTTGAAATATTCTGTCATTTTTACCCTTTTCTTTTTTCTCTAACCAGTAAATCATAGTTATTTTAAAAATCTTGTCTATGCAATTCAATAATGTGGATCATCTGTTATCTTTTTTTCTCTCATTTATTGGTTACATTTTCTTGCAATTCCTCTCATGTCTAATAATTTCTTATTTTGTACTGGATGTAGTGTGTGAAATAATCTTACTGGTTCTAGGTTATATCTTCCTTAAGAGAATTTCCTCTGTTAAACAAATGCAGTGAGAAACTGATCACTTTAACTTCTCTGGGAACTAAACTAAATCAAGGCCAGATTGCAGTTTTAAGAAGACTCAACCTCGTTGTGGTTGTCCTTGCTCCTCAGGCATGGCTCTCCTGGGCTTTTAATTGAAACCTTATAAGATTTTTGTCTTCTTAGCCATGAAAAACTTGCAGATTAAATTTTGCCCTTTGGTGGTCTTGAGCTTAGCCTCCTGCCCCCTAAATTTAAAATTCTTGCAACTGTCTTGAGGAGAAAATTGGTTACATATTTGAGGCAGCACTCTTATTTTAGTAAAACCTTTGTTTTTGAAACACTGAAACTGTAGGCGACTTCCTTCTTAGAAACCTTTAGCCTAATATCGCAACCTCCCTCTAATGGCTCCTGAAAAAAAAAATGGGCTCATTTCCCATCTGTACATTAGCCATTGCATGTTCACCAAAACTCTTTGCTGATTTCTTTTCTTCAGTAGAAATCTTTTTCTCTTTGCAAGTCTCATTAATATGAGCCCCACATTCCTAAGTGTCCTGAAGGAAGAAAATTAGAGGTTATCCGCTCACCTCATAAGGCCTCCCTTCCTTTGACATTCTTATAATATAATGGAAGCCTCGTCATCTTTTGCTGCATAAGACATATAAAATGGGATCTGTAATTTCATAATAGCATCATTTTCATGTCTTCTATTTAAACATTTATCATTTTTCAGCGTCATGATAAAAATCACTTTGTAGTGAGCACTGCCTATTCACTGCCATATTTCTAAAGGAGGAAAATGGGAATACTTAGAAAAAACGTTGTCTTCAAAATATTTGTATTGAATGTTTTTAGTTTTACAATTAAATTTGCTGGAAAACACTTTGCAGGTAGAAGGTGGCAATGGAGGCTGTTTCAGTTGCTTTAAAACTGTGTGTTGGATCACTTGTAATCAGGGAAATGCAAATCAAAAGTACAATGAGATACCATCTTACACCAGTGAGAATGGCACATATTAAAAAAACTAGCAACAACAAATGTTGGTGAGGGTGTGGAGAAAAAGGAACTCTCCTGCATTGTTGGTGGGAGTGCAAACTGGTCCAACCACTATGGAGAGCTGTGTGGCGATTTCTTGACCTACTAAACATAGAGCTTCCATATGATCCAGCAATTCCACTCCTAGGTATTTACCCAAAGGACACAGAAAAAATCAATTCCAAAGAGCACCTGCACCCCTATGTTTATAGCAGCACTATTTACAATAGCTAAGCTTTGGAAACAACCCAAATGCCCCAAAATAGATGACTGGATCAAGAAGATCTGGTACATATACACTCAGCATTCAAAAAAGATAAACACATGCAATTTGCAGCAACATGGATGGCGCTGAAATAAGCCAGAAAGAAAAAGAAAAATACCGGATGGTCTCACTCATAGCAGGAATCTAGAAAACTTAAATAAGGGACCAGGAAAAAGAATAACTATAAGAAAGAAAATATCAAAATCAACAAATAACTATGAACAAGAGACACTCTATGGGAGGAGGGGGGTGGGGAAAGGAGGGATTGGGGTAAAAATAAGGGGGTTGTAATTGTATGGGGAACATAAAAATAAAATTTAAATTAAAAATAAATAAATAAATAAATCTTAAAAAAAAAACAAAAAAAAAACTGTGTGTTGGAATTGCCAGGTCGTATGGTAGCTCCATTTTTAGTAGACTGAGGAACCTCCAGACAGCTTTCCATAGTGGTTGGACCAGTTGGCACTCCCACCAGCAATGTAGGAGCATTCCTTTTTCACCAATGTAAAAAAATAAAAAATAATAATAATGTAAAAAAATTCATATTAAAAAAAAAAAACCTCTATGTTGGATTCCTTGCTGGGCAAAGCATGACTGTTGTTACAAACCCTACCATTTGTGCGGGAATTTGCTCCAGTACCATTAATAGGCATCATACATATGGTTCACACATGTAAAAAGGACAGAGTGAGACCCTCAAATTATTTAAATTGAAACCATTTCATTGTTAAGGAGCAATTCTGTTGGGAACTTTTCTCAGAAGCTGAGTAAGACCTGGCCAGTGCCGAGAGCCCTGGGGCTGGTGTGAGCCCTGAGTTCCAGTGTTCGCTTAGCCTCCCATAAGCCATGTGTACTGAGCGAGACCTGTTTTCTCATCCTGAGAATGAGGACATTGAGATAATTGAATCTTAATCCTTTCCATCTCTGCCCTTTGGATTCCGGTCATTCATCACTTGGAAATCAAGGTGGTTCTTGTATTTCATTAAACTCTATTGCCGGGATCAGTTAAAAGAATAAAATGATGCACATTTCTTTTGATTCTTACAAATTTTGTTTGTACCACTGAATGGGAAATCAAAGAACTCTGTCAGTGTCCAAGAAATAAAATAAAAGACATGGCAATTTTGAGTCGTGAGTACCAGGATTCAAGTCCTTGGTTTGTCCTTTATCTGTTTTGAGGCCTTGGCCACATCATCAGCTTCTGTAAGACTCAGTTTCCTCAACTGGAAAAATGAATAGAATAGTGCAGTAACCATACCTGTTTCACAGGCCTGTTGTGAGGATCAACTAGAACTTTTCATGTGTGAAGACTTTGTAAACAGTAAAGAGTTGTAAAAACATCAATTATCATTAGGACAGTAATAACTGCAGCCCTGTCAGCAGTAACCATCTGTTTGTTGTGATTGTCACTAGCAAAAGTGAGATGTGAAAATGGCCCAAGGGTATTTAAATTATACACACCTTGACTTTTGTTTCCTTTTCACTTTTTTTTTAGTGGGGGGAGGGAGGTAGGTAAGCTGACACTGTGTTCAAGGTATAAACTATCTCCTTGAAGCTGCTGAAATGTAGAGCTCAAAGGGACAGTGTGATTATTTTAGCAAATCCCTCTCTTTTAAAGACGTAGTTTGGGAAGTTTAACTGACTTATCTAAGGTAACAGACCTACTTGAAGGTAAAACCGCAACTAAGACCAGTAACTGTTCTCTGTTTAAACCCTTATTTGGGCAATCACTTCTACCATTTCTGTCAAGGACTAAAAATAGAGATTGCTTTTGCTTTCAATTATTGGAATTCTCCATTTCCCTTCTCCCTAGACTTCTGGTGTCTTCCATTCACTGCTCTCCTACTTCTGGTAGTGGTAGCTCCTTCTCCCTATGCCAGGAAGGGCCCTTCACTTGTTACATAAGGCTGCTCCCACCATGCGCTCTGGCTTCCGATTCCATTGGCCTCCTCTGGGACTGATTCTAGCAGTTATCTTTTAATACTTGGCTCCTGGAAAGAGAAATTGATAAGCAGAGTCACCACTTTCTATTCATTTCTTTGTCTTCAATTTTTTTATTGTGACAACATATACATAACTTAACGTCTACCATTGTAATCATTTCTGTGCATACAGGTCAGCTGTAGTAAATGCATTCCTTATGTTGTGCCTTCCCACCATCCATCTCCATAGCTCTTCATTTTGCAAAGTGAAATCATTCCCATTAAGCAATAACTTCCCATTGCCCTGTCCCCCAAGCCCCTGGCAATGGCCATTGTACTCTGTATGAATTTCCCATGCATTATACAGGAATGTACTAGCATAGTGACTGGTGCTTGGTGGTAGCCCAGAAGAGTCACTTCTTTCCTTTCCTGCCTCTCTAATCCTTTGCTTCCCTCTTGTCTACCTCCTGCTCCCTTTTTGCCTCCACTTCTTTTTTCTCATTTCTCCTCTCTTTACCCTGATTCCATCCCACCCTTCCATCTCTTGCAATTTGTTTTTGGGGGACAACCTGCTGCCTGGCTTCTAGGTACTTTTTCTTCTTTCTTTGGCCTCTATGATCCCTTCTTAGGATCTAGGGTGACTTCCTTCTACCCTTATGGTTTTTTAAATGATGCTTTTCTGCAGTAGAATTCAGCAGCAACCCATAGTCATTTACCCAACTCTGCCTCTACCCATACTTGCCAGCCAACAGGGTCTGTTTCCTTAAACCCTTGACATACCACGGTGAGCCTTCATGCCTTCAGTCCTTTGCTTCTTTTTTTCCATAAACATTCAGCCCAACTGCCTTCATCTGTGAAGCCACCTTTGTTGCAAATTCATAGAACTTTGGGAGTCCCTTTGGTAGTGCTAATTTCAATGTCATTGGTGTTCTACTTTGTCCTCCTTCAACCCCCAAGTCATTGAGAGCTTCATGACCAAGAGATGTGGCTGAGTCTTCATCAGATTTGGCCTTCCCATTAGGTCCTCAGTCAGTGTTGAATGAACAAGGGAGAACATTTAAGTACATTTCCTGCAGATAAGTGCTTTTTCGATTTAAAAATGTTGATCAACTGGGGAACATCAAAGTAAAAGATCAGAAAAAAGATGTTCACAGTGTACTTGGTTTTGAGAATTTATGGTATCAGCCAGTTTAATGAAGGTTGAATTATTTTATGTGCAGTAACACAGCATGCTAGGTAGGATAGTGAGTGTCCCTCTAGAGATGTCCACATTCTAATCCCTGGAATCTGTGAACATATTGATGGCAGGGGACAATTAAGGTTGCTACTGAGCTGATTTTCAAATAGGGACATTATTCTGGATTATCTGGGTGGGTCCAGTGTAATAACAATACCCTTAAAAGTACTGTGGGCTGTAGGATCTCCTTAGAGGTAGCCTCATAGACTGATGAGGGTCTTAAATTGCCATCACTGTTATTTTTGGTTAATACCCCATTGACAAATTCCTTTCTGTAACAGATATAATAACATCAGTTTTCTGTGATACTAGCTGTAGTGAAAGAACAGTACTTTTATTAAATGCTTATATGAGCTGGCTACTTTGTATATATTGCTATGTTTAATGTGCTAAACAACCCAAGACGCAGATATTATTAAATCCTTTTATAGATGAGGAAATAGCCACTGAGTGTTTAACTTACACAAGGTCACATGGCTAGTAACTGGTGGTCCTGAGGTTTTATTGCACATAAAGAGAACAATTCAGAGGTGTAACATTTTTACCTCATGGTTTATGCTGTCTGATGTTATGTTTTAACAAGTCTTGCCTTGAAATTTGAAAGTTGAAGATGAGTTGGTATTTTATTAAAGTAGTGTGACACTGGAACAGATATGTAGAAAAGAGAGAGGAGGGAAAAAACACTTAAACACAACGAGGTCTTGATGCAATTTTCTTGCATTTCTATTGGTCCCAGTTCCACTGGTCCCAGTGTGTCTCTGTTGCAGTTTCCCACAGCTGTAATCAGTCACGTCACACTTTTTTTCATTGTACACGATGTATTTTTCAATCATGTATCTGTAATTATTATCTTCAATAGACAGTACATTGTCTTCAAATTTTTAAGCTGAAAGAACAGTTCCTGGACATGCTGTTCTCTTGGTGGAGAGCAGGGAAACAGTCCAAGTCACACACACTTCTGCTAGGAGGTGGTTGGTGTGGTGTCTGCTTGCATTTCATTGGGCTGAGCGTGTCAGGGGGCCAAGCCCAAGATCAACCAAGCAGGAACATAAGCTTCTCTCTCTGTGAGGATGAATAGGGTGCATACTCCTAGTTTAGGGCAGGAGGGATAGCTGGGAATCTTGATCACATCTAGCACCTGGAGGGGAAAGTTTGATGAAGGTAGAACACAAAAATGGAAATAATAGAAAGTAGCAGATGTAGACTGCTTGGGTGGTTTTGAATCCAGGTTCTGACCTTAAGCAGGAGCTCTGTCTTCAGGTACCTGCCCTGTGAAATGCAAAGTTTTAAAGAGATGATATAGCAAAGCATGCTTTACTTTGCCAGCAAATATTAGTCCCTTTAAAAGATATATTTCTGCTGGGCCTCCCTGGTGGCGCAGCGGTTGAGTGCTGGGTTGCGAAGCTGCCCGCAGCCTCTGCAGCGCTCGTTCGATCCCCGGCTGCAGCCTGGCCACCGGAGGAGGGTCCCGGATGGCGCACAGACCTCTCCTGCCGCCGCTGCTCCCCTCAGCAGTGTACTTCGGTCCTTCTGCCTGCTCTGCTCCCCGCTCTGGCTCTGGTGAATTCTCTCACCCGTTCTGGCTCTGGTGAATTCTCTCACCCGTTCTGGCTCTGGTGAATTCTCTCACCCTCTCGCACTACTGACTGTACCCAGTGCTTGTATAAATAAATAAAAAAATATTTTAAAAAAAGAGATATATTTCTGCTATGGTATTGAATGTGCTAGCTTTGTGTCCCTGTCTGGCTGGAACTCAAATTTCTTGACTCAAATATACACAATTCTGTGGGCTTTCTAGTCATTAAAGATGGGCCTGGGCCTCCCCTGGTGGTGCAGTGGTTAAGCGCTGGGCTGAGAAGCTGCCCGCAGCCTCTGCAGCGCGGGTTCCATTCCCGGCCACCGCCAGGGTCCCACATGGCGCAGCAGACCTCTCCTGTCTCACCCGCTGCTCCCCTCAGCAGTGTACTTCGTCACTCTGCCTGTTCTGTTCCCCGCTCTGGCTCTGGTGAATTCTCTCACCCTCCCACGCTTCTGATTGTACCCAGTGCTTGTATAAATAAATAAATAAATAAATCTTTTAAAAAAATACTACTAAAAAAAAAAAAAAGATGGGCCTGATTGTGGATTATTCTCCTTATGTCCTTTTAAAAAAGAGCACAATCACCAGGGAGCCAATTTAGAATTATTGGCTCTTTTCCCCAGGTGATTATGAATTCTTTGCTACTTAAAGGTCATCAATATCTGTCCCCTGGGAACTTGTTAGAAATACAGTATCTTGGGCCCCACCTTAGACCTACTGCATCAGTTTCTGCTTTCAACCACATTCCCAGGGGTTCATATGTACCTTAAAATCTGAACAACACTGATCTAGGTAGTCCAGACAAATGCTGTCTTAAAAGAAAGTTTTCTTTTTCAATTATTGTTTGCCTTTCAGTTTGACTATAATGAACACACCATTAATATTTAGGCAAACTATTTTTAAAAAGTATCTTTCTAGTATATATGGTATTTCAAATAGGCATAACTAGAACAATAATATTTTAGAGTGGCGTTTTCTTCTTTTCCAGCATCTAAGAAAAAGAAAGTTATTTTACTTAGAAGGTTTAATTTTGATTACATGCTCTTGGTCCTTGACACCTTTGTTTGCTTATTTGAATTTCAGAAGTTTTACTTAGATTTTAAGAGATCAAACTCAAGTGCTATTATAAGTAATTTAAAATGTAACATTTAGAGTGTTTGGCACAAAGTGGTAACACTTGAACTAAGATCCTTTGTGCCTCTTGCTCCTGTTCTTTGATAATAATCCTGTTCTTGTAGATTCTTTGTCAGAGGCAGGGTGTGGACCCTAAATGAAGTGGGATACAAAAATCTTTTACAATTTCTCAGATAGCAACTGATATAAGGTATTTTTTGGGGGTTTTAGGACAAGCTACAACCCATGGGTCCAAATCTGTACCTGTATTTGTAAGGAATATTTTATTACAAAATGATCAATGATGTAAAAAAGTGTGTTTTTATATATATATATATATATATGAATATTTTATTAGGACACGGCCATGCCCATTTATTTACTTAATTGTTTGGCTGATTCGCAACCCAAGGGCGTGGTGACATAGACCCCTGTACGGACTACAAAGCTTAAAATACTTCTCTCCTTTTATGGAAAAAGTTTGTTAACCCCTGGTAGCAATAATAAAGCATAACTTTGTGTGTGTGTGTGTGTGTGTGTGTGTGTGTGTGAAGTTCTTGAGAAAGCTGTCTGAAGAGTTTTCATTTTTATCTTTAAATAGAAAAAAAGCAGTCAATTTAACGCTTGGTAGGTTTTTATTTTACTTCCAAATTATACGTTTGTGTTAGATTCCTGACCATAGGTTAAATTAACTGCCAATTTTTGGACCTATTTTCAGTCTTTCAACCACTTCTTTTCAAATTACTTAAGATAATGTTCTCATTAGATGCTGACTTTACTATACAAATGCAATAGTTAATCAGTGAACTGTACTTTTATGTTTCATGGATATATGCTATTTCCCTCATGCAGCCCAATGAATATTTTCCCCTGGAATCTTCCAATTTGAGTCTTTTCCTTCCCTGGGGTGCCGCCTTGTGGTAGGCCATGGGTCCTTCATCGACAGACTCCTGGCACAGCTTAGTCATCTAGGCAAGTGATTCAGCCATGGAGTGACTCACTGCAAAGCCTGCTCAGAGCAATAAACCCATCATATACTTGCAAGATCATTATTCATGTGACTGAGACAACCTGCTGGTGGATGCAATTGGAAAACGTTCCAAATTCTGATTCCTTTTCTTCCTACGATAAATGGGCTGAGAGTAAAAATTGGAAAAATAAAGAATAATAAAATTACCCACTAGGGCATTTGGGGAGATTTAATCTTAATTTACATTTTAGTTAATTCCATATTCTTCACATTTGATAGTTGTACGTATATGTATATATATTTAAAAATAATGTATATATATGTACTTATGTTTATATCCATGTATTTTTTGGTGTGTGCATGTGTATATATACATAATTCTTATTTCTGGTAAGCCACATTACTGCAGGAGTTTGAGAAGAGGATGTGATTGTACCCTTTACAGGCCTTTTCTGTGTCTGGATTCCTGCCTAACTGGTGAAATTGTCTCAGATAAGTGCTAATCAGCACTCATTTATGAGTTGACAATCGGGAGCCTTTATGCAAAGAATCACATCCTTTGTCTTACTTCCCACTGATATTATTTGTAGGTAAAATATGTTGACAAAGCACAGCAGTCCAGCTATATTTCATTGACTCAAATAGCCAACAAGGTACCTAAGTTCTTACTTAAAGACTAGAACCTTCTCAAAATTCAGGTAAAGATAATACCATTTATTTGCAACTATTGTAAGGGGAGGAAAATACATATGTACTAAATAATCAATTGTTTTGCTATTTATGCTGGGAATTAAGGTCTTTAGCTCCAAAATACAGTAATAATGAGGAAATTTGTGAACCAGTTTATTCTGTTATAGCTTTTACTACACCTGGATGAAGAATAAAGAGAGATGTGTTACTCATAAGAATTGACAGATCTGGGATAGATTCAGCACAAATAGCACATCAGAGACATTTGAAACTGTGGTATTCAGCTAAATGTTCCCATAGTTTCAAGATATGTTCATTCTTGAATGTTGCCAAGGATCCTAGTGCTATAAGAAACTTGCAACAGAGCTTTGTGTGGTTGCTATGTGCAAAAATCCCTAGAATAAGCAAGTGGGAAATAATACCAGGGTGGGTAAATATTGCTATAGTAATGACTTACTTTCTATAGTAGAAATTTGGAAAATAAATCAAGAATCCCGGGAACTTGGATAGAAATGTGTTTTGCATGAAATGGAGACTACAGAAAATCAAGTCATGTTTCTAATACTTCTTTTCATTAAGAATACTTTATGATATGGGATAATTTAAAATGTTACTTTTTAATATTTTTTTAAGATTTATTTATTTATGCATACAAGAACTGGGGCACAGGCCAAAGGTGTGGGAAGGTGAGAGGAGTCACCAGAAACAGAGTGGGGAGCAGAACAGGCAGATTGACTGAAAATCACTGCTGAGGGGAGCAGCGGGTGAGTCAGGAGAGTCTGCTGCGCCATGTGGGTTGCTCCCTAGCCAGCCGGGGATCGAACTTGTGCTTCAGAGGCTTCTGGACAACTTCATAGTACTATGCTTAACCCCTTGCACCACCAGGGAGGCCCCTAAGATGTTACACTTTAAATGTACTGTTTAGTTCACCTAAAATCAAAAGAGAAAATACGAAACCCTGAGAGAAAGCAATGTCATTCTATTTTTTTTTTTTTTAGTGTGACAATACCAAAATGTTTGTCACATGAAATACTGTGTTGTAGAGAAGTGAATTGTATGTTTTCTTTAATTCCATGGTCTCAAATATCAAATAACTCCTTATCATGATTTCTTTTAAAAATACATACTGGACCTTTTGGTTTGGCCTTCACCTGACTTTTCTTTCATTTCTAGTAGGATAGAAAAAGGAGGACATATTATTAAAGTCATTTTTGATTATAAAATGCTGACAGTTTCCTTACCATCTTTTCTTCTACTGTAATGTTCTCAAACCTAGATGTACTTTAGAATCATCTGGAGAACTCTTTACAAAATGAAGATTTCCATCCTCCACCTCCAATTTCTGAGTCAGTTGTTTCAAGGCAGAATATGGTCGCGTGTGCGTGAGTGTGTGTCTACGTGCGCGCTTATGTGTATTGAAACGACACGTGATTGTATTGTGCAGTCAGGCTTCAGAATTACTGTTCTAAACATTTTACAGTTAACCACTTACTGAAGATGTATAAAATGACTTAAAGTGAAAGTTTAGGTAGAGGCACTAGAGTGTTTGGTTATCCATCTAAAGGCTCCCTCAAGCGCTGAGTTTTTTCTGGGTTTCCAATCACTACCTCAGAAAATGTCTCATTAATGGCTCTATTAGCAATCTTACAGAGGATAGCTAATTAGGAGGTGGTAGAGCCAGGATTGGCAAATAGATGTGTCTTTTTCCATCTTACACTGTTTCTCAGAAGTTTAGATGCACAGGAATAAGATGGATTGTGAGGATGAGAAAGCCAATGGGCAGCTCCTGCTGCCGTCGTGAATACCCGTGTGATTAAACATAAATGAAGATAATTATCAATGGGTAGAAATATGTCTTTAATATTCTCAGCCTATGAAGACTTATTAATGTAAAAGTTATACCGTGGTTATCTAACAGTATGTGTGTGAAAGAGGTTCTTATAATTTCAGAAAAGAACTCTTGGTGTAGCAAACTGAAGTCATATTTATTGAATGTGTTAAATGTAATTCATTGAGAGTGCTGTAAAACCTGTCATCTAATAATAATTTCAAGTGAGGTGATTCCAGATGTTCAGTTAGAACTTTATCAGTTCAAGACTGTAAGTAAATTTATTAGTAGAAATAGGAAAGTACCAACCTTCTATGAATTGCAGTGATAATTACAAAACAAAATTTCCATTTACTTACCCTCTATTATATGGCATGGCACTAGGTATAGCCTCTCTAATGCTCATGAGTTTTTTTTTAAAAAAAGATTTATTTATGCATACAAGAGTTGGGGTACCAGCCAGAGATGCGAGTGGGGGTGGTGGTGGTGGTGAAAGGTCTCACCAGAGACAGAGTGGGGAACAGAACAGGCAGACTGACCAAAATACACTGCTGAGGGGAGCAGCGGGTGAGACAGGAGAGGTCTGCTGCGCCATGTGGGTTGCTCCCTGACCAGCTGGGGATTGAGCTCTTGCTGAAGAGGCTGCAATTGCTTCATAGTGCTGTGCTTAACCCCTTGCGCCACCAGGGAGACCCCTAGAGAACATTTTTGTTCTCTTAGAAACCTTGAAAGTTACTAGCTTTCTGGAATCATCTTAATGGAAGTCATCTGAGTCACCCAGATGACTTAAATGAGAGCTGGTTACTTTCGGCTCACTGTTTTTATATCCCCAAATGAGCTGATTTCCTTATGGTGTACTCTAGCTTCTGTTTTTTTTCTCCCCCAGAAGTAATCTTCATCATCTAAGGTTTCTAGGGTGAAGAAAGACCCATGTATATTCTCTTATTCCCTTTGAAATGTGGTAGTTGTTTCTTACCATCTTAATAGCTTTTTGATAACTTTAAAGATGTTTGATTCTTCTTTGCTCAGTTTCTTTCATTATCCTCATTGGAAGTGTTATCTGGTACATCATTACTATAAGTAAAATTTGCCATAATTTTTGCATTGATTTGACTTTCAGTCTTTATTTCTTAGGTTTTATATGCATTCTTTATGTATCCAGATAATGTATGCATCCAGATAATGCTGTGCTTGGGGACCAACAACTCATAACTATAATTTTTAGTATGTGTTTTCGTCAGGCTTTCTGTGTCTTATCTTGCAACTATTTTGTAATCATAGACCATTAAAACATCCTAAGACCATTACAACATCTTAAGCTATCTAAGTCCTTTTCGATAAGTAGCTTATGCTCCTCCAGCATAAGACTTATCCGGGGGAAGTTATTAAAAATAATCTGGTCCACAGATGGTGTCACTAATATGTGGACTATAGAGAAACCAAATTAAGGGTCAGATAAAGACAAACTTAAAATCCAACCTTTGAAAGCTGACCACAGAACTGAAGCACCCAGAGGGAGGAGGGATGAGAACAAAGGGAAGCAAACACAATTGATTATGATGGTGGACTATGAATGATTTGGTAGTAGGTGCACTATGGTGGCATAACTTGATGGGATTCTCTCCTAATAGTACCTCAATTAAAAATAAATTAGTAGGGCCTCCTGGTGGTGCAGGTGGTTGAGCACCATGCTGTGAAGCTGTCTGCAACCTCTGCAGTGCCGGTTCGATCCTGGCCAGCGAGAGAAAATCCCACATGGCGAAGCAGACCTTTCCTGTCTCTCCCGCTGCTCCCCTCAGCAGTGTATTTCAGTCAATTTGCCTGTTCTGTTCCCCGCTCTGTCTCGTGTGAATCCTCTCACCCTCCCACACATCTGGCCTGTACCCCTGTTCTTGTAAAAATAAATAAATGAATCTTTTTTTAAAAAAATTAGTAAATTAAAAAAAAGATGTAGCCATTTACTGCATTTTTTTTCATATAAGGAAGTGTAGGATGAGAATGATTAAGTAGCCGAATTTGAAGTTGGCTTAATTTGTTGAGAAATAATTCTATTTGGTGTGATTAAATGTATAAATGTTTATCTTATGTGTCTGTCTAGGTTATAGTGTTGTAACTTATTTGGAAATAGGGACTCAAATTTTAAGAAAATTACCCACATTATGTGTAATGATGGCCTTTGCTTAGGTATATTAACCGTGCTTTGCATTTTTTGTCCATCAGCATTGGAGGAATGACCAGAGAGCACAGGAGATAAAATAACTGTTTGGGAGACTGAGAGTATTTGGTCCAGCAAAATTCAGTCTAGTTATCAGAGAGCACTCAGTATCCACCTGAGTTTGGAGGCCATGATAAAAGTGTGAGGATATTTTTCTTTATTACTATTGACTGAGTGGAATCAGATGTGGTATAGACAAAGAATTGGATTTAAGGAAGGATTGGGTCTTTTAAGGCAAGGATGACAAAGTGAAAGAGTGGAAAGGGAGTTGAAGAAACGTATAGAGAGAGACTGACTATTTAGCATATTCTTTTAGAACTTTTAATCCACCTCAGACATTCTTAGGGTAGTTGACATTGAAGACTGAGAGACATAGTAAAAAGTCAAACTCATGTCATGTGGAGGTTTGTTTATAGTTTACAAAGTACTTTTGCACGTGGGAGAATATAATAAAGGGCAGAAAGCACAGTGGGGTGGTAGAGTACAGGACAGGGCTGGTTTCTTTGGGGATAAAGAGGCCTCTTTTATCCCCGTGTTGATCTCCTGTGCCTTGTGAAGTCCCTGCCATGGGCCTTCTTTTTCCTTTATTCCCTCTTCTTTTTTTTTTCTTTCTATTATCTTTCTTTAAAAATGTCTGTACTTGTCATCTGTGGTTTAAGCTTGACCATGATATACTTTGTCCTTCTTATGTCTTTGCTTCTTTTTCCTCTTTTGGGGGGTTGGCTCTTTCTTGCGCATGGGAGAGAATGAGACTTGAGGATTGTATCTATAAACCCCAAATCATCCAACATTAGAAGTATAAATCTTTCCCCTGGATAGCCTGTGAATTTTCCAAGTTATAAGTGAGGAAACTGAAGCCTGAGGTTACTTGTGTTATTTACACGATAAAGGGGAGTTGTTAAATTACCATCACATACCCCACCTCCCTTATTTTTCATTTATGACTCTTCCCCCCTATGTAAAGGGTGCTGGTTGTTAGTGGTAGGAAGTCATAGAGTCAGTTTTCTGTGCACAATGTGCCTCTTCCTGTCCACTTAGATCTAAATAATGTCCCAAAAGAGATGCATTCAAAACGTTTGTTCTCTTTGCAGCTTGTAGGTGATGCTGATTCTAATTCTGTAACTTTGTAGAGATGCCTCATACTGATGTCAGGTCACTAGGAAGCCAGAGGGGCCGCATAGTTCTAAGAATTGTTGTATGTGTCTCTTGTGTTTCTTTCTTTAGACAGGGCTAGGAAAGGGCTGGTTTTAAGGAGATCCTGCTGTCTGCTTTGGTGCTGAGCTTGAACCCTGGGCTGAGAGATGCTGTTCTTAGCACCATGTGGCCCACCCCGCCACCCTCACTGATTTGGGAGGGGAGGATGAAGCTCACAAGGAGCCTCTATGCAATAGCTGAGAGAAGCAATTCATACACGTTGGCTAAGCCACCGTCTGCTGGGGTTGGTGTCTGGAGTCTGTTGCTGTTAGGAAGTGGGTAGGGACAGACTTTGGTCATTGGAAGAAGTCCTTTCTCACCTCTACAAGTTCCTGGTGCTCTTGTTAGTACTTCTTGGCATCGCCGTGATCTTTGAATATACATGAGAAGGAGAGCACTTCATCCTTCCTCCACCCACCTCTCCCCCCAGCCAACAAGTACCATGTAAAGGGTTATTTATCAGGACCTCCTATGGGTAGATTTGGGGAATATGGATGATGAGAGGGGCAGGCCAGATTTTGTGTACTTTATAGCTGAACAGTTTGTGAATTGGGTAAACTTTGGAAAGTCTCCTGATTTCAACTTCAGGCCACAGATTATTGTTTGAACCATGCATGATGTTTTACACTGGTCTTCTTTCTCCTTTATTGTGCAGCACCCCAACCAGCATATGCCTGCATATGTGCCTACTACTGCCTTTACTGGGACATGGAAGGCTCAATCAGGATAAAGCCTCACAGGTTTGCTTCTATCTGTTTCTTGATATGTCCCTCTGGGGCAGTGCTCCACGTTGGGGAGAGTGGCCTCGGGTACAAATTAATTGAGATAAGGCAGAAGTAAGAAAATTTGTGGCATGCCCATCTGGGGTTCAAAAACTAACTGCTTTTGTTTTTTTTTTAAAAGAATAGACCACAACTTGTGGAGGAGCATGCAAATGACATAAAAACCATGTTTATATATTTGTTATCTTGCTTGTGATTTCATATACCTGAGTCAGGCCTTCCAGTGAAATTTAAGGGAGGAGACTGTTCTGAATCATAGATCCAAAGGCCAGGGTGCCATGAGCTGTTGGGAAATTCAGAACCTGTTCTCTATCCTCTAAGGACAAGATAGAGAAATGTCTGTTGCATTGCTAGTATGAGGGAAAATAGTCTTGAACATTCCAATCCATTCCTTTATGCAATCATGCTTAGAGTGGGAAGTTGAAAGCTTTAGGAAATGTGTAGTTTCCATTGAGTGTAACCTTTACTAAAAAGAAGGCCGGGTGAAGAAAAGTTTGCCCTGCCTTTTCGATTTTAGTATATGTGCTGCCGAAGCAAACACTGCCCTGCCTTTTCACTCTGTTAACTTAAAGAGTTATTGTTCTTCTTACAAATGTTGTCTCCTTAGAGTAACTTGGATTTCAGAGGAAGGGATGATGGATCAGTGTTTAGAGTAATGAGAAAATAAAGAGAGGTTTGGTGGGGGGGCGGGGCCGTGGAGGAACCATTCATGAAATCGAACTTGCTTGTAATGCATATACACTCCTTCTATGCATGAATTATTCATTTTGCTGCCTTTGTTATAATAGCTGCAGTGTTCAGTCTCTAAGACTGTCTTGTGATATATCCTTTTGCTAAAAGGCTGCATATCAGCAGCCTCATTTGATTTAGAAGCCAATTCACCATACCACACATACCATTTGAGAAGAATGTTGGGATCCTTCCTGCTATGTAAATGTCATGCATGCTTAGAGCAACAAAGTTTGTCACAAGCAATGGTTTCAAGTGCGTTTTAATTATTCTTGAATCCTCAAAGCCACTTAATTTGAGAGTTTTCATTTTCAATGAGAAAAAAACACTTAAGTATTTCATTTGTTCTTGAATGTCAAAAATGTTGAACTGGGGATTTAGAGTATCTCAAATACGGAGTCAGGCAGTGTGTACTTTTGAAATGATGGCAAAAGGACACAATGAAGTTTTCCACTTGGAACGTTTTCAAATGTAGAGTCCATATATTCGCATTTAGCTATAATCACATTGTGTGACAGATGTCTAGAACTTTTTCATCTATCAAAACTGAAACTATACCCATTAAACAATTCACCTCCCCTCCTCGCAGCCCTGGCAACCACCATTCTACTTTCTGTTTCTAAGAGTTTGATTACTTTAGAGCCCTCCCATCAGAGGAATCAGGCTGGGTGACTGGTTCCTTCCCTCAGCACAGTGCCCTCACGGTTCGCCTGTGTTATATAGCACATGACAGGATTTCCTTCTTTTTTGAAGGCTGACTCTTACTGCATCGTGTGTATAGACCACATTTGCTCTATCCATTCATCTGGGAAGGTCGTGTTTTGTTTTGTTTTGTTTGCCAAGTGTTCGTATGAAAACTTCCCTTGGGAGCTGAAGCAACCAAACCACAGAGAACATAGACAAATCAAATCTGAGTCATACACACTAAGAGGTAAGCTTGGTTAGTGACTTTTACTATCAGACTTTCACACTTGTAAGACTTGGAATTTCCTCAGTTGAAATCGCAAACATAAGTGGTTAGGCTCACAATCTCCCCAACAACCCGTCACCCCCCTCTCTTAGAATTACGGGGAGTCTTCAGCCTGTGCCTATGGGAAAGCGTGTCTGGGAGGCAGGACGCAGGAGCTGCGGAGCCCAGAGCCCTGTGCACCTGCCGCGTGGACTAAGGCATGTGTTAAGAGCTTGCCAGAGAGCTTGAGAACTGGCATTTTCCCCTCAAGTTGTCTGTGCTTCACTCACATGTCCAGAGGGAGGAGATAAGGGGAACGGGGCGGGGCAGAAGGGAGCTGTTGCTGTAGGGAAAAGATGGATGACCTATGAGATCATTAGCGTTAGTAATGGGTTTTCTCATTGGTCTCTGGATTTTTCTCACAGATCAACTTCTCTGCAGATTCTGGCCACAACTCAGAGTTAAAGCAGTTCTGGCTAAAGCAAAACCACGCAAGCAATGCACTCTGTGGTCTGGATGTCGTCCTAATGTGCAGAGAACTAGAATACAAAGGCTCAACTAGAAAGAACCCGTGGTGTAGGAGATTGAATCATGTAGTGTTACTTTCACTTTTTCTGGACTTTGCTTCTTCCTGTGAGCAAATGATAGGCCAGATGGAGAGGCCTGATTTGGACCAGGGACTCGGGTCCTTGTCCTTGCAGGTGCTGCCTTGTCAGCAGCTTCCTTTTTCAGCAGGTATGAGCCGTGGGAAAGCCTTTCCCCTCTCTGTCCCTTTTACTATTGTTGCAGCAACAGAGAGTGAGGGCCACCGAAGGTGGGGCCCTTCCTCTCTTTTCCCAGCATGTTGCTGGGACTTAGACTTAGACCATGTGGTCTCTGGTTTTTTGTTTTTGTTTTTTTTTTATTTTAAAAGGACAGGTCTATTAGGAAAAGGAGAAAGAAAAGGAAGCACCTGCATAGTCACAGGCGGGCAGGAGAGCTGCTGTTCTCTGTCCTATTGCTGAAATGTCCTTGCCCTCCCTGGCCGCAGGGGACTGCAGGTGTCCCTGGCTTTCTCTGCTGATTCTTTGACTTTTTAGGAACAGCAGGCACTGTGCTGCTTGGTGGGAGCAAAGGGTGGGTGAGGAGAGCTTAAGGAAATGTCTAGAAGCCAACCTGAAGTGTTGGGGGAAATTTAGAATTTCGCTCTCTAGAGAGCCCAGGCCCAGGAGCACTTCGGTGGTGGAGTCTGATAAGGGGATGCCTGGGGAGCATGGAGGACAGTGACCGGTGTGTGCTTCTGCCCTGCCTCCTGCCAGAATGCCAGGGAGAAAGTGCACAGGGAGGCTCTGCCCAGTGGCAAGGAGGTCAGTTGACTGTCAGTTTTGAGTCAGGTGAGGGCCCTGAAAGATCTGTCCCCACAGGGAGGGCTCAGCTTTAAGAGACAGCTGGAAGCCAAGGTCTTTGTGCTTTGTGTATGTCAACTTGAAGGCAAGAAGTAGTTTAAAACATTCTTAGCAAGTCTGTGTGTGTGTGTGTGGCTTTAAAAAGTTTATACTCTTGGTTTTATCCCTAAGCATATGTAATGAAAATTTCCAAGTCTCTAGCAAAGTTCTAAGGCAATTATAGTGAACTCACATATTCCTACCACCTAGAATACTAGCATTTTAAGATAATTGCTTTAATATTGAACCATGTAATTGTTGACGTGGCCATCTATTAACTCATATTATTTTCTTTTTTTAAAGATTTATTTATTTATACAAGCACTGGGGACAGTCAGAAGCGTGGGAGGGTGAGAGAATTCACCAGAGCCAGAGTGGGAAACAGAACAGGCAGACTGGTGAAATACACTGCTGAGGAGAGCAGCGGACATGGCAGGAGAGGTCTGCATGTCATGTGGGACCCTCGCCGGTGGCCGGGGATCGAACCGGCACTGCAGAGGCTGCGGGCAGCTTCTCAGCCCAGCGCTCAACCGCTGTGCCACTAGGGGAGGCCCCATATTATTTTCTAATGCATCAAAAAATAACTTATCCGTAGATGCTTTTGCATTTTAAGTTCATTATTTGTTATTGTTTTTTTAAGTAAAATTTACATACAATGGGTTTCATAAATCTTAAGTGTGTAGTGTTGTCTTTTCTATCTTTTTTTTTTGAGGTAAGCTGATTAGTCACAGATTAAACCAGTTAAGAAGTGCAGCTTTGAAAGTGGTTGGGAACCATGGTATATGAAGAGGACATTGGAAAAGTCAGCATTTACTATAACATGAAATGTGTTCCCTTACCACCCCTAGCCCTTCTTTTGGTTCTCTTCCACTTTCCCCTTCACCACACAAATAAGATAGAGAAAAAAAAGTAGAGCCGTTGATTGGTGAAGATTTCTTTAGGGTCTGAAAGTGAAGGGCAAGCTAAAAAGCGACTTTAACCTTTTGCCATTTGTACGCTGGAACCCACTTTTCTTCCACCTTTCCTTTTCTTAAGAAATTCATGGAGATGGCCTCCCCTGGTGGCTCAGGCAGTTGAGCGCAGTGCTGTGAAGCTGTCAGGTTCGATCCCCTCCTGCCGGAGAGGGTCCCACATGGTGCGGCAGACCTCTCCTGCCTCGCCCACTGCTCCCCTCAGCAGTGTATTTCATCAGTCTGCCTGTTCTGCTCCCCACTCTGTCTCTAGTGGATCCTCTCACTCTCCTGCGCATCTGGCCTGTACCCCGGTTCTTGTATAAAATAAATAAATAAATCTTAAAAAAAAAAAAGAAATTCACGGAGAAACAGTTGGGTTACAGGATTTCAGAACACATAGAAACCCTCCCTCGATACAGTAGTTTCAGAAATAGACAAGTCCATGGCAATTTATGATGGTGTGTGTCTATATGGAATTAAAGGACCTTGTGAAGTGGCCTATTACATTAGCATTATGAAGGGGACATTTGTTGTGCTCATTAGGGAAGTGGGGGGGATACAGATGTTGGGTTTTATTTTTTCGTGTTTCACTGGGGTATCCTTACCTGCATTATTGGATTTAATTGTACACCTCTGCTATGCCAGGGGGCTTGAATGATGGTAGTGAAAGCCCAAACTCAGAGTAAGAATTTGTACTGAGTGTCTCTGATGCCTTTAAATGGGAGGAGGGTGGGGGATGGAAACAGAAGAGTTTTTGTTTTGCAAATATTTAGTATATGCATCCAAATGCCAGGGCCTGTTGGTGAAAAAGAGAACTCTCTAGAAGAAGTGTGCAATTTACTTAAGATGTATGTATGGGGGCCTCCCTGGTGGCGCAAGGGTTAAAGAAACAATGCTATCAAGCTATCTGCAGCCACTGCAGCACTAGTTTGATCCCCTGCCAGGAGCTACCCACATGGTGCAGCAGACCTCTCCTGTCTCTCCCGCTGTTCCCCTCAGCAGTGTATTTCAGTAGATCTGCCTGTTCTGCTCCCCATTCTGTCTCTGGTGAATCTTCTCACCCCCCACACCTCTGGGCTACACCCCAGTTCTTGTATGCATAAATAAATAAATCTTCAAAAAAAGATGTATGTATGGGAAAGGTCAGGAAGGACCAGGAATAGGATGTATAGAGCCGGGCCAGAGAGCAGACAGTGGCTGGCAGGCACAGTGGCTAGGGAAGGTTTCTGGAGGAGCATCTGCTGTGAAGAAGTTGTTGGTTATGGATGGAGACAGAAAGGGGAGAGAACTTGCAAGGTCCCTGTGGATTGATTACAGTAGGGATGCTTTTTCCCTTCAATTTGCAATAATTGATTGCAGATTTAGGGGAAGTCTAGGCAGATAATATTAAAATAATAACTTGGGTCAGTTGTATCAGACCTTATTATTTATTTATTTCATTAAAAATTTATTTTGTGTATTTTTACATCATTTTTCATTTTTTGCACAATGTATGCATTTTCATCTTGGTTATAGTCCCCTATACAATTCCCACTCCCTTTGTTTTGATCCTACTCCCTTCTTCCCCCGCCGTAGTGTGTCTCTGGTTTATATTGCTTGTTGATTTTGATTTTCACTTTATTATAATTAGTATTTTTCCTGGTCCCTTATTTAGGTTTTCTAAATTCCTGTTATTTCATTTTTAAACAATATTTGCTTCCCCCCATCCCCTCAGGTGCAGTCCCCATAGAATTTCCTTCACCAGTGCACCTGTGCACCATCACCTCAGTCCCCTGTGCTCCTCCCTCCCTCCCTCTGATCCCTCTCCCTCCTCCTCCCCTGCAGGATGTCTCTGGTTTATGATTGTCTGTTCTGGCTTTGTTGTGTTTTGTACTGTAACTATTTTTTTACAGTGATGTCTTATTTGGTTCCCCTATATGTATCAGACCTTAATTGACAGATAATTTTAAAAGGCCACCACAGTCCATAGTTTCCTGTATTCATTCCCATGCCTCACCTTCAAGTGACAAAAATCATACCAGGCTAGGGCCTTTCATCACAAGAAAGAATGGGACCTATTTACTGTTCATTGTTGAATCAAAGAAAGAATTCGTGTGAGCTGTTTCTATGTAAGTTTATGAGAATGATGATCTCAAACAACACATGTGGAATACATTGTTAATTTGTAGGTTAAATACAGGTGTCACCTTTCAGGAGAAGAAATGCGACCATAAAGAGTTGTTGCACTCTTTTTATTAATGGGAATCTGATCACTGTTTTAACCACAAAACAAAAATAGCCCGGCAGCATTTCTTGTGTATAATTACTCATTTTCTTAAATGTTGCAAAATATCGAAGGGAAAGGAAAACCAGAAAGAGGGGAGGGAGTTAGTGGTTTAAAAAATATAGTGACTAACTCACTTGTACTGACTAATACCAGTGAACTCATAATGAGTAACAATAGTGAATTCGGAAAGGATATAAGTAGAAGGAGAGCTATTTAAAGGTCGCTTTAATACAAAAGGCACATGAATTGGCCACTAGTAAGGATTCCCTCTGGGAAATTTGGAAGTAGTTCAGTTCACCCTTTCAAAGTTCTGTCTCTCATTTATCTACGGGAGTCATCTTGTGGGGAGTTAAGAGTTCTTTCAAGTAATGCTCTTTTTCCACTTACTTCCTGGGGGGAGTTCTTGGCAGATGAGCTTGCTTTGGTCTTGCATTGAAGAAATGCCATAGGTGTCCAGCGGTAAGAAAGAACAACCAATTGACTAAAAAAGGGTTGGTGGTGATATTTGTGAACCGGAAACACCAGGTTTGTTTGAACTTATTTTTAGTTTTTGTTTCTAATCATGTTATAAAGGTATAAGAACTGACCAACCATCCTTTGCATAGACCTGGGTTCTCTCTTTTTTGAAGTGAAAGACGAGAGCATGTAAATAGAGCAAAGATGCAACTGACTAAAGTGTGCTCAGACAGGATAGTCTGTTGTGGGCTCTTCAATTATTTGAGTGTTAATCAGAAAAAATGTTTTGTTTTTAACCTTGTTGAAAATATATTTGAATGTTAATTTCTTTTCCTTGAGACTCCTCTTTAACATCTCTTAATCCTGGGCCAGACAAGGGGCTTTGCTGGCTTAGTGTCTGCCATATTTTTGTTGATATTGATTATTGGTTGGTCTTTGTCCCCATTAGACTTAAACTCTCTAAGGACAAGAATAGCATGTGAGTTATTATTGTAATACTAACACCTACCTAACTCAGTGCATAGCATGTAGCAGGTATTTTGCTGTTCAAAGAAATAGGAAAATCATGAATCACACATTAAAGATGGATTTATCTAGCTATCTATTTTGGGGATTGTACTGTGATTTATGATTTTTTTTTTCCAAAAAAGTAGCAAACTCAGCTAAATCTAGGACATACTGGATATTAGAGTTTTAGCTAAAATCTTTACATGAGCTTATTTTTCCCTTTTTTGGGTCATTCTCTTGTTATTTAGAATTTTCAAGGACTTAGGTCACTCTTAAATTATAAATTAAATACATGCGCATGAATGATAATCTCTAGCTCTATTCATATGGGTAAGGCTTTGTATAAATAATTTTCCCATTTGGTATGATAAAAAAGAAAACTACGTACATAAATATCAATGGCATGAATAGAGAGGACATCCTCAGGTTTTTTTGGTGTAGATATTATCTGAAGGTCTTTAATTAATTGAGTGGGATATTTATTTAAATAAATTTGAGTCCTTAGGCAAGTTTATAAGTAGTTTTGTTTTTAAAATTTTTACTAAAGCATATGTTGAGTTTCCCTCAGTTTAATTTCTGCAACATAAAAAGTACATCTTTGCCATTAAAGTTGGAGATAGTTTCAGTAATTTTGTCTTAAATGTAGCATTCCTTTTTCCAGAGTTAGAGGTACTAAGAGCAGATTCACATAATACTATCCCCTCAAAACTGTGGTGAACACCACAGTTGGGAACACCAAAAAAACCTTACTATGAAATAGGTGTTATATTCAGGGAAAATTTCATCTAAAAATTTTGGCTTTCACAATCAGAGCAAATTGTTCTTAAAAGGAAGCAGCTTTTAAAATCCAATTTAGTGATTGTATTCTTTAGAGGTTTTGATGGTATATGAGAATGAGAAATAAATGTAGAAAGAAGGATTTATTATGTAGACATTTGATCTAAGATTTCAATCAGGACTTTGCATGGCACCTTAATCTAAATTGAGGGTGTCTCCAGTTTCAGCGAGGGCCAGATGTGATTGGCCAGATGTGATAAGTATCGTTTCTTTTATGTAGAATTGCTATTTCCAGTTCGTTCTGAAAGTACTCTAAGTGCATATTCTGTAAAATTCAGAGATCGAATGTTTTCCAGTCTTCTCTAAGTTTAGAACTTTGGAAATAGGTTAGTAACCAGCATGACTCGTTTTAATTTTTACATGTAAACAACGCAAATGAGTTTAATCCTTTAAAAAATATCCTTTTAGCACTGTTTAACATATCTTCCCTGAAATGAATCTTCAGAATGGAATGGCATTTGGTATCTTGGACTTACCCTTCATAGAGCAGGGCAAGCTGAGGGGCAGAGATGACAGGAATATTTTACAAGGAGGTTATTGAATGGACCAGGAAATGCTGGAGTTAAGATTTGAGTGCGAAAGCCAAACCACACTGGAACTGGTAGACTCTTAGCTATTTGGTTTTAACTTAAAAAGGAACCTAGGTCTTCAGCTTTGACATTAGGGAAAAAAGGAATCTAGAAGTTATTGAATAACGGACCTTCGTTTGAGCAGTAAAGATCAATTAGGTGTTCAGCATCATCGGAGTCGTGAAAACAAAGTAGAAAGCATTTGTTCATTCCTTGCTCAGAGTTGCTCTCTGAATCGCAAATAGATTTAAAGTGTGCGGGAGGATGGGATGTTTTAATGTGGGTCACCGCTGACGGTTTGCCTCAAACTGTGGAGAGATGATATGATACAAAATAAGAGCTCAATAAATGTGTTGAATGACTGAATTCATAAGCTTTACCTTAAAATTCCGTAATGAAAATGAAGCTTGAACCCTGAAAGAGAAGACATTTCAAGAAAATAAGGCAAACATTGTTTTATGCAATCAGAGTCATATCACAGAATCTGTTATACAAAGTGATGGTGCCCAACGCGGCTGGAAAATAACCTGAAGAAAAATTTCTAAGAATTACACTGTCCATGCCTGAGGGGAAGAAATCACATATGGTCCAAAAATTAACACCAGTATGAGAACAAAATACTATTTTAAAAATAAACTAACAGGGCCTCCCCTGGTGGCACAGCGGTTGAGCGCTGGGCTGCTAAGCTGTCCGCAGCCTCTGCAGCGCCGGTTCGATCCCGGTTAGATCCCCTCCGCCGGGGAGGGTCCACATGGCGCGCAGACCTCTTCTGCTGTGCCCGCTGCTCCCCTCAGCAGTGTATTTCATCAGTCTGCCTGTTCTGTTCCCTGCTCTGGCTCTGGTGAATTCTCTCGCCCTCCCGCGCTTCTGATTGTACCCAGTGCTTGCATAAATAAATAAATTAATCTTTAAAAAAATAGATAAACGAACATAAAAAATGAGCTTTAAAAGAAGAAAAAATTTCTGTCACGTGATGGATGATGGACCCCATGAAAAGAGGTCTCTGGTCACTGAAGAAAACAGGGTGCCACCTAGTGGATTCATTTCATTATTGTATATTGCATTAAACACTATCTTAGGGACATTTGGGTTCTTAAAAAACGTAAATTGACTTTCTTTCTCAAAGAGTGTTTTTGTAAACTTTTTATTTTGAACCAACTTTACATTTGCTGAAGACGTGCAAAAAGAGTACAGAGAATTCCAGTACACCTACCCCCCAGCTTCTTCAGCCTTGCATTGGTGGTGTACATTTATCAAGACCAGGAAATTAACATTCATGCAAAACTACTAACTAAAATCTAGACTTTGTTCAGATTTCACCAGTTTTTCCACTTATGTCCCTTTTCTGTTCCATAATCCAACCCAGGATCCTACAGTACTTTTAGTCATCATGTCTCCTTTAATGTCCAATCTGAGACAGTTCCTCAGTTCAAAGAATATTTATTAAAAAATATTTCCCTAGGGATTGTGGCTGTTGTAAAAATACATTTGATAATAATAAAGGAGACTTAGAAAATTAAAAGGCAGTCATAAAATAAGAATTTTGATCTAGAAATAATTATTCTGCTTATATATTTCACTTGTCTTAACCCTCCCTCCCTCCAAGTCTTTTAAAATAGCCCTTTATATTTGCAAAGTGCTTTGTAAGTTTTACTTGTGTTGAAAAGTAGTGAGAGTCAGGAACTCATCTTTAATAGTTTTCTTATTTTACTTAAAAAGAAACTAAGCCATGGGTGTGTTTTTCTTTCTTTTTTCTTTTTTTTGGCCTTAACTTGGAACAGCAGTCTCATGACAACTAGTAGGTAGAAAAAAGGGCAACAAATTACATAGCAAGTGAGAAGTAAACCTCATTTTGCCAAAGTTTTTATTATGATAGTAACTGAAAATTTAAAATGAAAGACAGGTCTTCTAAAACTATACTGTCTAATCAATCAAACGTTTCATTCTTTTAAAGTCAGTACTTTAAATGCTTGCAAAGGCTCTGCAAGATATTTGTCACATTTAAATGTATTATATCTCATTCTTTAAAAAGTAGTAATTCAAACTATTCTGAGATTTCTAAAATAACTTAGTTTTTGTATGTTGAAACAAATAGTTCAACTACAAATTATTTTTAAAAATACAATGGACTTTTTAACAACATCAATTTTCCCCCCCAGTTAATACAATGATTTGAAGAATCATGATTAAATTTAGAAGATATCGTATGTGAAAAATGTGAATAATAAAATAGAGACAGTCTGAGGCGTACTTGATTGGTTTATGGCTTCATTACCCAGAATATTGTTTTTTGCATTGACCACAGTGAACTATAGTACCTGAAAGCAGTGGAAGGGCCTGGAATTCCCAAAAGGGATACAAGGTTTCTCTTTAGGCGCTGCTCCAAACCGACCTTTTTCAAGTCAACGCCAATGTGGTGATGCTACATAAAAAGAAGACTGCTAAACATAGTGGGCTGGCATGGCGAGGGCCTCACTTGTCCATCAGAGACATCCTATTTGGAAAACTCCTCATCGGATTAGTGTTGGCATGAGGAAAGTGTGAATGGGTTCTGGTTCCAAGATGCCAGCAGTCTTCTGCTGTAGTCTACCCTTAAAGTAGCCAAGGTACAGAGGCTGTGGCCCTTGGGGAAGTCGGCATGTTTGCTTTCCAGAATGCCTCTCTTGACTGAGAAAGAGAAACATGTTGCTTTTCCATAAGCTATAATTGGGCCCTCTACATTTTTTTCCTCGGTGCATGTTCATTTGTTTTTACCTATGTTAATAGGTAAAGTTGAAAGTTAAACATAAATAGAACTGCCAATTTTTACTGCAACCTAGGGAAGTAGAGAAATGAGTTTTTTCCGGTATTAGGAACCCACCTCTCTTTGCCTTTCTTCGATCTAGTGCACAGAGTGGAGAGGGGACTTGAATTTTCCAGTCACCTGGTGCCTTAGTTGCTGACAGGAATACATTAGCACGTAATATTTATTCATATAATTGTGACTGTTAGCTGTTATTACTTTCAGGTAAAATATTTGGAAACTTAACCGAAGCCTTCGGGAGGTAATACCTAAAAGCCAAGGGCTTACCATATTAAGCTTGTGAGCATTCAGGCAAGAGAGCATTCAGCTGCTGCTCAGTGGCTGGCCCTGTCAGCGTCTAATCACATGAGAGACATGCAAAGTAAATCTTAGAAAAACTACTAATTATAAATATGGCCTCTGGAACACAGGAAGCAAGCATTTTTCAGGCCTATGAATGAAAGGAGGCTTTCCAAATGAATCCATTTATGCAGTGTACTTGATCATATTACATTTTGTGAACTGAACTTCAGAGCTAAGTGAATACATTCGCAAGGAAATGGGAGAAATAAAGAATTTGCCTGTTGAGAGAGACTTCTAGAAATTTTTATATCTGTATGTTAATTTGAGACTGGACCCTTGCGGAATAATTTTTACATAAATGATTTTTAAGTTAATGTTTAACAGGTTTGTGATTATTTTTCATGAACCTTCATATTTTATTTTAACAACTTGAGTTTATCATTAAGCAGTTTTAACAACATTTTGGCTCCCTTTACATATTTCCTGAAGTATAAATGGAAACATTTATTGGTTCTTCTTCCTGTAGTTGTTTATAATTAACAATTACTTTGTACTTCTTGGGCGGACCTCTTCAAAATGGTGGATGTTAGACATTTTGTGCCTAGTGTTAAGAAATGAGTTGGAGTGACAAAAAAGGGGCTCATGCTCCCCTTAAAATATTTAGAAAAGTGTTCAAAAGCTACAAACTTCAGTTATAAAATAAATAATTCTTGGGGATGTCATGGACAGCATAATGACTACAGTTAATGATATTTGAAAGTTGCTTAAGAGACTTTCACTTTGTAGACAGTTCATGTTAGTACAAATCCACTTATTCCTAATTAATTTTCCTTTTTTTCTTTTGACTCTCAACATAAGTGATTGGCTATAGTAATTGTTCTCCAGTTTTTAAAAATGGTCCCTTGGGCCTCCCTGGTGGTGCAAGGGGTTAAGCACAGCACTGTGAAGCTGTCTGAGTTCCATCACTGCCCAGGGAGCTACCCACATGGCACAGCAGACCTCTCCTGCCTTGCCCGCTGCTCCCCTCAGCAGCATATTTCAGTAGATCCACCCATTCTGTTCCCCATTCTGTCTCGGGTGAATCCTCTCACCCCCCGCACCTCTGGCCTGTACCCCAGTTCTTGTATGCATAAATAAATATTTTTTTTTAAAAAAAATGTCCCTTATTGCTATAAACGGAGAACACTTCCAGTGGTTAGAGACCAAAGCTGTGGTAATAAATGAAACTGCTAAATTGTTCCCTAGCTTGGTCATTATTATGTGCTTTTGAATCCTTACATTCAGTGAGTGAGCAGTCTCTCTGTTTATATACTCCATACAGTTCCTAGGGTTTAATAAATGTTCAATATTCAATAGCTACGTTGGGTTCCTATAACATTTAGTATTATCAAATTTAAGGCCTTTGGAAGAGTCTGTATGCTTAATGACTACTAAATTTTTCTCCATTTTGGAATTGATGAAACACTCACGTAGTCTTAACTAAATACCCCATGCTTTTAAAATAGACTGGTCTTGGCTACACTTTGTTTTCATGACTTTTCCCCCATTATTATTTGAGAATGTTACTGAATGAGGCGTTTGATGGCATGTTAACTTGATTATATTTCTACATATTTTAAAAGTATATTTGATCCTTCCATCATCAGTACTAAGTCAGCCCACTCTTTTAAGCCTACGAATTTCTTTGTCTACATCTTGCACTCAGTTATGGGCTAAGCAAGAAGGTTGAGATTAGTTTGCCACACTAGGTCCTGGGTAAGCTATTGACTCAGTGCTGCGCTCCTCTTACGTGATTATAACAGCCACGTACTTAGCAACAGAGTTCCAGTCTGTACGTAGGTTTCTTCTATCTTAAGATGGGCTTTGGCTAATATGACAGAGGTTTGTGGTATCTGGGAGATGGATGAAAATTTGATTCAAAGGAAAGGGGGAAATGTGGTCTGTCCTGTTTTAGGGTGAACACAGTGTCTAGGAAATTTTCTTTTAAGTCTACATTAACTCATTGCGTTCTTTTAAAAACCGTGGTCCTTTTCACCCTTCTCAGGTGCCACATATTATTAGATTTATTTTATTTATTTATGCATACAAGAACTGGGGTCTAGGTCAGAGGTGCGGTGGGTGAGAAGATTCACTACAGACAGTGGGGAGCAGAACAGGCCGATCTACTGAAATACACTGCTGAGGGGAGCAACGGGCAAGGCAGGAGAGGTCTGCTGCGCCTTGTGGATTAGTTCCTTGGCCAGGGATCGAACTTGTGCCCTCAGCGTGGCTGGTGATAGCATGATAGAGCTGAGACTAACCCCTGCGCCACCAGGGAGGCCCAGGTACTATATATTACAAGACTTGCCTGGCTTAAAGGGAAGCAGCAGTGATTGCTGTTTTTGGAAGAGAAACATAGTATTTTAAAGTTCCATCTATTCATCCTTCCCTGCTTTTTTTCAACAGATGGACAAACTGAGTCCTGAAAGGTTATAATATCCTTGAAGTTACACTAAAACTAAAATAGCACATGGCTCATCTAGGAGGTAAAAATGAGAACATCTTTGACTTGATTGGCGCCCTCTTGAAGAGAAATGCTTTTGCTCAGCTTGGTGAGTATTGACCTTCTGTGATTACACACATCACTTATGATTTGAAAAAAAATGTTAAACTTAACATTGAAAAAATACATATGTTGCTTTTAAAATGGAGGCTTTCAGCAGCATTTAAATCTATCCATATGTTAATGGTTTAGGCCAAATTAACCAGCCAATTTCAGCGATTTTTTGGGAAAGCTTAGGTATATATTCACTGGAAGTTTCTGTTAAATCACAGATTGTAGAAGCTATTTTCAAATGGCCTTTCATTGGTTAAATTAAGGATGCTGCTGAGGAAGAGGTCGTGGGCTCCTGATTTGGGCTAGTCATCCTTCTCTGGTGCTCCCTAGGCTCTGCCTGCCTTTCACCTGCCTCTGAAGCTTTACGTGCCTTGTGTCCTGAGTGCTGCTTTTTTTGTGTCCATCTATCCCCAGGTAGCTGGGGACAGTCTGTTGGAGTGGTGATAAATTATTTCTGCCCATCAGAGTTGGCCAGTATAAATGTGAGTTTGAAGCTGAAAACAGAAAAAAAAATATATTAGAAACCAAATAACTGGGGACAGAGGGCAATACAATGGATGTTTGGTTTGATATTTCCTTCCTTGCATATTAGTATGAATAACAAAATAGCGAATTTTCAAAGTGTATATTTTGAGTTTTGCAGATTTTTTTTTGTCTAATAATGAGATGATATATTTACTCAAAAAAAAAAAAAAAAGAACACCACACTTTTTTTGAAGTTCCACTCTATCCCAGACTATACTAGGTGCTCTGGATACAGCAGTGAACATATATTACAATAAGTGTTATTTTTATCAAGCCCTAAGATAAAACAAGCAGCTTTATCTGTATGTATTTCATCATGTCTTTTTTCCCCTACTATCAAGATGTTGAAATATAGAGCCCAAGATTAATTATTGTCATTTTTCCATTGACTCAAAGAATTACTCACCTAACAAGTTACTTCTGAGGTTACTTAGCCAGCTCATAAGGATCTGGGGGAAATGATAACCTAAGCCATTCTATTATTAATAATTTTCTAGGAGGGAGATTCCATTAAGCCTTTGTGGTAGCTGCTGCTTTAGATTCTTACGTCTGTTGGAGTGGTGATAAGTTATTTCTGCCCATCAGAGTTCGCCAGTATAAATGTGAGTTTGAAGCGGAGAACAGGGAAAAAAATATAAAAAAACCTAAAATTCTGTATCTTTAGCCAAAATAACTACAATTAGTGATTTAAAATGATGAACACAAAACCTAATAAGCAGGTAATTAGATAGATACCTGCTTGGATTCAGTGTGGCCTGACTTCTATCCACTGTGGTGATGATGATCTGACAGTTACTTCTGCTTTTTTGTCTCAAAGTATATGGTCAGTTTATACCATTTCACAGCGTGGCTTAGGAACTTGCGGGGACTTCTCTTATAGTTTTCCCCGTCACCTCATAGGCTCTATTCTTCATCTAGAATTGCATGCCTACTTTTTATTGTTCTGTAGATCATTGGTAGAAAGGAACCTGGCTTCATGTTACTAGAAAATTTTCAGTTCATGGGCTACAGACTTGAGTCTATTTTATTAAACTCCCCCATGTGCTAATTTGTAATCTGCTGAGCTCACACAATGGCCATGTTCACCTCTAGTCTCAGATTCCGTGATTGTGTTTATCTCTTGAAAGTATAGCGGGAAATCAGAGACACTTTAATGCTTCCGACATGAGAGTGCTGGTTGTGGGAAAAAATCTCTCAAAGGAATAACTTGTCAAATTTTTATAGAAGTTTCCCATTAAAAGTTATATTTATCAGACTGAGATAAAGTTAGAAGCTTTATCTGGGCATGTTTCTTCATGTTCTGTCTTCACTATCAGGCCATTGAAACAGAATCCTACATCCATTCATTTCCTGCTCTGCAGAACTACTCGAGGGCCTTTTGGGCTCCAAAGTTAACTGCCCTACAGCATCTGGGTCATGCTTGGCTTGAGACACTTCACAACGGCTCGTTCATCCCTGTCCAACAAAGAACCCGTGGTTAGACTCATTGCTTCTTTCAATGCCCATCTTTTTGTGTAGTTCTCTGGTATACGAATGTGATTCACTGTCACGTACCTGTTTGAGATTGTGCTTCATGAGTAGGGTAAAAGCACTTTGTAGGTTGCAGACTTAACCAAAATGCCAGGTCACTTAACCACTGAAGCTTACAGGCGGCAACGCCCCAATTGTCCAAGGTGGGATTGCTATGACTGGTGTTGGTGGTGGTGGGTTGTGTGTGTCTTGGGAAGGTTTTTTTTTAAGGCACTATATTTACACGCCTTGTATGTCTCCTTAGTAGCTCTGTTCATCGCCATGTTACCTATGTAATTGTTTAATGTAATTCTCATTGAAATTGAAATTCCATGACGACAGGAACTGTCATCACATTGCCTCACATATATATTAGCTGTCCAGTCAGGAAGTTTTTATATGTTGTGTAAAGAGCACTGTGCTGGCCTTGGAATATGGGCTCCAATCCTGTTTTTCTCCTCAACAGGGTATTCAACCTTAGACCAGTCACTTCCCATATCTAGACCACAGTTTCCTCATATGTGAAATAAGGGCATGGGCAGGGAGATTCATAAGGTTGCTTTTGGCTTTATGAGTCTCAGTTTGTGTCTGACTAAATGGAGGAAGAATTGCCGCCAGTCTGTTGGATGGCACAACTTTGTTTCCAAACCCAGTCTGAGTCCATTGAAGTGCCCTGCCTCAGGCTGGGAATGACTGGCCCGTTGCCTTTGAAAAGAGACCATGCCAGAACCTGAGTTACCTCCTTTGGGACAACCGAGGGCAGTGTTTTCCAAACTTTTTCTGTAGCAGCTGAATTCTCTTCAAAATAATAAAATAATTAAACAGACTTCTCCTTATGTGTGGGCAGAAATCATGTCAGCACTTCATCTGTGCCTGTGTATTTGCTGCATGTAAGATGGAAGGACCCCAGAAAGTGGTTCAGGGAGTTGTTCTGGTTGGAGAGCGGGGTGAAGACCCTGTGGCCTTCCCTGGCCAGCTTGACACTTAGATCTGACCCTACCTCCCTCACCTGCCACCCAGCCTTGGTCTCATTTCCAGCTGCACAGTCACCAGCTCATTTCACAGAACATTTCAAATCCTCTGCCCTGACTAGGTAATAGGGATTTGGATGACTATAGTAACTATCGTGGCGTGTAACAGGCTTATCTCAGAAGATAGGAGCCTGAAGAGTACCCCATCAGGACTCTCCCCTGAGCCCCAGTGAACCTCCACTTCCCTGCTCCCACTACCACTATCTGATTACTACCAAGAACATTGGAAACGTCTCTGTGATAATTTGGAAGATTCTTGATCAAACTCTTTTCTAATCCAGAGGGAAGCAAACTTGAGAGTTCATAAGAATTTCTTAGAACAAAGCACAGGCTACCAAAGCTCGTCTCAGGTGAAATTAATAACCTGGACAGTCGCAATTCAGATGGTCTTGCTAAATTATAACAAACACATAAGGAGAAGTAACACCAATTTTAGACAATCTCCTTCAGAAGAAGGAAGACTTTTGAACTTATTTTATGAGACCAGCATTTCTCTGATACCAAAGATGGTAAAAAACGGAACAAGGACAAACCCACAGACCAATCACTCGCATGAACATGGGCAAAAAAGTTCACCAGAAAATGTTGCCAGTGTATTGTCAAATTTATGTGTGTAGAGTTGCTACTAATAGTCTCTTCTTTAATCCTTTTACTGTCTATGGGATCTACAGTGATATCCTTTTTTCATTCCTAATATTAGTAAGTTATCTTCTCCCTGTTTTTCCCTCTTGGTCCTGCTGTAGAGACCTAGCGATTTTATTGATATTTTCAAAGAACCAACTTTTGATATCGTTGATTTTTTTGTTCCTTTTTGCCTTCAAATTCATTTATTTCTGCTCTTTGTTATTTTCTTCTTTCTTTTTATGTATTTTGTTCTTCATTTTCTAGTTTCTGCAGGTGGAAACTTAGACGTGCTTAGACCTTTCCTTTTTTGAATGTAAAATTTTAATATCATAAATTGCATCACACATTTTGTTATGTTGTAATTTCATTTTGTAAGTTCAAAAATTTTTTTCACTTGAAACTTTCTCTTTCACCCATACATTATTTAGTAGTCTTGTGTAATTTCCAAATATTTGGAAATTTTCCCTTTTGTTGCTCATTTCTAGTCTAGTCTAATTTCATTATGATCAAAAGACATACCTTATTTGTATTACTTCCATTCTTCTAAGTTTGTTCAAGTTTTATATTTTAGGATGTGATTCATCTTGGTGAATGTTTTATGTGTACTTTAAAAGAAGGCATATTCTGCTTTTGTTGCTTTGAATGTTTTATAAATAGTAAATTCAATTGTTTGGTGGTATTTTGGTGTATGCTTCCAACTGTAATTTTATATTTACCTGCTTCTCCTTTGAGTTCTGTTTTTGCCTCTTGTACTTTCAATGTCTATCCCTGGACACAGACACTTTTAGGATTATCATGTCTTCTTGGCAAATTGACCCTTTCAACATATGTAATGTCCTTTTTTATCCCTGGCAACTGTTTTTGTTTTCAAGTCTGCTTTGTCTGATATAAATATCGCTATTTCAGCTTTCTTTTGAACAGTGTTTGCATGGTATACTTTTTCCATCCTTTTAGTTTTAACTTACCAATTGATATTATAATTCAAGTGAGTTTTTGTTAGTATATAGTTGATTGATATATTTTTTATCCTCATAGTCACTGTCCTTTAATTCATATCTCTAGACCATTTGAGTTTAATGTAATTACTGATGTCCTTGAATTTATGCCTGCTGTTCCGTTGCTTTCTGTTTATTCCCTCTATTTTCATTCCTGATTTCGATATTTTGCCTTTGGAGTTATTTGGGTATTCCTTAGTGTTTTGTTTTAATTGATCTCTTTGTATATTTTCAGTGTCTGCTTTAGGGATTATAATATACATACTTAACATTCAATTTAGCATCAACATTTTACCATTTTATTCATTAATATTTTATACATTTTTACATCATTTTTCAATTTTGCACAATGTATGCTTTCTCATCTTGGTTATAGTCCCCATACAATTCCCACCACCCTTGTTTTGATCCTACTCCCTCCTCCCCCACTGTAGTGTGTCTCTGGTTTATAGCTGCTTGTTGATTGTGATTTTTACTTTATCATAATTAGGTTTTTTCTTGGTGGAGACTATACCACTGTTTAGGTTCTTTTGTCTTTTATTATATTTGTCTTAAATGTTACATTTGCATACATTGGGAACCCCATATGTTACAATTTTTGTTTTCAACAAAGAACTCAAGAGAAGTGTTTTAAGATTTACGCAGATTTCCATCATTTCTGTTGCTCTTCATTCCTGGTGTTGCCAGTTGCCTTGTGGTATCATTTTCCCTTTGTCTAAAGAGTTTTCTTAGCTATTGTGTTAGAGGAAGTCAGCTTTCAATAAATGACCTTGTTTTTCCTTCACCTGAGGGTATATATCTGTATTTCACCATCATTCCTGAAAGGAATATTGGCAGGATATAGCCTACTGTGTTGACAGTTCATTTTCCTTAGGTGCTTTCAAAATGTGCCATTTCTCTTCTCCATGCTATCTAGTGAGAAATCTGTAGCTACTTGAATTTTTGTGCCTTGTAGATATTGTGTCGTTTTTACCTCACCACTTCCGCGCACATTTTTCTTTGGGTTTATTCTTGATGAGGTTCACGGTGCTTTTTGAATTTGTACATTTATGTCTACATTATGTCTGTGCTCCTTCTCTTCCTGGGACATCCAGGACACAAATGGCAAACCTTCTGTTACTGGCCCCCCAGTACTTCAGGCTCTGTTGTTTTATTTTCAGTCCTTTTTTCTCTTTACTATTCACAGTGGCTAATTTCTGTGGCTCTATCTTCAAGTTCACTTCTTTGAGCCCATCCAATGTGTTTTCCTTTCAGTTATTTTTCAGTTCTAAAAGTTCTAAGTTATTCGTTATAGCATTTCTATCTTTCTTCAGATTTTCTATTCTTCTGTAGACTACTCATGATTGGTTGCTGGAGCATTTTTTTTTAAAGATTTATTTATTTATACAAGAACTGGAGTATAGGCCAGAGGTGCGGGAGGGTGAGAGGATTCACCAGAGACAGAGCAGGGAGCAGAACAGGCAGACAGACTGAAAACACTGCTGAGGGGCGCAGCAGGTGAGACAGGAGAGGTCGGCTGCGCCATGTGGGTATCTTCACAGCGCTGCGCTCAACCCCCTGTGCCACCGGGGAGGCCCTGGAGCACTTTTATAATAGCTGCTTTAATATCTTTGTCAAATAATTCACACATCTGTGTCATCTGGGCATTGGCATCTGTTGATTATCTTTTCCCATGCTGAGTAATTTTGAATTTTATCCAGGACATTTTTTTTTTATATAAGACTGTAGATCTTGTTTAAATACTGTGGAGAATGTTGAGATTTTTGTTTTACAAGTCAGTCAATGTGATGAGGTTCAGAGAGCCAGTTCTTACCTACCTTCTGTAACCTGTGGGTCAGTTTTCCAAGCCTTGGCAGTGCTGTATGGATGTGTCCAGTGTGTGCATCCCCCAGTGACTAGTATCAGATGTAGATGGTTTAGTTCTCCATGTCTCGGGTGGGCTTTTTAGGATGAGATCTATACCTGTGGGTGAGCCCAGGAGCTCAATTTAGAGGGTTTCTTTCTGGAGTTCCCCCCTCTCCATGATCTTTCTAGTACCTTTCAGCTCCATCAGTCTAATTTTTTTGGTCATTTAGTCAGAGGCTTGGGATTTCATTACTTCGTTCTGTGGTCTACTTCCTCAAATAGGCCCCCACACTTGGGGTCCATCCCAGAGACCAGACAGCCGGACACTAAGAATGGTGAGGTTTGTTGCTATCCTCTTGGAATCACAGCTCCATTGAGCCCAGAGGAAAGTTCCAGTCCTCAAGTACTGTTCCTGAAGGCTCCCATTGCTGGAGTCTGCCTTGCAACTTGGGGGCTATGGCTCAGAGCACGAAGAGAAGAAAAAATGGGGGATTTTTTGAATATCAGAAATCTCCCTCCTGCTCCTGGAGCCGGAGCGCACAGGGCATCTCTTGACTCTTGATTATCACCCAGTGCCTGCTGACAGTGTGTTGGGTTCAGGCTTGAGGCATATTGGACAGAAAGTAATGGTAAACTAACTCATTGCCAGTTTAGTGGCATTTTGAACTCTGTTCTTAATGTGCCTTCTGCCTGTTTACTTTTCAGAGTCCTCAGATAGCCACTCTGGGCAGTCTCTCCAGGTTTTATGAATTGGCTTCACTGAGAAAGACTGCGTGGAATGTGCTTGCTCCATCTTATGCAGACTGGAACCTCTGTGCCATTTCTGAATATGTAGAATAGTACGAATCTAAATGGTGGGTGCATTAACTGCAGGCATAGTGTCACTCTACCCAGCTTTACATCTTGCCCCCCCACCCAGTTGCACATTTTAGGAGGAAGGGGGGATTAATACTGTCAACCAATAGTGTTATTTTCATCATCTGATGAAGCATTCTTTCTCTCTTGACTGTAGCTGTCACTAGATGAGGGGACTATTTTCTCTCATTAACCTGTTTAGTAAAATCACTTTAGAAAGTTTCTCTTCAGAGACAAGTTATAAATACACGTCAAAGAGTCTAAAATTCTTAGTCCATTTAGAAAAGGACCTTGAAGAAAAGCTGATAAGAATCTGAATACAACAGTGCCCTCTCTGCTACATGAAGTAGTTACTTAATGAAGACATTGTTGTGCATATTTTTCAGTGCTGCACTTAAGATCCTGAATGTTGAAATGTGCTTATAATTCCTGGAGAAGTGATTATTATGATAATAGTTAAAATACTTCAGTAAAAATCAGAGAAAGACCTTCTGTGAAAATGCAAAATGAAGTTGTAAAAACCTCCCTGAACAGCTAAATGGTTAAAGGTGTTAATAGGGTGGTGAATGATATTCAAAGACCTGTTGTTCAGGAGGGGTGGGGAGCAGGAAGCTCTGTTGGTGTTAGAGGAGAATGGAATGTTTTAGGGAGTGGGGGTTTGTCATTTCCAGGAGCTGGGCGGTAGCACGGTGGGAAGGTCTGGCTCCAGCTTGAGCCCACTCACAGGATGTCAGGGGGAAGTGTGACTAAGGTCACGGCCACGCCACGTGGTGGGCCAGCTGGAACCGGCACAGGGGCCTCTGTGGCCACACATCCTGAGTTTCCATGGTCTAATGCAGTGGGCTTGAAAGCAAGGGTGGATGCAGGATGCTGGCTGGGCGTGCGGGGAGTGCGTGGGCTGTATGTCTTAAGTGACGGTGGGTGGAGATTACAGCATTTCATCTGCTTTTCCTTTGACACCTTTTAAAAATACAACCCACGGTTTTCAAGGGTTTATGCCAATGTCTGCTAGAGGGATCTTAAACCCTTTAGCATTCTTAGGAGCACAAGGAAAATTTTTTTATTTGAGTACCATTTGCAACAAATATGGAAAATTAAAATTAGGTTAAGAATTTGGAATGCTGTTGATATTAAGCAGTTTATTGGGGGTTATTTTGAAAGCCTTTTAATATGGTTTTACAATCTCTCCACATCCTATATTGTTAAAACACTAACAAGGATGTGAAACAATGATACTGCAATAATAATAATAATAACAAAAAGATCTTAACATATCTGAAAAGGACACATACATTTTTCACATTCATTCATAGGAGAAAGGCTATTCAAGATGTTGCGCAGGTTGGGTTTCAGTATTTCAGAAGCTTTATGGTGTTTTCATGCAGTTTGACATAGTGTGTATGCACTTAGAGAAAATGGAATGTATTTTTAATTGCTGGAAGAACACGGGAGAGTACATGTCATATTTCAGTTGTGATTAATATTTTGCTGATTTTCCAACGACATGCCATGTTAAACTCTGCTTCTACTTGAACAATGTCTAGTATTTCCTGATTGTAAGAAAGTAAAAGTTTTAGAAATTGGTCTAGAATTCTTATCCTCATTCCACTAGAATTTGAGAAGGTCTCATATCAACATTTCTCATTTCTTAATTAAAAAATTATTATAAAGTATTAATCTTTTCCCTCCCCCAACAAATTTTGAATAATGCTTTAAGGAAAGAGGAAAAGGATTTTGTTTAGATTATTTGGTGGTTTGAATTAAAATCATTTGAGTTCAAGAGTCACCATAGAAACTTGGGTAGGAGGCTATAAATACTGTATAGGTTGTTATTGTTCAACCTTGTTGAAGGTGCTGTGTTTTTAAGACCATGCCTCCTGGCTAGAAATCCTTGAAGTGGAAAAAAAATATTTCCTTTAAAGTGCTAAGAATTTATATAGTCTGGTGTTCTCCTTAAACATTAAAAGTTGCATTCCTCCTACAGAGAGAAAAAATAGAAGAAATCATAATCTGGTATTATTTGGAATGTAATGCATATTCAAAATAAGTTGGCTTACTTTTGAAATAAAAGGTAAGGGACAGGTATCTGTGTTAGAAGCTACAGGCTCCTTAACAGAAATGGAAAATGGGAACCAACTTTTCTTGAGTGCTTGTTATGCACCCTCTTGGAACCATAACCGTAACAATACCGTATATGGTTTGTTTTAATTTTCACAACTCTTCATTGAAGCAAGCTTATAGATTTTAAAGAAAATTAGCATATAAGTATTGGTGAGTTTGGCTTTGGTCTTTGGGGGGATGATAAGAAGGAGGAAAGGGTACACAGATGGGTGGGTTTGGGGACTAAAAACAGTAGTACTCCATTGAGGATGACTTTTCCCCCACGGGACATTTAGCAGGTCTGGAAATATTTCTTGGTTGTCACTATTGGGGAGTGGATGCATCTAGTGGGTGGAGGCCAGGGATTTGTCTAAGCATCCTACAAGCTACAGGATACTCCCCACCCCATAACTAATAACCTGCTCCCAAATCTCAACAGTGCAGAGGCTGAGCAACCATAACTTAAAATTAACAAACTATGAAAAGAAAATAATGTCCTCCCTGCTGAGATGTGTGAATGAAAATTTAGCTTGAGTCATCCATCTTGGCACGTAGCTAGATCTAAAGATTATTTCTAAAGGAACGTTCCTATACTGCTGGTGGGAGTGCAAACTGGTCCAACCACTATGGAAAGCTGTGTGGAGGTTCCTCAGACTACTGAAAATGGAGCTACCATATGACCCAGCAATACCACTCATAGGGATCTTCTCAAAGAATACAAAAACATTAACTCAAAAGAATACCCGCACCCATTTGTTTATTGCAGCACTATTTATAATAGGTAAGACTTGAAAAATAGATGACTGGATCAAGAAATTGTGGTACATATATACAATGGAATACTATTCAGCAATCAATAAAGATAAACTCATGCCATTCGCAGCAACATGGATGGAGCTAGAAGGGATTACGCTCAGTGAAATAAGTCAGAAGGAAAAAGAAAACTATGGGATGGTTTCATTTACAGGAGGATTATAGGGGAACCAAATAAGGGATCAGGGAAAAAGTAATAACAATAAAAAAACACAACAAAACAAAAATAAACAGACAACTGTAAGTCAGAGACATTCTGCAGGGATGGGGGAGGGAGACAGATCAAAATGAGAGCAGGAAGAGCACCAGGGACTATGGTGATGGTGCACGAGTGAATTCGTAGTGGAAATTCTATGGGGACTACACTTGATGTAAAATATATATAAATAAAGAAATTAATTTAAAAAATAATGATTATTTCTTGACATCTCAGTGAATTCACTATAGCTTTGTAACCTAAAGGATATACATGCAGTTTCTGGGTTTCATTACTTTTTAAGATTCACATTCAGTGTACATGTTTTATTCTCAAGCCTGAATTCTCATAATTTTGGTTTCTTCCACTTTCATTCCATCTTTCCATCATGGATGAAGCAATTACCATTTGACCATTCTGCATGAAGCATACTTTTGTCTAAGGTATTTAGAGGCTGCTATTAAATTTCCCCTGAGCTTTAGATACCATCCCTCAGTAAGGAGTGCTGCAATATATTAGCATTATTTAGATTGTTACTCAGCATAAGCAACGGTAGGTTTGCAAAGCCAAAACATAGTGCACTCTAAGGATACAGCTTTATTAACATCAAGCGACGTTAATATATGGTTCCTGTTAAAACCTTTAAGTTCTACTTTTAAGTGTTTAGCTTATGCCTGGGTAGAATGACTTATAAGGCTTTGGCAGTTTAGAGATCCTATGTTTCCATGGCCGTCGAAATGGGTTCCCTTTTACAGCATTTCAAGTGGTCATAGATTTGGAAAACGTAATGTAACTATACTATCTGGCATAATTCTTAGACACGTTAGAAGACTACTAATTTAAATGTCAGAACACTAAAATCAATGGAGAGGTGGAATGGAGTTCACACAAGAGAGGAAAGCGGAAATACTGAGAAAGGTAAGGTTTGTGAAGATTGGAAAGAGTGTCCCATAAACCAACAGGGTTTATTCTGCATATCTGAGATATTTCTGAGCACCTAGCAAGTGTGAGTTCTTTAGATAGGCACTTGGGGATGCAGTGAGTGAGAAAGAATGGGATTTAAACAGAAACTGAAAGGGCATATGGAGGGAATAACAAATACAACAATTCTAGGCTGCTGATTTTGTAAAATTTGAACATTTTCACATAGTCCGGGGAGAAGACCAGATGTCTGCTTCTCAGTTTTATTTAGGAAGTGTGCTTTAGTTACCTGGCAAAGAAATAATCTAAATGATCTCTGCCCTCTTAAGACTGTATTTAAAGAAGATGTTACCACAACCTCCACCAAGGGAAAAAAAGGTATATGGGTATAAAATAACACACAAATGGAGCTATTTTCTCAATTATAGACATTGAATTTCAATTAAAAATAAACAGTTCTCCCCATATTAACTTTAAGAGAATATGGAATATGTACAGATTTTTGTTAATGTGGTTCACTGAATATTAACCTTTCATCTGCTAGCAATTTAAATTCCACAGAAAAATACAGAACTACCTAACCATTTAAAAAATATTTTAAGCATAAATCTCTTGGGCTGAAAAAAATGTACATATTCTATTGCTTATCTATTTTTATACTGATCTTTTAACTTCCTGAGGTAAGAAATGTACTGAAAAGAGTGGTAAGTGACTTTCACTTGTCACTTACCACTTGGGGGAGGGTGTCTTTTTGTTGGTTTGTTTGCCTCAATTTTAATTTTTCAAAAGAATCTTTCACAAATTTTTCAAAGTTTGACCTGAGTTGTGATGTTATATCTACTTCTAGCAGAGGACTCTGAGAGAGAGACTTGCATTATAATACCAATTTTATTAACTTGTAACTGAGGGAGGAAACGGCGATGGTAGGGGGGGGGTAGGTAAACCGAGATTGGCAATAATAATCTTTAAAACATTTAAAGACCCATGGGGGGTTCATTATATACTATTTTCTCCAGTTTTGTGCATGCTTTTAAGAATTTCCATAATAAACATTTTTAAAAGAATGGGTAGTTAGAGATAAAACTAAATCTTGTTCCAGGACTGCTGGTGGTGTTAGAAGTCAGGGGGAAGATGCACTATACCTAGAAGCCACGTTTAGTAGCAGGCTTGGTGTGGGAGTTGCTTGGGATCTGTCTGGGGTACATAGAAGAAGGGAATAGATATAAGTGTTTGATGAAGGGCAAATAAAAATTCCTTAGCTATGACTTGTGAGTCTTGACCCACCTAAACTCATAAACTCCCCAGTGAAGGGGCTGGTTCAGTGGAGCCTGTCCTCTGCTCATCCCCTTCAACCCCATTTTTTCCCCATTCTTCCCAAAATTGGTTCAGACCTTCCACTGCCTTGAACAAAACCATAGCTAGGCAATTCTGCGAGCATTTCTGGGATGCTTCGGTCTTTGCCCTAAAGCTGTGATTGTCTTATTTTAGTGGTTGGGTTTCTGGAGCCATCTTCTTATTTCCTTGTAAAAGTCGTTTCATTTTGATGTGCAAGATAAGCCTTAGGTAGAATTTTTCATCTTGTCCATCTTAGAACTCACTGAACCTGAAACTATACACACTTGACTTTCTCTGTAAAGTCCAACCAAAGCTGAGAGCAGAGACTTGGAATACATCTCAAAAAAGCCTCAGAAATACATTTTTATAGGAGAGCTGCAAAAATGTTCCTGTGAACCCAATGGCTACACTCACCTCCCCTCTAAGTTCTCTGGCAAGGAAGGCCCAGGAGGACTCTGCAGGGCCCAGGTTCAGAGCCAAGGTCTTATCTCCCTGCTGAGACTGGAGGTAGGTGTAGCGCCACCTACCATCCTGATTTGGAACTGCAGTACACTCTCCATGTACTTTGCAATTATGATTTTTGCCCCCTTGATAAAATCTCATGTGAAATCTTTGAAGAGGGCGAGAAGGGAAATGAGGAAGGAAGGGATAAGATTGAGATTGAGGTAAGCATAACAGAATAACAAAGGAGTTTGAGGAATCATGAGGTGGAGGGCAAATACCATAACCCTGGCACTGTTACAGTGCATTGGTGAGTCACTTACACATAGCTTTCCCTTAACTTAGAACCTAGCACTCCAATTATCCCCCCTAAGTGGCTATGTTTCTCTACTGGAGTATAGACAAATGAAGTTGGCTTACAGTTTACTGCCTCGTCTAGTTGTCATGGACTTGTTTAACAGATGTGTATTGAGTACGTATGCACATTAGACCCGAGCAAGATGCTGCACCCAGTGCAGTAAGACAGACTCCTCTGTACATTCACCGGCAGGCATGTTCTCTTTGGCCCACACAGGGTTATAAACGCTGCAATGCCTTTTCCTCTGGAAAAAAGGGGAGATTTGACTCCTTGGACTGATAACCCAATATGGAAAAAGTTAGAGAAGTGTGGGTATGGGGGGGTGCTACTGAGAAATGCCAGGCTTGGGAAATAGAGGTATGTGTTCTACAACCTGTCCTGGCCCCCCACTCGTTTGTATTTGATGTTTTAGCTCTAGGGGATCGCTTGGTTGGGATCCCCATATTCATATACTTCTTTTCACAGAAACCATCCTTGGGATGGGGGGGCTTTAGGTGAGAGCTGAGACAAGAGGTGGGTTGAGACAGAAATTCCCTGCTATTCTCCCTGCCAGTGGGGGATGCCCCTGAGCTACGCCCTTTATCCAGCCCTTTCCAGGCCACTACTGCACAACTGCTGTGTGATTTTCAGGACTCCAGTTTGAGTCAGAAACGGGAAACCAAAGCATCAGCTTTTTCCAACTTTACTATCCACGAAGGCTGCATTTCTGACAGCTGTGCTTTTTTGTCCCGTAAGAACACCTGGGGCTTTGTTCCTGCTTCCATACCTATGTCTTCGCTATTCTTCCTACCCAGTCGGCCTTTTTCTACTTGCTCATCGGTGCCGCTCACCTTTGAAAACACATCCTGCTACCCCTTCTTGAGCGCTCTGAAGGCTGGATTCTGTTGGTGTTCAAGGCCAGGGGCAGGCAGCAGAGAGCAGAGGGCCCTTCAGTGGCTTCCGCCACATCACTTGCTGTGATCTGTTTTATGTATTTGCCCTTCTCATTAACTTTCCTTTGAAAAAAGCACTCCACACCTTAAGATTGTTTCATTAATTTAGAGCCCACATGTTGCCCTGTAGCACTCATTATCTTTCCAGATCTTAGTGGTCTCTACAATTGCATCTTGATTTCTGATGCAATTCTGATGGGGCCTCCCTTTCTCCTGTACGTTTCTATTCTCCCAGAGCCTGGGAACCACACGTGGTAAGGTAAAAAAGATATTTGTTGTACAAGCAAATCAATGTTTCATTTACTGAATTTCAGAGCACACAGTTTAAGGTGATGCAAATTTAAATTTTAATACTTGAGGCCCCTCTCTTTCTGAGGGCACATCCATTCCTTGCTCCTCCTAAAACATGTTTAGTTTTGTAAAGGGCCATCATCTGTACCATATTCTCTTTATTTTCCTCATCTATTGGGGTTTAATTAACTCAGGACAAAAGTAGAGCTCAGGTGGTAAAAGGCCTGCTTGGAACATCCCTGGAAACTTCCAGCTACATGAAGTGGGGGAGGCAGAGAGGGCTGGGCACTTTAACAACATTTAGTGTGGAGATCACTGTCCTCTTGGAAATACCACAAGGATTCCCGTACTCTCCTACTAAGAAACTACTTTCAAGATGGTGTCTCTCATTGGGCCACTAAGTACCCTTAAGGGAGAGCCCCACATCCCAGGACAAGATGGAATGATGACAAAACTGGAACATGGGAGCCCTGAATTTAATGCTAACCCCATTACTTGCTATTTATTTAACCATTAGCAGTCATTGAACATTATTGGTTTGTTTCATCTGCTTTTAGTGATTAAATATGGAGGGCCCTTACAATCATTCACCTATCAATTATACATCTCTCTGATCATCTACCCATCATCTCCATGCCCCAAGGACTTCCCAATTTCAAATCCATTCAGTGATGAGCCCTCAACTCTTATTCAACCTGCTGTTAGGATTTAATCCTATTGCTTCTGCCCTTTTCCTTAAAATTCTTTCTTCATTTGGTCCTTGATGCCACACTTGGTGGTCAGCCTATCTGGAAGGTATTTCTTGTCAGTCTCCTTTGCTGATTCTTCCTGGCATTGCCCCAACCTATTCATGTTTAAATGCCTCTGTTTTCCTACCACTTCTCTCTATCTGTCCTCACTCCCAAAGTCAAATTAATCTCTTGACTTTAAATACCACTTGAACACTGATTTTATCTCAGAATTCTGCTCAAGTTTCAGCTACATCTCTCTTTGGATATCTAATTGGCATCTCAGACTTGGCATGTCTAAAATCCAACGCTTCATTCTCCACTGCACACTTTCCCTCTCTTGGTATACCCAGCTGCTCCATTGTCAAAAATGGCAGCTCCTGGGCCTCCCCTGGTGGTGCAGGCAGTTGGGCGCAGCACTGTGAAGCTGTCCTCAGCCCCTGCAGTGCCGGTTCGATCCTGGCCGGCCGGAGAGGATCCCACATGGCACGACAGACCTCTCCTGCTGTGCCCGCTGCTCCCCTCAGCAGTGTATTTCGTCAGTCTGCCCGTTCTGTTCTCTGCTCTGTCTCTGGTGAATCCTCTCACCCTCCTGTGCATCTGGCCTGTACCCTGGTTCTTGCATAAATAAATAAATAAATCTTTAAAAAAAAAATGGCAGCTCTTTTCAGTTACCCAAGCTGAATCCTTGGTGTCACCATTAACTCATCTCTTTACCTTATAACCCACACCAGCAAATCCTATTTACTTTTCCTTCAAATCATATCCAGAATCTGACCAGTCACTAATATCTCCGTTGACACTATCAGGCCGAGCCACTGTCACCTCATCTGTATCAATCAGCTAGTTACACTGTTCTACTCTTGCCTCAAGAGCCACACTTTTAGTTTATTCCACTTTTCGAAGCAAAAGCCTCATGTGATTTTCTATTTTGCTCAAAAACTATAGCCCATGAAAGTCAAAAGCCTGGAAGGTACTATGTCATCTGCTTCCCCATGCCTGCCTACCCCAATCAATGTCATCATCCTCTTTCTCCCTTGCCCATTCTGCTACAATGACATTGTCTTGTAACTGACCAAGTATACACCTACCTCAGAATCACTGCACAAGTTCTGTCCTCTTCCTTACCCCCTCGTTTGTTGAGATTTTCCAGGGAAGCTGCTTCCTTGCTTTACTGCAGAAATTTGTTTGAATGCCTACTTGGTTAGAAAGGACTTTTGCTGATCACCATAAACGAAGTCAGTCCCCCTCATGCCCTCCCATACCCACACCCCAGGAGTCCCTGCTTTTCAGTCCCATCAGAGAACTCAGCTCCAGCTAGCATATTTTGCATTTGTGTGATTGTGTGGCATTCCCCTCTGAACTGGAAACCCCATGAGGTCAGGGACTTTTTCTCTTGTTCATGGCTGTATCCCTGAACCTAGTCCGGTACCTGGAAAGTTAGTAAATACTCAATAAAAATTTTTTGAATGAATGAATGACCTGAACAAGGTGGTCAGAAACATAGGAAATAAGTCAGTGGTATTGCTGATTCTATATGTGGTTGAGGGAACCTGGCGTTTGATGTGCTCTCAATAAGATTACACTTACTGAAATAAAATTCCATTGGCATCAAAGCCTAATGTTATCGTGCACACAGAAAGAAAGGCATGAGAACAGCAGGGAGTAAAATTGATATTAGTGAAGCAAATGTTCACTGTTAGAGAAGTGGACTAAAATCCCATATTTTCTTTCAAAGTTACAACTACGAAAAGACAAGTACTTAGAGCTGTGTTATTTGTTGCTGAGATACAAGCATGAGGTCTGCCAGTCACATGCTACCCAATGCAGCTGAAGGCAGGAGAAATCGCCAGATCTCCCAGAACAAAGCCATGAGAAGCTCGTTGGTCACTCAGGACTGTCTTTAGGGCGTCGCGCTAAAGTGAGCTGGCAAAGTTTGCTTCTTCCTAATGGCACATGAAAGAATGGATTGCCTTACAATCAAAATTGCAAGTTATATTAAATAGAGTGGATCTCCTCTAGATCTTCGAATTATAAGACTCCTTTAATAAGCCTTAATTTTGTCATTTATAGTTAATGAGTTTACATTTTAGTTTTTATGATAACCAAATGTTGCTCTTCTATAGACATTAAACAAGAAGGGAGCAATTTGGTCCCATACTCATGATAGAATTTTTTTGTTTTCCTACCAAACATCTATTTCTAGCATTAAGTAGAGAACTAACATCTTTTGGACTAATTATCCCAACTGCATGTTTCATTTTTTAATTTTTTCCTTTGGAAAAATTACAGGCATCTGGGAAATTGCAAAAATGGTATGGAGAGGACTTTTGTACCCATCACCCAGCTTCTTCCCCCTCCTTCCCCCAAGGGTGACATCTCACATAACTATAGCACTTATGTCATTTTTAATAGATCATCTTGTTCTTCCAATGACCTGTTGGAGTAGGAATAGAGAGAGAAAGTGGTTTTGACATTGTACCACCAGTCACCTCACTTTAGAAGGGTTCCTGGTCACAGGAAGTGAGGCCAGAGGCAGAGATATTATTGAAAGATTCATATATTGATTGTCACCATATAGAGAAAATGAATGACTTAAATAATTTAAATGACCTAAAACTCTCCAGCAGAGGAATTCTTCATTTGTTTTTGCTTCATCACAAGTGTCCCAACTGTTAAAATAGAGCAACCAGGAACAAACACTTCCATTGGCAGAGTTGGGAGGAGGGATTTAAGGTCCATAGGATAAGGTGACTTCTCCCTTAATGTCCCTGCCATGTTCTTAAACCATCACTTCTTAAGGCCCTCCTCTGTTTAGAGTCTCAATTCAATTTCTACATGATGAGACTTTTCTTACCCACCCATCAAAAAACAGATAGGTACCTCTGTGCTTTCTCTCCCTCCTTCTGCTCAAATACTTCTAGATCCTTTAAGCTCACAGTAGATTCCAGCCCCCTCACTACCCTGCTTACTGCTTCTCCACAGTTTGCAGTTTTTTGGTAGCTTGGCTACATCCTGGAGAGAGAAAAAATGATGGATCTATAACCCGGAGAGGGAAAAATGATGAATCTGGCTAAATTAGGGATTGAGCTCAGACGTACTATCCAGGAAAAATATAACAAAGAGAACTTGTACAGGACTGGTAACAAAAACGCACTATTAAAATCATATGTTTCAAATTAATAATGCCTTGTTCTTCTTTCTCCTTTTCATTTCAGAGGATTCCAACACAGAATCCATACCAACTTTTTGTTTCTTCCCATGAAATTATTATTTAGAACATATATAGAAAGAGCTAAAATATGGATTGAAAATTTCTGAACACTTCCTCTAGCCCTTTGCAGTAGACAGACAGGTCGGGGTATGACAAAATTTGGGTTTGAGAATATTATTTCTACTACAGAAGAAACTAGAAATTCTAAGTTGGGAGCAGACTTGCAAAGTAGAAAGTTAGGGGCTTCCCTGGTGGCGCAGGGGTTGAAAGTCTCAGTGCTATCTAGCTATGGCCGGCCAAGCTGGCAGCATGAGTTTGATCCCCGGCCAGGGAGCTGACCCACATGGTGCAGCAGACCTCTCCTGTCTCACCCGCTGCTCCCTTCAGGAGTGAATTTCAGTAGATCCACCTGTTCTGCTCCCCACTCTGTCTCTGGTGAATCTTCTCACCCCCGCACCTCTGGCCTACACCCCAGTTTTTGCATGCATAAATACATAAAAATAAATTTTTAAGAAAAAAAGAAAAACAGAAAGTCAAATGCTACAATATCATTAATTTGGCTGAGTTGAGGTGGCAGGGAAGTTTAGGAGTGAGGGGTAGAAATATCCAAGTTGCCTAGTCTGAAAACAGATCTGGCTCATTTTACATGAACCCTATATTGATTTATCTTTGTGGATCATGTAACCATCTTGACTACAATCTCCAAAAATGTTATTGTTAGGTAGGCAGATTTGGGTATATGTAAACTTGGGAATGCAAATAGTCCTCCCCAAAGAATTCTACATTATATGTAACAGTTTCCAAATTGAGGAACACATAGATGTAGAAAAGTTAAAAAAAAAAAAACTTCTTATTGAGAGTGGTCTTGAAATAATTTATTTGGAGACTCCAATAAAGGTTGTGCTAGCACAAAGGAACAGAGTTCCATAAATTGAAATGAACTTTGGAAAACCTGACGATATGATAAAGACACTATTCTCTTTGAGCTGTGTATGGAATATTCTTTAAAGGTACTAAATTCATGAGGAATATTTGCGTATTTACAGAATACCCATGCCATGTTGTGGTAAATATATATAAATGCCTGAGTATTATTCAAAAAATGTTCTCTGGATTTCTTAATGAGTAGATTTGCTGGAGAAATATTATTTTGTCTTTCGAGTCTTTCTCCTTAGAAGCAATTTTTCTCCCATAGTAATATTTCTGTTCCATGAATTAGTAAATAGATTAGATTTTAAAACAGAAAAGGACGTGTCTTTCTTTAAGTCGGGTTAGATATGCATTCCAGCTACAAAATAATCAAACTATGTTCTTCTGCAATTCCAAAAAGCTTATTTTCTATGTCTTCATCTAGCCTTTTCTCAATGTTAGTCTTAGTAAATTGTTAAACTGACAAGAATTCATTTATTTCAGCATAAGGCAGTTCAAAAGCTTTATAGGACAACTTTATTCATATGAAAAACTCTTACGAAAGGAATGCATACTTATTCACTATATCTGTTGTCGCAGGCAGCATTCACTTAGAATGTTCTTGGAAGTTCAGTTCATTTCTGCAGAACTGTTTTCATGAACTCAATAGTTTGCTTCCAGCATGCATGGCTCGAGAGCGTGTAGCCTCGTATCCCTCTAGTGTTAGCCACTTTGTTTTCACACTTATCTCCAAGGGCCAAAGATTATCACACAGAAGTGCCAAAATAATTCCTGTTTCTGAAGTTTATGTGTAAAAGGAAATTTTTTAAAGGGAAGAGGGTGAGAGTCAAGTTCAAACTCTTCAGAATTTTTTAAAAGATTATATTGATTAACAAAAGCTCTTTGGCATCTTCGGGTACACATGTGAGAGAAGACAGTGTAATTAATTTTTAGTGAGTGCCGCATATTTGATAATTGCTCTGATTCACGCTATTATATTCCTCTTCCTTCACCCACAGCAAAACAAGCTTAATTTGATTCATACCCTTAGGAAGAAAAAAAAAAGCCTTAGATTACTCACATGGCTGTGATTCAGCTCTTGGCTCCTACCTCCTCCTCCTCCTCCTCATCCTCCCTTTCTCCCACCCTGCCCACGCCCACCCAGTGGCGTTGCCATCAGAAATCTGAGTCAGTTCTTTCTTTAAAATGGGTGGAGAAAGAAGACAACTACTAAAAACTTTTCTGAGTGAAATGTGCTGCTTAGATCTGAAATCACTCCAGGAAGACAGGCAAGGCAGTGACTTACATAACATGGGAAACATGGCACGGAGGCAAGCCCTCTTAGAGGAATCAGATCAGGTTCAAGTTGTCTTATGTAAGTGTAGACACGGTTTGTCTGTGTGTCTGTGATGCACAAGGCCACATAGATGGGTTTCTATGACAGATTTCTAATACTGGCAATCTTACGTATATTGTATACAAAACTAAGTTTCTGATCTGAAAGTTGGGGCACTTTGGTTATAATTAAGAATCTAGCAGCTATCCAAAGATTGTATGATTGTGAAGCAGGTGGTACAGTCGCTTTTTCATCCTTTCATCCTTCTAATGAATAATGTAACTTGGAATCCTAAAACTGTTCTCCACCCTCCTCCCCCCAAGTAGTTGGAAAATTGATACTGGGGGTAACAATTCGCCCTTAGTGACCTGATGGTGGTGGCAGACATTATTGAGGTGATGATTTCTGTTCCTGAATTTTCTCATTTGTTTCCATCTTTCAGCTGGAACGAAAGTGTTCGTGAAATGAAGTCACTTTCCCAGTCTCTACAGGTGATAGTCCCAAAGTAGTACTGGAAACCAGCCGTCTATCTGCACCCTGAGCTGTAGTGCTGGTTCCTGGGAGCCCAACACACTTGGATCCTTGGTTATTTAAGAAATTGTCTCAGGATGGGTGTGGCAGCTCTGTGCTGGAGTGCCACACCTGCCTTTAACTGATGTGCCTATCAGGTCTCTGTGTCTTCAAACCCTGCTTCCATATGGAGGCAAATGGAATCAAGCCTTTCCCCAAATACTCATTTGTAATCCTAACCACCTTCTCTCTGTTTTGCTGGCTTTCCCCCCATTATGTTACCATCTGTCTGAGAAACTTTGCCTGGGTAAAGACAAGTTGGAGCAGTTGTTCACCCTCAAACAAAACCCGGACTACTCTTCTCTCCCGGAGCAGCACTGAGCACCCTATTTAGGGAGTTCCTTCCATATTTTAAAAAGTGTGCCTGCTACTCAGGGATGTCTGGTTGCTGTCCTTTTAATCATTCTTCAATGTGTTCTATGCTGGCTGGAAATGACTAGCTTTGGTTACTGAGGGTTTGTGGGATGCTTGAACGTCTTCATATAGTTTTCAGATGGAAATCCATGTAGTTTTCTCCTTTTTTTTCTTTTTTAAAGATTTATTTATTTATGCATAAAAGAACTGGGGTGTAGGCCAGAGGTGCAGGGGGTGAGAGGATTCACCAGAAAGAGTGGAGAGCAGAACAGGCAGATGTACTGAAATACATGGTGCAGTAGTTTTCTCATTTAGGAAATATTTCGTAATGAAAAGCAACATGGAAGAGAATGCATGCTAAGCTTTCTTCTTTGCACCCTCCTCCCCTCTCCTCCATGCTTTTCCCAAGTAACTATAATACAGTTTCATCGGACCTCCCTGGTGGCGCAAGGGGTTAAGCACCGTACTTTGAAGCAATCCGCAGCCTCTGCAGCACAAGTTTGATCCCTGGCCAGCCAGGGAGCCACCCACATGGTGCAGCAGACCTCTCCTGTCTCACCTGCTGCTCCCCTCAGCAGTGTATTTCAGTCAATCTGCCTGTTCTGCTCCCCACTCTGTCTCTGGTGAATCCTCTCACCCCCCCGCACCTCTGGCCTGTACCCCAGCTCTTGTATGCATAAATAAATAAATCTTAAAAAGTTACAGTTTCATGTCATGATCCTATGAAGAAAATAAACAGATCTTTGGTACTTTTTCTGGATCTGTTGATGTTGAGGACAGTGCTCTGCCCCAGACCAGGATTGTAGTGTTCTCCCCAGTCTTTGACCCATTCACCTTTTCTAGCTGCTGTGTTCAGGTGTCTTGACCCATCTGAGCTGACTGGCATGGAAGGTCTTGATTGCCCTTACTGACCTGGTTCAATTACACACTGGGTGGAAACTCCAAGAATTTGGGGGGGGAAAGACCCCAACGGATGTCAGTTGTAAAACCAAACAAATATTTTAACTACTTAAACTTTGGGAGGCAAAGAATGGACTTTGTCATCTTAGTAAAATAGTGATAGGATTCTTTTTTTTTTTTAATATGTAATCATATTTTTGTCATGCAGAAATGTTCAGGGAGAGAAGAGTAGTCCGGGTGTTGTTCGAGGGTGAACAACTGCTCCAACTTGTCTTTATCCAGACAGAGTTTCTGAGACAGATGGTAACATAATGGGGGGAAAGCCAGCAAACCCCAAGGTGTGTATTATTTCAAAAAGATGGTGCAAAGAGTACCAAAAAGGGTAGAGGTTGGGTGATGGGGATAATAGAATAGCCACCCATATGCGGTAATTACAGGCATAACTATCATGGATCTATGTATTAATTTTTAACCCAGATGCCACAGCTAGTAATAGCAGGCCAGGATTCATATCCCAGCAAGCCTGGCTTCAGGCTTTTACAATGTTACGATTCCTTAAGATATCATTTGTTTTAAGTGTTTGATTTTATTAGTATTGTTATTGTAGTCTATGTTTATTTCCATTGAAAGCCTTATAATTATAGATTTCATGTTTTCTATGTAGCATAGGTTGGTAACTTTCTTTAAGCCAGTAAAATTTACACACAAAAAGTCACTGGCTAGATGAATACGTCCCTGTTGAAGTTTTCATATTAAGATTTAATAACCAAATGAGAGATCTGTGTGCATTGTTAAAAGAGAAAGGCTTCAAAAGCGTAATTTAGAAGCGCACATCTAAATAGTTCTGTGTAAATTTAATTGGGGTTTATTCCAGTAAAACCCTAAAGGGAGTCTTTTGCAGTGATTAGTCAACTCCTGATTTTGCTGTTTTTCACTGTTTCAGGGAGTATTTATATAACTTTTCTATACAATCTAGAAGTTAGCTACCAAACTAGAAATTTGCTATCTGAACATTTTCCCATATTATACAAATAAAATGTATTTTCTGTTATAACAAAATTAGTTGTCCATCAGGGCATAATCGGCAATAAATGTCAAGACTTGGTCCAAGCAGTTGCTGACTTTGCTCAAGATGAAAGGAAGTATGCTGACAAGAGATAAGTGTAGTTAAACTGCTCAGAACAAGCCTTCCAGATTTTGTGTGTGTGGAGAATTGCAGTTCCTATTACTGCATTCTTCCTGTCTGTGTAATACCTGGGAACAATTTATTCCATGCAATGCCACCCCCATCTTAGTGGTAAACTTTTTACTGAGGAGGAAGATTTTTAGGGCTGTCAATTTATTTAATTGCAGTTTTCACAGATGCCATTTGATAATTTGCCACTTTTTATTTCGCAGGTTTGGGGCAGGTTGAGATTAAAGGACTGAACAGATTGTGTGTGTGTGGTTCATGTCCTTGTATTGTGCGTGTGCTTCTCTGTGAGAAGTTCACCTTAAGAGTGTGAATTGGAGGAAAATGTAAAAGTGAAAGCTTCAACTTGGCCCTCCTGTTCCTTACCACTTCCTGAAGAACCTGCCACATGGACCCCAGACTTAGAGACTTAAACTTGGGTCTCGAGGACAAAATGAGACTGAGTCCTCCATGCTGAAAGCTTCCAGTAGACCTAAACATGTAAAATAGGTTTGCTGCTGCCCTGAGAACGCAAATGTATGGTTTGCCTTAGTTGTGAAATTTTCGGGGAATGATTCTCTAGTTTTAAATATATGGGAAGAGGCCTTGTCATCTCTTAAAAATAATCTGGCAATTTTTCTCACTTATATCCAATTCTTTGAAACCATTTAGAACATGCATTCGGCTCCTGCAATGTACAAGTTATAAAAGAAAAATGTGAGCTTGTCAGATTAACTACAATCACCAGTCTAATAAAACTGAGTCACCTCCAAATGGGCTGCGCTTATCCTACCCTCCCATTCTAGGGAAAATGTGGCTGGGGGAGGCAGTCTGAGTCATCACCTGGTTTATTTGACATACGCTTCCTTCCATAAATTGGGCATGGCAAGCCACGCAGCGTTCCAGGCTGGCTTTGGAGAAGGAGCTGCTGCAGCCTTGCAGGATCAAAATAGGGTCTCTGGGTTTGAAGGATGAAGCTGAGCCTATGTCTTGGACTCAGATGTCAGGGAAGGGGGAGAAATGGATGGGCTCAAACAAAGAACATTTGTAAGTACCATTGGGGGTCATCAAAGAAATGATAGGGGTGTTCACACTCGAAATTTCCCTAGGATGTCAAAAATAATTAAGAAATCAGTTGGGGCTTAAAAATAACTAAGAGGGGCTTCTCATTTACAAGGCAAGAATGTTCTTGATGTCAACAGTCAAAAATGATTACAGGAGAGAAAGAGAGAGAGACGGAGAAAGAAAACAGTTGATTTGGTAGTTACCATATATATTTGTCTTGACAAGATTGAATTTTTCCTGATTTATGCAGCTGTTTTGAAAGAAATTATTTTATTTATGACATTTTTCAAAGCAAACGGAATTTCCTTTCTGGGTATTTCGAAGGGATGGGAAGAGAAGGAGGCTCGTGTGTCTTACACGTTTTCCTACTGTGGCTTTGCTTAGGCTCACTGGAGCTTTTTAAAAGAACAAAGTTTAGAATATAATAGATAAGGATGGGGAAAGTAGAGGAGGTGGATCTGTCATTGAAGTGCGTTTGTAAACTCAGCCTCTGCTTCGGGATTAGTTTTTAGTATATACCAGGCAGTTCCTGAGATTTCCATCCTGGCTGGGTTGTGGCTCTTTCTGCCTGTGAGGCTCGCGTGTTCCCTGTTTTAAAGCTAGAGTTGTCACAGCCTGGGCGTTTTCTGTTTCGGCTTATGGCTTTTTTTCTTTTTTCCTGAATGAGTGTCCTTTGTGTAACCCCAGTAATTCAGAAATCCTGCAGTCATAGGGACTGCCCTGTCACGTGACTTAGGTACTAGGTGCTGCCTGCGATTGGTCAGCAGCTAATTGGCTGTCCCTATAAGAGGTCCCACATCAGGAGTCCAGCCACTCTCCTCCTGGGCTGCTGTTCGACGGGGGCGGGGGCAGGGGCAGGGGATGGCCGGTGTCCAGTGATTCAGCCACATGTGATATTTGACCAAATGACTGCTTCCTTGGGGTCGGCACATCAGTGGAAGACACCCAAACTGGTTGTGACTGACTTGCTCAAACTCTGACTTCCTGAACTGGTAACTGTCACTTTAATATAGCTTACTGATTAAACTCAGAAAAATGCAGCTAAAAAGCATTGCCAGGAACTTGTGAGGACTTACTGCCTGTTCTCCCCCTCCCTTGTTCTTATTCATTTTGTTACAGGACTGAAATGCAGATAATTCTTTAGAAAGCTTGTGTAGGAAAAGTGCATCGTGTGATCTGGAACAAAGACATTTTATAATCAGATTTATCAAGCTGTGAAGAGGGGGTTTTAGCAAACGGAAGCAGCAGCATTCTGTCACCAGGAAATACAGCTTTATCCAGAATTGGTAAGTAAAAAGTGGCATTGCTCCCTAATAGATATCATATGGTGTGCGTGGGAATTATAAAATTGTTCACAGACCCCTAACAACTATGTTGAACCAGAGAACACATAAACAGAGTAAAGGAATCTTGAAAAGGAGCACTCCAAAAATCTAGCTCAAAGGCTGAGAAAAGAAGCCAGGTAATTAACGAAGATGAGCTGATGAGCTGATTATAACTACTTTAACCAAATATATGTGATACAACTAGCTCGGCTTTCCTCTCTTTTTCATTTTAGGTGCTTGGGGTGGGGCAAAAAAAATCAAATAGGTTGTTTAGTACAGTTGCAACATTAGCTTTCCATGGATAGAAATTTCCATTTAGTCTTAATAGTGTATATGATATTTGAAGGGATGATTTCAGAATTACTTAACTTGCTCCTCTTTCCCTCCCTCTACCCAAGGGTGTCAAGTTTCTAGTTTGAACTTTGCAAAATGAAAGTTTAAATCATTAAACTTTAGGAAACATTTAAAGAAACACTTAAAGGTTGAGAAACATTTCCTAGTGATTGTAAAGGGTAGATTAAGATGGTATTTTTTTCACATTTGTGTTATGAATTTTAAGATTGTTCTATTTGATTTTATTAGTACTGCAAAAGGTTGATTATTTCTATATGGTTCATTGTATTTTGAGAGATGGTGGTTAGCAGTTCTTACTGTTGTTGTGCATCTATCTGTCTTTGCAACCTTAATTTCAGTTTTCCAATCTTGAATCTGAGCTGCCCCTATGTTTGAAATTTTCAGAAAAACATAATAAGGCTTTGAATACCTGCATTATATATAATAGGTTCTTGTTCATGAACTGTAAGGAAACACAATTTTATACTAGGCACGAATGACTGATACTTTTGATTTGGCTTCTTAAGAGAATGATTGTGCTAGAAAACATGAATAGAATAAGAAAATAAAATTAGAATGGTGAGTAACTACCTGATTTTTACCAGTTTCTTATTGGTCAACAGACGCAATCATGTGATTACTACTTATATAGAATCAGGTGGAAAACTGTCCTTTTACTGTTAGCAGTTATATAGGTAACTTTTGTGAGCTCCCTTTGTGAATGTGAATATATATATATATATATACATATGTAATTAAAGTTTTTGTTGCGTAAGATATAATATTTATTTCTTTTTAAGTACCTTAAGCCAAATTAAAAATTGAATCTGCAGCTTGAAATTTTGATCCCCATTCTGTTACTTTTGAAATTTTAAAATCCTTAACTTGAAAGAGAAGATATATCATAAAAAAACAGGGTAGCAATATTTCAGTTTCTCTCTGTTGGCACTGGCGTGGGATGAGGGGGGAGAAGGGGGAGATTAATCCAGTGGGATCTTTTTTATCCCCCTTATATACTTTGAGAACTTTTAAGATAATTTTTCTCAGAGTAATAACTCAAAACTTCTGAATAAGTATTTATTTTTGAATAAATAGATAAAAAGCAAGGTATGCACAGATATCAAGGCAGGTCCTCCAATAAATATGATGATTTAATAATCTGGCTAAGCACTGCAATGCTTCATGGAAAAAAGCCTTTATGTACTTTTTAGGTTTTACTCATTCATTTAGAAGTCATTGTTCTGAATGACCAAAATGTGATTGAAACAAGTTGAAACACTAAATGCTATAAAGTATATATATCTCATCTTCATGTTTTCAATTCTATTTGCTCTTTATCAATTTATTAATTTTTAAAAATGCATATACGATAAAAGCATTGTTGTGGGTTAATGAGCATATTAATATTTTTGTTTGCTCTGTTAAAAGCCATTAGTGGAGCCCTAATGTCTTTGAGTGTGTGAAGCCACAAACGGATGGGAATCAGGTCGACAGACATCAAGATAATTTCTCTGAATAGCATTTGCACAGTCAGTAATACAAATACTTTCCCTTTGGGCCTGTTTGTTAAATTTTTGGTGTGGTATGCAGCTTTGCCTAATTAAATGGTTTTGAGGTGTGTATGTTATGTATGTATATATTTGATTGGAAGGGGGGAGCTTTAATTGCTAGTGAAACAAGTGGCTGTTTGTTAGAACCTAGATAAGCCAAGCCCCATAATGTTGTTCCTATGACAACTGAGGGGTTGGATGTTGAAATGTAGCATTAAGTTCTCGGTTTGGAAATGTCATTCTGACCTCCCACTACAGTCTCATTGAGTAGGAGGATAATGAGAAGGGGAAAAAACCATGAAGCAACATCAGTATCTGTTCGTTTCATGTCTTCCTAACTTGCCTTTGTGTACAGATCGCCATGGGAGTGGTAAACATGGGCCTTAAACAAAGTGATACTTCACTATAAAATAAATGGGATGGGGTCAGAAAAGTTGCGGAAGATAAATAACATATGGGGGAAATAAAGAGGCGGGAGAAGTCAGCTTCCATGAGTTTGTGCAAATCATTTATCCAGTGCTGAGCAGCAGTGAGAACATCTTGAACCGGTTACTGTATTGCTCTTCAAGAGCTGCAAATATTTCCTTAAAATGCAGTATGGAGAAAGTTTCTCTGGTAGCAGGCTAGTTTACCCCTTTGATGTAACATTTGTTTGTCTCACCTAGCCTGACTATAGAGAAGACTATATTCTTCTAAGATACATGTTTTAAGTCAATTCTTTGTCATTTCACATGGTTGTACTATTAAGATAGTGGTACAACGTAAGTATCTTACCCTGCATTTAAAAATTACTTTTAAAAGCCCTTCAAGATTATTTGAAATCTGTTGTTTATAAAAATGAACTGGCTGACTGAAAATGTTACGGCATACTGTGTTGGGGGTAGGGATAGATGGGCTAATAGTTGGCATAGATTAATCACGCAGTTGTGGGTTTTCCATGCCTGAAGGGCTTCCTATTTTCTACTCCTAAATGGTTTTGACTAATTATTTGGCCATTACCACCTCTAGCAGTTAAAAAGGAAAAGAAGATTTCAGTGGGTTTTCCCTCTTACTTAATAATAGGTCCACCATCTCTTCTGAAATAAAAATGCTCTGAAAACCAAAAGATTTTAATGTAAAATATTTGGCAACAAATGCTGATCTGAACTGATGTGAGTCTATTTATAGTGTTTACTTTTCCCACGTAGTACAAATATTTGGATGTTTTACTGTAGAAATGTTAATGTATTTCATCATGGACTGCAGTACCAGATTTCCCTAAGGTTTTATATAGCTAGAAGAGTCACCTTATTGCCTTTATAAAACAGTTATAATCATAATAATCAATGTGAGTGTCAGATAAGGGTTTATGGTGCCCTAATTACTGACGTGCTTTGTGCTCTTATTTTGTGTCAGGAGCTTTAAACAAACCACTGGCATCTAGAACAGTGTCTGTCACATAGAACTCAATAGCTGTGTTTGGGTATAAAACGCTTTACATATATTTAACTTATTTAATCCTTGCAAAAACTGGTTATGACCAATGTGATTGTTATCCCCATTTTACATGGGGAAACTGATGCACAGAGAGGTGAAGCAACTTGCCCAAAATGACACAGCCAGGAAGTAGTGAAGCCGTGACTTGAAAGCAAGCAGTCGAGCTCGTCTGCTCCTCGTGACGCTGCTTCAGGTATAAGAGAGTTGTGGGGATGTGGCACTGGAACTCTTGACTATGACAGAGGGACGGTTCAACTGTTTGTTCCTCGTCCCCAGTGCCTGTAGTCATCAAAAGCCGATGAAATCACCGCCATAGTCATTACCAGGGATCCACTGGGGACTGCTTATGACAGAACTTTCTGGGTGGGAGTCTGGGAGTTCCAAGTGTCTGAGTGGCTCTTAATTTCTTCACACTATTCCCAGCATTGATGTCTATCAACGGTCAGCCTGGGTTCCTTATCTTGAAAAATGCAGACACATGAAATAACACTTTCCCTAGTTCCAAGGGACTTATCCTAAAGATTGGGAAAAAAATTTATTTCTGTAAACATTTTCTGGACTCTTAACCCAGCAGGAGGTCTGGGCTCTGAAGAGGGCATGGGTCACGTTGGCGGGGGGCGGGGGGGGCTCCTTGGTGTGAGGGCCACACTGGGACAAAGCAAGGGCCTTGGGGAAATTGGGTAGCCTATGGAGGTCGAGCTGCTTGTCTCCGAACCCACAAAAGGTTACTTTTACTAGCGCTTTTCAAAAGACCGTAATAGAAGTGTCTCTTTCAGTGTCTTTCCCAGTGCCTGTATATTTCTAGGCATACAAAAAGCTTCATTCCAAGCTAATCCACTTCCCAAATTCCCTGTCCCTCTACCCTGTTTAATTTTTCTTTTTAGCACCTATCTGTCTGACATATTGTTTATTTTACTTATATGTTTCTTTGGCATTTCAGCGAAACACTAGCAGTAATGTTATCTGTGAACAAATTTAAAGGTGTCCTACATTTATTTCTCTTTGATCTCCATCTTCAAACTCTTTCCCTCCTCTCAATCTCAGGCTGCTCTAGAGATTGACTTTTGTTATGCCACTGGATTTTTCTTACTACTCGTTACCATTTTTATGTTCACAGCCATGAAAATTTATTTTTCTAAAACTGTTTTATGCCATCAGAATTTGGAGTACCGATGCCTTTATTCAGGAGAGGAGATGGAGCTAAATATGAATATAATCTTTGGGTATTTGTGAAATAATTCAGGAGAACGTACAAAAGAAAGTACTTTTTTGTTTTAGGAACTACCTTTAATTGAACTAGCTTAAGTACAAAGCCCATTGTTGGTGCTGTGATTGGAAGAAAGCCTAGTTTTCCCACCTCTCCTTAAAGCAGATGGGGAAGCCTTTTAAAATGAAAACCCATTGATTTTTCCCAATTATAGGATTTGTGCGATAATGTATAAAATGACGCTAGAGTTCTTAAAAATGGGAGAAAGTGAGTGAATTTGTACAGGCCCATCAAAGCCTTCAAAGTCCTAATTACCTTAAAGAAAAATCTCCAAACTTCCGGATATTTTCCATTGAGTATTAAGTATGCGACTGTGGTCACCATGACCCCAAACATGTGCCTGTGTATGACATCCATTGAAGTGTCTGCACCCTGGGAAACCCAGTCTCTGGAAACAATCTACTTGAGCTTTTCACTGTACCCTTGCTAGCAGAATCAGCTACCCCATCTATTTCCCTTAGCCATAGAGAGTGGGACATTGGTACTAGCTCACAAGTCTGTTGCATGAAATAAGATAACATGTAAAGCACATGCTGAGTGAGGTCCCTGCTGTAAGGGAGCTTAACACATCAAATTTCCCATCCCACGTTCTTTTAGGAAAAGACTTCAGTAGATTCCAAAGCCTATAGAACCACCACACTAAACTACATGTCTAGTCTCCTGTCAGATTAAGCAAAATGGTGATCACAGGGCTGGCTGCCATTAAGTACACACTTAGCATGAGCTAGGAAGGCCCTGTCGTAAGTACTCTACTCAAATTGACCTGTTCAATCCTCTTAAGAACCCATTATTTATAATAATACATAATACAATTATTATGCCCATTTCACAGACAAGGACAATGAGGCACAAAGAAGAACTTATTTAGGCCCACTCTGCTGATAAGTTGTGGAACTAGACTCTAAATTCAGATAGGCTGGTGCCAGGATAGACACTGAGGACTCTTGGTGGAAAAGTAGAATAAAAGTTGACTGAATCTGAAAGTCTCAGAAATGGTCTTCTCATTTCTCTTCTGCAAAGTATCACGTCCTTCAGACCTGCCTCTCTCAATATTGAAATACAAAATTGACTTTTGCTGCTTCTTATTTCACAGATCAACTGGAGCAGTTTTAGTCATTTGAGCTTTATGAGTTTTAATTAGGCCACTGCAGTCCAGAAGGGGAATTCCTTATTTTCAGTTGATCTCATGTACTAACAAATTTACTCATGTAACTTCCCCTATTTTCTCTCTAATGTTTTCACTTGAAAGTGGGGGTGGAAGGGAAAAGTATGTGAGCATTTGGATCCTAGGATGCACTTTCATCAACCTTTCTGGGGATTCTTCTGTCCGGCACAGTATCAATCCATAGAAAAGCAAAATGAATAAGAATCTGTTACTACTAATATTTCCTTCTTTATCTCCATTTAGTTCTGGGTACTTTCTAGAGAGGCAAAACTTCTAAGTAAAGACATTCGAGAATCCATCCATGTACATAAAGCCCTGTGTTGAATGAGGAATTAATTTTCCAGATATGAAAAAGGGGTTTCACATTAAGAATGGCCTCCTTTTTCACATGTAGATTGAGAACTTAGAGGGTGAGAACAGGCTACTCCAGTCATGGGTTCAGAGTGCTTGGAAATCTTTTAAAAATCCCTTGGCCTTGAACTGAGCCTGCCTATAGGAGCATGTAGTAGTCCTGCCACTTTCTTTCATTTGTTCATTCATTCATTCATTCATTCACTTATCCATATTCTCATGGATCAATGTGAGAACACCTACCTGCAGACAGATGAAAGAAAGGACAAGGTGAAGGTCCATTAGGGGAAGGAAGAGGAGTAAATACAAACTCACTCTTTGTTCTTTTCACCCCAACGATTACATCTTTTGTTTGATCCTTTGCCATTTTTGAGACAAGGCACATTTCACAGACTAACGTTCATAAAAGTCTTCAAACATTTTCCTTTGGCAGCTGGGTTGCTTTTTTAAAGGGAAGGAAAGAAAAGTCTTGTGACTGGAAAGAAGTACAGAGAAATGGCTTTTCTTTCCTATTTTTTAAAGGTAGTAGAAGAAGTACTCGTAGTACACAATGTGTTAGTAAATAAGATCTAAGAGCTCCTGAATTTTTATTTTGCTTCTCTGTTTAAAGAATATTGAGACAGCAATTTCTTGGAAAATAATTTTGAAATAGGATGTAAACCCTTTTGGAGGTCAGAATTCCTGCTTTGCCCTCAATTAAGTTTATTGTGAGTTTTTAAATGATCTCTAAGTAAAGATTTGAAAAATGAGGGATACCCTTGCTTTTTGAGAGATGAGAAAAGGGAGGAGGGTTTATACTACTAGTACTTGAAAAAAATGTTCATTGTCACAAGCTGCAGTTAGGAATACTCTTCTTTAAAGCAGACAGAATCTTTGTCTTTAGTTGTGATTTAGTTGAGATGAAAACTGGGTGTCCTTTCCCATAGTTTTTGAAAAACACATAACTAACCCTTCAAACTCTTGATCATGGCACACACTTGGTCTGTTTTCTGAAACAGGTTTGACCACAGTAGCAAAGGCAGTGAAAATGCTTTCTACCTTTCAGCATGAAATGTGAAATCTGGATCAAGAGTAGGTCTATGTGACCTAATAGAAGGCAATGCTAATGCAGAAAAACAAAATCATTCACACTCTAGAAGGTTGGCTCATTATCTCAGAAATCTTCTCTCTGAGCCAGATCAAATAAGGATTATTCCGGGTAAGTTTGGTGAAGACAGTGAATTTCCACCTTTCTCTCCCTATTTAACATCCATACTCTAAAAGACTCTCCCCTGTCTTCTATTCATGGAGAGCAGGTAGAGTATAAAGTTCTGTCTCCCCACACCCCTGCAGTTTCCTTATTACTGGGGAGATGTTCTGCTACAGCTCCTGTCCATCTGGCCCTTGAAGTATGGAGTGTTTTGATAAGGTGTTAATAAAAACTGTACCAAGTGCCAACTAGACCTCATAAGCTTGTAACAGAGCAATAGACAAAGACGTCTTGTGGGAAATGTGCATTTTACAAAAATGTGTTGCACACCTACGACATGCCAGATGGTGTTTTCGATCTGGGAATGCAGCAGTGAACAAGGTCCCTGTTCACATGGAGCAGGGATACTGACAGTGATCAAACAAATTAATATATGCTGGGCATTAGTAGATGCTGTGGAGAAAAAGAAAACCAGTCAGTCAGTTAGGGAGAACCCTGGGGTCCGGGGAAGCACTGCTTTATCCAAGGCTGGCAGGAAAGGCCTCTCTGATGTATTTGCGCAAAGACTTGCCCGTGGGTAGTGAGGAGACTGCCGTCAGGGTATCTGTCTGGAGGAAGAGAATTCCAGGCAGAGAAAACAAAACAACTGCAGTGGAGGTGGAAGCCAGCTTAGTATGTCCAAGGGACAGAGAAGAAGCGAGTGTGCAGCAGTGAGCAAGGAGGAAAGCAATAAAATAGGTCTGGGGGTTAGTGAATGGCAGATCGGGTAGGATTCTGTTGGCCTTAGAAGCTGCTAGAAGGTAGGAGATGTATGTAGGGATCCTGGAGAGTCCAGCCATTGTCCCTCGTACCTGGAGTGTGTGTAATTCAGTAGAGCTCTCTTCTGGTAGATTGCTACTTTTGTCATTGAAATGATTAGGATATGAAAACCCTGATAAGGAAAGATAAGATAAGCTATTAACTCCTTATAAGCTAGGAGCCAAAAGCGTGGGTAATTCTTCCCCTCAGCCAGGTATGGAGTACTTAGGCATCTAGCAGTGGGGTGTTTTCCATTTTTGCCAAAAAGTCACTTTCTATGAGCGTGTCTATGTTGACTTTATTTTCAGTGATAAGCAGTTTGGAATGTTGAACTGCATGGTTTTATTTTAAGTAACTGTGTTAATGAATCTTTTCTTTTTTGCTAATTTTTAGTTTTACGTTCATTCAGTCCATTTATAGGTTCCCTCTTCCAATTCTGTACAAGTCACTGTTGGATACAGGTTACAAAGTTGTGTGACAGGACTCGTTTTAGAATTGCAGGCAGAAAGGGAGCATGGGAAAATAAAAGCAGTTGACCAGCTGGGAGGAGTGGGATTCTATCAACTTTTCATTTACATTTGTGTTGAAAATGTGTTTGTAATTGCTTAAAGTTGTTTGCCATAGTGGATTGCAGCTTCTTGTCATTTTCTTAATGTAATGTGATATTAGAATCTTACATTTTGTTTAAGGTATGTACAATTTCTGTCACCTGGGAGTTTCTGTGTTAGGAGACAGACATTTGTGAGTGCAGACATCAAATGTATATACACATCATTTTATTGACACTGGACCACATAACCAGGCCTGAAAACATACTGGGCTTAACAGGGTCTTGCTAGCTATTGGCAGGCATTGTCCAGGTTTATTTTGCTTCACATTACCTGAGACTTGAGCTTTAGTTCGTAATCACCTGGTCTGACTTTACACTAATTAGTTAATATTCTCTTAGCCAGGCACCCACCTGCGGAAAATAGTTATTGGTTTTGTCATTTATGGTTTAGTTCAACTGGACCGGATTTCCTCACCACCTCTGGCTGAAACTGACTGAGAATGAAGAGTTTCACTTGTGGGGAGGAGAAATTAGTAATTTGGGAACATAGTGTGTTTTGTGGAGAAGGGCCTGGTTTTGCTCCTTTCCATTTTCACCCACGGTAGGAATTCTGCAGTCACAGAGGGCGTGAAATTTGGAACATCATGAGGAAGCTGACCTCCTTGACGAGCCATGTTGGGAGTGGAGAGACAAGGATGTAGAACAGGATAAGGGAGGCTGTAGGGCAGCCCGGGATGACAGCACATCTCTGGTCCTAAGTCCAGGTGTCCTTGCACCCTTGCCTCATTTATTTTTATGCCTCTTCAACATGGAGTCCATTCCTGCTCTTCTCTTGGGAGATGAGGGACATGCTCTTGACTTACCAAGTGAGGAATTTGGCGATGGGTATTCAAGACACCATCTTCTCCAAATTCTCCTGCATACTTCTTTCAACTGAATGCACTTCCTAGGTATAATATAGAGTCAGACATTAAGGTCTCTTTTCCACCGTCTTCTAACTTCTAGCTTTAAGGATTAGAATGTTCTGTGGATTAGAATGTTCTGTTTGGTCATTCTGCTAAGGCGGGTCCCATCTCTGATGATGTCCCGGGGATTTGGCCGTTTTGTCCCATGTGTCCTGGGATTTCCCCCTCTTCCCCCCCATGTAAATAGACAATTTACTGCCTAAGTTATAAGACCTTGATATTTCTGCTTTTGACTGGAGTCTATTCTGGAACGATGGTGTGTTGGTTGGGCACTGCAAAATGAGTCAGTTCCTGCAGTTTGGTTACAAGTTCTCAAAAAGTATTTCAGAATGTGGATGTGGTCAGCAGAGTCATTTTCCAGGCATCTAAAAGGAAACCCACATCAACTGTAACAATTGAGCTGTGAACCAATGGCCCTGCACAGCACGATGAGGCCTGCTTTTCCTCAAAGGAAAGCCCGTAGGTGCCCTCAAATCTAGCCTTACTCTACAGAACCAAAAAGAGAATGAATCTTCATGCTTGCAAATCACATTTTAGCTGTTACTGTTTGCACCACCAATGCCATTGAAGTTTTGGCCTTCATTCACTTTTCAAATGTGAACACACGTTGGACATAAGAAATTATTTTGGTAAAATGAAATCTTACAGGATTTGAATATAATTAGTACAGAGTGTGGAATGTGGTTCAGGGACAGCAAGTGGTGATTTTAGCTAATGCACTGAGGAAATACTCAAGGTGGTTTAGGTACCTACAGGGTACATGGAAACACGATTATTTTGTTTATCTATTAAGTTCTGAACCTAGTAGACTTAGCAATACTGATAAAAAAAGGTGAATCTTTTCCAAGCTTTAAATGCTTTTCAAGTTTTGCCATAAATGAGTTCAGCATAGGTTTTAGAAAATGACTGAATTGTTTCATCCTCTTAGGTAAACCCAAGAGTCATACATTTTTTTTAAATATTTATTTATTTATTTATACAAGCACTGGGTACAGTCAGAAGTGCAGGAGGGTGAGAGAATTCACCAGAGCCAGAGCAGGGAGCAGAGCAGGCAGAAGGACTGAAGTACACTGCTGAGGGGAGCAGCGGGCGGCAGGAGAGGTCTGTGCGCCACGTGGGACCCTCCTCCCGTGGCCGGGGAGCAGCCGGGGATCAAACCGATGCTGTAGAGGCTGCGGGCAGCTTCGCAACCCAGCGCTCAACCGCTGCGCCACCGGGGAGGCCCGAGTCATACATTTTTGATTGAGTTCTTAGTTATCAGTTTTGCACCACTTGTTAAAACTAATGTAATTTTCAGTAACAAGAACACAAACAACACAAATACTGGGCAAATGGTTTGAACAGACACTTCATCAGAGAAGATATGAATGGCAAGCACATGAAAAAATGTTCACCATCATTATTCATCAAGGAAGTGTAAGTCAAAAAATGACAATGACAGAGCCCTATATACCTCTTTGAATGGCTGCAATGAAAAAGACTGGCCACACAAATGTTGAAAGTTTATGTAGGACCTAGAACTCTTATCCATTGAGGTGGAACTCTAAGATGATGCAAATATTCTTGAAAACAGTGGGTAGTTTCTTAAAATGCTAGCTATCCCCTTATTATATGATTCAGATGTTCCACTCTTAGAGAAAAGAAAGTTCTGTCTGTACAAAGACCTGTGCATGCATGTTTATGGAAGTTCTATAATCTGTCACTTAAAAGTTGACAACAACGCTAATATCTGTCAACAGGTTCATGGGTCACCAAGTAGTGGCTATACTTATATGGTGGGGTCTGTTCAATGATGATATTCACTGAACCATTGATAGTCAGTAACATGAATAACTCTGCAGTAAATGAAAGAAGCCAGGCAAAAAGTAGTTAGTTTATGATTCCATTTATATAAATTAGAGGAAATGCAAAGAAATTTATAATGACAAGTGGTTGCTTAAGTTAGGGACACTAGGGGTGGCAAGAAGGAGGGATTTTACAAGAACACAAGGAAATTTTAGGACTGGTGGATCATCTCACTATCTTGATTGTGGTGATGGTTTTATGGGCATATACAAATGTCAAAACTTATAAATTGTATACTTTAAATATGTACAGTTTATTGTGTGTTATTCTTCAATTAAAAAAAAAGACGTGGAGCAATCATTATTACAGTAGGTGGAGGGTTTAAAAATGCCCTTATTTGTCAGAAAAAATCATTTATTAGAAAAGAATCTGATGAGATTTTAATGTTTTAGGTATAGAAATAGAAGCTTCCAGTACAGATGAGAAACCAAAGTTAAGCAGTGGACATAGTAGATGTGATTGCTTTAGTTCCTCCTGTTTCTAAGGCATTGAAACAAGAGGTTCAGGAAGTATCTTTATCCATCAGTGTGGGGCCAGCTGCTTGTCTGGCTTATAAGCATTTGCATTTAAACACAACTCACTCACTGTTTAGTACTCATTGTATGATGATGGCTAACACATCTGAAACAGGGTTTAAGTTGCAAAGATAAGACATGAAAATACCATCCACCAATTCTACCATTGTTGGAGAAATAAATCTTTTTGCACAGTATATAAAAACTGTTAAAAGTACTCTCATAAACCTCATTTTGTGGGACCATCTTAATGATCCCATTATAGATGAGATCAAATTATACCCTCGATTGCTTGGGGAGCAAACTAAAACCCAGAGAAGCCAAACGAAATAGATCACAGAGCTTCTTGTACATAGGTCACTCTTCTCCCTACTACGCTGTACAGCTTCCTCAAACTCATGTCATTGAGTGCGTGGCCAGGATCTTGTTCATCAATTTGTCAGGAAATTACTAGAGTTCCTTCCATTTCTATATAAGGTGTTCATGATCCCCTGTAGTCCTGTCTCCCCATCAGTAAATGGATAATGACCCAACCACAGGCATCACAAAGTTGTAATGGTTAAGACTCCTGTGGTAGCTGGACAGTACCTTCCACACAGCAGGTGTCGACATTTTCTACATGATATCACCCTCCTCAGGTCTGATCACTGATGGCGTGGCATTGAGTGAGTCGCTTTGTGAAGACAATAGTTCCAACAAAGGTGGGTGGAACAACATTAAATAGGTTTCTTTCCTGCAGGACTTTTCAGAGCATTTTCTATTTTTATTGAAACTTCAAGAGAAGTACATGGTACATCTACCACATTTTCCAAATTTAATGGATTCAAAGAAATGTTTTTCATGAGTCATCTCTTTGTTTAATACCCCAAAGATCACACTTTGGGAAATGCGTTTTGTCACCTGCTCTTTGATATATTGGTGAAATCACAATTTTCCTGAGAGTTCTGTCTGTCCCTACTGGCACATCTGAAACAAAAAGTGACTTGTTTTCTTGACTGGGTCTTCAGAGTCAAGTTTCTGAAGTTCTTATTCATGATTTTACAATTCATTTAGGTTTATTTTAACCTGAATCACAGGATATAATAAGGGAGATTGTAAGGTTGTTTCTAAGGATAAAACACTGTAGAAGAAATGTCTCATTTTTTTTTTCACCCCTAATCCTGGAGAGTCTGCCCTTTTAACTATGTCCATTTATTCCATCATCCATTCTGTGGCCTATGCAGGTTTTCATAGGGGTGAAATGGAAATAATTAATCAGCACATGTTCTTTTGTTATAGTCTGTTCTCCAGACTGTTGAGAGTTTAACAATCAGGGTAGGACTTATAAGAGATAGAATGTTAGAATGAATAGGAATTATCAGTGAGAAAGCTGAGCAGTTTTTTGATGCAATTGCCTACCAACTCTAGGGATGCGAGACAGGAGAACAAACATGAGGTTAGGGATGTTGAGGTGGGAGGGGGGCCACACAGTTCTGGACTTGTGTGAATTGGAATCATTCCTGAATTGTCATATCTACATAGGATCTCTAGGTGACCCACAGGCTGGAAATACCCCAGGAAAGCTCAGCCTTGTGGTTTGGATTGTTCATCAGGCTCTAAGATTCACTGCTCTTCTGGTATTACTGATTCATGTACATTATATTCTTATTAAGTTGAGGTTTACCCTTCATTTTTTTTTGCTCCTTGTGCTCTACTGTTCTCTCTAAATGAGAAGGTTTTGCCCTTCTTTTTTAACTGAAAATTATTCCTGCAGTACATTGCCATTCATGCTCCTCCGGATTACTCTCCACACACATGTATACAGTCAGCCCTCCATATTTGGGGGTTCTGCATTCAGAGATTCAACCAATCTCAAATTGAAAAAATATACTGTACTCTGTAGTTAAACCTATCTTGGTTGTGTCTATACTGAATATGTCCTTTTTTTCCCCTTGCCATTATCCCCTAAATAATACTCTATACTACTTACATAGCATTTACATTGTATTCGGTATTATAAGTAATTTAGAGATGATCTAGGATGTGTGTAGATCATGTGCAATAACTATGCCATTTTATATAAGCAGTTTGAGCATCTTCAGATACTGGTGTCTGAGCGTGTCCTGGAACCAGTCCCTTGCAGATATGAAAGGGCATATTCTGTGCATATTTTCTTGTCTTCTTTGTGCCTGTCCTTCCAAGGTTGCACTATCCTTTAGTGCCAAGTGCCTCTCCTGACCTCATTCTCCACTCATAGAAAGAGGAACCAGATTTCTCCTGTGTTAACTTAACCATCAATATAAACAGCAGTTTTGTTTCTGTTATTTCCCCTTTCAACCTAGTGATAAAATTTGCCACTGCTGCTCCCTTCACCCCGCACAGGAAGAAAGACTTCCTTCCTTCATCTCTTGACTTGCCTAGGCCTATGAATAATCTTCCCTTTCTCTTGGACTCTGCATTCTCACCTCTTCTAACTTTTTTTTCACTCCCCAGAGTCACCCCCTGTATCCTTCCCCTCCCTTCTGCTTTCCTTCATCTGATAACCTTCTTCTACCACCTAATTAAGAGTGCCTGCCCATGTCACTGTTGCCCCATTGATGGGTGTCTCGGTATTGTGGCTGGTGTTGAACTTCTCTTACACCACTTTCTCCCTAGCTGCATTGACCAACATATCTCCTCCTTGCTCTTTGTTACCTGCAACGGCCTGCCTCTTCACTGACCCGTTTTCTTGTTACATTCCAGACTATTTTGTAGACTGTCTCAAAAATCCATCTCCATTTGTAAACTGAGAACTTGGTCCTTTCCTCTTTGTTATTTTTTAAATATGATTTGAAAGGTTGGCAGAATTTTTCCAAGCACTGAAATTTGCTTACAAAATCATACGTTGTCAAAAACCACTGCAACATAGGCATGAGGCAGTATCAGCCAATAAGGAGAGAAGAAGGAGTCAGGGTAGATATTCTATTGTCAAGAATTGTCGTGGCCCTTGAAGTTTAAAAAGTGTTTGCGTTCTCCTTTTCCTTCATTTAATACATATCAGAACAGTCTTTCTCTATAGATCGCAATGAATTTCCCCATTTTCTCTTTTTTACACAAGTAGAATCCACATTTCATCGTGTTCCAATAAAAACGATATTACAATATAGTTTATTTGAAAACCATCTAAAACAAAACCAAAAAAAATTTGTAGTATATGGATGTTCTTCTATTCTCCTGCTCTTCTCCCCTGCCCCATTATGACCTGTGCAGTTGCTTTGATTTTTTTCATTTACGGATAGCCTTCCTGAGCCCCGCCTATGGTCTCGTCTGTGCAACAAGCTAGGAGGCTTTTCTTTTTGTGTGACATGAGCTTGTATAGGAACATTAGCCCTTAAGACAAATAGCTTGGTCGTATAAGCACCCACAAGTCATATATAGGTACCCTAAAACTAAGGTGGGAAGCAAGTGATACTGGAAAGATAAAGAAATCTAAGAATTTTTTGAAATGGAGATACTCCCCACAGTTTTGGGGTGTTTTTTTCAAGTGTATCAAGTGTGCCAGGTGCTTCACTCGGATTTCATCATTTGACAGATAATTGACCAAATCCAGCGTGCTGTTCTAGTACCTGGGGAATCTCAAACGAATAGGACTCAGCCTTTGCCCTCAACAAGCTCACATTCTCGTAAGGACACACATTTATAAACAAGTAATTAAAAGCAGTTTTGTTTATGTTCCTTGCTGAGGCACAGACTGAGCGATCAGGGAGCCGCCCCTGAGTAGCACGCAGCTGACTTGCCACGGGCTTCTGGGAAGGCCCCTCAGCGCCCTGGGAGAGTCACTTTGAGCTGGGCTCAGTAGTGGGAAAAGAGGAGCTGAGTGAGCACTATGTGGAAGCCAAATATTTGCTCCACTTTCCACCCAGCTGCACTGTGTGATGGATGGAAAGGCAAGGGGGAGACTAAATGAAGAGCTCCACACCACGAGGACACACGGGGACAGAGGAGTTCTGTACAGTGGCGAATGTATGGTGGAGATCTGATTATAATTGAAACCTGTATAAATAAAACCAGTATTAGGTGCATGTGATGGTTTTAGACAGTAACACAAGGCTTAGAAACGATTTAGAAATGTAGACAAACTCCAGTAGTAGTTAGAACAGCAGTGGGTTAATTATAATTAAAGACTTAAGTCAGGAATTCTTAGGGGAGGTGACTGGTTTTTCTTTTATTTTCAGGTTGAGAAAATAATCAACTTATTTTGATACTCTTACTTTTTCTAGCTTATTGATAGAATGCAAATTGTTCTGGCTCTTTTTTCCCTCGCTGATAGGAATCCCTCCTCACTATGCAAAGTGCAGACACTATATGAGCAGAATGTCTTTGGGATTTCTTTCAGAGAGGGAGAGAATGACAGTGATACATTTGCTTGTGGATTTAGTGTAATTAATTCCTGGAACTTGTCCACAAAATGGCTGTTACTTAGGTGAAAACTAGCCTTTTTCTCTGAGTGTTTTTAATGAGTAAAATGATTCATGTTTTCATCCAGTAATTGTTTGAAATTTTTTGGTTTTCGTTGAGAAGGATTAAAGGCATGTGCCTAATTGCTAAATATTTTTTAAAAACTAGTCTGAGTCTGTTTTTATGGGCTGTGAGCGGTTTTGCCTTTAGAAGCTTGCTTTAGGATCTTGTGCCAACTCCATCCCTTCCTAGGCCTGTTCAGACTAGAATTATCTGGCAGGGAACGTAATTTTTTAAAACGAACTTCTTGAGCAGGAACATCTCAGAAAATGTTCACCTCAATCTTCAAGTTGATAAGCAGAGCAATTTACTAAATAGGGGGGTGTGAGGATCAAGTGACCGTCAGCTGGTTTAAATGTTTTGGTCACTTCAGTCACAGGATCTCAGGTATGCAAGAACTGGACGGGCTACAATCTCGTGCTTGGTTTGGGGAGACCCTGGCTCAAATCCTCTAACATAACACAAAAGGAATCCAGGTTCACCAGAACACACTTAATTAGATAGCTGCATTAAAAAAGGTTGTTTCGCTGGCATCATCTCTCCCCATGACACACTATGTGTACTTGTGTGCATTTTCTTGGATCATAGTTAGAGTTAATTAGACTTTCTGTTCTTAACCATGTAGGAGGCAGTTTGTTCATTTTTTTGGTAAACAGCCTTATTTCAGTATAATTGCTATACAAAGAGCTGCATATATGTAATGTGTACCATTTGATGAATTTGGACATAGCGAACACCTGATACCCTCTCTCCAATCAAGGTGATAAATGTAGCCAATACCTCCCAAAGTTTCCTTGTGTCCATGTGTGTATGTGGGGGTGTGCATGTGTGCATGGTAAGAACACTTAACAGAGATCTGCTTCCTGGGTGGCAGCTTTTGTTCACTTCTAAAGTATGACTAGTAGAATAGCATACTGTGTGTGTTCTGTCAAATCCATAAATATATTTTAAAAGTTGATTATATTCCTATTTTATTATAGAATGCTGTAGGTACATGCACTAAAATATGTGAAGTATCACAGATGGAATTGGAGGGACATCCAGAGCCAAACTTGACAATTCTTACTTGGTTAAGTTAGCATTCTGGCAGTGCCATGAACTGGTTCATCCATCTTCACTTATTTCCACATACAGTGCTTACATTCAGAATTTCTTTCCAAAAGCTACAGTTTCTAAAGTTAGGGATACTTTTGGAGGCCGTAATAGAATTGTCTGGATAATTCCTTAAAAAGGCAGAGGAAGTTTACTCTTCCTTTAGTTGAGTGATCCACGAAGCAGCATTTCTTTATTTCTAGTGAAACTCTGATGAGAATGTCACTTTGTATCTGTCATCTTAGTTTTGAATACCAGTGGTTTTCTTTTCTTCTTAATATGGTTTATAGGTCACCCCCTGCTCTAATTCTGGAGGGTAAGCGCTTCAGATTCTAGGTTAACATTTCAAGAAGTAAGTGGTCTTTATCCAAGTTCCATTCAACAGCAGGTGGCAGGCTTAACTTCTAATCTGCCTTTTCCTCTCTTTAAACTTTCTCCCATTATGCACACTTAAATGGTCTTTAGCCAGAGTGAACAGGATTTTCTTTTTATCAGTTCTTACTGTTTTTATGTTGTTTGTTTGCATTGGAATAGGACTTCAGCAGCTAGAACATTGGTTATAGTCCTGTTGCCTGCCCCCCACGCTTGGTTGTCATCTTAATTGTTAGATGGTAGACCTGCAGAATGTTACCTTTCCAGTTGGACCCTATTTCTTTTCTTTGACTTCTGTTTATAAATTTCAAAAAAAGATTAATGGTCAACAGTCATTGTTACAGTCTGTGCTCTAGCCTTAAAATTTTTAGTACACTTTGTATGTACTCTTGGTAATTGGTCACACTAGAGAGTAATCTTTAATAAAATTTGAGTTGGAGTTTTCCCTTCTTAAATAATTTTAAAAATGTGTGTGGGGGGGTCATCTTCATTTTATAACTTTTTAGGTTTAGAAAGATTTCAAAGATAGATGGGACAAGCTTTGAGAATAAAAAACTAAATCCAATTGAATCCAAGTGTAGACCAAAATTTATAAAAGACAATCCTCTGGTTTTTGGCATTGAAACCAAGCAAATGAAACCCTTGCCTCGCTTTGTTAAGTCTTAACAACAAAGTCTTGTACTTTTATAAAGTAGAGCTATGAACATTTGGTTTTAGTGGTTTATGAAATGTAGATCTATAGGTTCTATAAATGCTTTATTTTACATTAAGGGTAAGATTCAGTCAGACCTGTACAAAAAGTCTTTTTTCCCCACTTCAGTGTTCATGCCTTGGCTTCTTGGGCAATGCCAAAATATACTTCATATATGGAATTGGTTTTAATTTATTTAAAAGGCAAGAAAATATGCAATCAAACAAAAACCTACTTTACTTCTCCTTGTAAACTCTATGCTACTCCTCTCCTAACAACTAACCACCTGGTGAGGCACTTTTTCTACAGCTTGACAAATGGGTTCCCTCCTAAAATTGGACATATGTGGTTAAGTAGTTAAATCATTCCCTTAAAAAATTTATATATTTAGAGCTCCCAGAAAGCTGGTCATCTTTTCTTGTAACTAACACATTTTTTTTTTAAAAGCCACTTTGCTTGGCAATAGATACTTAAGTGTCATTCTGTAGATCTGTGGTCCAGCTGCATTTGCAGTCAATTTGTACAAATTTAAAGTTCTAAATAAAGCTTTCCATTTGATGATAATCCTTTCTAAGTGATAGCCGAAGCATTTGAAATTCATTAAAAGGTCGGATTCTGAAATGGTGTATACTTGGAGCAAAGTTGCAAAGACATTTGTGTTCTAGAATAATTATAAGAGTTGAAAACAGTAATTGGCCACAGTAGGCATATGCTGATGTAAGACTGCCTTCTGCCAGACACCAGGCTGTGTCCTGCTTTGGGGCCATTGGTCTGACTCTTGCCTCTCGCCCTGGAGTGTTCCTTCTCACCCCAGGTGTGTGCACAGTTCACCTCCTGCAGGGATCTGCTTTAGTGTCTGTGCCCACATGCAGGCTTCCCTGACCACGTTTTTGTCTTTCCCTACCAGCACCTGAAATCTTAGGCTCTTCCTTCCATGAATGCAGGGACTTTATTCAGTGATACACCCCCAGTTCCTGGAATAAAGTGTGGAGGCAACACTCAATAGGCATTTCTGGGATGAATGCATGAATCAATAGGAAGACATTGATTCTCAATTTTTTGCACCTATGTTGCATTATGACAGGAAAGCATACTGGACTGCTCTTGCTGTGAATATTTTGTGGCATTTTTTTATTTGGCATTTTAGACATTTGGCAGAAGTATATCTTCCCCAATTTATAGTAGGAAACAATTTCTTTACTGCCATTTATTTTGCATATGGGTATCACTGCTGGATTACCCAAATTAAAGTGGGATAAAGCAAATAAAAGTGCTCCATGGACACACAAAAAATGGTAAATTGTTTTTTGTGTGTGTGTATTGCTTGCTTATTTTTTGTATTCCATATTCCATTTTACTGAAAAACACATCAACTAATCAATTGTAGATTTCCTCACAACCTTGAACACTCCAGAATGGCAGGGGATTTCATCTTTGTTCGCTGCTGGATCTCCAGGGTCTGAGAAAGTATCTGGCACATTATTGAACATCACTATTCAATATGTGTTGAATAAGTAAATCAATCTAGACGTTGTTTTCAACTGCATGCTTGGGAATATGAATAAAGAAAATAATCAAATAAAGTAAATGTGCAATTGAAATACCTTGATACCATTTCCATGTAAGTGTCCTGGATTAATGACTTCTCTTTCCTTCCACAGAGCCCCTCCCCAGAAAGCTGCTGATCATATAGCTACTGGAATGTGTGGTGCCCTCAATGGCTCAGTAGCCAGTGTAGATCCTGTCTATTGTATTCAGCAGCTACATCTGGCTACTGGGTCTCTGATGGCATCTTCTAGTTCTCTTGGTGTCCTTGAGCAAGGCCATTTGGCAGTCCTTAATATTGAAAGCTTTATCTTGATTTACACACGCAGAGTTAAGTTCTGGGATGGTAAGTCTTGTTACTAGCTGCCACTTAGGAACAATCACAGTTTTATGAATGATGAAGTATATTTGATTTCAACACCACAATGGGAAGGAATCTGAATATTTTATCCATGGATTGTTTTCCTTTTTCTTCCACCTATGGAAAATATTACTCACCAAACTATTTATCTACCTATGTCTACTGTCTATCTATCTATCTATCTATCTATCTATCTATCTATCTATCTATCTATCTATCTATATCTCCCTTCCTTCCTCCCTCCATCTGTCATCTGTCATCTGGCCACAAAACCATCTACCTATTGACCTATTTCAACCCATCCATCCAGCTCATATAATTACATCCATCTTTTTCATCTCTTGACTTTTAGATGGCATTCACAAAATAACTTGATGACTATATAATAACAACTTGATGCTATGACAGTTAAAGGAAATTTTACTTGTGGAAGAGGCAGCAGTGCATTCTGACTTGTGATTGTCTTTTACCTGGGTTGAAGATGATAAATATCAGAAACTTTTATTGCAGCAGACAATTGTGTTGAAATCATATGAGGGGAGGACTTGCAGGCCCAGCCTCCAGGTCTGGGGCATGAACCTGGCATACAATGTAGATTTCTGTGTTTAATGAACAACAGCTACATTGTCTGCTGGGTTTCAGGCTACCTGGAAACATATTCTCCATGGTCTGCTCATCAATGTTTTGGAATAATTGTTTTCTGGGATGCATAAGCCAGTGGGATTTATCTTTGAACAGAGAGCAGAAACAGGACACCACGAAAGCTGATCACCATAGCAAAGAAAGATTTTGTTAGGGTTTCATCCAAGGTGGTCAAATACACCAGCCTAGGAAACTGAAGGAGACAGGGTGTAATGCCATCCTTCCTGCTTTCTGTCTCAGTTCTCAAAGATTGACCATCACATCTGTTATTATTAATTATTATTTGACTTCCTTTCATAATCACTACAGAAGGCGTAGCACCTGTGGGCCTAATCACCCTGCCCTGCTACCTTATCATTCCTACTCACTTTGGCTTCTTGTCCAGCTGCAGAACCTGATTTATTTTTTCCCCCTTTGTCATAGCCCCCTAACTTTTGTGAATGACTCTCAGTCTCAGCAGAATCTGTATCTCTCACTCTCCCAACATCCCAACCCATTATTTGCTCCTTGAAAGTGAACTCTGAAATTTAGTTTACTGGATTTTTTTTTTTACCTTATTTGACCATCTTTAATGAAACTATAAGACGAGCAGCTTTCTTATGGAATTACAGAGAACTTCTTAAGATAAAACATCAATTTGCAAGAGAAAGGGAAAGAAAGAATGGAAATAATTTCTGAAAAAAAACTATTTTTACATTAGGTTTTGCTTGTCTCCTGGTAAATGAATTTAATTCTCTAAATGTTAAAAAAAAAAAAAACCAACAACCTATAATGTAAACTATTCCATTCTCAATAACTTTTTAGGGAGGGTTATAAACCTTTGGCTATGTTATGAACTGGAAATTTATAGTAAGATATCATGTATTTTAGATTAATATGGATTAGCAGATGTAAAGTAGAATATGAATATGAGGAGGGGCCTCCCCAGTGGCCTAGGGGTTAAGTCTCAGCACTGTCACCATGATAGCCTGAGTTCGATCCCCAGCCAGGGAACTGACCCACATGGCGTAGCAGACCTCTCCTGTCTCGCCTCCTGCTCCCCTTGGCAGTGTATTTCAGGAAATACGCTTGTTTTGCTCCCCAGTCTGTCTCTCCTCCTGCACCTCTGGCCCACACACCAGTTCTTCTATGCAAAAACAGATAAAATTTTTTAAAAAAGAAAAATATGGATATGAGGAACACAAACATAATGTATGTAGTACATTGATGGTAGTGATAAAATGCATTTTTGTCATCCCATGCTGAATTCAGTGAAAATAAAGCTAATGACTTGGAAATTTTAAAAGATTGTGGGGTTTTTTTTGTGTGTGTGTGACATGTGTGGTTCTTTTGGTTCCTTGTCCATCAATCAGTTCATCGAATGTTCTGTACCTGAGCCACAGGTCCTTGCCCTAGGAAGAAAAAGTCATTCCGCTTGAGGTGTTTGACATTGTTTGAGGAATGAGTGAGAAAGACCTCTGGGTGACATGGTCATGTTCAGTAAATCTGAGAGGTGCTCCTATACTTCCAAAATACCAACCATAATGTAAGCAGGGATCTCCCTGGTGGTGCCGGGGTTAATGTCTCGGTGCTATGGAGCAATTGCCAGCCACTGCAGCACGAGTTCGATCCCCGGTTGGCCAGGGAGCTACCCACATGGCAGAGCAGACCTCTCCTGTCTCGCCCGCTGCTCCCCTCAGCAGTGTATTTCAGTCAGTCTGCCTGTTCTGTTCCCCACTTTGTCTCTGGTGAATCCTCACCCCCACCCCTCATCTCTGGCCTACCCCCCAGTTCTTGTATGCATAAATAAATCTTAAAAAAAATTTCTTAAAGAAGTAACCAGCATTACCTCAATAAAATAAAATACTAAGTTGTGATTTTCAAAGGGAGAGTGTTCACTCCCATACTCATGACACTCTTTGAGCCCCTTTGACTGTGTGGTGTGAAGAACTCTCTAGTTAGTTTTTCCCTCTGAAGTCCAATGTGCCAGTATTTACTTGATCCCCAAAATAGCTCTGAAGGTGCAAAAGAACAGAACTTGTTTTCTCACATTTTCTCTCACTCTGGGACCCAGGAAAGAATGGATGAACATTGGTGTGTTGGCTCCTCCTAAAAGAGGCACAGCGAGCTGGTTATTTTTAAAAAAGAACTTTTCAATTGAAAGTAATTTCAGACTTGAAAAGATAACACAAAAACAGTGTTGGTGGGAATGTATAATGGTGCAGTTATTGTAGTAAAATTTGGAAGTCTCAAAAAATTAAGCAGTTACCATATGATTAAACAAGTATACTCCTCGGTATACACCCCAAAGAATTGAAAACATACTTTAAAAATGTAAACTGGGCCTCTCTGGTGGCTCAGGGGTTAAAGTCTTGTGCTATCAACCTATAGCCAACCCATGTGGCAAGAGTTCAATCTTGGCCAGGGAGCTGACCCACATGGCACAGCAGAGCTCTCCTGTCTCCCCGCTGCTACCCTCAGCAGTGTATTTCAGTCAGTCTGCCTGTTCTGTTCTCTGCTCTGTCTCTGGTGAATCTTATCACCCTCCGCACCTCTGGTCTACACTTCAGTTTTTACATGCATAAATAAATAAATAATTTAAAAAAAAGTAAACTTATACATACATGTTCGTAGCCACACTACTTCTATTCACAATAGCCAAAAGGTGGAAACAACCCAATGTTCATCAACTGATGAATGGGTAAGAAGTGACAACATTCTTACAATGGAATATTGCTCAGCCATAAGAAGAAAGTACTGATACGTGCTAAAACATGGATGAACCTTGAAAACGTTATACTAAGTGAAATAAGCCAACCATAATAGGCCATATATTAATCACATCATGCCATTTATATGAAATGTCCAGAATAGGCAAGTCTAGACAGACACAGTCTAGACAGACACGAGTGGTTGCCAGGGTCTGAAGGAAGGAGGGGAATATGGAGTGCCTGGGCTTTTTGGAATTACTCTTCTGGTGATGGTTCAACTCTGAATATTCTAATCACCGAGTTGTAGGCTTGAAGAGTGAATTTTATGGTAAGGAGAAAGACAAATACTGGAAAGTGTCACAAGTGGAATATAGAGAAATTAAAGGGTCAGAGAAAATTGAACTTCAAAAATCTAACCTTTGAAAGCTGATGGAACTGAGGAGTCCAGGTGAGGGGTGTAAGCAGAATGGGGAGGGAGCACCATGATCGCACATGAAGGGAGGATGACGCTCTACTCCCAAAATATAAACTGATACAAGCCAACATTACCTCAATTAAAAAGACAATAGATTAAAAAAAATACAGTGTTCATATACTCTGCCAATTTCCCAGGCATTAACCTCTTAGGTAACTATAGTCATAAAAATCAGGAAATAACATTGATGTGACACAATAATCTAAACACCTTGTTCAGATTTCACTATTGTCCTATTTCTGGGTTAAGATTTAATCTGAGACCCCGTGTAATGTCTCTAGTGTCCTGTAACCTGGGACAGCCTTTGTCTTTCATGACTTTTACATCTTTGTAAAGTACAAGTCATTTATTTTTCAGTGTCCCTCAATTTAGATTTCTGTGGTGGTTCCTTCTGCTTAAATTTGGGTTATGCATATTTGGCAAGAATACCATATTGTGTGCTACTTAGCATATCATTTTAGGAGGCACATTATGTCAGTTTGTCTCACTATTGCTAATGTTAACTGATCATTTGCTTAAGTTGGTGTTGGATTCTGGTTATTTATACTTACTTTAAAAAAACCTTTTTATCACCATCCTGTACTCCAATTTCCCATCACCACCTGTAGTTAACTATGCTGAGCATAATTTCTATATTCTGAAAAACAGATCTTATCTTAGTATCCAGCTATTTTTAATTTAGATAAGTGCTATTGTGTTATTTGTTTCTTTTGTTATTAAACATTTTGGTTTTAAGGTCAATCCATATTGAACGCTGGGCTCCACAGAGTACAGCTGCCACATGCCAACTATGCCATTTTCAGTGATGCATCTGAAATGGGAAACTGTTCCTTGTCACCACAGAAAACATTGTAGTAAACTTTTCTAATGCATGTTTCCTGGATCAGCTCAGGAAATTATTTGGAATACATAAGGTGAAGTGAAGTTGTTGGGTCATTGGAGATACACACAAAAAACACACTCCTTACAATGGTCTGATCAGCCTATGCTCCCAGCATAGTATATATAGCTTACAGGTTATAGATTTACATATATAATAAAAATTCCACTCAATAGCAACATAATACACATCCTTTCCAAGTGTACATGGGACACTCAACAGAAAAGACCATATTCTGGGTCATAAAGCTTGTTTTTATTTAAAAGGATTAAAAACACAGGGTATTTTTTCTGACTGCAACTAATCTAAATTGGAAATAACATATTTGGTGAACCCCTCAATATTTGAAAAATAAACAACACTCATCTAAGCAGTCCAGAAATATAGAGAGAAATCAAATGGGAACTATATTTTGAACTAATGAAAATACAGCACATCAAAGTTTGATACAGTTAAAAACAATGCTTAGGTGGGAATATATAGTTTTAAATATATTAGAAAAGATGAATGGTTCAAAATCATTTATCTGAAATTCAACCTAAGAAGCTAGAAAGAAGCATAAAGTAAACCCATATAAGGAAAGAACAAAGAACAGATACCAATACAATAGAAAAAAAGAGAAAAAAATAAATTTAGCCAAAACCTCGGTGTTTTCAAAAGCTTTTGAAAAAGATCAATGAAATCGAAAAATCTTCACTAGATTGATCAAACAAAACCAAAGCACAAGTTATATGAGAAATGGAAAGGTGGTTACTGCCGATCTATAGACGTTAAAGTCTTGCTATTCTATGAAGGTGGACTATGGGTACTTTGGTGGTGGGAGTGCTATGGTGACATAGAAACAACGATGTAAACCAATGTTATTGCAGCACAATATAAAAAATAATATATTGCTATTGAGCAAGATGCATCCCCAAGCTTTTCTTTTTTGAGTTTGACTTATATCCTTATGCTCTTCATTTTCTGTATAAATGTTAGATGAACTATATTGTGCCTTCTATTTACAATAGCTAAGCTTTGGAAACAACTAAAATGCCCAAAAATAGATGACTGGATCAAGAAGATGTGGTACATATACACCATGGAATACTACTCAGCAATCAAAAAAGATAAACACATGCAATTTGCTGCAACATGGATAGAGTTGGAAGGGATCATGCTCAGTGAAATAAGCCAGAAAGAAAAAGAAAAATACCAGATGGTCTCACTCATAGCAGGAATTTAGAAAACCTAAATAAGGGACCAGGAAAAAGAATATAAGAAAGAAAAAATCAAAATCAACAAACAACTATGAACGAGAGACACAATATGGGGGCAGGAGGGGAAAGGAGGGATTGGAGTCAAAATAAGGGGGTTGCAATTGTATGGGGAATATAAAAATAAAATTAAAAAAATATATTGTGCTTTAAAAAATCCACCTTGGATTTTGATTGGAATTGTATTAAATTTATAAATATATTTAGAATGAATTGAGATCTTTATAATATTATATCTTCGCATCAAATAAAATGAAATGTCTCTCCTTTCATGTTCATCTTTTGTAGTCAGTAAAATTTTCAGGTTTTTTCCCTAGAAAAAAGTATTCCTAATTTTTAAAAATTTTTATGAATAATTTTTATTTCTGATGTAGAGAAATGTGTTGACTTTTATAGGTTATGCTTATATCTGACAACTTTGTTGAGCTTATTTATTAGATCTAATAGTTTATACCCTGTTGACTTTTCTAGGGAAAAGAACTTATCTGAAAATACTGATAGTTTCATATATTTTTTTCTAATACTTAACCTCATATTGCTTTTTCTCTATTTATGTCTCTGACTAGCATTTCAGTACCATTAGTAGCAGTTTTAGCAGATATCTTTGTTTTATTCCAGGTTTTAAATGGAACATATTTCAATTTTCTATAATAAATATGTCATTGGTGAATTTTATTAAGAAAAACCACTTTTATCCCTGCTAAATTGTTAAATTTTTAAATAAATATTGAACTATATGAAATTATTTTTCTACATCAATTGAGATAATATATGATTTCTCTCCTATAGTCTGTTGTAAATTATCCTTTTTGTTCCTGGTATAAACATAATCTGTTTTTGTTGTTATACTTATGTTAAAGTTAGCCAAAGTTTTCTTCAGGAATTTTGCATCTATATTCAAAAGTGGAAGGGATCTAGATTTTTTTGGTATATATATTATACTTCAATATGAAGCTTCCATAAATTTTTTTAAAATCCCATGATCTGAGTAAAGAAATTGGGAACTAGTGACTGAAGGTCTTTGAGATTCCAGGAAACATCTGAGTTCTCATCAACCATGAGAACAGATGATGTCTTAGTGAGGCAGGCTCCTAGCTCAGCCTGTTCCCTATTCATTTAACATATTTCACCAGTGTAGGGTAAGGTAAAAATTATCAGGCTTTTCTGCCCTCCCACCATTAGGATGGATGACGGAACCCTGCGGTCCCGAATGCATGCCTGATGGCCGGCACCTGGAGTAGGGTGTGGGCATAGGTAGATGGGACTCACCTGGGCTAAGACTGGGCTTTTTAAGGGTGGTGTCACGGGCGGTGTCTCGGCCAGCAGAAGCCGAGAAACAGAGCCATGAGAAGAGCAGAGAGAATGTGAGAGAAGGTCGGAGAGCCCAGAGTGAGGACTTGCTGGGGGCTGGGAGGCCTGCCAGCCTCCCGGCCCCCAAGCACCCCTGCCTGCCAAATGCCTGGTAAACCTAAATAAAAGACCTGCAAAAGCCACTGAGGACTCTGACTCCTCCTTCACCCGGTCTGCTGGATCAGAAAACCTGCCCTGTGTCCTTCCTGCCCCTACAACCAGGTTTTAGTTAAAGGGTAAAGTGTTGAACTGTTTCAATGTGCATATTTAAAATGACTCAATGGTAGTTTTGATTTGCATTTCCCTGATTACAAGTGGTGTTGAACATTTTTTCATATGCCTGTTGGCCATTTGCATTTCCTCTTCACAGAAGTTTCTTTTTAGCTCTTCTGCCCATTTTTGGACTGGATTATTTTCTTTGTTTTTGTTGAGTCTCATCAGCTCTTTGTAGATTTTTGTGATCAGTCCTTTATCATTAGTGTTGTGTGCAAAAATGTTCTCCCAGTCGGTGGGGTTTCTCTTTGTTTTTGTTATTGTCTCTTTTGCTGTGCAGAAGCTCTTTAATTTGATGTAGTCCCAGCTGTTTATCTTTGCCTTCACTATCACTGCTTTGGGTGATGTGTGTGTAAAGATGTCTTTGATGTGCATGTCATGTAGTGTTTCGCCTATGGCCAACAGGCATATGAAAAAATGTTCAACATCACTTGTAATCAGGGAAATGCAAATCAAAACTACAATGAGATACTATCTTACACCAGTGAGAATGGCACATATTTAAAAAACTAGCAACAACAAATGTTGGCGAGGTTGTAGAGAAAAAGGAGCTCTCCTGCACTGCTGGTGGGAGTGCAAACTGGTCCAACCACTATGGAGAGCTGTGTGGAGATTTCTGGACCTACTAAACATAGAGCTTCCATATGATCCAGCAATTCCACTCCTAGGTATTTACCCAAAGGACACAGAAACATGAATTCCAAAGAACACCTGCACCCCTATGTTTATAGCAGCACTGTTTACAATAACTAAGCTTTGGAAACAACCCAAATGCCCAAAAATAGATGACTGGATCAAGAAGATGTGGTACATATACACCATGGAATGTTACTCAGCATTCAAAAAAGATAAACACATGCAATTTACAGCAACATGGATGGGGCTGGAAGGGATCATACTCAGCGAAATAAGCCAGAAAGAGAAAGAAAAATACCAGATGGTCTCACTCATAGCAGGAATCTAGAAAACTTAAATAAGGGACCAGGAAAAAGAATAACTATAAGAAAGTAAAAATCAAAATCAACAAACAACTATGAACCAGAGACACTCTATGGGGGACGGGGGGTGGGGAGGGGAGGGATTGGGGTCAAAATATGGGGGTCGCAATTGTATGGGGAATATAAAAATAAAAATAAATAAATAAAATGACTCAATGGGATTTCTTAAATGAGTGAAAATACATCTAAAGCAACTGTTCAAACAAGTGAGGTAGATCTAAATGCCCTAGTAAGAAAGAGCACCCAACACCCATTAGTAAGAAGTGTGCGATGTGGTGTTGCTTGTGTAACATCACATCATTTGCTGTTTGTGTGTATGCATGACAATTGTCTGGAAACATACCCAACAAAGTAGTTACATTTTAGAAATGGGTAGAGGGAGGGTGACTTGCTTTTCATATTATATCTTCCTGTCTTGTTTGAAATGTTTTAATCCTGTAGTTGTATTACATTTATATAAATCAAAAGGGAAAGAAGTTCCCTACGTATATAATTTATAAATGCCTTACATATGTGTGTCTCCGATATACCAACCTATCACCTTCTTAATATTTGAGAGTTATTTATTTAGGGCAGGAAAGGGAGTAATGATGTTGCGTTAGAGAGGCCTCCAGAGTTGAATGCTGCACATTTATGTGGTGAGGTTAAGATCCACTGAATATCAGTCAGAATCCCACAGTGACAATTACCTGTCTCAGGGTTGCAAATTGCAATGCTGACACTGAGCTCCCCTCCACGTTGGTGTGGATTGTTGGTGTTAGGTGGGCTGAGCTGGTGTGTTCAGACCCATCACCCCTATAAAGAAATCCTGATTTGAAAGCGCCTGACTGATGATGAATTACTTATCACATTTCCATAAGCAGGACAGCGCATACAAAGACTTCATTACTCCTTGCTTGGCATTTATTTCATTCGGCTATTTTCATTAGGTTTGGATTTGGTTTCATTGAAGTAATGTAAAAAAAATGTTAGCAGATCATAATCCCAGGTAAAATCAGCTCCTTCCCCATCTCCCATTATAAAAGTAATAACATCCAATGTAGGGAAAATACAAAGAAGAAAATAAAAACCCAACCACTAAGTACAGTTTGATATATATGTTCCCACTCTTTTTACCTATGAATATATTTTCACATTTCACATATTGGTTGGTGTTTAGATTTGCTTGCATCCTATTGTACACCATTTCCCATAAACTATTTTTCTACAACATGACTTTTGTCTATTTAATATGGTTGTCCCATAATTTATTTGAACAATCTTCTGTTATTAGAAATTACATAATAGCAATTTTAGTACTATAAATTATGCAGACATACGTAAATATGACCCATTTATCTTGCCATTTAAAAGGATTCTTAGAAGTAAAACTGTGAGTTTCAAAGATACAAATATTTCTAATCTTTTAATGCAAGTTTTTTCTCTGAGAAAGCTGTGCGGACCAGCAATCTTAGAAACCCTGTGAGTTCCAATTCCTCGCTATCTTATCACTGTAATAGTTTTTACATCTTTATCAATTTGCAGATAGAAATGTTGTTTTGGTTTAATTTGGATCTATTTGATGATTAGTGAGGCTGGACTTATTTTTATGAACATGACCTTGTCTTTGTATTATCAAGTGTGTGGTCAAATAGTAGATACACTCTAAATAATTCAAGAAGTACTGACTGATGTTCTACTGAAATTTCCTTTTGAAAAGAATTCTTGGACATCTACATTTAAAACGTACTCTGTTGCTGCAAAATATTATCTCAGAATTCTGTTCTCCTTCCCCCTGGTCTAATAAGGGTGTCCTGATAAATGGAAACATTAGCTCTTTCAGTAAAAGCTGGGAGGTCTATAGACACATTTTTATGGAAGAGCCACATGTACTGATTTGAAGTGCACTTGATTCTGTTTTACAAGCATTCCCAAGGGTACACATTTTAAGAGTAGAACCTCTTTTTTGTGTACAAATTGTGGAAATTGCAATCGAATTATCTAGCAAGGACACAGATTTTTTGGCAGATGTGGTATATTTTTGTCTCCTAAGAATCTTCCATTTTGCTTGATGGCATTTAGCAGCAAATCTTATAAATAACAATTTGCATACAATTTCAGATTCTAATACTAATGTACTTAGATAGCCCAGGCCATATATAATAACTGGACTCAAAGATCCTACATTATTTATCTTAAGCAAGGTAAAATATTCAACTCCTGAGATAATTTGCTGTGTTTATGACTATTTATTGCCAAATTACCAGGAATGTGCTGTCGAAAAGAGGCTATTAATTGTAACCATCTTCTGTTAATAGAGACAATAAGTTGCAATTAATCCACAATGGTTAGGGGAGTATTATTTTGGTTAATTGAATAGGATATTTATCCCACGTGGGACATGAGTTTTCAACATTTTAAAATTCAGCAGGATGTTCTCATCACTAAACTTTAAATTGTTTCCATTTTTAATTTAGAAGACATCAGCATTATGAGGTTCCTCACAAGTGTGTACTAATCATTAATCTTAATCGTATAGCATTCTAAAAATATTAGATTAAATGTTTTCACCATCTTCTTCTCCCCTTGATATCAGCTTGCTGTCATTTGTTGAAAGAGATGCGGAGAGATTGTTTTCATAGTTATTTTATCACAGTTTGTGTTCCAGAAACCCAGTTTACTCTACATCATTTTTGTTAGCCTCCCACAAATTTTGAAATAAGGATTTTTTAAATAGTTTATTCAGTTGGGTCTTATTAATCTTAATTAACCTCTCATTTAGAAAGGTGATCTAGCAGATACCAAGAAATGCAATCATGTTGTATTTATTCTAGCTTGTAGCATATAATCTTTTTAAACCGTTTATTTTTGTCACCTAATTTTCACACATGCTAATCAATAACTTGTGTTAACTTTGTAGAAGGAAATTGCAGTACCTTAAATAGTATGCCTACGTAGTCATGAATTCTTATTTTACAAATTGTTCTTTTAAAAAGGTTCAGTTTTTAAAATTGTAGTTTAATTTTGAAAAGTCATGGGAGAATTTGCATAATTTAAGAGGCAATCAGATCTCTAAAACTTATGACCTTCCCTGACCTTCACCCCTCAACTCTCTTCTCCCTCAGCATGCCCCACTCCTCAGAGACAATCTCCTTTTGGTATTTGCCTCTGTATTTCTAAATAAAATTATTACAAGTTTACTTGCTGATTTTTCGTGCTATAAGTTGTCTTCCATCCCATAAAACTCCACTATCTTTCCCCTATTTTATTAATGTAGCCACATAGAAACTCCGCTGGAACAATAGTCAATGTTTAATTATTATGACTGTTAATTAAAAACTAGCCACAGCTGAGCCATGAAATATACTATGATATTTTCCTTAGTGTATAATTATTTGTTGTCCCTGGCATAAAGAAATTTCCTGTTTGTTTTGTTTATGTAGTTTTCTCTGTGCCCACATATATTTCACCCCAGATTCGCCTTCATCCTTACCCTCAGTAAGTTTGAATGAATATATTAGATATACTACTGATTTAGACTTCTCATCAGGTAAGTCTCTCCCATGAGTTCTGATGTTTAATATGGACATTTTGCTCCAATGACTTGCCTAACTCTGTCACCCTAGACTCTCCCTAGGTACAGTCTTTGGTATTTTTTGTCTCTTCTGTTTTTCTTTTTTTTATAGAGGCATGTTTTACTTATTTATTTATTTGTTTGTTTTGTTTATACATGCACTGGGTACAGTCAGAAGCACGGGAGGGTGAGAGAATTCACCAGAGCCAGAGCGGGGAGCAGAGCAGGCAGAAGGACCAAAGTACACTGCTGAGGGGAGAAGCGGGCGGCAGGAGAGGTCTGCACGCCATGTGGGACCCTCCCTCCGGTGGTCAGGGAGCAGCCGGGGATCGAACCGGCGCTGCAGAGGCTGCGGGCAGCTTCACAACCCAGCGCTCAACCGCTGCGCCACCGGGGAGGCCCTATTTTTTGTTTCTTCTTGACTTGGTTTTTTAATTGTGTTTTCTTATATCTTCCTCTTTCAAGGTTTACTGGTATTATTTATTTATTTATTTGTTTGTTTATTTATTTATTTAGTTAGTTAGTTAGTTAGTGAAAATATCCCCAATAGTATCCCAAGAAAGAGGGCATGGGTGATAAAATTTTTGAGACTGTATGTGTTTTATTTTGCCCTCATACTTAATTCATAGTTTCACTGCTTGTGGAATTCTAGTTTGAAAATTCTATTTTCTTCAGGTTTTGATGACATTGTTCCATTGTTTTCTAGCTTCCAGCATTGCTATAGAAAAAATGAAATGCCATGATTCTTGATCTTTTATATGGAAACTGGGGACTTTTTTCGCCATTTGTTTCTTTCTGGAAAGATCTTTCTTTTTCACATGTGATTTAAAACTCTGCCTTGATGTGTATCTTTTGTTCTCAGCTGTGACAAGCCTTCTCAAACTGGACATTCATATCGTTCAATTTTGGGAAGTGTTCTGGAATTGCTTTGTTGGTGATGTTATCCTTTCTGTTTTTCCCTGCTCTGTGTTTGTGGAACAGGAATGGGAGAGAGGAATAGCTATTGCTCTTCTCCATAAGTCTTATATATCTATTTTCCTCTTCAACTATATATATATATATATATATATAATCTCCTCCCAAAACTTAAAAGAAAACCCTAAACTATAAATAAGAAAAACAACTAATACCTTTAAAAAGGGAACAATCCATAACAGTTAATAATTCATCAAAATACCTCAACAAATGATTTAAGATAATTAAATTTTGTTCTACAAAATTAACTCAGTTATTAAGATCTGGATCTCTGGAATTGGCCCTTGGCTTATGTTTTTTCACTTATTTTTAATCTCATATTTTTTGTTCCATTTTCTGAGAAATTTTCTTAATATTATCGTCCTAACATTTTACTGAATTTTTGTTTTATTTCCAGCAGCTGTTCAATTTTTTGAGCATTCTGAATGTTCATTTCTCATACTGTTTTTTGTTTGTTTGTTTGTTTCATGGATATAATATCTTATCTCTCTAAAGATATCAATGATCCTTTTTTGAAAAGTTTTCTTCTCTCTGCAAAGATTTTTTTGAGGGGGCGGAGGTTAGTTGTTTTGATCACTTTGTTTCACCTTTCTCATATCTGGTGATTGAATACATTGTAAAGATTTGTATATGTGAGTTGATGTCTCATCTATGCAAGCACTATAGGGTGATCTTCCTGAACTGTTTCATTAGGAAATCCCCAATGATAATGTACATGTATTTCCCCTTTGAGCTGGTCAGATTCTGAAGACAGGACTCTCAGAATCTCTTGCCAGCATGTGGTAAGTTGACTGGGAAAAGAAAGCTCATGTGTCAACATTTAGTTTGAAAAATTTCCTGTATTCTCCTTATATTCATTACAGTCTGTCTACTACCCACTGTATCTAGTGTCCCCTAGTCTAGAGACTTCTGTCCTTCTTATTCACTACAATGAACAAAATTTCAGTTTTCTGCTAGGAAGACTGATGCTTTTGTAGGATCATGCTCATGATTGTTTGGAGTACAGAAGGTTGTTTGGGACCTAATTTATACAGATTTTCAACAAAATCTCCCACTTTTAGCTTTATCTTAACTACCATTTGTACAGTTTTCACCAATTCCGAGACTCTTAGGAAGTGCTAGGTACAAAATAGGTTGATTCCTGGCTTTCCCACTGCTGGCTTAGCATTCAGCTGCCTGGAGCCTCTTACGTTGCCATTGATCCATCTGTTTCCGTCTTCCATGATTTTATTTTTGTTGTCTTCTCTCTAGTCTCTTTGTATTTTTTTTTTTAGATAATAGATTTTATTGTTATATTCCCCATACAATTGCAGCCCCCCCATTCTGGCCCCAATCCCTCCCCTCCCGCCCCCGCCCCCCTAAAAGTGTCTCTGGTTCATAGTTTTTTGTTGATTTTGATTTTCACTTTCTTATAGTTATTCATTTTCCTGGTCCCTTATTTAAGTTTTCTAGATTCCTGCTATGAGTGAGACCATCCGGTATTTTTCTTTTTCTTTTTGGCTTATTTCGCTGAGCATGATCCCTTCCAGCGCCATCCATGTTGCTGCAAATTGCATGTGTTTATCTTTTTTGAATGCTGAGTAATATTCCATGGTATATATGTACCACATCTTCTTGATCCAGTCATCTATTTTTGGGCATTTGGGTTGTTTCCAAAGCTTAGCTATTGTAAATAGTGCTGCTATAAACATAGGGGTGCAGGTGTTCTTTGGAATTCATGTTTCTGTGTCCTTTGGGTAAATACCTAGGAGTGGAATTGCTGGATCACATGGAAGATCTATGTTTAGTAGGTCCAGAAATCTCCACACAGCTTTCCACAGTGGTTGGACCAGTTTGCACTCCCACCAACAGTGCAGAAGAGTTCCTTTTTCTCCACACCCTCGCCAACATTTGTTGTTGCTAGTTTTTTTAATATGTGCCATTCTCACTGGTGTAAGATGGTATCTCATGGTAGTTTTGATTTGCATTTCCCTGATGACAAGTGATGTTGAACATTTTTTCATCTGCCTGTTGGCCATTTGCATTTCCTCTTCAAAGAAGTTTCTTTTTAGCTCTTCTGCCCATTTTTTGACTGGATTATTTTCTTTGTTGTTGTTGAGTCTCATCAGCTCTTTGCAGATTTTTGTGATCAGTCCTTTATCATTAGTGTTGGGTGCAAAAATGTTCTCCCAGTTGGTGGGGTTTCTCTTTGTTTTTGTTATTGTCTCTTTTGCTGTGCAGAAGCTCTTTAATTTGATGTAGTCCCAGCTGTTTATCTTCGCCTTCACTATCACTGCTTTGGGTGATGTGTCTGTAAAGATGTCTTTGATGTGCAAATCATGTAGTGTTTCGCCTATATTTCCTTCTATATATTTTATGGTTTCAGGTCTTATGTCTAGTTCTTTAATCCATTTTGAGTTGATTTTTGTGTATGGTGTGAGGTAGTGGTCAAGCTTCATTCTTTTGCATGTAGCGACCCAGTTTTCCCAGCACCATTTATTGAACAAACTTTCTTTGCTCCAATGCATAGTCTTTGCTCCTTTGTCAAAGATTAGTTGACCATAAATCTGTGGGTTTATTTCTGGATTTTCTATTTGATTCCATTGGTCTGTATGTCTGTTCTTGTTCCAATACCATGCAGTTTTGATGATTATGGCTTTGTAGTATAGTTTGAAGTCTGGGAGTGTGATGCCTCCATTTCCTTCTTTTTTTTTCAGTAGAGCTTTGGCTATTCGGGGTTTTTTGTGATTCCATATGAATTTCATCAATAATTGTTCTATTTCTTTGAAGAATGACATTGAAATATTGATTGGAATAGCATTGAATCTGTATATTGCTTTTGGAAGGATGGCCATTTTAACAATGTTTATTCTTCCAATCCATGAGCAGGGGATGTCTCTCCATTTCTTTGTGTCTTCTTCTATTTCTTTTAACAGTGTTTTATAGTTTTCTTTGTATAGGTCCTTTACCTCTTTTGTTAGATTTATTCCCAAATATTTGATTTTTTTTGTTTCAATAAGAAAAGGGATTTTTTTTTGATTTCTTCTTCTTCAGATTTATTGTTTGTGTATAGGAAGGCTACTGACGTTTGCGTGTTGATTTTGTATCCTGCCACTTTACTGAACTGATTGATGAGTTGAATTAGCTTTTCTGTGGAGTTTTTGGGGTTCTCTATGTATAATATCATATCGTCTGCAAATAGTGATAGTTTGACTTCTTCTTTTCCTATTTGGATTCCTTGGATGTCTTTCTCTTGTCTTATTGCCCTGGCTAGGACTTCCAGTATTATATTGAAAAGCAGTGGTGAGAGTGGACATCCTTGTCTTGTTCCAGATCTTAATGGAATTGCTTTCAGCTTTTCACCATTGAGAATGATACTGGCTGTTGGCTTGTCATAGATGGCCTTTATGATGTTAAGGTATGTTCCTTGTATCCCAAGAATTTCAAGGGCTTTTATCATGAATGGGTGTTGCACTTTGTCGAAAGCTTTCTCAGCATCTATTGATATTATCATATGGTTTTTATATTTCTTTTTATTGATGTGTTGGATAACGTTGATTGATTTTCGGATGTTAAACCATCCTTTTGTCCCTGGAATGAATCCTACTTGGTCGTGGTGAATTACCTTATGGATACACTGTTGGATTCTGATAGCTAAAATTTTATTGAGGATTTTTGCATCAGTGTTCATTAGGGAGATTGGCCTATAGTTTTCTTTTTTTGTGTTGTCCTTGTTCGGTTTTGGTATTAGTGTAATGTTGGCTTCATAGAACGTGTTTGGTATTGTCCCTTCCTTCTCAATTTTTTGGAAGAGTTTGTGAAGGATAGGCACTAATTCGTCTCTGAATGTTTGGTAGAATTCATTTGTAAATCCATCAGGTCCTGGGCTTTTGTTTTTGGGGAGGTTTTTGATTACCATTTCAATTTCGCTGCTTGTAATTGGTCTGTTTAGGTGTTCTATTTCTTCTTTATCTAGCTTTGGGTGATTGTAGAGTTGTAGGAATTTGTCCATCTCCTCTAGATTGTTGAACTTGTTTCCATATAACTGTTCATAGTAGTTACTGATTATTCTTTTGATTTCTGCTGTGTCCGTTGTGATTTCTCCTCTTTCATTGATGATCCTGTTTATTTGTGCTTTCTCCCTTTTTTCCTTTGTGAGCCTGGCTAGGGGTTTGTCTATTTTATTGATTTTTTCAAAGAACCAGCTCTTGGTTTCATTGATCTTTTGGATTGTTTTTTTAGTTTCAATTTCATTTATTTCTGCTTTGGTTTTTATTATTTCTTTTCTTCTACTGGTTTTGGGGTTTTTTTGTTGTTCTTTTTCTAGATCTTTGAGCTTCGAGATTAGGTTGTTTCTTTGAGTTCTTTCTTGTTTCTTGATGTGAGCTTCTATTGCTATATATTTTGCTCTTATTACTGCTTTTGCTGCATCCCATACATTTAGGATATTGGTGTCCTCCTTGTCGTTCAATTCAAAGAATTTTTTAATTTCTTCTTTGATCTCCTCATTAGTCCAGTGGTCTTCCAGTAGTGTGGTTTTTAATCTCCATGAGGTAGGAAAGTTCTTTGCCTTCTTTTTATGGTTTATTTCTAGTTTGATGCCTTCATGGTCAGAAAAGATGGTTGATATGATTTCAATCTTGGTGTATCTGTTGATGTTTGTCTTGTGCCCCAGTATGTGATCGATCCTGGAGAATGATCCGTGTGCGCTTGAGAAAAATGTGTACTCCGTTTTTTGGGGGTTTAGTGTTCTATAGATGTCTGTTAAGCCCAATTGCTCTAGGTCCTTATTTAGAGCTTTGGTTTCTTTACTTATTTTTTGTCTTGTTGATCTATCCATTGTTGATAGTGGTGTGTTGAAGTCTCCCACTACGTATGTGTTTTCTCTGATGTCTGTTTTCAGAGAGGACAACAGTTGTCTGATATATTTTGGTGCTCCTTCGTTTGGTGAGTATATGTTAATGAGTGTTATTTCTTCTTGAAGTATTGTCCCCTTGATCATAATGTAGTGACCATTGGGGTCTCTTTTTATCTTTTTGAGTTTGAAATCTGTTTTATCTGATATAAGTATAGCTGTTCCTGCTTTCTTTTTTGGTCCATTTGCTTGTAGGATTGTTTTCCATCCTTTAACTTTGAGCCTATTTTTATCTTTTGTAGCTAAATGTGTTTCCTGGAGACAGCAAAAGGTTGGGTTTTGTTTCTTAATCCAGGCTGCAACTCTGTGTCTTTTTATTGAAGAGTTTAGTCCATTTACATTTGGAGTTAATATTGATATGTTAGCATCTGTATTTGCCATTGTGTTTGTCTTTCCTTTGATTTTATTTATTTATTCTTTTAATAACTTTTTTTTTTTTGGCCTTCTTTCATTGTTATTCATCCCTCTGAGGTTCTGGCTTTAGGACTCCTTGTAGTATTTTTTGGAGTGAGGGTTTAGTTGTAATGAAATTCCGGAGTTTCTGTTTGTCTGGGAAGGTCCATATTCTTTCTTCAAAGAGGAAGGAGAGCTTTGCGGGATAGAGAATTCTTGGTTGGCATCTGTTTTCTTGGAGTCTGTTGACTATGTCCCTCCACTCTCTCCTTGCCCGTAGTGTTTCTTCGGAGAAGTCTGATGTCAGCCTGATTGGCTTTCCTTTGAATGTTATCTGTTTCTTCCCTCTTGCCAGCTTCATTATTTTTTCCTTGTCCTGGATTCTTGGGAGCTTTACTATTATGTGTCTTGCTGTATTTTTCCTTTCGTCGTGGAAGTTTGGCGTTCTTCTTGCTTCTTGTATATCAATTTTCAGCTCCTTCTTCACATTTGGGAAGTTCTCTTCAATTATCTCTTTGAATATTTTCTCTGTTCCTACATCTCTCTCCTCTCCTTCTGGTATTCCTATAACTCTTATATTTCCTTTTCTCATGGAGTCAGATAGTTCCCGAAGTCTTTCTTCGTTCTTTTTCCTTCGTACTTCTCTTTCCTTTTCTGTTTTGGTTCTTTTTATTTCTGTGTCTTCAAGAGTACTTATTCGTTCTTCCATTTCATCTATTCTGCTTTCATTGCTTTTCCCAGAATTCTTTAGTTCTTCCATTAATTCTTTGATCTCCTGCATTTCTTTTACTTCCCTCTTTAGGGACTCAATTTCATTCTTCTGACCATTGTTTTCCCTCTCTAGGGACTCAATTGCATTCTTCTGATCGTTGATTATTTTTCCCTTATCATTGTTTTCCTTTATGACTTCTGTCAGTTTTTTAATCACGGCAATTTTAAATTCTCTTTCTGGAAGGCTCAGAAGTTCTTCCAAGTTACTGTCGTTGCAATCTGGGGGCTGCTTTTCTTTTTGTGGTGTGCTTTTTCCCTGGGGAGTTGCTAGGTTGCATGTGGTTCTTCTCCTCCCTACTGTCTGTTTTCTAATTTGCCTATGCGTTGGGACACTGTGTAGTTAGGACTGGCCGGCATCTTGGGTGAGCTTCTCTGCTCTCCTCTGGTTCCTCCAGGAGTCATCTGTCAGTTTCAAGCAGTCTTTACTGGAGAAAGGTCCCTGTTCTAAAATGCCGATGTGGGGACACACTCCCCTGTGCGCCTGGTCTGCCCCAGCGGTGGGTTCCTGCTCCCCTTCTGGGCTTGGACTGCAGGCCAGATGGGGTCTGGCGTGGGCGAACTTCCCCCGCTCACCTCTGGCTCCTGAGGAAGCCTTCTGCAGGTAGTCTTTACTGAAGAAATGTCCCTGTTCTAAGATGGTGATGTGGGACACACTCCCTGCACGTCCGGTCTCAGGCACACTGTTCTGCGCGCCTGGTCTGCCCCGGCTGTGGGTGCTCGCTCCCCCTGTGGGCTCAGACTACTGGTCGGAAGGGGCCTGGTGTGGGCTAACTCCCCAGCTGGCCACTGGCTCCTCTAGGTGCCTCTGCTGGCTTCAAGTCGCTAGGTGGCGCCAGAGATCTCTCCTGGAGCCCTTGGGGAGCTGATTTTCCACCCCCTGGGACAGGGAATAGAGCGGGAATGGTAGGGTAAACCTCAACGGCTTTGGGGTGCTGTGTCTGCCTTGTGCCCCACCGTCATGGGGAACCCACGCCCCTAATTTCATGCCCCGGGTCTCAGTTCCAAAGCCCTCAGTTCCAGGATGTGGGCTGTAGCCCAGATCAGTGGCGCGGGAATGGCGCCTTTTGAATCCCGCTCCCCTGCCTGGGCGCCTGGTTCCTGCTCACTCAGGGAGGGCCTCCGCGCGTCTCCCTGCAAGCCTAGGTCGCAGGCGCAGGGACCTGGGCAGCTGCGATGTGGATCCGCGTTTGCTTTTCAACTGCACTGCTTTTCCGCGCGCGATCCCGATTCCGATCCGCACTTGGTTTTCCAGCGCGCCGCTTTTCCGCGCAGGCTTACCGGGCAGCCCGGGGCTGTGTGCTGGGCCTGGCCTCCTCCCCGGGGGCGGGGTCTCTCTTTAATGGCGCTGGAGCTGTTTGCTCACCGCCGCGGCGAATCCTGCAGGGTTCGCCTCAGCTCCCGTTCACGGGGTGTGGTGGCTGCAATAGTTCCTTTCCACTCCCAGTCCTGCTTGCTGCGTCGTTTGTTCTTGTGGGTCGTTTTAGTTTGTTGTTTTCCTCCTCTCTGCCGGTCGGAGAGTGCCGCCTCTGTGGGTGGGGGAGGGGAGCAGGGTTCTGCGCTTCCCTCCCTTCTAGTCCTCTTTTATGGCCACTTTCTTCTTCGGGCAGTTTGCTGGCGTCACCCGTTTATCTTCCGTGTCCGGTTCTCACTGGGACCTGCCGCTTTTCCTCCCTATTAACTTTTTTTAATGGGAGATCTTACTCGCAGCGTCTCCTTGCCGCCATGTTGCTCCGCCCCCACCTATCCAGAGGTCTTTGTATTTTTTTAAAAAATACTATTATTGTTGTTGTTGTTTTAAGATTTATTTATTTATTTTTTGCTTAGAAGAAGTGGGGTATAAGCCACAGGTGTGTGGGGGGGTGTGAGAGGATTCCCCAGAGACAGAGTGGGGAACAGAACCGGAGGATTTACTGAAATACACTGTTGAGGGGAGCAGTGGGCAAGACAGGTGAGATCTGCTGTGCCATATATGGGTCAGCTCCCTGGCTGGGGATCAAATTCAGGTCATAAGGGTGATAGTGCTGAGATTTAACCCTTAGGCCACCAGGGAGGCCCTAGTCTCTATGTATTTGTGGCTCTATGGCAGAGGTAATATGTATGTTCAGTTAGTCATTATTATCCAGAACAGTGCTCTCCTTTTTACTAAAATTCATTCTTATCCTTTTCTTATACATTTATTTCCTCTTATTAGTCTTCCCTCTATCCCTGTTTCCCCTAATTTAGACATATGTTCAAATGCTAACTCTCATTCATGATATACACATAAGTTTATAAATGACAGTTTCAGATTTCATTGTAACTGCAGGAACAAACTATTTGATTGCATATACACATGCACACACAATATGATTAGATTTAATTTCTAGGTTTTTTTTTATAGGGAAGAACACAGAATCATATTGGACGCAGGATGGCCATTCAGACCAAGGACAGAGTCAGCACATCTTGTTGATGCTATCCTTTTACTCCTCACCCCCAAATTCCTCTGGGAAATTGCAGGTGATGATGAACATGCAGAGTGGAGGTGTTATGTTTGTTACCTTCTTTGAAACTCTGAAGGTTAGGCCTCCCAAACATGTTCCAGTCGGGCTCCCTCAGATGTCTAGTACAGGACTCCCCAAAATGTAGCACTTTGATATGTGGGTTATTTCAAGCTAAGCTCAAACCTAAGGCTAATTAAGATCCTGTAGACTCCTGAAGTAACTTTTATCACTCTCTTAATTACCTGGAAGAATGAAAATGGGAGTATTACACAGAATTAGGATTTTTTGTCAGAAATTAGCTTTCTATGAGAGAAACCAATCTGTATGGCAGGAGGGAGCATCTAATTAAAGAGCATCTGGTCATTGGCATGAGTCACCCTCTCATCGTGCGAGTCCCCCTCCTCTCTTCTTGATGCCCCAGATCCCTACCCCATTTCTCACCTCACAGTATACTCTCATTTTTGCCCCATTTGCTTTAGAATATATATCCCTGTAAACTTATCATATATAAGTAATTAAACTTGTTTTTTCCATTACTAATCTCTCTGATGTTAATTTGATTATTTGACCAGACTGAGAAGAATCCAGAGGAATAGTGGGTAATTTTCTCTTCACCCTGGGGAAGATGTTTATACTAATAATATATCATCTTACAGGGGAGCATTTGGAGATTTCTTAGAGGCAAAGTGGAGGAAAGATGGGCAAGTGATTTTTTTTATTACTTTTTTTTAATAGCAAGGGAGGGGGCAAGTGATTCTTGATCTAAACTCAGCAGTAAGGACAAAACAGAGTGAATGCACAGGTGTCCCTCAAAATTCTCTCATCTGTCTTCCAGTATCCTGGAAAACCTGCTTCCCCTTACTCAGTTGACAGGCTCCAGCAGAATACTTCTTCTCTTGGAGTGGCTTTGATCTTATGTTTGTTCCAACGATCACTTAGCATCAAATTTTAAACAATCTCCCAAATGTTTGACTGTAGTGTTATTGGACTATGGCAACCTTGATGTTCTAAATGAATCTTATCATGGATATCATTTATTACTGTTGTAATCATTAATATTATTTTTGACATCATGTTTATTTTTAGTTCTAAGCAATTCTCGACCCCTGTAAGTGGTATAAACATTTGCAGTTTTAAGGAGTTGCCCTCTCACATTATGTCTTTTTCCCAGTCGTACATATTTTAATGGAACACAGTAGAATTCCACTTGAAATGACTTAGCTTAGCTGGAGAAATTTCAAGGAGTGTTATAAGGTATTTAAGACCTTCATGAAGCCTTATGGTGGGTGCTAGAAGGACCGCAGTGTTTGGTGCAAGTGTATTTGTAGAGAACAGTGTTTTAATGTGTAAATGGCAAGCATATGTGAGGTCAAAAAGACCAATAACTGGAAACAAAATGAGAGGGTGTCACCAAGATATAATAGTTTTTATTAGTTAAATAATTAGTTAAATAATTAGTTTTTATTCATGAAATAAAATAATATAAAATGTGGCCAAATGGAGTAAGCTCAATAGTCTCCATTTCTAAATTGTCATTCCAATGGTTATTTCAATAAAGACTTTTTTGGTACAGAAATGATAAACTCAGAAATTTTGCCCCAATAGAATTTAGTGGGCTATAACCATCCAACAAAGAGGATTTGGCCAATGAGCCTTGCCCTGAAATTTCTTTTAGCAAGTTTAAGTGTCCTGCATGTTAGGCAGTTGAGTCAAAGTTAAATAATCTACGGTGCTATGAGTTGCTCAGGTATTCAGTCCTTTGGCAAATTGGATTTTTCTCGTTTGAACTCAGCTCAGGTGCAAGGACTTTGGACTAAGTTTGAGTTCCACAATAGGAATAAACAAAGTTCATTTCCATTTTGTTCTTTCCTACCTGATGGCTGTTAGTAAGTTAATCTAGTTTTTTTCTTTTTCAGTATTTTATGTTTTAGGACTATGAATCAGAAGTATAAGAAAATACCCTTAAATTCATATTTTCAGACTTTTTAAAGAGAACAGACACAAATTTCAAGATGACATTTTATAACAAGCTGCACAAACTACAATTTCTGCTATTTTGCAGTGTATGATTTTTTTTTTTGGTAACTTCTTATGTCTGTTATGCAGCTTATGTGATCTCTGGTCAAAGTTTCCATTCAAATTTATGTTTGCTCTCTCGTAGAAATGTCCTTCTCCCCCGTTTTCAGTGACTGAATCTAAACTCTACCCAATGTTCATCAGCATTTACATTTTAATTAGTTCCAAGACTAAATAGAATTGAAGAAAAATTTTATTTTTTTAAAGATTTATTTATTTATTCAAGAACCGGGGTATAGGCCAGATGTGCGGGAGGGTGAGAGGAATCACCAGAGACAGAGCAGGAAACAGAACAGGCAGACTGATGAAATACACTGCTGAGGGGAGCAGTGGGCGAGACAGGAGAGGTCTGCTGTGCCATGTGGGACCCTCGCTGGCCGGCTGGTATCCAACCGGTGCTGCAGAGGCTGCAGACAGCCTCCCAGCGCTGTGCTCAACCGCCTGAGCCACCAGGGGAGGCCCTGAAGAAAATTTTTAACCTTATGCATACATACTTATAGAAACACACACACTCACACATATACACACATACACATATATATTAACCTGGTGTATATATAACAATTAAGAGTATGCATTTCCAAAGTTGTTCATCACATTTAAAAAAATTGAATGAAAGGGCAAATATGTAGTGCTTTAAAATCTGAATTCTGATGACAGTTGTTAGATCATTTATAGCTTTAAAAAATCCCTCTACAACAATTTGACAATCACCTTTCCCTCTGTTCTGCATTGTGCATGCTTAAGATATGTTTAAAATCTTTGTTCTCTTTCCAATAGTACAAGGACCCTGTTTTTTTTTTATTTCCCTGTTTATTTCAAAGCCCATTTTCAATAAAACCTCATAACTGACAAGAAACTAAAAAATAATTAAGTTTAAAGAATATTATACAAGTTTCTTATAAAAAAAAAATCACCTTTTCGAAAATTCTCCAAAGAGGAAATGCAAATGGCCAACAGACATATGAAAAAATGTTCAACATCACTTGTAATCAGGGAAATGCAGATCAAAACTACAATGAGATACCATCTTATACCAGTGAGAATGGCACATATTAAAAAAAACTAGCCACAACAAATGTTGGCGAGGATGTGGAGAAAAAGGAACTCTCCTGCACTGCTGCTGGGAGTGCAAACTGGTCCAACCACTATGGAGAGCTGTGTGGAGATTTCTGGACCTACTAAACATAGAGCTTCCATATGATCCAGCAATTCCACTCCTAGGTATTTACCCAAATGACACAGAAACTTTAATTCCAAAGGGCACCTGCACCCCTATGTTTATGGCAGCACTATATATAATAGCTAAGCTATGGAAACAATCCAAATGCCCAAAATTAGATGACTGGATCAAGAAGATGTGGTTCATATACACAATGGAATATTACTCAGCAATCAAAAAATAAACTCATGCAGTTTGCAGCAACATAGATGGAGCTAGAAGGGATCATGCTCAGCGAAGTAAGTCAGAAAGAAAAAGAAAAATACCGGATGGTCTCACTCATAGCAGGAATTTAGAAAACCTAAATAAAGGACCAGGGAAAAGACTAATTAATACAAAGTAAAAATCAAAATCAACAAGCAACTATAACCAGAGACACACTACGGGGGGGAGGGAGGGGGAGAGGAAGGACTAGGGTCAAAATAAGGGGGGGTACAATTGTATGGGGACTATAACCAAAATGATAATGCATATATTGTGCAAAAATGAAAAATGATGTAATAATTATATAAAATAAAATATTAATTAAAAAAATCACCTTTGGGCCTCCCCTGGTGGCATAGCAGTTGAGTGCTAGGCTGCTAAGCTTCCCGCAGCCTCTGCAGCACCGGTTCAATCCCCGGCTGCCGGCAAGGGTCCCACATGGTGCACAGACCTCTCCTGCCGTGCCCGCTGCTCCCCTCAGCAGTGTACTTCGGTCCTTCTGCCTGTTCTGTTCCCCGCTCTGGCTCTGGTGAATTCTCTCACCCTCCCATGCTTCTGACTGTACCCAGTGCTTATATAAATAAATAAATAAATCTTTTTTTAAAAAAAATCACCTTTTCAAACTGTTAGATCCAAGGATGTCAAGAATTCACAAAGATCATAACCCTCGTTTTACAGACGAGAGTATTGAGATACAGGTAATAAGCCCAGATATGTATCTGCTTTTGGCAAATAACTTTAAAGAATATTAATCATAAATATGAATGTGTCTAGTTGATATTGTTATATGTCTCTAATCTGTATTGTTTTGTTAGCTTATACTACGAAGAAGAGAAAAAATATTATTTCTATATCTGTCTATCTAGAGCTACATATATATCAGAAAAGACTAATATGACTGTTTGGACTCTGAACATTCATAGTTTGTCTTCTTTTTTTTTAAAATATTTATTTATTTATGCATACAAGAGCTGGGGTACAGGCCAGAGGTGTTGGGGAATGAGAGGATTCACCAGAGACAGAGTGGGGAACAGAACAGGCAGATTGACCGAAGTACACTGCTGAGGGGAGCAGCGGGCGAGACAGGAGAGGTCTGCTGTGCCATGTGGGTTGCTCCCTGACCGGCCGGGGGATCGTACTCGTGCTGCAGAGGCTGTGGACAGCTTCATAGGTTGCATCTTAACCCCAGGGAGGCCCCCCTAGTCTGCCTTCTTTTTTTATTAAAGATTTATTTTTTATTTATACAAGTGCTGGGGTACAGGCCAGATGTGCGGGAGGGTGAGAGGACTCACCAGAGACTGAGTGGGGAACAGAACAGGCAGACTGAAGAAACACACTGCTGAGGGGAGCAGCGGGCGCGACAGGAGAGGTCTGCTCGCCATGTGGGTTGCTCCGAGGCTGGCGAGGATTGACTGGCACTGCAGAGGCTGCAGACAGCCTCACAGCACTGCGCTTAACCACCTGCGCCACCAGGGAGGACCCAGTCTACCTTCTTAAGAAGAACACCAAAGAATGAATATGGGACTTGAACACTACAAAAATTGTGTAAAATATCTAGCTTTGAGAATTTGTGCAGACATGTATTTTGCCTGCAGTGTAAAAGGCACTGTGCCATAAGCTAAAAAGATTAAATTTCCCTTAACAAACAATCCTTAACTCTCAGTAACTAAACACTTAAGTCACAGTCCAATGTGGTCAGCAAGGGTGGCAGGACAGTGGGGTGAGCCAGGTTATAGCCAGCCTAGAACTCCACGTGACAGAAAGGCTTGGTTCTCAGCAGCCTGTGTGAAAGATGACAGAATAATATTAGGGTAAGTTATGCAGAATGGTGTGCTGGATCAGTTTGTGCAGGCTCACAAGAGCCACCGGTTAGCACCACTTCCCAACTCTGTGTTCGGTGACATCACTTCGATAGCGTGAAATCAGCCACGGTGAGAGTATTTATACCATGGAATCAGCAAATCCCACAAATCAGGGTTTTTTTTTCCTTTGTTTTATTTTATTTCATTTGGAGATCCAGTTGCTAAATATTTACCAGCACACAGCTGGTTATGTGAGCTGCTCTTACAAACAACTCTGTTATCTCAGTGACTTGACACAATAAATTTTTATTTCTTGGTCACATAACCATGTAATGCCAGATGACAGGGGGCTTCACTCCAGGCAATAACTCGGGGATCTGATTCCTTTCATTGTGGGGCGCCACTGTCTTCACAAGGTTTCAGCGTCACACTGGGGCATCTATTCACAGACAAGGGAGTGGTTGGAGTCAACACTGAGAAGACCCACCACCTCTGAATGCCTCAACCTGAAAGTGACACTTTACTTCTGTGCACTTGCAGTAATTGCAAGGCCCCATCTAGATGCAAGAGAGGTGGCAGTGGAGGATGGCAGAGGAAGTGACACCTTAAAATGATTGAAGGAAGGAGCGAGCGATGTTTTTTTGTTTTTATTTTTCTGGGTTCAGAAAGAATCCTTTATGTTGAACAAGCCCCAATAACGTGATGTAAATTTGACTATTCAGTTGATCAACACAAATCATAAGATCAGCCTATATCAAAGAGGAGGGGAAAGAAATGTAGCCTCTTGATAAGAGAAGGCCTGATTCATTACAGAACATTTTTAATCTACCCCAACCCCTTACCAGCAGAATCCTAGCAACCCAGCCTACTGTCTGTTCTTAACCATTATCTGAATTTGGCTATCTGTTAGTAGCAGCTTTAGACTTTGTTTTAAATTTTTTTCTATTTTTTATCTGGCTAACAGAAAGTGCTTCCTTATCCTTACTGTCACCTTTATTTTATTCCTCATTGTCATCCCTTAGATTCCCTCTCGCGCCCCCATTAACACTCTTAAGCTCTCGGGAGTGTTTATTGACGTCCAGTAGTTTTTGTATTTTGCTTTATCAAATTGTCTGCTTTGTAAATGTCTGGTATTTGTTTTTATTGTTCTGACTTGCTTTACTACACATAATTCTGTCAAACTCCCTCCATTTTGATGAAAATTACTGCGTTTTATCTTCATTTATGGCTGAAGAGTGAGTCGTAGTATGGATGTACCACATCCTCGATTGTCTGTTGATGGATATTTAGGTTGTTTCCACCATCTCAAGTTTATTTTCAAGTAATTTGCATATGATCTGCAAGACTTGGGAAGAACCCAAAATACTTCCCTGGTTTAAATGCCCAAAAATAGATGACTGGATCAAGAAGATGTGGTACATATACACAATGGAATATTACTCAGCCTTCAAAAAAGATAAACACATGCAATTTGCAGCAACATGGATGGAGCTGGAAGGGATCATGCTCAGTGAAATAAGCCAGAAAGAAAAAGAAAAATACCGGATGGTCTCAGTCATAGCAGGAATTTAGAAAACCTAAATAAGGGACCAGGAAAAAGAATAACTATAAGAAAGAAAAAATCAAAATCAACAAACAACTATAAAACAGAGACACACTATGGGGGGGGGCAGGGAAAGGAGGGATTGGGGTCAAAATAAGGGGGTTGCAATTGTATGGGGAATATAAAAATAAATTTTAAAAATAAATAAATAAATAAATCTACTCACACAGGGCCTCCTTGGTGGTGCAAGGGGTTAAGAACCGCCCTGTGAAGTGGTCTGCAGCCTCTGCAGCATGAGTTCGATCTCCTGCTGGCCAGGGAGCAACCCACATGGTGCAGCAGACCTCTCCTGTCGCGCCCACTGTTCCCTTCAACAGTGTACTTCGGTCAATCTGCCTGTTTTGTTCACCACTCTGTCTCTGGTGAATCCTCTCACCCCCTGCATCTCTGGCCTGTACCCCAGCTCCTGTAGGTATATATAAATAAATCTTAAAAAAAATCTACTGACACAGTGTTATGTCTCACCTTCTCTGTTTTGTATTCAAGCCATTTGTCTATTGGTCATTTCCTCTGTAACAGGCTTCTTGAAAGTAAGGCCTGGGCCTTACCTGCCACATATCTCTGAAAGTGCCAGCTTCAACTTTGTACATAGCTGGCTGCAATAAATGTTCATTCAAATTGACCACACCCAATTTTGATCAACCTTTTGTGCCTCCTCTGCCGTGATAGAGAATTACTTCTGATTATAGTTCAAGAAAAGAATATAAATGAAACAATACTATGGTGTCCTAAAGAATTTCTAAAAACTATTCTTTATTTTCAGCTACAGAGTTTCTCACAGACATATACCACCTTTTATCTGGTATCTATGCCTCTGGTCAGACTTCTGAGTGCAAACCAAGGAAGGCCAAATATTTAGTAGTTTTGGGTAAAGGAACAGGAAGAATAAGAAAAAGTTTTCCACAACTTATTTTCAGAGACACACAAAAGAATGAAGCCTCACTATTGTAAAGACCTATGAGTCCTGTGTAGGAAAATAACACATAAAAACAATAAAAGAAAAAAGAACTTGCATAACATTATCCAACCACGCACATACCTCTGGCCCCTTTTCCAGCCTGAAGTGACTCTACACTATGGTGATGCCTTTAGGAAAACTGTAGTAATTCCAATTATGTTCTACTTGGTGATGGTGCTACCTCATGACTCTGTCAGCAGCAAGATGTGTGTCCCTACGCTCACCACTCATTCTGAGGCAGTCTTTGTCCTTTTCACCTCTTTATCAGTCCCCTCCACTGCAGCAAACACCTGCTCATTCCAAGACAAGGTGGTTTCAGATGAGTTCGAGTACCTCAGCCACTAAATTAAATTAAATACAATTTTGATTTTTCCCCCCTTTCCAACCCTATGTGGGATTTGGGGAATGATTCCGGCTTCTCAATCTGCTTGTTTATAAAGAGAAAATCTGTGAGAAACACTGAGACTTTTTTTCAGAGATAACACAGCTTGAGTCAGATTGTAGCCTTCGCCGGTTCCCACCAGCTGAGATGCGCTCTGTGGAAGGGTAGCTCTCTCCACCCTATGGCTCTCTCTGAGAACAGCATAGCTCACCTTCCACCCTCCTTCCAGCGTATTCTTATACCACTGCTCATGCTGTAATTTGCTATTTAGTTATTTGTTTTCTTTTAGGTTATTAATTAATGTTTCTTTAATTTTTTTTAAATGTAGTGAGTTATTTACACTCAAATTAAAACCCTTTAAAATCAACAAATGGATGGCTGTCTGTGTGGATTATTTATCCAAAACCACCCATTAAAAGAAGAAAAGAATTTTCTTCAGACATGCTACACTTCTACCACATAATTGCTGTATTGTAATAGCTTTATTAAGGTTTAATTCACATAAAATATTCTGCACTTTTTAGAAGATACAGTTGGACAAGTTTTCACACATGTATATATATCCTGTGAAACCATACACAAGCAGATAATGAACATGTGCATCACCTCTAAGTTTCCTCATGTGCTTTTGTAATCTCTCCCTCCTACTCTTTGCAGTCCCGCCACTACTCATAACCATCCCCAGACTGGAAGGAACAGGTACTCTTCACTATCCCTGGCCATGTGAGTACTGGACGCTGTTCCCTATGTTTGGGTGGTTCTTTCCCCATCCTGGTGTCACTTTGTCACATGTACATGATGCTCAATACTCTCCTGAATACTTAAGGGGGGGCGGGCTGCATCTGTCCTGGTTATTTCCTCTGTACAGTTCTCTTCTCTCTACCCTATGAACTCTGGTTGAATTGATCTCTCCAGCTCTCTGTTTCTACAATTCAGGGAGTCTGATGCCTCTCCCTGCACTGAGTCCTGAACACCTTCTCCAAAGAGGAAACTGGGGGTGATCATAGGACTCACCATCTTTGTTTCCTGTTGCTCAGGAGTCATTGTCTTCATTTGCTGTTTGTCCAATGCTTGAAAACCATTATTTAGTATATATTTCATGCAATTCTTTAGTTATTTAAGATGGGATAATGAATCTTCTCCTTGTTTCCATCTTGGCTAGAAAAGGAAGTTGTTCAAAGTACTTTGGTTTGTTACAAAATTTTTAAAGGGCAATAAAATTTCCACTAATAAATTGTAGGAAAATGTTTTTCATAAGCAGATTTGGAAGGTAAATTTAATTTCCCAACTTCTTAACTAGAAAGGCATAGAACTATTGAGGAGATCAATATCCATTATAACTACTTTTGAAGAAAAATTGACAAATAGAATAAAAGATTAGAAGTGAATGGATAAGGAGACATGATTTCTGATTTATTTTTTCTTTTTTCCATCTCATATTGAACCTCGTCTTCAATGTCTACCTATTCTCATAAATTTAAACTTTATCCCTCAGCCCATTCATCCATTCATTTACTAATCCATCTATCAAATGCTACTGAGTGTTAGGGACAAAAATGAATGACAAAGCAGGGAACTCCTGCAAGGTGCTCACATAAGGTGGATATAGTTCTTTTATCACAGAGGTGTGAATACAATGCTGAGGTAGTGTGGAGAGTGGATTCATTAACTTGGGGTGTGATTGGAGAACAGACCAAGGAAGCCTTCTCCGGAGGCTGATGCTTTTCAAATGGATATTAAAGAATGAGTAACATTTGGCTAGGCTGAGATGGGAAGGAGGAGGCATTTGAGAGAAAAGGGATAATCTAGGCCAAGATGAGTGTGGAAAAAAGGTCAGTCCTATTTCTGGAGTGATGAAAGGCTGACTGTGGCTAGAGTCTAGGGGGTAGGGATGACATTGCCAGAGATAGTTTGGCCAAGCTAAGAAGAACTGTGGGTGCCAAGCCGAGGAGTCTGGATTTTAATCTTCCAACAGCTTGAAGTTCAAAAAAAATCAAAATCGGCAGGCTATAAATCAGAGACATTCTGCAGGGAAGGAGGAGGGAGAAGCATCAAAACAGGGGAGGGAAGGGCACAAGGGACTGTGGTGATGGTGCATGGGTGAATTGGTGGTGGGAATTTCACAGGGACTGCACCTGAGTAGAGAAAGCATACATGGTACAAAAATGAAGAATGATATAAAATATATATATATAATAAAGAAAATTTAAAAAAAATAAGGAAGAGCCATGATCAGATGTGGGTCCTACAGATGACATAGTAGCAAGAGAGAAAGGATGTGAGTCCCTGCACTCAGAGAGGGAGGATGTAGACTAATCTAAGAGACATTTCTGCAAGAGAATCTGCCTGGTATAGTGACCAATTGCATGTTGAGAACGTATGAGAAGGAGTCTTGAGGATAAAAGCCTCTAGATTTTCCAATTTGACAGAATTGGCAGATGTCATGTCATTAAATTAGATAGAGACGAAAGGCAGAGTAGGCTTGAATTAGGGTTTAGTCTCACTGAGTTTGAGGTTTTTATGAACCATCCAGGTGGACAGTTACAGCAGCCAACTGGACCTTGAGAGAGGTTGGAGAGCCAGTTGCATAATTTCATAGTTAGAATGATCAAAATTGGGTACATAAAATGAGAAGAAAATAACATGGCATTCTTGTTATTTGAAAATCTTTAATAAAGAATTTTGTACTTCAAATATCTGTCAGGCAAAGCTATTCTTTACACTGGCCAATTCCTAAGTGTTCCATTCACTACAGGAGATAAAATCCTGCTGTAACATTCTTTCAGTGAGCACAGAGATTTAAGGTATTCTTACTGGCTCTCATGGATTCTTGAATTTTATGCAACAGGGTAATATTCTTTAATGTAAATGAAAAAGTGATATACCAAACATCTATCAGCATAGACTTCGTCAGTGGTGATGTTAGAACAGAAAAGTAAGAAAGATGGCTATGGAAGATTCTCAGGAGTCAGTGCTGAGCCCCTTCTCAAGGAGTTGCTATTTAAGGTCAGCTCTGATTTAAATATTCCTAAATAAACAGGCAAACATGGGTAAACCTGAGTCAGCCTCACACCCTCAACTGATTTCATCAACCAAGACACATTCTAACTCAGTCATTTTATGAGTCCATGAAAGTGGGATCTATTTGGGGAAGAAGTGATTTGGTTTGACCTTCAAACAGTGGAAAAGAAAACACTTGCCACTTCAGGAGGACTTCCTCAGAGAAAGCTATGTCTCAGACAGTAGAAACCCACTGGCATTTCCCAGCTCCTGAAATGTCAGAAATATTGGCTGCGACATTCGCATTCAGGAAGACTACATGTTTGAACATTACTGGTGGGTGACATCATTAGTGCCAGTTAGTCTGAAGCACTAACCAAGTTCTTTCTTTCCTTAACTCTCAAGGGGAGCAGTCAGTGTCATATATTGTGAGGAGGCTTCCAGAAATTCCCATTCTCTAAGACTACAAGATATAAGCAGAGAGAAGGAGAACCCAGGCTTCCTTGACCAGTCCCCCAGACATGGCATGACCCTATCTCTCAATTCCAGAGTTAGACAGTCCACGGTACAATCACTCAGTTTTTAGAATGAGACAAGTTTTAGTATCTTTGAGTCCTTCGGGGAAGCAAACACCGCCTTGCTGTCTTGTTACCACAGATGACAAAATGGCCAGGATTTGCAGTCATTTCAAGCATTCTTTTCCCAGAAGCCAGAAAAGTCTGGTTTATAGAGCAAGCTATATTTGCTAAGAATTTCTAAATTCTTTGAAGATCAACTTCTATGCCATCAAGTACCTTCCTGTATATTTTATTTCCACCAACATAACTTCCAGTAGTAACTCTCTTTAGGAACCCCTATACTTGCAGACAGAATCCTGAGAGGAGGTAACAGCATCCATTCCAGGAAGGTACTTGATGACATAGAAGTTGATCTTCAAAGAACTTAGAAATTCTTAGCAAGTATAGCTTGCTCTAGAAACCAGACTCTTCTGGCTTCTGGGAAAAGAATGCTCGAAATGATGGTGTATTGGCAGTTTCAAGCCACAACTGGAGATATGCGATACAAAGCTTCCACAATGAATTCTTTGGCTGAAATGTACAGCCTACCAATGAAGTTAAAACCTTCAGTCGTTTGTATCCAAAATAAACTTGGGGTAACAATGAGTCACCTTAAAGATGTGGTGTAAAAAATTAGGGACAAGGAACTCACACTCAAAGAGCTCACCACCTTTGTTTCAAACTACCATTAATCCCTGAACCTCTACCCCTAGTCATTCACCACCTTCTCTTCTCTTGGGATTTGTGGGGAAAAAAACAGTGCCAGTGAATGAACCACTCTGGTTCCTTAGTTGATATTTGAACCATTGGTTGGTAACAAAGAAGGCGAGGAGCTCAAATAAAACTCTGTCTTCTTTACAATTTTGCTTATTTGTTATATGGCTGTCTTTGGGAATCCTTGAGAGATTACCCTAGAAGTGAGAAATGCCTTATAAAGTACCACATTTTGTGGCCATTTTATTAGGTATTTACTATGTTCCAGGCTTTGTCTTTAATATTTTGTGAACATGGTTCTTATGAAAGATCCTGAGAAATCAACAGGTTACCTGTCTTACAAATAAGGAAACCAAGAGAATCTGAGGTTAATTTTGACTTAACCAAAATCTCTGTAATCAAACTTACATCTGTGTAATGCCACTATTCTGTTCTGTCTAGACTTAAAAATCTTTAACCAGTGATACTGACGTTTTTCTCCATACGTGACTGGAATGTGGTGACTCCTTGTCCAATAACTTTTAAATGGCTTTTCACTAGTGTTCATGGGTTCCTCCTCATCCATTCTCACTGTTTAATTCAGTCTCTTTTGGGGCTCCCTTTAGCCTCTGTTCACATAGAGACATGCTTTGTGTTGTAGCCAAACTGAAAAAAATCATGTTCTCACATACTCCTCCACAGTTTCCAATGTGTATTCTTATGTAAGAGCAGAAAGACGGGGATAGTGGTAGAAAGAGCTGTATGGTGTCTGTCTCCTGGTCAGTGGCGGGGCAGATAGAAGCTGAAGACGTTGTTTTTAGAAGGCTTGTGTCAGACATGAGATACATGACAGAGCTTCTTGTCTATATGTATGACTCTGGCAAGCAAAAGACTGTTCTCCCCATTCCTCCATAGAATCAAAAAGGTTTTAATCCTAAGAGTCAGTCGGGACCATGAGACCGTCCTTCCACTGTAGCAGCTTTTGTACACTGGAAATAAACAACGGGGCAGATCCACCATACTCATGGGGCCGGGTTGGGTATGTAGGTCTACACAGTGGGCATGACTGGCCCTTTGAAAACATTGCATAAAAAGCAGAATGGATGAAGAAAGAGGACATAATGTCAAACAACTTTAAGGTCCTGGAAGTAACTGAAATGACTTGGGAGGAGGACAGTTCTGAGACTAAGGCCCAGCATTGTCCATAGTTATCTCCAGTCTTTTTTTCTTTTTTTAAAGATTTATTTATTTATTTATTTATACAAGCACTGAGTACAGTCAGAAGCACGGGAGGGTGAGAGAATTCACCAGAGCCAGAGTGGGGAGCAGAGCGGGCAGAAGGAAAGTACACTGCTGAGGGGAGCAGCGGGCAGCAGGAGAGGTCTGCGCACCATGCGGGACCCTCCTGCCGGGGAGCAGCCGGGGATTGAACCAACGCTGCAGAGGCTGCGGGCAGCTTTGCAACCCAGTGCTCAACCGCTGCACCACCGGGGAGGCCCAAAAGTTATCTCCATTCTATGATCTTATATTAACCTGCTGGGGGCCTTTGTGCAAGACTGGATTATAGATCATTCACTGAAATATACCAAATATCCAGTATGTGCCAGACACTGTGCAAAGCTTTGAGGATCGAAAGCAAATAAGACTTGGTCCCTCTCCTCTGAATACTTAAATCATGAAAATAAATTTACCCCTTATTTTCACAAGAGGATTTGTACAGATGTCTCTTTGACTTTAGCTCTAGGAGTATTGCCAATGACCACACAGATTGTGTTCTGCACAGAGATTGTGATGTGAATGGCAACCGTTTGAGTTGAGCATTGCACAACCCCTCAAGGCTGCTCTACATAGCTTTAAAATACCTTCACCTGAGACTCTGCCTTCCAATTCCTCCCAGACGCATCTCTGATCTGACCTCTTCTTTACATCCTTGCATCCTCTCCTGACCACAGTCTCCAAGGCATTCCTCTTCCCTTGGAACCCCTTTGGTGTACTCTGCCTGTAACGGTAACTTGAAAATTACACAGGGCCTATGTGGGTCTTTTCTTGTTCAGTGTTTTCTTTTATTATTATCTTATCCCTATGTTCTTGTTTAGTTTTTGGCCAGTCTAACTTTTTTCTCCTTGCATGGTTTTCAACTGTAAGTGTGTCCTATCCATCTTTGTGTCTCCCCATAGGGCTTGTGCGTAATTGAAATTCAATGGGATAAAAGAAGAAAGTGCTATTTAAAATGAAAGACCTTTCAAAACATGGAAGATGCCAGTTGAAATGGAGTGTCTGTGACAAAAATCTTTAGTCAATACGTTTTTCAAATTCTTTGAGTTGTTGACTCTCAAATATTTATGCTAATGACAACCAGGAAAAGCACAGATGTTGGAAATGTACCAAACCCAAGACTGATTCCAGCCAACTATTCTTTTCACTCAACTTTCTGCAAGAAGAGGCTCAGCACCATTGACCCCTTGCAACTCTTCCTTGAGGGAGTCAAGCTCATCTTTCTCAGGTTGAAACCATCAATGGGAGGCCCAAAGTGTGGTGGTCTGAGGATATAGGAGGAAAGGAGGAAGATGGAGAAGAAAAGGGAAAAAACCAAGAATCTAAAAATGAAAAACTTGTAATAATTAATTGTTGATATAGAGCTTGGATTTAGAACCTTAAGAGAGATCAGCTAAGATGGTCTTCAATTAGTGACTCAAGCAATTTTATTCTTATGAAAAACATCAGCTTTTTCCATGAAAGGAAGGAAGGAAGCAAGATGGAAAAAGGCAGGGAGGGAGGGAGACAGGGAGAGACAGAGGGCTGAGAACAAATGGGGAGGAGAGGGAACTGGGAAATCTCCAAACACACTATTGTTTGCCTTTGGCTTTTTGGTATTTTATTGAAATTTAATATGCTTTAATTGACACAAAAGTCTGGAATGCTTTGAAACTCTGACTAAGGGGACAACCTCCCTGGGTAATTTAAGCTTCCTTTCTCATTCATAACCCCAACCACAAGGTTAAACTGGCACCCAGTTCTTTTTGAATTTCATGAGTAAAAAATGCACTGAAAACCATTGCTCTAGCCAGGATGAGTGATATTTCCTCCTGATCTACTTTCTGACAAATAGTACATCCTAAACCAGGTAGCTGACTAAGTCCTTAGTCACAGAAACAAGATTTTCATCTGAAGTTGGTCTTTCCCCCTCCCAGTCAGCCAGGTTGCCCCATCTGCTCTGGGACACTGAAACCCCACGAGTAAATTAGAAACCCTAGTTCAGCGGAGTGAGGCACTCAGAGAAAAACCCCAGCATCCGGTACACTCTGGTGGTAGCACCACACAGGGACATTCAGGAAAGAAAATGCAAATGGCTTGACATAGACTAAGAATAAGCAGCCTCTGTGGTCTGATGCTAGGGAGTCTGGGAAGACCCTAATGTCACCTCTCCCCACAGGGCTGTGGCCTTCTCGGGTAAGGCACTAATGCCTCCTCAAAGATCAAGTGATTAAGGCTTCTCAAATGTTATTGGCCACACTTGAATGTGAATGTATAACCTGAAAGACGATTGGGAGGGGGAATGATCGAGAACACGAGGAACAATATAGGTTATGGGTGAGTATCAGACCCAAAATCAGAATCTTGCAGAGCTAGGTGCCTTTGAGAAAGTGATCGTATTCCTCTGACCACCATTTGTGTTTGGCAGTTGATCTAGTTTTAGGCTCTTACGTTCCTCTCCCCTTTCTTCCTTTCTTCATTTCCTTCTTCTGCGCCCTTTATATGATTTTGTTCTAGGTATTTGGAATGTAAATTTAAATGAAGTAGACTAAGTCTCCAGCCCATACAGCTTACATTCTAGTGGGGGAAACATAACAAGAAAAGGTATATAATACAATCGGTCCTCGGGCCTCCCCTGGTGGCTCAGCGGTTGAGCGCTGGGTTGCGAAGCTGCCTGCAGCCTCTGCAGCGCCGGTTCGATCCCCGGCCACCAGAGAGGGTTCCACATGGCACACAGACCTCTCCTGCCGCCCACTGCTCCACTCAGCAGTGTACTTCAGTCGGTCTGCCTGCTCTGTTCCCCACTGCTCCACTCAGCAGTGTACTTCACTCGGTCTGCCTGCTCTGTTCCCCACTCTGTCTCTGGAGAATACTCTCACCCTCCTGCGCTTCTGACTGTACCCAGTGCTTGTATAAATAAATAAATAAATCTTAAAAAAAAATACAGCCGGCCCTCACTTTGTTCTGATATACATGAATTCCAGCCATCATGATTTTGTTTCTGAACACTAGTTCCCAAACATCACCATTTGAATTTCATTCACCACTATATATTAATTATGAGTAACTGCATAAAGTTCAAATTTCACTGCTAATTCTCAGTCCACAAATCTATGTAAATGACAGATTCAAATTATAGTCAGTAACCAATCATATCCCTTCTTTTCAAAGTCACTGAATGGTCACTGCCACCTGTTGTTCAGTTTATACAAGGACAGCAAATCATCTATGTAGCTGTGCTGCCTTCTTGTATCCCAGTGATACATAATGTAGGCAATATAATTTAATAATTATGAGCACTATTACTGTTGGGTATTGGCTCCTGATCACCCCGATTCTCTTAAATGGAAATGTGAAAATTTGTTTTTTTCCACCAAATACAACTTCATCAGTCCATTCAATGGATCATGGAATTATGTCAATTTTTGAAGTCTGTCAGATGAACTTGCAGATAGGCTGCTAATGCTGCAACTGAAGATCATGCATTTTCATTTTTTCCTTACTTTTTATTTTATTTTATATATATTTTTACATCATTTTTCATTTTTGCACAATGTATGCATTTTCATCTTGGTTATAGTTCCCATACAATTCCCACCCCCCTTGTTTTGATCCTACTCCCTTCTCCCCGCCCCTGCCCCGTAGCGTGTCTCTGGTTTATAGTTGCTTGTTGATACACAATGGAATATTACTCAGTAATCAAAAAAGATAAACTCATGCAATTTGCAGCAACATGGATGGCACTGGAAGGGATCATGCTCAGCAAAATAAGCCAGAAAGAAAAAGACAAATACCGGAGGTCTCACTCATAGCAGGAATCTAGAAAACCTACACAAGGGACCAGGAAAACGATCATGCAATTTCTTTAACTGAGTTTTGAAAAAAATGTGATATCATGCATGCAGTGGAGAACACTATATCATACAGCAATTGGTATGCAAGTATTATGGCAGTCACTTTTACTGCATTGTGCAAGTAACTTTACAGGTTTCTAATTAAAGACAAAAGAAGATACAGAAGAAATAGCCCATTGCAGGAATGTGGATACACCATTGCTGATTGAGAGACTCTATATTTGCTGCCAGAACAACTTAGCAAAGGTGGATTTATGGGCATAAATGAAGAAAGTGATCATGACTTGTGATGAAAAGTATAAAGATATCCCAGGATAAGGTACACGAGCAAAAAATTCACATTAAAGCTATTTCATGACATTGAAAACGCAAAGGACAAAATGTTGGGAGCTGAGCCAAACTGAGAAAGTAGTATAGCTGTTTAGCAAAGAATATAAATAATGTTCTCTCCAAGTTGTAAACTTTACAGTGAGAAGATAGAGCAAAGCACTGCTCAAACCTCTCTTGACAAACCTTCTTTAAATTGTAGCAAATTGGGCCTCCCTGGTGGCACAGCGAGTTGAGCGCCTCACAGTGAAGCTGTCTGCAGCCTCTGCAGTGCGGGTTCTATCCTGGCCAGACGGCGAGAATCACACATACCGTGGCAGACCTCTCCTGTCTCTCCTGCTGCTCCTCTCAGCAGTGTATTCGGTCCTTCTGCCTGTTCTGCTCCCCACTCTGTCTCTGGTGGATCCTCTCACCCTCCCGTGCCTCTGGCCTGTACCCCAGCTCTTGTATAAAAATAAATAAATCTTAAAAAAAAATTGTAGCAAATTATACATAACATGAAATCTGCCATTTTAAGTGTACAGGTTCGTGGCATGAAGTACATTCACATGGTTGTGCAACCCTCACCACTATCCATCTCTAGAACTTTTACATCTTTCCAATCTGAAGGTCTGCACTAATTTAACACTAGCTCCCCCATTCCCTTATCTCCTCCGCCTCTGACAACATCTAGTCTACTTTTTTCCCCTATCCTACTTTTCAGTTCATGAATTTGACTATTCTAAATAACTCATGTACGTGGAGTCATCAATATTTATTATTTTGAGTCTATTTTTTTTTCACTTAGCATAATGGGTTTAAGTTCATCCAAGTTGTAGCATGATTCAGAATTTCATTCCTTTTTAAGACTGACTAATATCCCATTCATGGATATGCCACATTTTATTTATCCATTTGGGTTATTTCTACTTTTGACTCTTGTGAATAATGCTGCAGTGAATATTGTTATGTAAATATCTGGTCCACTTTCTGTTTTTCATTCTTTTCCGCACATACCTGGGAATAGAAGTGGAATTATTAGATCATATGATAATTCTATATTTAACTTTTTGAGCAATTGCCATACCATTTTCCACAGCAGCTGCACCATTTTGTGTCACACCACATCCTTGCCAACATTTTATTTTCCTTTTCTGTGGGTATTTTACATAATAGTCACACTAATGGATTTAAAGTGGTATCTCATTGTGGTTTTGATTGCATTTCCTTAATTATTAGTAGTTTTACTTTTCATGCGCCTTTGGCCATCTATACATCTTTTGGGAAATGTCCATTCAATTGATAAATATTCTACAAAGAAATAAAATATTTTAATTCCCAACATCTTTAATTTTTCAAATTATGTAATACATATTCACTTCAGAATTGTATTCATTTTGCTATATTTTTATAATCAACAACAATGGGATAGTCTTAGAGTTTTGATTAAAAATTTTTTTTCAGTTAAAGTTATATTTAGAATTATCCAGATGGACTCAGTTTAGATGATTCCAATTTTGTTGGCAGCATCCAAAACATCATGGGAGTTAGTAGAAATACATGACTTCTTCTCTGTATCTGGTCTGTTCAGAGTGTTGACCTTGGCCATGTCAATGTCATAGAGCTTCTTCATTGCCTGCTGGATCTGATGCTTATTAGCTTTGACATCCACCACAAGCACAGGTGTGCTGTTGTCTTGTGTCTTCTTCATGACTGACTTGATAGTCAGGAAGAACTTGATGATGGCACAGTGGTCTGCTTGTTTCTCCTTGGGGGTGCTCTTGTGAGGATATTTGTGTTGCTTTTTGGAGCCATTTTAGGGGATGTCCAGATCTTTCTTTTTTGTGACTATGGATGCCTTTCAGCACGGGATTCTTGGCCTTCAAAGCATTTGTGTTGGCTTTGGGAGGTGCAGGAACATACTTCTTTGCTTTCAGTGCTCTCTTTAAGAAAAGCTCAACAAAAAATGTAATGGCCATTCATGGAGCAATTGTAATTTTCTCCATTTATTATTATGAATGCTTTGCAGTTTCAGCTTGCATAGCCGGTTTGTATGGTCCGCCAATACAATATCATACAATATTTACCATAAGCTAGACACAGCCAACCAAATGTTACATAAGAAGTGAAGAATTCCCACTGAGTATGAGATTAGGGATAAAGGCTATGAAATAAAGTAGGATAAGGGAATAAAGTATGATGGGATATGATGGGAGAATGGAATATTTATGTTAATTTTCAGGGAAAACTCTGGGAAAGTGAGATTTGAGTAAAGGCCTAAATGGGGAAAGAAAGCTGGCCATAGACTTGCCAATGGGAAGAAATTTCCAGGATTGGGTGATAGCAAGGGCAAATCCTCTCAGATGGAAACTTGCTTGCCCTGCTTGGGAAATAGCAAGAATGTCGATACAGCTAGAGCACAGTGAGAGAGAGTGGCAGCAGATAAAGATGGGGAGGTAGGCAGGGGCCAGATTTTAAGTGTCCTTATTGGTCATAGGGTTGCACCTTAGATTTTACTCTAAATTGATGGGAAGCTATTCAAGGGCTAAGTGTCCAAGGCATCTGATTGCTTCTGAGTGAGTCCTTTTTAAGAGAGAAAAGGGGACAAATAAGGATACTAAATATTAACTTCACCAACTTTTTAATTTGTCTACTGGCCTGTCTTGTCTTGAAGAGAGACTAAAAGACTGGAGATTATAACCTACTTAAACTTTTACTGAGCATCCCCTATGGACCAAAGAGGGCTGTCAACTCCTTCAGTCTCACTAAGAGCCTCCTGGAATTTTCCCAAGAGTCTGTCACAACAAGACACTTCTCACCAAGAACATGAAAGACTGAGAGCTCCTAGTCAGTCCAGCCATCTGTGGACATGAATCCTCCCAAATTTTCAGAGAAGTGGTGTCCAGATTTCTCCACACACAAAGCCAGTTTCATGAACACACATACCCACGGATCAGGCAGACAGTACAAATTGATGAAGCTGGCCCAGGGAGACTGGTGAAACAAGTTAACACAGTGTCCTGCCTAAAGTGCCAACAATCGCCACAGGGACTGTGGCCCCTGGACCAGATTCTTAAAAGAAGCAGAAAATCCAAATTAAAATTCATATTTTTTAGTAGTAACAAGTAATTTAAAATATCCAACGCATTATTCAAGCAAAATATAAAACTATGCCTGTGACCTGGTTCTCTTTGTGGTCTTGATATTATTTGTCTTATAGGGTCTGGCACCCTGACAAACACCCCTCCATTATTACCTAAGAATATGCATGCAGAAAAATAGCCACTGATACCTTTGTCCCACCCATGTATCTCCCTGAAGGGAAATACACTTCAGTCTGACTGTTTTATAATCTTTTAGTGACTTCAATTCAAATTTTAAATGCATCTTGACCACTTAGAAAACCCTTTAAAAAGCTTCCCATATTCACCAGAAACCTCTGGTTGTGGCAGACACTATTTAGCATCTAAGAATCCACAGTTTTCTCAACATGGTACAAACCCTTACAAGATATGGTGCTTTCATTAAACAACTTGATACAGAAATTAAGAAACATCACCAATCTCATTGATTGACAAGGCAGGAATTCACATAAAAACCTGTTTGCTATATGCTGATTGTGGAGAACCAAGAAGAGCAAAGTAAATGCAGAGAGCGTTTTGATTAAGAGTTAAGTAGATTTTCTGTTGAACTTTCCCAAAAGAGCTATTGAGATATTTGTAATATGTTCAAATTGTGTACATGCAGATTTGTCCCCACTCCTAGAAAAGCTCCATAATTACAGCAGTGTTTTAGTTTCAGTTTCTTGCTTCTCATTTATTTCAAAGAAAGGGGAAGTTCAAATAAGATTTTGTAATTTGAGGTTATGTTATGAGAAAGGGGAAAATTCTATCAATCTATCAGCATTGGCCTTTTCAAAGATTTTTTTTTTTTACTGATGAGGGCAATTTAGTCAATTATTTAACTTGAAAACAAGAAGTTTCTATCTAAAAACTTTCCCATTAAAAGTTTTCTTTCTTTTTTTTTTAAATGAAGCACCATTGTTTCACATGCTTGTTATTATTTTGACAGTATAGGATTTCTCCCTCCCTCTGTGGTCGCTATAGCTCTCCCTCCTCCAAAGCATCCACAATCCTCCACCATAGTCCATTGTGCATTCCACCCCTACCCCCACCCTCCCTCTCCTTGATGCCTCAGATCTATAGTCCGCTTTCACGATGGGTCTTAAATTTGATTTTGTCTGACTCTCTGGTTTTTCTACATTCCACCTGTAAGTAACACCAACTGGCATTTATCTTTCTCTTTCTCACTTATTTCACTGAGCATAAATCCGTTCAGTACCATTCATGTTGCTGCAAATGTTTATCTTTTGAGTTTTTCTTTTGATTGCTGAATAGTATTCCATTGTGTATATGTACCACATCTTCTTGATCCAGTCATCTGGTTTTGGGTATTTAGGTTGTTTCCATATCTTGGCTATTTTAAGTAGGGGTGCATGAACATAGGGGTGCATGTTTCCTTTTGTGCTGTTTGGGTAGATACTAGATACCTAGGAGTGGAATTTCTGGGTCATATGGCTGATCCATTTTTACTATTTTTTGAGGAAACTCTACACTGCTTTCCATAGGTGCGGGACCAGTCTACATTCCCAGTAATAGTATTAGGGTATTGTTCCTTTTTCTCCACATCCTCATCAGCACTTGTTGTTTCTAGTATTTTTTTTAAAAAAGATTTATTTATTTATGCATACAAGAACTGGGGTACAGGCCAGATGCGCAGGAGGGTGAGAGGATCCACCAGAGACAGAATGGGGAACAGAACAGGCAGACTGACTGAAATACACTGCTGAGGGGAGCATCGGGAGAGACAGGAGAGGTCTGCTGCACCACATGGGTAGCTCCCACGTGGGAATTGAACTCGTGCTGTGGTGGCTGCGGATAGCTTCATAGGGCTGTGTCTGAACCCCTTGTGCCATGAGGGCGGCCCCTGTTTCTGGTCTTTTTGATAGAAGATTGTAAATCAGCTTTCTTAATTTCTTCTTTTTATTCATTGTTTGCATATAGGGAGGGAACAGACTTTCATGTGTTGAATTTGTAGACCATCACTTCACTGAAATTATATTTATTAGTTTTTCCGTAGAGTCTTTAGGTTTACTACGTATGTTATCATATCATTTGCAAAGAATGATAGCTTTACTTTTTTTTTTCGAATTTGGATTTCCTTTTATAAAGCTTTCTCTTGCTTAATTATTCTAGCTATGACTTCTAATACTATGTTGAATAGTAGTGATGAGAGTGGGCTTCCTTGTCTTATACCTGATCTTAGTGGAAAAGCTTTCAGTTTTACTATTGAGAATAATGTTAGCTATGGGTTTGTCATGTATGGCTTTTATCATGTTGAGGTTTGTTCCATTTATCATTAGTTTCTCATCATAAATGAATTTTGACCCTTATCAAATGCTTTCCTTGCATCTATTGATATGATCATATAAATATGGTGAATTACCTTGATTCATTTTTGGAGGTTATGCCATACTTGTATCCCTTGTATAAATACCACTTGGTTGTGGTGTAGAATCCTTTTAATGCATTGTTGGATTCAGTTTGCTAAGATTTTGTTGAGAACTTTTGCATCTGTGTTCATTAAGGAAATTGGTCTCTTGGGCCTTCATGGTGGCACAGGGGTTAAGATGCAACCTATGAAGCTTACCCCAGCCACTGCAGCATGAGTTCAATCCCCGGCCAGGGAGCAACTCACATGGTGCAGCAGACCTCTCCTGACTTGCCCACTGCTCCCCTCAGCAGTGTATTTCAGTCAATCTGCCTGTTCTGTTCCCCTCTGTCTCTGGTGAATCCTCTCACCCCTTGCACCTCTGGCCTGTAACCCCATTCTTGTATGTATAAATAAATAAATCTTTAAAAAAAAAAGGAAATTGGTCTTTAGTTTTCTTTGTGTGTGTGTGTGTGTGCTTGCTGTCTGTGCTTGGTTTGGGTATTAGAGTAATGTTGGCCTCATAAAATATATTTGGGATCATTCCCTTTTGCTCAATATTTTGAATGGATTTGAGCATAATAGGTTTAAGCTCATCTTTGAAGGCTTGGTAGAAATCACTTCTGTAGTAGTATGGTATTAAACTTTTGTTTTTGGGAAAATTTAGGTTATTACTTCAGTTTCCTTGCTTGTGATTGGTGTGCTTCTGAGTTAGCTTTGCTTACTGCTACGTTTCACCATGCAGAGCCAATCTTATTTTATAGCTGAAAAAACAGAAGTCTAAAGAGTTAAATGAATATCTCCAACATTTCAATATGATCAAGGCAGGAACAAATCTGAAATATGTACATTCTTTTTTTGAAAGATTTATTTATTTATTTATTTATACAAGAACTGGAGTACAGGCCAGAGGTGCGGGATGGTGAGAGAATTCACCAGAGAGTGGGGAACAGAACAGGCAGACTGACCGAAATACACTGCTGAGGGGAGCAGCGGGCGAGACAGGAGAGGTCTGCTGCACCATGTGGGTAGCTCCCTGGCCATCAGGGGATCAAACCCACACTGCATAGGCTCTGGATAGCCTCACAGCACTGTGCTCAACCCCCTGCGCCACCAGGGTGGACCCGAAATATGTACTTTTGATGCTCTGCGGCATGCTTCTCCCCTTTCTCTAGTGCCTCCACTCCAGGAAGTATATGGAGTGGAGATGTCAATGTGAACTTGGCACCAAAGAGATGTCAGTGTGAACTTGGCACCATACTGGATAGCATTGTGTGTTGAGTGTGTGTGGAGGGTGGATAAAGGCAGGGGGATTACATTCTATCCACAAGAAGTAGACAAAGCAGTCACAGAGGCTATGAGAGCTTTTACATTTGCTGTTCCATTAACTTGGAACTCTTCCCCCAAATATTTATAAGCGTACCTGCGTTTTATTATTTAGGTCATAGCTCTAAGGGTAGACACTCCCTCCCTCTCCAGTCATATCTTAGCTATCTCTTTTACTGCCTTAGAGTTTAGTCATCTCTATAGACTTGAAATTGCTTTTGTTCCATGATGTTTCCATTTTCATTTTTGTATCTTCAGAAAAGTTTGTAGAACATGACGGGAGCTCAATGTCTGACAACTGACTGACCAACAGATAATAGAACACCATCAAAACACATATCTTAGTTTGATGTATTCATTTGAAATTTTTGTTTCCTGTAAACATTGACCTCTTGGGACTCAGTCCCCACTCCTTGTTAATTATACCAATCTCTTTCCAGTGTCCCTTCCCCTTCCCTTCCCTCTCCTCCCCTCCCCTCCCCTCACCTTGTGCTTCAGCATTGTTCTCCCAAACATCTTCAGAGGCATAAGGAATGCATTCTTCTCCAGAAAGTATCAGCACTTGCTCAGCACTGATTTTCAGCTACTTACAAAATCCAAATTCTTTAAGATCACCTTATAAATAAAAACATTAGTTTTTCAAAGTAAGTATATATTTCTTTCCTTAGAAAATGGAACTTTAAAAAAATGTTGGGAGGCCTCCCTGGTGGTGCAAGGGGTTAAGTCTCAGCACTATGAAGCTATCAGCAGCCACTGCAGCATGAGTTCAATCCCCAGCCAGAGAGGTGACCCACATGGTGCAGCAGACCTCTCCTGTCTTGCCTGCTGCTCCCCTCAGCAGTGTGTTTCAGTCAGTCTGCCTGTTCTGTTCCCCACTCTGTCTCTAGTGAATCCTCTCACCCCCCACACTTCTGGCCTATACCCCAGGTCTTGTATGCATAAAAAAAATCTTTAAAAATATTGGGACATCAATTATTAAAAAATCAGCTGCCTCTTGTTTTTACAATTCTTAAATTATTTATTAGTTTTCCAGGGGTGGGGTGATCAATCATATAGATTCTCTGCCTGGTATTAATTTTCAATGTGTCATTCTTTGACTGTGTCTGTGTGTTCGAGAGTGTGTGTGTTTCTCTCTTTGGAAAAACAAAAGATGAGTTTCCTTGCCCACCATGGAAAAAATGCAACATAAGGCTCAATCCCTTCCTGAGAGCATGGAGGACCAAAAGCAGGTGGCTTGGATCAGGGTGGTGAGGAAGCTTTGTCATTTCCAGAAGGAAGCATGAGTCACAGTGTGAGACATTTTGGGAGGCCTGAATCAGAGCTGTCGAGGAAGTCATTTCTCAGAAAGTTTAACTTATAACCACAATGTACTTTAATTTAAAGCCTTCAATGTCTTTCTCCAACATGGCTGCAGACATAGATGTTCCCATTATTTCGCTTCTGGAATAGACAGGAATTTAACAGTGAAGTCCCCATTCCACTTTTGAGGCTGAGGCAAACAGGCCTGGAGAGTATAATAGATAGATAGATAGATAGATAGATAGATAGATAGATAGATAGATAGATAGATAGATAGATATTTTAGAAAGTAGAGAAAAGAGTTTGTGAGAGGAGGAAACTACTCTAAAATCAATTAGCATATGAATAATGATCAGGTTAAATTATATTGTTTGAAAAATTACATATATATATTTAGTGTTTTGTTGTTGACTCACACTATTCTTGCTCATGCTTCTGGTGTTGCTGTCCTATCGTTATTTTGTGCAGGATTTTGAATTTCATTTTTTTCTTTTTTGTAGAAGAACTTTCGATGTTTCCTGTAGGGCAGATCTGGTGGCGATAAACTCCATTAGCTTCTGCTTATCTGGGGTTATTTCACCTTTATATTTGAATATTAATTTTGCAGGATAGAGTACCCTCGGCTAGCAGTTCTTGACTTTCAGGATGGTGAACAATTCATTCCACCCTCTTTGTACCTGCAGTGTGGTTGGGGAAAATCTGAGGAAAGCCTAATTTAGATGCCTTTGTAAATTACCTATTTTCCCCACACTTATTAATTAATTATTTATGTTTGATTTTTGATAACTTAGCAATGATGTATCTTGGTGTAGTTCATTTGCATGTAGGAACTTGGGTGTTCTATCTGCTTCCTGGATGTTTATGCGTCATTCTCTTGCTGGATTTGGCAAACTCTCAATTATTTCCATTAATAAGGTCCCTGCTCCCATCTTATCTTTTCTTCTGTTGATGTTATGTTTTAGATTGATTTATGTATATTAAACCATCCTTATACCCACTTGATCAAAATGTATAATCCTTATACTGTATTATTGAATTTGACTTGTTAAGTTTTTGTGGAAAAATTTTGCATCAATATTCATCAAGGATATTGGTGTGTAGTATTCTTGTGCTATAATATGTATTAGTGAGCATTCCTCTTCTTGGATTTTTAGAAATAATCTGAGAAAGGTGAGCATGAGTTCTTCTATAAAGATTTGATAGAATTCATTGCAAACTTGTCTGGTCCTGTTCTGTGGTTTTGGGGAAAATTTTTGATTACTGTTTCAACTTCAATGACTGTGATTGATTTATTCAACTCTTCTGTTTCTTCCTAATTTAGTCTTTTTTTTTTTTTGGTTTCACTGGTATATTTTATTGTATTTCTTCGAATATTTTTTTATAATAAATTTTATTTTTATATTCCCCATACAATTTCAACCCCCCCATTTTGACCTCAATCCCTCCACCCACCCCCCCAAAAGTGTCTCTGGTTCATAGATTTTGTTGATTTTGATTTTCACTTTCTTATACTTATTCATTTTCCTGGTCCCTTATTTAAGTTTTCTAGATTCCTGCTATGAGTGAGACCATCCGGTATTTTTCTTTTTCTTTCTGGCTTATTTCGCTGAGCATGATCCCTTCCAGCACCATCCATGTTGCTGCAAATTGCATGTGTTTATCTTTTTTTGAATGCTGAGTAATATTCCATGGTATATATGAACCACATCTTCTTGATCCAGTCATCTATTTTTGGGCATTTGGGCTGTTTCCAAAGCTTAGCTATTGTAAATAGTGCTGCTATTAACATAGGGGTGCAGGTGTTCTTTGGAATTCATGTTTCTGTGTCCTTTGGGTAAATACCTAGGAGTGGAATTGCTGGATCATATGGAAGCTCTATGTTTAGTAGGTCCAGAAATCTCCACACAGCTCTCCATAGTGGTTGGACCAGTTTGCACTCCCACCAACAGTGCAGAAGAGTTCCTTTTTCTCCACACCCTCGCCAACATTTGTTGTTGCTAGTTTTTTTAATATGTGCCATTCTCACTGGTGTAAGATGGTATCTCATGGTAGTTTTGATTTGCATTTCCCTGATGACAAGTGATGTTGAACATTTTTTCATATGCCTGTTGGCCATTTGCATTTCCTCTTCAGAGAAGTTTCTTTTTAGCTCTTCTGCCCATTTTTTGACTGGATTATTTTCTTTGTTGTTGTTGAGTCTCATCAGCTCTTTGCAGATTTTTGTGATCAATCCTTTATCATTAGTGTTGTGTGCAAAAATGTTCTCCCAGTCGGTGGGGTTTCTCTTTGTTTTTGTTATTGTCTCTTTTGCTGGGCAGAAGCTCTTTAATTTGATGTAGTCCCAGCTGTTGATCTTTGCCTTCACTATCACTGCTTTGGGTGATGTGTCTGTAAAGATGTCTTTGATGTGCAAATCACGTAGTGTTTCGCCTATATTTCCTTCTATGTATTTTATGGTTTCAGGTTTTATGTCTAGTTCTTTAATCCATTTTGAGTTGGTTTTTGTGTATGGTGTGAGGTAGTAGTCAAGCTTCATTCTTTTGCATGTAGCGGCCCAGTTTTCCCAGCACCATTTATTGAACAGACTTTCTTTGCTCCAATGCATAGTCTTTGCTCCTTTGTCAAGTATTAGTTGACCATAAATCTGTGGGTTTTTTTCTGGATTTTCTATTCGATTCCATTGGTCTGTGTGTCTGTTCTTGTTCCAATACCATGCAGTTTTGATGATTATGGCTTTGTAGTATAGCCTGAAATCTGGGAGTGTGATGCCTCCATTCCCTTCTTTTTTTTTAGGAGAGCTTTGGCTATTCGGGGTTTTTGGTGATTCCATATGAATTTCATCAATAATTGTTCTATTTCTTTGAAGAATAACATTGAAATTTTTATTGGAATAGCATTGAATTGGTATATTGCTTTTGGTAGGATGGCCATTTTAATAATGTTTATTCTTCCAATCCATGAGCAGGGGATGTCTTTCCATTTCTTTGTATCTTCTTCTATTTCTTTTAACAGTGTTTTATAGTTTTCTTTGTAAAGGTCCTTTACCTCTTTTGTTAGATTTATTCCCAAGTATTTGATTTTTTTTGTTTCAATAATAAAGGGGATGGTTTTTTCATTTCTTCTTCTTCAGATTCATTGTTAGTGTATAGGAAGGCTTCTGACTTTTGCATGTTGATTTTGTATCCTGCCACTTTGCTGAACTGATTGATGAGTTCAATTAGTTTTTCTATGGAGTTTTTGGGGTTCTCTATGTATATTATCATATCATCTGCAAATAGTGATAGTTTGACTTCTTCTTTTCCTATTTGGATTCCTTGTATGTCTTTCTCTTGTCTTATTGCTCTGGCTAGGACTTCCAGTATTATATTGAAAAGCAGTTGTGAGAGTGGACATCCTTGTCTTGTTCCAGATCTTAATGGAAATGCTTTCAGCTTTTCACCATTGAGAATGATACTGGCTGTTGGCTTGTCATATATGGCCTTTATGATGTTGAGGTATGTTTCTTGTATCCCAAGAATTTCAAGGGCTTTTATCATGAATGGGTGTTGCACTTTGTCGAAAGCTTTCTCGGGATCTATTGATATTATCATATGGTTTTTATATTTCTTTTTGTTGATGTGTTGGATAACGTTGATTGATTTTCGGATGTTGAACCATCCTTGTGTCCCTGGAATGAATCCTACTTGGTCGTGGTAAATTACCTTATGGATACACTGTTGGATTCTGATAGCTAAAATTTTATTGAGGATTTTTGCATCAGTGTTCATTAGGGAGATTGGCCTATAGTTTTCTTTTTTTGTGTTGTCCTTGTTCGGTTTTGGTATTAGTGTAATGTTGGCTTCATAGAACGTGTTAGGTATTATACCTTCCTTCTCAATTTTTTGGAAGAGTTTGTGAAGGATAGGCACCAATTCGTCTCTGAATGTTTGGTAGAATTCATTTGTAAATCCATCAGGTCCTGGGCTTTTGTTTTTGGGGAGGTTTTTGATTACCATTTCAATTTTGCTAATTGTAATTGGTCTGTTTAGGTGTTCTGTTTCTTCTTTCTCTAGCTTTGGGTGATTGTAGAGTTGTAGGAATTTGTCCATCTCCTCTAGATTGTTGAACTTGTTTCCATATAACTGTTCATAGTAGTTATTAATTATTCTTTTGATTTCTGCTGTGTCCGTTGTGATTTCTCCTCTTTCATTTATTATCCTATTTATTTGTGCTTTCTCCCTTTTTGCCCTTGTGAGCCTGGCTAGGGGTTTATCTATTTTATTTATTTTTTCAAAGAACCAGCTCTTGGTTTCATTGATCTTTTGGATTGTTTTTTTAGTTTCGATTTCATTTATTTCTGCTTTGGTTTTTATTATTTCTTTTCTTCTACTGGTTTTGGGTTTTTTTTGTTGTTCTTTTTCTAGATCTTTGAGCTTCGAGATTAGGTTGTTTCTTTGAGTTCTTTCTTGTTTCTTGATGTGAGCATCTATTGCTATATATTTTCCTCTTATTACTGCTTTTGCTGCATCCCATACATTTAGGAAATTGGTGTCCTCCTTGTCATTCAATTCAAAGAATTTTTTAATTTCTTCTTTTATCTCCTCATTAGTCCGGTGGACTTCCAGTAGTGTGGGTTTCAATCTCCACGAGGTAGGAGAGTACCTTGCCTTCTTTTTAGGGTTTATTTCTAGTTTGATGCCTTCATGGTCAGAAAAGATGGTTGGTATGATTTCAATCTTGGTGTATCTGTTGATGTTTGTCTTCTGCCCCAGTATATGATCGATCCTAGAGAATGATCCGTGTGTGCTTGAGAAAAATGTATACTCAGATTTTTTTGGGTTTAGTGTTCTATATATGTCTGTTAAGCCCAAGCACTCTAGATCCTTATTTAGAGCTTTAGTGTCTTTACTTATTTTTTGTCTTGTTGATCTATCCATTGTTGATAGTGGTGTGTTGAAGTCTCCCACTACGTATGTGTTTTCTCTGATGTCTGTTTTCAGAGATGCCAATAGTTGTCTGATATATTTTGGTGCTCCTTCGTTTGGTGAATATATGTTAATGAGTGTTATTTCTTCTTGAAGTATTGTCCCCTTGATCATAATGTAATGACCACTGGGGTCTCTTTTTACCTTTTTAAGTTTGAAATCTGTTTTATCTGATATGAGTATAGCAGTTCCTGCCTTCTTTTTTGGTCCATTTGCTTGTAGAATTGTTTTCCATCCTTTAACTTTGAGTCTATTTTTATATTTTGCAGCTAAATGTGTTTCCTGGAGACAGCAAAAGGTTGGGGTTTGTTTCTTAATCCAGCCTGCAACTCTGTGTCTTTTTATTGAAGAGTTTAGTCCATTTAAATTTAGAGTTATTGTTGATATGTTAGCATCTGTATTTGCCATGGTGTTTGTCTTTCCTTTGATTTTATTTATTTATTCTTTTAATAACTTTCTTTGGCCTTCTTTTGTTGTTATTCGTCCCTCTGAGGTTCTGGCTTTAGGACTCCTTGTAGTATTTTTTGGAGTGGGGGTTTAGTCGTAATAAAATTCAAGAGTTTCTGTTTGTCTGGGAAGGTCCTTATTCTTTCTTCAAAGAGGAAGGAGAGCTTTGCGGGATAGAGTATTCTTGGTTGGCATCTGTTTTCTTGGAGTCTGTTGACTATGTCCCTCCACTCTCTCCTTGCCCGTAGTGTTTCTTCAGAGAAGTCTGATGTCAGTCTGATTGGTTTCCCTTTGAATGTTATCTGTTTCTTCCCTCTTGTTAGTTTCATTATTTTTTCCTTGTCTTGGATTCTTGGGAGCTTTACTATTATGTGTCTTGCTGTATTTTTCCTTTCGTCATGGAAGTTTGGTGTTCTTCTTGCTTCTTGTATATCAATTTTCAGCTCCTTCTTCGCGTTTGGGAAGTTCTCTTCAATTATATCCTTGAATATTTTCTCTGTTCCTACATCTCTCTCCTCTCCTTCTGGTATTCCTATAACTCTTATATTTCCTTTCCTCATGGAGTCAGATAGTTCCCGAAGTCTTTCTTCGGTCTTTTTCCTTCGTACTTCTCCTTCCTTTTCTGTTTTAGTTCTTTTTATTTCTGTGTCTTCAAGAGTACTTATTCGTTCTTCCATTTCATCTATTCTGCTTTCATTGCTTTTCCCAGAGTTCTTTAGCGTCTCCATTAATTCTTTGATCTCCTGCATTTCTTTTACTTCCCTCTTTAGAGACTCAATTTCATTCTTCTGGTCATTAATTATTTCCCCCTTATCATTGTTTTCCTTTATGACTTCTGTCAGTTTTTTAATCACAGCAATTTTATTTTATTTTATTTTAGAAGTTTTCTTTTTTATTACAGTTTCTGGATTCAGTATTGTGAAATTGAAAAGAAATCAATCATCAGTAGTTTAAATATAATTCTTGTATCTTATATAAATTCTAATTTAAAGTAGGCTGTTTATAAATTTAGGAGAGACTGTTATCCTATGGTATTATTTCTCCTTAATGTAATTGACGTTCATGGTCATAATTCCTTTTAGCACGTAGAAATGTAAAATTTTTCAGTACTTTAAGGTCAATATTTACCTAATTTTATGTACTTATGCATGCCAATATTTCCAATTTTAACATCTTATGTGTGTCTAAATCTTTTTTTTTAAATAATAAATTTTATTTTTATATTCCCCATACAATTGCAACCCCCCCCATTCTGACCCCAATCCCTCCCCTCCCGCCCCTCACCCCCCAAAAAGTGTCTCTGGTTCATAGTTTTTTGTTGATTTTGATTTTCGCTTTCTTATAGTTATTCATTTTTCTGGTCCCTTATTTAAGTTTTCTAGATTCCTGCTATGAGTGAGACCATCCGGTATTTTTCTTTTTCTTTTTGGCTTATTTCGCTGAGCATGATCCCTTCCAGCGCCATCCATGTTGCTGCAAATTGCATGTGTTTATCTTTTTTGAATGCTGAGTAATATTCCATGGTATATATGTACCACATCTTCTTAATCCAGTCATCTATTTTTGGGCATTTGGGCTGTTTCCAAAGCTTAGCTATTGTAAACAGTGCTGCTATAAACATAGGGGTGCAGGTGTTCTTTGGAATTGATGTTTCTGAATCACAGCAATTTTAAATTCTCTATCTGGAAGGCTCAGAAGTTCTTCCAAGTTATTGTCGTTGCAATCTGGTAGATGGTTTTCTTTTTGCGGTGTGCTTTTTTGCTGAGGAGTTGCTGGGTTGCATGTGGTTTTTCTACTCCCTACTGCCTGTTTTCTAATTTGCCGTATTCCTTGTGACACTGTGTTGCTGGTACTGGCCGGCATCTTGGGCTACCTTCCCAGCTCACCACTGGCTCCTCTGGGGAACTTCTGCTGGGTTCACAAGTCTCCAGCAAAGAAAGGTCCCTGCTGCAAAATGGCAATGTGGGAACGTGCTCCCCTGCACGCCCGGTCTGCCCCAGTGGTGGGTGCTGCTCCCCTCTGGGCTGGAACTGCAGGCTAGAAGGCCCCCGGCATGGGCAAGACTCCCAGCTTACCTCTGTCTCCTCAGTGAGCCTTCTGCTGGGTTCACACAGTCTCCAGCAAAGAAAGGTCCCTGCTGCAAAATGGCGATGCGGGAACGCACTCCCCTGCATGCCCGGTCTCCCTAATTTAGTCTTATTAGACTATATTATTCTAGAAATTTTTTCCATTTCTTCAAGTTTATTGAATTTGTTAGTATATACCTATTTGTAGAAATCTTTTATGATCCTTTGTATTTCCATGCTATCTTTAATAATTTTTGCTCTTTAACTTCTATAATTCTATTTATTAATGTCTTCTCTCTTCCATTCTTTGTTAGTCTACCTAGAGGTTTGTTGATTTTGGTTATCTTCTTGAAGAGTCAACTTTTAGTTTCATAGATTCTTTGTATGATATTTTAAATTTCTATTTCATTTATTTCCACTCATTTTTATTATTTCCTTCCTTCAATATCTTTGTACCTTGTTTGTTCATTTTTTTCCAAATTGCATTAGGTGTGATATTAAGTTGTTTTTTGGGATTTTTCTTGCTTCTTAATATAGGCCTGTATTCCAATGACTGTACCTCTTAACACAGCTTTTGCTGCATCCCATAAATTCTGATATTGTATCATAATTTTCATTATTCTCATTGTATTTTTTAATTTCTTCTCTCTTCCAAAAGCTATTAAGTAACATGTTGTTTAGTCTCCATACACTTAGGTTTCTCCAGTTTTGTTTATGTTGATTTCTAGCTTTATGACATTATTATCAGAAGCATAGTTGACATTTCAGTCATCATAGTTTTATTGATGATTGACTTATGTCCCAACATATATGGCTTATTCTTGAAAATGTTCCATGTGTACTTGAAAATAATGTATATGCAGCTGTTTTTCTGAGGAGTGTTTTGAGGATGTCTATAAGTCTATTTGGTATAGAACTTCATTTAAGGCAATTACTTCCTTATTTATTCTCTGTGGTTGGTCTGACCATAGTGTAAGTGGAATATTAAAGTCTTGTAATGTTATTGTGTTGTTGTCAATATATCTCTTTCATTAATTGTCCTATGCATCTTGGTATTTCATCATTTGATGCATATATACTTATGTGTTAATTCTTCTTGTTATATTAAACCTGTAATTACAATGCAATGTCTATATCAATTTTTTGTTACCCTTTTTTGTTGAAATTCCATTTTATTTGTAATAAATATAGCTATTCATTATGTTTTTTGATTGCCATTTGCTTGTAGTAATGTCTATCAGTCTTTAATTCTGTGCTCGCCTTTGTTGGTATAGTGGATTCTTTGAACAGCAGAAGGTTGGAATTTGTTTTGAAATCCACTCAGCCACTTTGTGCCTTTAAATTGGTGAATTAGATCCATTTCCAAATAAGATGTTTATTGACACATAAATGCTTATTGCTGTTTTGTTGTTTTTTTATATTTTCAGTTTGATTTTGTATTTTTATTTTTTCATATCTTCTTTTTTATGTTTTGTTTAGGTTTCATTTTCATTGTCTTATGTGTTACTTCTATTGATTTTTGTTTAACGGTTATGCTAAGATGAGTGTATCATGGACTATTTTGTGCCTCGCTGGATAGTTTGATCTCAACCTTGCTCTGATGGGTCTTATTTTTACTTTCCTTCTCCTTCATGTTGTGTAACTTAGGTGTTAGTTACCTTTATATTTTTTTTGTTGCTGCTTGTCATAGCCTTTTTAGTACTTATTTCATGTCTATCTTGGTGTTGATATATTTTATTAATTTATGTTTTTCAGTGAGGCTCCTTACCCTTCTTCTGCCTTGAATGATAGTCTTGTTGAATAAAATGTTTTAGTTTGGAAATATTTCTTTTTGAGTACTTCTTGCCTGTCAGGTTTCCTCTAAAAAGTCCAAAAACACTTGACTAGGTGTTCTGTTATAGGTTATCTTTCTTTCATTCAATGGTTTTAATATTCTTTCCTTGTCTTTGACTTTAAAGCAGTTTAATTATAGTGCCTTGATATATGTTGGTCTAGTAGTATTTTGTTTGGATCTCTGTATATCACTTGGATCAGGGTATCTGTTTTTCTTTTTGCAGATTGAAATAGCTCTCAGTAATTATTTCTTTAAATAAATTTTCTGTTTCTTCCTCTTTTATTTCTGAATCCCCATGATGGATATTATTTCTGTTCATGTTATCCTAAAGAGCTTTTATACAGTTTTCATTTTATAAATTCTTTTTTCACTTTGTTGTTCTATTTATGTGTCCTACAATACTGTGCTTTCAGATTCTCTATTTTTCTCATTACATTCATTTTTCTACTGTTGATGTGCTGTATTGTATTTTTTATTCTGTTTTAGTATTTTATAGATCCATGAGCTATAATTGTAACAATCTTAAATTTTCTTGATCATTATTGTTCTTCATCACCATTGTTTTTCTTAATTTGATAAGAATGATTATACTGGTCGTATTCCACAGTTCTGCTGATGGATGATTCTCTTGGAGTTTTTATAACTCTAGCATATGTGATATGTTCTTCTGTATCTTCATTTTAATTTTTATGGGCTGTAATAAGGAGTTCCCTTTCATTATGTTAATAAATTTGCTTATTATATCTCTCTTACAAGAAGCTGTGTATAGGGCCTCCCCGGTGGTGCAGTGATTGAGCGCTGGGTTGCGAAGCTGCCTGCACAGCCTCTGCAGTGCCGGTTCGATCCCCGGCCAGGTGAGGGTCCCACATGGTGCGCAGACCTCTCCTGCCGCCCACTGCTCACCTCAGCAGTGTACTTCGTCAGTCTGCCTGCTCTGCTCTCCCCGCTGGCTCTGCTGAATTCTCTCACCCTCCCGCACTTCTTACTGTACCCAGTGCTTGTATAAATAAATAGATAAATAAATCTTAAAAAAAAAAGAAGCTGGGTATAATAATAGGTTTTCTACCTAGTACTTTTTGTTGTCTATTTATTTTACAAACTGATGTTTTTGCACTTGTTCAGATGGCTGGGAGACTGGTGCCAGTTAAGGTAGGAAGGAACCTGGACAGTAAGTCACCAAAAGGTGACATGATCAGCATATGTTTATGTATAGTGGGGATCCACAGTGAACCCCACCCCTAGGTCAAGTCCTTGGCCAAAATGTGTCATACAGTCTCAACCCAGCATCAGCTTCTAGGCAATGACTGAGCAATAGTTGTAGCACTGGGTGGGGAATATGCTGAGTTGGGCCACAAGCCAGGAATTTTGTTCTCTGCTTTCCAATTGTGGAATCTTCCCTTGGAGGGGGGCTCACTCCATTGTTACTATCCAGGTACTTCAAACTCAAGTTAGTGAGATCATCTAGTTTTTGCATCAGTTTTGGCTCTGCTCAAGGGGTGCTTCAAATATCAAAGCCCCAGGTTATGAATAATAGCTTCTTCTATGAGAAGACAAAATGATCTGATCTGGTTCTGCTTTCCAGCATGGGCTCCAGCTGTCCTAGTTTGGGAGTCCCAGGCTCAATCCAGTGATCACCACTGGCACCCTTACTGCTATAATACTCTAATGGTGACTCTCTGTCCTGCTCACTGACTCTGCAAACCCCAGTGTAGGAAATGTGTCCCTGAGTTAACAGCAACAGAGCTGCTATCTTCCAGACTCCCCTGGTAGACTTTTTAAAACATATATTCCTGAGTCTCATCCCAGTATCTGATTCAGTAATCTGGGGGGTGCTCTGAGAACTTGTATTTTTATTAAGTCCCCAGGTGATGCTGATGGTGCAAATCTAGACATCATACTTCGAGAATCAAAATTATTTTTTTTCTAAAGATTTATTTATTTATGCATACAAGAACTGGGGTACAGGCCAGATGTGTGGAGGGTGAGAGGATTCACCAGAGACAAAGTGGGAAGCAGAACATGCAGATTGACTGAAATACACTGTTGAGGGGAGCAGCGGGTGATTCAGGAGTGGTCTGCTGCACATGTGGGTAGCTCCCTGGCCGGGGATCAAACCCATACTGCAGAGACTGCAGGCAGCTTCACAGCAGTGTGCTCAACTGTCTGCGCCACCAGGGAGGCCCGAATCAAAATTCTTGAGCAAAAGAAGAAAGGTGCCTAAATTAGCAATAAAGATATTAACACAAATCAATATGACCTACGGGAGAATTTAGGAGATTACACCAAATGAAAATTATGAGAGAAAAAAAAACTATCCAGCTTGAAAAAAATGGGAGAAATTTAAAAAGGCTCAGGAGCCAACTTGAAATTGTCTCCTACTGGCTACAGATAGGACAACTTGATCTTCATAAAGGATAATAATTGCAATAGAAATATATAAAATATATTTAAATCCATGAGTTCTTAATGTTTATAAAAATGAATTGGGGGCCTCCCCGGTGGCGCAGCGGTTGAGCGCTGGGTTGCGAGGCCGCCCGTGGCCTCTGCGGCGCCGGTTCGATCCCCGGCTGCTCCCCGGCCACCAGAGGAGGGTCCCACATGGCGCGCAGACCTCTCCTGCCGCCCGCTGCTCCCCTCAGCAGTGTACTTCGGTTCTTCTGCCTGCTCTGCTCCCCGCTCTGGCTCTGGTGAGTTCTCTCACCCTCCCGCGCTTCTGGCTGTACCCAGTGCATGTATGTATAAATAAATAAATAAACAAACAAACAAATAAATAAATAAATAAAAACATGCCTCTATATAAAAAAAATGAATTGGTCATTATCAGGAGATAGTAATAACTATGATAAAGATATATAAATAATAAATATCTCTATATCTATCTATAAACACATATCCTGCATTCCCTACATGACTTTTCTCACTAACAATTATAAACGAGAAGTAATGATTATTGATTAAAGTGTTTTAGCTAATAAAAATAAGAAAAAATACAATTAGGATATCACCATTTTACTCCCTCTCAATAAATTGGTAGATCCAGGTATTGAGCTTCAACAGCTACTCATATCATGAAAGGAAAGACCACCAGAAATTATGTAGTCTTACCAATGAGAGAACAGAACACCAGCTCTAGAGAGCATTGCCACAGAGATTGAATATGATTCTGATCAAATGTCTGGATCCAGCTGCAAATTTTTAGGAAGTGTCGAGAACAGAGGTATATGCTGAGTTGCACTGTGATTACACATGCAATCAACAAAATTCAAACAGTGGGAAATTCTACAGGTCAAATATTCCCCATTCCTCAACATATAAATAATAAGAAAAAGAAAAAGATGAGGGAAACTGTCAACTAAAAGACTTCCATTTTTTTAATGGACAAAATTAGATTACATAGAATTGCACCCTTGGGTGACAAAATTATAAAGAAAATTAAGCCAACATAGTGATTATTTTCAGGGTGGGAGAGGTTGGGAATGTGGGCAGCGAATACTGAGAAACTTCTAGAATGGCTGGCAAAGCTTTCTCTTTTTTCAGGTTTTTTTTTTAATAGCTTTATTGAGACAAAATTCACATACTATACAACTCTCTCCTGTAAAGCTTTTAATTCAATGGTTTTCTTTCTTGACCTGAGAGATGGTTATAAGGGCACAACCTTATTATGCTGTGGGGTTTTTTGTATGTTTCATTTTACAATAAAAAGGTTTTTTAAAAATCAGCCAACTATTACTGTAGACAAGAGTGAGTTGTTTGGGATATGTTCCATGTGAAAATAATTTATAGAAACTAAGATATTTAAGAGACCTAGGTCTGCATTATCATGAGATGAGTGGGAGAGGATAGCACTGGGGTGGTGGAGAGGGAAGGATGAGTCAAAACCATTCCAGGAAAGCAGACGCTTTCTTCTGGTTTAGTGGACTGTGAAAGCTGCAAATAAAGCTAGAGAAAGAATCCCAGCTTAGTCTTTTATACTTGCTAGTAAATGATAAATAAGACTTCAGAGGATTAGATAGAGCGATGAACATGAAACAAGCTATTGGGTTGTTTTTCTCATTTGAGAAGGAAAATGTTGAAATTTTAGCATCCCTGATATAGAGTGTTTACATATTTAACTCTCACATCTATCATCAGCTTAAAGGGACTGGAACATTAACAAGGGAGCCCTAGGGCTGGAGAAAGCAGGAACAGTGTGAAGAAGTGGTGTGGCAAACATGAAAGGCAGAATTCACCTAAAGAAAATGTGTGTGCTGTGTTGGTTCTGGTTGCCATGTTATTAACTAGGGATGAGTATCTTTTGTTGAGTCCCCACTTAACATTCACTTTGGAAATGCTGATTTGTCTCTGTGAAGCTCTGAGAGTTTATCTGACATTTTGTGTTTCCCACCCAGTTCAGGACAAGTGGGTCAGTCCCTTAATCTGATGTGTTCTGAATTTGTGGCATTCATTGGCAGAGAGAGAGCCCCCCCCATCTCGCTCTACCCACAATACTTAGCACAGTCCACACACATCACAGAACCTAGGAATCTGTCAGTCTGAAATGATTTCCTCTCACACTGGCCTCATTTCTCCTTTTCTTTTTTTTTTTTCAAGACTTATTTATTTATACATGCAAGAACTGAGGTACAGGCCAGATGTGCGGGAGGGTGAGAGGATCCACCAGAGACAGAGTGGGGAGCAGAACAGGCGGAGCTACTGAAATACACTGCCAAGGGGAGCAGCGGGTGAGACAGGAGAGGTCTGCTGCGCCATGTGGTTTGCTCCCTGGCCGGGCTGGGGATTGAACTCGTACTGCAGAGGCTGTGAATAGCTCCACAGTGCTGTGCTTAACCCCTTGCGCTGCCAGGGAGGCCCATCATTTCTCCTTTTCATAGAAGTTGTCTCTTCTAGAAATATTGTCAAAACTGGGCCTCCCCTGGTGGTGCAGCGGTTGAGCGCTGGGTTGTGAAGCTGCCCGCAGCCTCTGCAGCACCGGTTCGATCCCCGGCCGCCGGCGAAGGTCCCACATGGCATGACAGACCTCTCCTGATGCGCCCACTGCTCCCCTCAGCAGTGTATTTCATCGGTCTGCCTGTTCTGTTCCCCACCTCTGGCTCTGGTGAATTCTCTCACCCTCCCACGCTTCTGACTGTACCCAGTGCTTGTATGAATAAATAAATAAATCTTTAAAAAATAAGTAAAACACTGTTAAAAAAAATCTTTAAAAAAATATTGTCGAAATTCAGGTCCTAAAATGATCTTGGTTTGTAGCGAAAGAGTAATAACTAAGTATTTAACAATACAATAAGAGAAAAACTAAAATCTCCAACAAAAAATGTGACACACACTAATGTGTGTACCTATCTGTTAATTTCTGAAGGTACAAAATGCTTTAATACATAGTACCATAAATGTTTTAATAGTTATAGCTAATGTTTGATGAAAGGTCAGTATGTGGCCAAGCAATGCCTAGAATATTATATATATTTTAACTTATCTAACCCTTATCACACAGCCTTAAGAAGAATCGACTATTATTTTCCAAATTTCACAAGTAAAGAAACAGAGAATATCTGTAAACTGCTCAAGGTCACATAGACTCTTTTGCTATTCCTTGTTCCTCTTCAGCTTTTCAACATGTGGTAGCCAGAGTGATTTTTCTAAAAATAGAACATAAACTCTCAATACCTTTTAGTGCTTTAAGAGTAAAATCCAAATGATATTAAATGGCTGCAAACATTTATATCCTCTAATGGTGACGTCTGCCTACCACTCAGCAGCCTCTCTCTGCCAGACCTCTCTCTTCACTTTATCCCTAAGCAACGTATTTACCTTCTTCAACTTATCATTCCTTATCTAACTTCTGCTTTCTCATGAGCCAATTCCTCTCCCTGGAATGCTTTTTCACTCTTTGCCTATAGAACACCTATGTTCTTTGCATTTTCTCCTCCCTACCTTTCTGCAAGCACACACTAGGTTATGACCCTGTGGTGTGAGCAACTGTCCCGCTCAGTTGTGTGATTGCTTGTTTCCTTATGTGCATTTATTCTTAGATTGTATGTCCCTTGAGTTCAGGGACCTCAACTATCTTACCTATCATTGTCCCTGCAATATGGGACTCTTGAGTCCTAGCAAGTAATAGGCACTTAATAAATATGTGTCGGAATCTTCTGATTGCTGTCAATGGTTTTTTAAGAGTTGAATGGAATGTAAGCTTGTAATATTATCGTGTATCATATTGTGAAGAAGATAGGATCATCTTGTGCTTCTGTGCCCCAGCCTTTGAATCAGCCATTTTTTCTAAGAAGTCAGCTTCTTTTTAATGGCAAATAGTGTTTAGAAACCAAGATCTGGCACAAGACATGTTCACAGCTACTGTCAGTGTTTATAGGTACTCTCAGAGAGCAAAGAAATACAGACATATACATGTACACACACAAACACAGAGAAGTAAATATGCATACATACACACAGAAGATTACAATCTGGGTTTAACTCAAAAGAATGAAGCATCAACTCAATGTTTGTCTTGTAACAAAAGTCAGTGGAAGATGGCATTTTAAGGGACAAGATGTATCTCTGTTGGCGATTTTGAAGTAACACTTTATGGTGATAAAGTCTTGTACCTGTGAGTTGATCTGGGAGTGAGCTTTAAAACTTTATTTCCATTCACTTGCATTCAGTCCTTCAAACATTCTGCCAATGGATATGGGGCAGTCAGAGGCTTTGAAAGAGAAGGCAGAGTTGACAGTGAAGCTGGACAGGCCTTTTGCTCCTAGAAAAGAGTCATGGGCAAGTCTGGCAAATGGGTACTCTCTCAGGAAATAGAAGAGAAGAATATCAGAGCCTGGAAAACCCATAAAATTTAAACTTAGAAATTTGATCACATATGACAAGGAAATGGGGAAGGAGATGAGGGATGGGAATGTTGTATAAATAATAAACTTGCGTCTGTGTCAGAGCAAAACTGCTGATGAGTTTAGGAATCCACCTGTTGTTCCAGATGGCCCACCCAAATAACCTTTTTGTATAGAAATGGGAGCATTTACCTTCTAAGATTTGAGATCACTTATCTTACTTTGTGTTTATGGTTAGATTCTTTGACTGCCTGAGGAGAGGTGGGCACCATCTTATCAACACTGTACACCGTAGCACTTAATACCTTAAAATTATTCAAGAAATGCCTGCTAAAAATTTCTTACTTTGGTCTCCTTGGAATATTTAAAATGTCTTTAGCTGGCACTTGTAATTTTTGAGGTAATAGTTGTTAACTTCATTTTAATGTAAACTCTTAGCTTGGTTCACGGCACTATATCCAGCAAAAGGAGTGATTATTTATGACATTTTAGAGAAAAGGGCTGTTTTTGGAAAAAGAAATGCACTGAATAAGACAAATGTTCTGTACTGAAAGCATGTCCCCACTTTTAAACAGTGCAGGTGCAGGGGGAGACGACCATGTCATCATGGAAAGAGTTCTGCAGTGCAAGACAATGTTACCTGCCCAACAGCTCATAACTACATGATCTTGAAGGCTCCGTAACCTCTGGGACTCAAGTTTCTTTTCTCTAAAGTGGGAGTAATTAGGCCTGACTACTATAGTCTGAATGTTTGTGACTCTCCAAAATTCATATATTAAAATCCTACTGCTGATTTGATGGTATTTGGGAGGTACTTAGGTTTTCAGAATGGAACCCTCATGAATAGAATTTGTGCTTTATAAAAGAGATCCCACAGAGGTCCTCAGTCCCCTCCATGATGTGAGGACACCAAAAAGGAGCAGACTATGAACTAAGAAGAGGGCTGTCGCCAGAATATGACCATGCTGGCATCTTGAACTTGAACTTGCTGGCCTCCAGAATTGTGAACTATAATGCAATAAAAGCTACCCAGTTGGTGGTATTTTGTTATAGCAACTTGAACAGACTAAGATTTTAACTTCTAGAGTAATTATGGGAGTTAAAAGAGGTAATTCATAATGAAGGTACTGTGTGCCTCTTTATTAAGGCTTCCAGGCTCAATTGGAAGGGGTGCTCTATTGGAAAGAATGATGGGGGCTGCAGAAGAAAGGGGTGGGGGTGAGATTCTTAATATGGGCTTTGTCAATGCAGAGGAAACCCATATGAACTCTACAGATGTCCCTAGAAATGTTGTCTGAATTTTTCATGTTGGAGGGTGTGTTGGTTTTCCAAGGCTACTATTTGAAGGTATTATAAACTGAGTGGTTTATAACAACAGGAATTTATTATTTCATAGTCCAGGAGACCAAAGTCCCTAAATGAAGATTCTAGGAATGGATCTTTTTCAAGTTTCTTTCCTAGCTTTTGGTCACCTCAGGAGTTACTTGAGTATCTTATTCCTGTATTTCTTCACATTGTCTTTCTGTGTGTGTCTATTTCTATATTCAAATTTCCCATTTTTATAATGATATTTTATAGTTATGTTGGATTAGGATCCACAGGAATGACTTCATTTTAACTTGACTAAATCTACAAGGACCCAATTTCCAAATAAGAACACATTATGAGGTATTGGGTGGTTAGAGCTTCAACTTGCATTTTTGGGAGGACACAATTCAACCCATAATAAGATGGAAATGGCAAAGTCAAGTCCTATCCAGGTGGCTGGATATCTAGGGCATTTGAGGGTCTGTTTGAAATGAGACGAAGGATAAAGGGAGGCAGACTCAGCAGTAGGAAGTTTTTATGTAGGAAATTCCTGTTGTCAAGTTCAATGTGATAAATTAATCATGTCACAAATTCTGACACGTCTCTCACTGAGAAGTGAGGTTTATTTGTGCCCTTTTCTGAGTCTGAGATGGATTGTGATTCCTTTGACCAATGTCATATGGCATAAGTGGTGCTATACCACCTCCATACTTAGCCTATAAGAGGACTGGAAATTTTTGCTTTCTTCTTCTTGAAGCCCCGAGCTATCACTTAAGAAGCATATTACCCCAAGTTTGCCAAGCTGTGAAGAAGCTTAAGCTAGCTACATGGAGAGTCTATGTGGGAGGAGAGACAGAGACAAAAGCATACATGAACATAGAAACAGAGATAGAGACCCAGCCAACCTTCAGCCATTTCACCCCTAGCTATACAAGTCATCCTAGCTGAGGCTCCAGACTTTGTGAAGCAGTGCTGAGCTTCCCATCTGTGTCCTGTCTGTATTCCTGACCGAGCATGGGATGTAATAGTAGTAGTAATAAGAATAAATTTCTTTTAAGCCACAGAGTCTGGGGTAGTTTGTTAAGCAACAATAGATAACTGAAACAACCACATCTCTAAAATGAAGATAAGTAATTGATGTGAATGTAAGGATAGAGGATCTGGGTGTTATTCTTGGAGGAAAGATTCCTGACAGTGTGAACAAGTGGGTGAAATTTGTAGTTGGTTCCAGCACCAGCAGAGACTCAGCCAACACATCAGCAGAAGTCAAATCCCATAGGCCTGACAACTACATTGTGGGATCAAGAGTCTGATCAATGGAGTGTAGTGGATAGAATTAGGGGTCTTGTGGACGCTTAGAATTTCCCTTTGGACCTGCTGGAAAACTGACTGGTAATAGAAACATGCTTCAGCTGCTAGTGCCAATGGCTCATGAAATAAAAGGTAAGACTTTACTACCCAAATTTGGAAGGATGTGAGTATATGAATATAGGGATATCTGCTGGGATGAGTAGAAGGAGGGAGGGTTTCCTGTTGCAGGACTGGGTTGCAGGCATTTGTTGTTATAATGATGCCCAGGACTAATAGACAGAAGGATGGTTCCCTCTGCTGTCATTCAGACTGTCTATAATCTGGCACCCCCTGCCTTTTCCACATTGTTCTCCAGACTTGTCTTTATGCTGTGTTCGCTGTAGATGACACCCATTCTTTATCTTGAGGCCTTCACTCAAAATGGAATTCCCCACATCATCACAGGTCTGGACTCTGTACTCCTACAAGGTGACCTTGAAATGTCACATGAAGATTATCTCTGATGCCTCAGTGTGGAGGTAACCATGTATTCTTGAAACACCTGTCTACTTACGGCACAGCTATGGAAGTCTTGCCTTGTTCTTCATTACCTGGGAACTTGCAAACAGATCCCATCTCACTCCTGGGACTACCCAACACTATGGCCCTCACAGCAACCAAACATCAAGCCCTCAACACCTATCCTTAAGTTGGTGATTGGAAATAAATGCAAATACTTACAAAGATCCTGATAGTGTTTAAAATGGAAACATTTCAGAACTCAAGTAACTTACCCAAGTCCATCCAACTAGTGAGAATAGTTTCAAGGTCCAAACCCAAGGAATGGGGTTCCAGAGTCAGTGCTCTTAAACACTACACTATGCTGCCTAGTGAGAACTCACTGTCAATCTAGAAAACATCTTACTCTGTGACCTTAATTGATGAAATTAGTGAAGCCCATTAAAATAATATCAATTATAAACTATATCCAATTAATGTTGACTTTTATTTGTCAACTACATGCAAAGTAGGTGAGAAGTTTCTGCCCTCAAAGATAATATTCTGTAATTTGCTTCTAGATCCCCATTCTGAATTGCTTTTCTAATTTCTGATGTGAAAAAATCTCACCAGTTTTACTCAGTGAAAAAAGGTTGCATCAGTGTTCCCTCTTTGGAGACACTCTACACTACCAGGTTGGAGATTCCGGAGCTATCTTTAATGTCTCTGCACCATTGCTATTTCTAGAGGGGTGTTGCTGAAGCAAAAGATAGACCAGGTAGAGGCTTTTCATAAAGTCCTTCTGGGGCAAGAATTACAAGTTGAGGTAGAAAAGAGGAAAGGCCAAGTACTTGAGAAGGTCACGTAAATAGCAGCAAAAGACATGAAAAATGAAGGGGGGAATGAAAGGAAGAAAAATTGGAGAGTGGAGAAGAAATGGTAGCAGAAGGAAGTAGGAGGAGAAAGTGGCTTGAAAACTAAATGAAAAGATTAAAAAGTAAACCAACAGGCAACAAGACCACTTAGAATTATAGTTCTCTTTATAGTTGCATTGCTCAAATGTAGCTATCAATTTATTCAATATCTTGACTTCTAGTATGCTTGTGTCTGTCCCAAATACTGGCATTTGAATGAAAGGATTCTCCCTATGAAATATTTCCATGAATCTGAATATGGATATTCTAGACACCTCATATACATGGAGTCATACAATATTTGACCTTTGTGTCTGATTTAGTCACTTACAATGTCTTCAAGCATCATTCATATTATAGTATGTATCAGAATTTTATTCTGTTCTAAGGTTGCATAATATTCCATTGTAGGTATATAGTACATTTTGTTTATCCATTCATCTGTTGATGTGCATTTGGGTTATGTTCATTGTTTAGTTCTTGTAAATAATGCCGCTGTGAACATTATATAACAAATCCACGCATTGTATCGAAAACAATGGGTCAAATATGGGCTGGCCAATCTGAATTGTGTCTCTATCAGATTTGACCATTGTTGTAGGGAGATGTTCTTTACTGGTGTGTGATTTTTGCTGTTGTTAGCAGTGAGTCTCAAGATTCTGGAAGTTTCTTCAAAAGTAAGCTGGGTCACTTATAACCTAAAGACTTTCTATTGAGGTGAATTTTAGAATTTTATCCATACACAGGAAATCACATAATGATTCTGTTATGAGTTGATTGTATCTTTCCTCCCAGTCTCACTTCAGTGGACATCTGACTTTTATCTGATAAGAGTTATCAGGAATGTCCACTGCTTCAAGATTGTCAAACATGAGGGACTCCTTGGTGGCCTCAGAGTTAAGTCTCAGCGCTATCATAGGTATGGCCTGAGTGCGATTCCCGCCAGGAACCTAACCCATACATGGCGCGGCAGATCTCTCCTGTCTCCCCGCTGCTCCCCTCAGCAGTGTATTTCAGTAGATCTGCCTGTTCTGCTCCCCACTCTGTCTCTGAATCCTCTCACTCCCCACACTCTGGCCTACATCCCAGTTCTTCTATGCAAAACAAAAATTCTCAAACATGAGCTTATGTTAATATGTTTATAGGAAATCTAAACATGTATTTTTTAAAAAAAAATTATTTATGCATACAAGAGCTGGGGTGCAGGCCAGAGTTGGGGTGGTGGTGAGAGGATTCACCAGACACAGAGTGGGGAGAAGAACAGGCAGATCTACTGAAATACACTGCTGAGGGGAGCAATAGGCTAGACAGGAGAGGTCTGCTGTGTCATATGGATTAGCTCCCTGGTTGGCCTGGGAATCGAACTCATGCTACAGTGGCTGCCAATAGCTTGATAGTGCTGTCTTTAACCCCTGTGCCACCAGGAAGGCCCCTAAACCTGTATTTTCTTTTAAAATTTTATTTTAATTGTCTGGGATGAAGGGAAATATATGCACAAAGCATTTTTGCTGCATGCTAACATGTGATAGCTGTCTCAAGGAAAAGTACTTGTGCAATTGAGTTGGGAGCTGAACTAATCACTTTTTTCATAACAGACCACTTTTATTTTTATCTGAACAAATAACTGACAGATCATGGTTACTTGTACTTGGGCATTTGGCAGATATTTTCTTGAAAATGAACGAAGTGAGCCTGTTATGTCAAGGAAAACAACTGACAGTATTTGTTGCCAAAGATTAAATTCCAGCTTTCAAGAGAAAATTAGAATTTTGGAAAGCTTATATTCATCACTATGAGCTTGCCAGCTTTTCAGTACTTAAAAGACATTTTCTGATGATATTGGTGTTGATATTAACTAATATGATTTTTCAAATTTTGCATAATGAAATATGTCAACATTTGGAAGATCTGCGTAACTTGATGAACCAATATTTTCCAAATGACCAATTCATAGTTTAATAAAATCATGGATGAGTAAAAAGTATATTCCAACTGCAAGATAGACCAACGAATTTTAATGTAACAGTGAATTAAAAGTTCATTAATATGGTCTCACATTCTGTGCTACAACTAACCCTTAAGGAACTATGATTTTTGCTTAGTTTTTCCATCTGAGATTTTAGACAATCAAATGGAGGACAGTATCTGTCCTACCAGAGAGGCAAACCTTGGAAGTTATAGATGCACTTGTATAAATGGAGTGATGAGAGTTCTTTAGAAAATATTTTCTATAGAAATAACTTAGATATTGAGAGAAATTGACACATGGCATTATACTGCATTTGTCACATCTTCCTCAGCTTGTTGTGGACCTGAATATATATTCTCAATGTTTTCCCTTCATTCTGTTCCAATACCAAGTCAACCACTGTGGTGGTCATTTGAGATGAGGCAGCAGTGTGGTGAGACTGAATTGAATACAAAAGATTGGGTCTTGGCAACTAAGATATACAGAAGCCAAGCTAAGGAATGTGTTTTTCTGAAAAGCCATATCTGGACCCCTGGTTAACATGTGCCTGACCTTTTGTCTTTCAAGAGGCCAGCCACAGAACACACAATGTATGGAGATTTGTACGCATCTTTGATTTGTCAAATATAGTACACAAATCCAAAGCACTTTGGCCAAATGAGCAAATATGTGTGTGCTGTGCACTCATGGTATATGGGTGTTGGAAATTTCAGTATTCAGCTGGGAAACATGCTTTTCTTTTCTTTTAAAGATTTATTTATCTTTATACAAGAACCAGGGTACAGGCCAGATGCACGGGAGGGTGAGAGGATTCACCAGAGACAGAGCGGGGAACAGAACAGGAAGACTGACAAAACACACTGCTGAGGGGAGCAGCGGGCGAGACAGGAGAGGTCTGCTTCCCCATGTAGGATTCTCGCCGGCTGACCGGGATCGAACCCGCGCTGCAGAGGCTGCAGACAGCTTCAGAATGTGGCGCTCAACCGCGTGCGCCACCAGGGAGGCCAAGAAACATGTTTTTCTGTGGCTGACTTCCTGGATAAACCGAGACCTCTTTCTCTATGAACTCTTAAAAAATTCAATTCCACAGGCTGTTGTAGTTGGAAGAGCTAAGCAATGGTATGGGATAGATGCTAGGGTCTGGAAATGTGATTTTGGTACATTATACATGATTTAATTTTCCTTTTTATGACATCTATATTATAATATTAGGACATTTTTACCAAATCAAGTTGCTGACATGTGATTCTATAACAATTCACTTGTCATTTTCCTTTGTCTTGTTGATGGGGTTTTGTCTTTCATTCCTTACTCAACCATACACGCCTGACCCTACTATATGCAGCTCAAGTTGGTTTCATTCTTATCAAAATTTCTTTCAAATTTCTTAGTTCTGTGTAGCATAAAACATAAGAGGTTGTATTATTTATATTTTTTCCATAAAGCAAAAGATTTGAGTCACAATTCATTTGTGTTACAGAAGTAAAAAATGCAGGCATGAGGGCCTCCCCGGTGGCACAGCGGTTGAGCGCTGGGCTGCGAAGCTGCCCGCAGCCTCCACAGCGCCAGTTCAATCCCTGGCCACCGGCCAGGGTCCCACATGGTGCCAGACCTCTCCTGCCACCTGCTGCTCCCCTCAGCAGTGTACTTCATCAGTCTGCCCGTTCTACTCTCCGCTCTGGCTCTGGTGAGTTCTCTCACCCTCCCACGCCTCTTATACTGTACCCAGTGCTTGTATAAATAAATAAATAAAATCTTTAAAAAAAAATAAAAATGCAGGCATGAAACATTGATTTAAACAAGAAGTCTGGGCCTCCCTGGTGGCCTGGGTGTTAAATATCAGTGTTACCACTACCAATGGCCCTGAGTTTGACCTGGCCAGGGACCTGACCCACGTGGGCAGCAGACCTCTCCTGTTTTGCCTGCTGCTCCCCTTAACAGTGTATTTCAGTAGATTTGCCTGTTTTGCCCCGCACTCTGTCTCTGGTGAATTCTCTCACCCCCTCACATCTGGCCTACACTCCAGTTGTTCTATGCAAAATTAAATAAATGAAATCTAAATAAATAAATAAATAAATAAGAAATAAAAGAAACCGTATCCAGAAAACAAGTCCACAGTGGCCATAGTATTGGCAGATGCTTTTGTAAGCCTATAATGCAGGTCAGTGTCACAGTCTGCATTTGTGGGTTGTTATCACAGTGCCTATTTTTCTTAGTACATTATCCCTTCTATACTGGCTGGGCTGCTGAAGAATGGTATACTATGATAGCTTACACACGCCTCCTACCTTCCAACCCTTTTTACTCCTCTTCTGAGAGGCCTTCTGTGACAACCCTCCACTCAGAACTACCCCTGATCACCAGAACATCTTTCCTCCTTCTCTGCAGATTAAAAATTTTAAGGGGGCCTCCCTGGTGGCGCAAAGGGTTAAGACGCAACCTATGAAGCTATCCACAGCCTCCGCAGCACGAGTACGATCCCCCGGCCGACCAGGGAGCAACCCACATGGCACAGCAGACCTCTCCTGACTCACCCTCTGCTCCCCTCAGCGGTATACTTCAGTCAGTCTGCCTGTTTTGTTCCCCACTCTGTCTCTGGTGAACAAAACCCTCACCCCTCACACCTCTGGCCTGTACCCCAGCTCTTGTATGCATAAATAAATAAATCTTTAAAAAAATAAAAATAAAAATTTTAAGTACACTCTGCTGTCAGCCAGGTATTTGATATTTTTTATTTTACTTGATTTTCACCACAATTCCATGAGGTAGCAATCATTAGCCCTTTCTCACAAATAAGGAAAATTGAATCCCAGAAGATTGATTTCCTTGAGCTTACAACTAATGAGTATCAGAGCAAAGAATTCGGAGTCCTCATTCCACTAAACTACCCTATTCCCAGCCACTGCCACAGCTGCCCCTTACCTCACTGGCCGAAACTGACACATGAATTTGTACCACCTAAGCAGTCAGTGAGTGATGAGTACTCAGTGTGCTCCCCTCAAGGGGGATTTACTTCTTGAAGAAGAAATGAGAAAGACGCTACCAGACTCCCAGGAGAACTGGAAAAGGTAGAAAACATGTTTGAGGTCAGAGGGAAACTCCACAAAAATTTGAGATTGTGCCGTATAGAGGAGGATCCCAGCCTGACAATCCCTGGGCCGTGTCCGGAAAGTATATATCTTTTATTTGGTTCACATGATGTTTAAAAAAAAAACTTTAATATTTACCATTTCAAAACTAGAAGATTTAACATGGAAAGCTGTATTATAACTTCTCTTAAAAAATTGGAGCATCTGGGCCTCCCTGGTGGCGCAAGGGGTTAAGACTAAACCTATGAAGCTATCCACAGCCTCTGCAGCACGAGTTTGATCCCTGGCCAGGGAGCTACCCACATAGCACAGCAGACCTCTCCTGACTCGCCCGCTGCTCCCCTCAGCAGTGTATTTCAGTCAGTCTCCCTGTTCTGTTCCCCACTCTGTCTCTGGTGAATCCTCTCACCCTCCACACCTCTGGCCTATACCCCAGTTCTTATGTGCATAAATAAATAAATCTAAAAAAAAAATTGGAGCATCTAACACAATCATATTTTTAGGTGAAAACAACTGGCCAGAGCTGCTCTCTTGAGGGACCCAAGCTCTCATATCATTATAAACCCTTCAGCTCGCCCAGTCTATCTCTGGGCTGCTATAGACATCTGGATTTGAGGCCACTGAAGTAAACAAAAGTCTTTTCTACCCACTGGAAGGGCACATTCATGAAGGTTGAGTCTGTGAAGGGACTGATAGGCTGAAATTCCATTTCTTCAGTTTTCTTTTCTTTCTTTCTTTTTTTTTAAAAAGGAGACAGTAGATCAACCCCCACAACCCAAGTCTGGGAAACTCCTGACAACAATGGATTTGATTAAATAACAAGTACTCCAGCCATGTGGAGAGGGCGCCGCATTCTTGTTATAAGAGTTCATTAGGGTCACAGCTTTAGCTCAATCATAATTAAGGTTTTGAGGGCCAGGGACAACTTGCAGTCATCTATGGTCATCACCAAAATTTAGCCAAAAGAGAATGAAATGTGTCCAGGTTCACAAAGATGTCAAGAAGCTCATAAAACTCACAGTATCCCCTGCTCCTGGAACCTGGTCCTCCCAAATTCACTCACGGTGAAAATGACTCTTTCTGCTCACCCTTAACCTATCGCAATGAGTTTCCAATCAGGGTGGGGATCACACATTAAAAGTCATCAAAATTAATGCTTGTGTTGGACACTTTGCTATGCTACCATGATTCCCTTTCTATAGATGAAGAAACTGAGACCAAAGATGTTCAGTAATTTGACAAAGAACACACAGCTAAAAAAGTCAGAGCCAGAATTGATGACCAGATATCAGGGATGGTATCCACCATAAGCAAAGAAGATCTTCATCTATACTGTGATAATTATGGAAATCTTTAATTAAAAATCTAACTAAACAAGACATGAAACCGTTCAATTCTGCCTATATCCTTTTTTGCAGTCAGCGTGTAATGTTTAAACCCTACTTTTTATTTTTCTTTGCACATGCTTGCTAGTAGAACAACTAGAGCCCTAATAATGTCTTGGCACTTTCTTTGAGTACTTTTGAATGAAGATTTCAAATGTTCCCATTCTTTTGTTTATATATTACCACATGTGCTTTATTTGACTCAGTGCTTAATCTCAGTGATCTAAGACCACAACCCACTGCAAGTACACTTTGTTTTACATGTATCACATTAGGAAGCTTTTAAAATCAGAGTTTGTTTGATATGTTCCTGAGAATTTAGTAGCATGTGGGAAAAGTTGAGCATATCTGTTGCAATTCAGGCAGTACCAATGAGTTTCCCTTCAAGCAGAAATGACTTCAGTTTTATATACATGGAAATATAGTGCTTGCATATGTCTGGATAATTTTATGTCTTATGGCAACATAAAGATGGTTATTATTCTTATAAGCATCATTCTTCTTTGAGACTTTATGGGAAGGGGGAGCTCCATTCCCTTGTTCTTAGAAAATTATTATTATTTTCCCCCAAAGAAAAATGTAATGAGTGATGAGTTTTGCTTTAGAGGTAGCAAAAAACAAAGGTACAGATGTAAGGTTTTTAAAATTTGAAGTTGAGTGGGTGATTTTAAAATGTCATGAAAATCAACTCACTAGACATTTGGCTGGAAAACATCAAAATGCATTAACACTGCTCAGACTGGCTTCCTATAGTCTTAAATAACATGGCACAAAAATTATATTCAAAAGCATTAGTTGTAGGAAAATTGCTACTCAAAACAGGGGTGGGTTGTGTGGTAATGGGGATGGAGAAAAAAAGAATGTTTTTTTTTTTTTATATTGGCCAGAAGTTAAAAGTGAGGCAGTAAGAAAACCATGAAGTACATATGTATCAAAGCAGGTTTTACTTTTGAATTACAAAGCAGATGCCTTGAGTAGAACAGCAGCCTTTGAGCCTAGCATCAGTTGAAGTCTATAAAGCCTGAGGGTACTCGGATGGGCCCTCTGCTTAGGCTTATTCCTGGAACTGAGCCTATCAAATAAGGCAGGAGAATGATGAAGGAAAATAATAAGAAGCTAAAGAAAATGAGGGCCAAAAAGGGGTGTGATGTGGGGAGAGGGCATGTCTCAGAAAAAGACTGACAATTGGAACATAAGTCTAGTTAGGGGGTGGGAAATTCAGTTTCAGTTCAGAAAGGGATGTCAGACCAAGGGGAGTCTGATCTAGGAGAATTGATGTGAGAATATGAGTGAGACTTTGTAAGCTCAAGGCAGGTATATGGTTGAACCTAACTGGATAGATTTATTTCAACATATATTACCAAAAATGAAGGTCTGAAGAAATTGAACAACTCTCAGCCTCTAAGATGAGGCCACCAGAGATGTGGTAGACTAAAACATCCAGAAATATAGTCAGAATCCTCATTTCACCCAATGTAAAGTATTTAGCAAAATCCAATACCCATTCCTGATAAAAATTTTCATTGGACTTGAAATAGAAGGGAAATTTGTCAACCTGATAAAACATGTTGATGAAAACCTTGTAGTTAAAGTGACGGTAGGGTGAAAAACTGAAGAAACTGGAGTAGGAGTTCTACTTCAAAAAGTATTTGACTGGAGTCTGCAGGGTGGAGAATGCTGTGTCCCTCAGCTCAGTGAGACCCAGGTGGAGATCTGGTTCCAGAACTGTTGGATGAAGAAGTAAGGCTTCAGGAAGCAGCAGTAAGGCTGACGAATTCTCGGAGAAGCCCAGATCCTTGCCCTGCTTTCTTTTCTGCCTCAAATACTCTGACCGCCTCCCACTGACACTGCCCCAGTCACAGACTCCACAGACCAGGCCGTTCCTTGGGCTGGGATTTCTTACCCAAAGCACATTCTTAGCTTATCTGCCTTTCCATCTACAGTCTCTCTTCCTTTCTGATCTTACCTGGGAGCTTCTGGCCAGCATGATGTGTTTCCAGAGAATTCTGTACTACAGGCTTCATGGTGGTGGTGATGGTGGTAGTGGGGAGGGGGGTAAGTTCTTAATGCAGATTGGGTGCCAGTGTCAATGCTCTGATGGCCCCTGCCACCCCTCCCTGCCTTTAAGAGATATCCACAGAACCCACTGGACAAGAATCGCCTTTGCCAGCAGAAATATGCCAGAGGGAGGTCTCTCATTTTTTATCTGTTTATTTAACATTCTCCCCTACCTTGCCCTTAAAGTAGAACAGAGAGAGCGAGCACAGGAGCTCACGAAGGAGCGATGCACAATGAGCCTGTTTAGACAATTCATTCCTTAATTTAATTCAATTTTGTGTGTGAGTTTGCTGGTTATAAATAATTTGTTCTGGGAGATTTATCTTTATGCAGATTTTCTAGAAATTTTTAGATTAAGTGATTAAAACAGGATAGGCAAACCCTCAAAGCTTCTACCATTTTACATGTGGTTATAGGTGAAATTCACATGCCTCAGAATGTAGCCTCAATTTGTCCTTTCTGTGAATTAAGAAGGCCTGCAGAACAGAAGGTTCAAAGGGGCTAATCTCTCCCCATGCTTACCTGTAATTCAGTTACGACTAAGACTTGAATTCTTCTATGGTGGGTACTAGAGGTAGAAGAGCTTTGCAGAGTTTTCTTACCTTGAGGCAAGAAAGCCAGGCCTTCATAAACTCAATTCACCTGGTTGATGAATGTGGGTTTATCCCTCACGCTCAACCTAAGAGTGGAAGGTGAACTTAGGAGAGGTCCACACAGCAAGGAAATCGAGGAACTGAGCGGCAGACTCCAGCTGACAGCCAGTAAGAACTAAAGCCTTCAGTTCTACAACCAAAAGGGAATGAATTCTAACAACCCAGTGAGCTTGGAAACAGATCCATACCCAGTTGAGCCTACAGAGAAGAACCGAGCTGTGGCCAGCGCAGCCTGGCTGAGAACCCAATTAGACCATGTGCAGGCTCCTGACCCACATAAAAGCTTAGATAACAAGTGTGTGTTATTTTAAGCTGTTACGTTTGTGGTAATTTGTAACTCAGTGATAGACAACTAATGTAGAAGGGAAGATGCAGTAAGCAGGAGCCCACATTGACCCTGAGAAAAGATAAGGCACATCTCGGGTAAAGGTGGCTTTGGGGGAAGGATATAAGGGTTGTGTGGAGTGGTTCTGTGTTAGATAACAGATGTGTGATCCCTCATGCCTAGCCCTGATCCAATTGCTATAGCCTGGCACTCTCATTGGTCAGGCTGGAGTCATGTGACAAACAAACTTGATTCTTGTTCCTCTAGATTACTGGTAGCTGCAGAAGACAGTTTTCAGCATACTACTGACTTTCAACCTCAAGTTTTCAAGGCTCTCTGCTTCTCTGTTTGTGGGCTTGCTCAGCCTCCCTATAGGGCAACCCAGACATGTTACATATGTCGCACTAACTGGGGCGGCCCTAATGGGTTTGAGATGAGAGTCAGTGCCTAATGATATCAGCTCCCCACTCCCTTGATAGAACAATTGTCAGGGTTTTTCCACAATTGTGGACCTTTCTGAAGGTCCCAGTGGCACTGAGTCAACTGCCCGTTAGCACCCCCTTTGTTGACTTTCTTCCTCCTGTCTCACTTCCACTACTCTCTCACTTGTGCTCTGGAATCTCCTCCCAAAATAACCACCTCCACCCAGATCCTTGTTTCACAGTCTACATTAGGAGAAGCCAAAGTAAAACAGAGGGTCAAGCCTACTTGCGCCACCAACATTGATGGGAGATGTTACCAAGTAAAAACAGAATGCATTCATAGCAAACCAGATTTCACTGTAGGGGAACTGATTTCTGGAATTTTGCCAACTCCATTGTGCTTATTCATCAATATACTGTACTTCTAAAGCTGGCCATTCGGCTTACTGTAGAAGACAACTGGCAATTAGAAAGGCCAAGTTTGAGTGTGGGATGAATTGGAGAAAACCCATTTCTTCACTTTAAAAATAGCTGAGGGCCTCCCTGCTCGTGCAAGGGGTTAAGTTGCAGCACTATGAAGCTCTCTGCAGCCACTGCAGCCACTGCAGCCACTGCAGCACAAGTTTGATTCCCAGCCAGGGAGCTGACCCTCATGGCACAGCAGACCTCTCCTGACTCGTCTGCTGCTCCCCTCAGCAGTGTATTTCAGTCAATCTGCCTGTTCTGCTCCCCACTTTGTCTCTGGTGAATCCTCTCACCTCTCCACCTCTGGCCTACACCCCAGCTTTTGTATACCTAAGTAAATAAAATATATCTTTAAAAAAATAGCTGATAAAATACAGGTTTAGTAGACAGCAGTTCAATGATTTCATCTCTTTATCCCTATAGGTAATCTAAATAAACAGGTAGCTCTCTGGAGTTGGGGGAATATTTAACAAAGCATGAAGAAAATGTCCTTTTTATACATATAGAATATCTTATTCTGCTGCCAATAACAAGATTCAGAGAATGTTTTCTTGTTTCTTTGCTTTGCTTTAATAAAATAGATCTAAAAGTCAATACTCAGAAAACTATATTGTCAATTATGAAACAGTATTGTTAACTAGTTAACATATTATGACAGAGATAATATTTATTCTCTCCTTAATTATCAGAACGTTGTATTAATGGAAGCAACAATGTGCCTAGGTGAAAATTATCTCTTAAACAGAGGGATACACTAAGGAAGGCTTCTTAAAGAACACTGATTGAATTGGGAAATTGTCTTTTTCCCTTTTTCCCCCTTCTTTCTTCCTAATGCCTAGATTGTTAGGGCCATGTTGAGACAATGGACAGTCTTGAAAACAGAAGCCAGTGCTAGGATGGAGAAGCAGAGAAAGTAAAGTCATCTCTGATATCTGTGGATCTGCCATATTAGCTCTTGACTGCTCTGTGTGTGTGTGTGTGTGTGTGTACACATTTAGTTTTATTCTAGCAAACAACTTGTATACTTTTATTAAGGTTTAAAACTGAGCATTACCATTCCTTTCCAGTGAAACAAAAGAAAATTTAAAAATAAACAGAAACAAAATTAAATAGAGAATATTGATTCCAAATAAGATCCTACAGGTTCTGCTGATTCTCTCATCAAATGGCAAGGCTTAAGTCATCATTAGGGGAGAATTTTATGTTGAAAGTGTCATCTTAAGCTGCAAGGATGTCTGTTAAACATCACAATGAAATGTGCCAAAGGAGAAGCCATGTTGTCAAAATGCCTCCCCAACCCACCCAAACAGCTCAAACCCACCCCTTTACTGACCTTCTATAAAATCCCATTTTTAAGTGTTTGATTCTTTTTTCAAACATGAGAAAGTAGACACATACACGTCGGGAAATGCTAACTGTCCATATTCACATAGAGACAGTGTCATCTTGGAACCCAATAACAGAGAAGGGAGGAAGCAGGCTGGAATTCTGGGCTCCACTACACCCAGCACCCGCCAGCTCCCAGCAGAGCTTGGGGGCACGGGCCTTTTCTTTCCCCCACGGAACTTCCCCATAAAGTTTTGAGACAAGAGGGGATGAAAGTGAATTTGGAACAGAAAAAAGTAGAGACTGTTGTCCCACTCCATCCTGCTCAAGGTATCCCCCAAAATAAGTTGAAAACCATAGTGTAAAGGAGAGAAGAGAGACCTCAAAAACAGGGTGACTGAGCGCAAGGGGGAACAAGACCAACTTGCTCCCAGGGACTGGAGAAAATTGAAAAAGGTTGGAAGCCATCAGTGTCCATTAGTGTCCTTTACTCTCCGCTCTTCCTCCCTGCATCACCATCTTCATCTTCTTCACCCCCACCCCCTTCTTCATCACTGTCTTCCAACCCTTCATCACCAGCTTCATCTTCTCCTCCCCGTTCTTCACCACCCATGTCAGGAAGCAAGTAGCGCTTAATGGGTTTGGTGACACCTCAGCTCCACTGCCGTCTCCTCACTTGTCTGCACCTGCTCGAGAATGGCTAGTAACCCTGGAAAAGGAGCTCTCTCCCCTGCCGTCTCTTCCCGCTGGCTGCATTCTCTTTGATGGGAATGATTCATCAGATCCTTTCCAGATTTCCATTTGATTTCAGTGGACTTTCAAGATGGATTCACCACTCTCATGCAGATGGAATTATTTGGAGAGAACTTTTTTTGACGTGAGGGTTTGCATGAAAAATGAAAACCTATTGTGCAACCTGACTTAATATCTTCAAATTCTGTCACTTCAACTCTTGTCAAATCAAGCAGCCCCCTCTTCTTTCTCCTCCCCAAGCAGTGTGGACACTTGGTTCGATGATTGACAAAGGTTGTTACCTCAAAATTTGGGATTTTTGTAATCAATTCTGACCTCTTCTGAAAAAAATGGCTGGCAGAGTTTGTTATATTTCTGTTCTACTTTCAAAATCTCCTCACTAGCTTGTTCATTAAGTCTGTTTCATTTTGTACTTCATCAATATGTTCAATTGCTTCTTGCTCTTCTTGTTTTCCCTTCTGTTCACCCGGGGAGTTTGACATCTCCTCCAGTCTGGGTGCAGCAACAAGTTTTGGTTCCTTTGCTTGAGAGTAGTGTGGAGACTGGCTTTTGGGGGCCATGTCAGGAGGAAAGTCCCAGAACTAGACCCAAGGGAAAATGCACATCTGTAAGAGGCTCTGAGAACTCTAAACTATTTATCATTCCACTTCATTTACATGAAAAGAAATGTTTATTGTATTTTAAGACATTATTATTTGTCTTTTATGTTGCATTCAATTTAATCTTGGCTGACACATATATCCACACCAAATCAGATAATAACAGTTGAAAGTGTTTGCTCAAAATTTTCAAGAGAGAAAATGGTTAGTTAATATCAGCAGTATGCATGCTTACAAAATGCAAATATAATTCCATAGTGAAATAATTACTTGTATGCACGTATCCACAGGTATAACCACAGTTTAAATAATACCAGTGCTTGGGAATATGGTAGAATTTAACAACATAAAATCAAGAAAGAGAAACTGTATGGACTTTCTCTCTCTCTCTCTCTCTCTCTCTCTCTCTCTCTCTCTCTCTCTCTCTCTCTCTCTCTCTCTGACATGGGAAGACACAGCAGGAAAGCAGCTGTCTGCAAGCCAGGAAGAGGCTCTCATCGGAACCAAATCTGCCAGCACATTGAACTTGAACTTGGGCTTCCCAACCTCCAAAACTGTGAGAAAATAAATGTCTGTTGTTTAAGCCACCTAGTCTGTGGTATATTGTTAAAAAAAAAAAAAAAACAGAACACAGTAGTTTTCAATGGCCTCCCTAGAGTCATAGATACTATATAGTTTGAAGGAAACTTATGAAGCATCTATTTTAATTCCTTTACTTTAGAAACAAGGAATGCAAAACTGTCCTCCATGGTCACTTTGTTAACAAGTTTTGCAAATCTTTCTTGGAAATATGACAGATTTATATCTTTCTTATTCCTGTTTACTCCTAACATTAAAACAGTTCTCACCACTCACCACTTCACTTGTGAACTTCAAATCACCTCCTTACTGGATTTCTGTCTATAGTCTCCCCATTCCTTCAGTTAATTCTGCGCAGCTCTGCTGGAAGAATAATCTTCATAAAACCTTAGGTTTGCCCAGTAACTTCCCTTTTAGAACACTTCCAATGGTACCCAATGGTCCCTCAATTAACTGGAGTCAGTCATAGTTTTCCCTACCTCTAAAGTTTTGCCCTTCCACATTTGACTGGGCCCAGGGAAAACATTTATATCCATCTTTCCCACTTCAATGAACTTATTCATCAGTTTTAATAATGGATCCATCAGCTTTAGCTGCCCCCTCGCACACACAGGCATTATTTTGACTTAATTGTGCCAAACTGTTATCTAGTTCTAAAAAAGGATCACAATTGTTGGGAAGTGTTCTCTAATGAAGGATCAGATACTTGAGATTGTTCAAGTAGTGGCTGAGCACAGTTGCCAGACAGAGCTTTGATGAGCCATGATCCTTCATGGCAGGCAAAGATAGTGAACAGGGTGAAGAACACAGGCAATATATGCAAGGACTGCCAATTCATTCCAGGGGAAAATGGAATATACTACACTTGCCTTTGACCTGGCTTTATCTACCAGGTGCTTATTTTGCCTTTCTTCCCTTTCAAGTTCTGTAGAATCCACTAAGGTGAGAGTCAAGTTCTACTCCTTTCTTCATGACAACTGCTTCCGTTACATAGCTCTTCTTCACTCTCGATAGCATCTTTTGGCTGATGGAATCATTTAACTTGGGATTTTATTCCATCTTTAAGTTTATTCTATACCCTTTTTTGGCAGTACTGTTTAAGATGTGCACAATTCATCTCTTGCAAATAATTTTTAGGTTTCTGAGGTCTGGTGGTATGTTTTCATATTTATTTTTTGTATCACACAGTTGGCATATAGAAAGTGCCACAGAGAGTGACTGAGTTTATCTGAATGTAGGTAAGATATATTTAACATACAGAAATGTATATAGATGAGAAAATTTTTCAATGAATTTTTTTATTATTTCATGACATAAAAAATGGCACATCTTCTTTTCATTATTTAATAAAACATCTCTGAAAGCATATTCAATGGACTGACGTTAACGGGTGTTATATTAAAAAAGAGGTTCTTTAGTCAAACAAGTTTGGGCAAGTTAGCCATCTCAGTGATTTTTATACAGAATGTGCATTTTGATTGTCCAAAAATAAATACGTCATGTGGACCTCCCTGGTGGCACAAGCAGTTGAGCGCAGCATTGTGAAGCTGTCTGCAGCCTCTGCAGTGCGGGTTCAATCCCGGCCAGCGGGGGAGATACCCACATGGCGCAGCAGACCTCTCTTGTCTCGCCTGCCGCTCCCCTCAGCAGTGTATTTTGGTCAGTCTGACTGTTCTGTTCCCCACTCTGTCTCTGGTGAATCCTCTCACCCTCCTGCACATCTGGCCTGTACCTCAGTTCTTGTATGCATGAATAAATAAATCTTAAAAAAGGAAATACATTATGTAATGTTTCCCAAATGACTTCAAACCATGGCTTTTTCGGGAGGAGAGCTTTTGAGGAACAAATGTGGGGAAACATTGACAGAGGCCATAAGAGAAAGTGGAAGTTGTTCTGAACTTAAAGTCATGCAACATGGGTTAGTATTCCATAGCTCTTATTTACTTAATGTATAATCCTAAACAGCTTATTTAACTTTTCCAAGTCTTATTTTCCTCACCTTTGAAGTGGGGGTGTGGTAACTTGTTTCTACAATAGGCACTATCAATTCCTTCCTTCCTTATATGTACCAGCCACTCTTCCATAAAGAGGGGTGAACTCTATTCCTGTACCTATGAAATCTGAAACAAGCTATAACTCACTTTACCTAATACAATATGGTGGAAAGTACACTAGGTGACTCCCAAGGCTAGGTTTTAAGAAGTCTTGGTTTCTTGGAATACTCACTATGGGGGGAAGTCAACTGTAGTACAAAATGTCTGACTTGCTTGAACTGTGAGGAGACCTAAGTTATCCATGGGGAGAGGTTGCCGATATAAAGAGATACTGAGATAAATTCAGGTGTTCTGGTTATCCAAGCACAGGAAACATACATGTAAGTATATATGTAAGTGATGAACTCATCTTAGTCATTCCTGCTCCAGCAAATAACATGTGGAGAAGAATGAAGAAAGCCAGCCCACAGCTAAAGCCATGTTCCCAGATGTATAACTCCAGAAGGTCAGCCATTTATTCCATTCTAGGTAAGACCTGAGCTATTGTTGATCACAGATGAGGTACTCCTACAGTGCCCTGTCTGAATTCCTGACTCCAAAACTTCTGAGAATAATACAATTGTTGTTTTGTGATACTAAATGTTACTACGTTACACAGCAATAGATAACTGAATAGAAAACCTCCACCCACATCATGGCAGAAGAGAGAAGTTGGGATAACCTTCTCCCTTAAAAACAACAATAAAAAGTAATATTGTCTGGGCCTCCCCGGTGGCGCAGCGGTTGAGCGCTGGGTTGCGAAGCTGCCCGCAACCTCTGCAGCACCGGTTCGATCCCCGGCCGCCGGGCAAGGGTCCCACATGGCGCGCAGACCTCTCCTGCCACCCGCTGCTCCCCTCAGCAGTGTACTTTGGTCCTTCTGCCTGCTCTGTTCCCCATTCTGGCTCTGGTGAATTCTTTCACCCTCCCGCAATTCTGACTGAACCCAGTGCTTGTATAAATAAATAAATAAATCTTTAAAAAAAAATATTCTGTACCATGGGCCTCCCTGGTGGTGCAAGGGGTTAAGCACAGCACTATGAAGCTATCCATAGCCTCTGCAGCACTAGTTCAATCCCCGGCCAGGGAGCTACCCACATGGTGCAGCAGACCTCTCCTGACTCGCCCACTGCTCCCCTCAGCAGTGTATTTCAGTCAGTCTTTCTGTTCTGTTCCCCACTCTGTCTCTGGTGAATCCTCTCACACCCCCCCCCACCCCAAACACACACCTCTGGCCTATATCCCAGTTCTTGTATGCACAAATAAATTAAATCTTTAAAGAAGTTCTGTATCATTTATTCTCACTCTTATTTTCATTCTTTCCTGCCTTCTGCTGACCTCAGGTATTGCTTGTTCCTCGTTATCAAGTTGCTTTCGGTATAAAGCTAAGTTGTTTTTTGGTATTTTTCTTGTTTATTAATGTGGGTCTGTATTGCAATTATCTTTCACTTAAGACTGATTTTGTTGCAGCCTATGAATTCTGATAGCATGTATCCTCATTTTCACTACTCTAAGGTATTTTTTATTTCTGCTTTAAGTTCCTCGTTATTCCAAAAGCTTTCAAGTAGCAAATTGTTTAATCTCCATATATTTAGGGTTTTTACAGTTTTTTAAAAAGATTTATTTTTATTTATACAAGAACTGGGGTACAGGCCAGAGGTGTGGGAGGGTGAGAGGATTTACCAGAGACAGAGTGGGGAGCAGAACAGGCAGATGAACTGAAAATACTGCTGAGGGGAGCAGCGGGCTAGACAGGAGAGGTCTGCCATGCCATGTGGGTAGCTCCCTGGCTGGCTGGCAATTGAACCCGAGCTGCAGAGGTTGCGGACAGCTTCATAGCACTGTGCTCAACCCATTGCGCCACCAGAGAGGCCCAATTTTTACAGTTTTTATACTCTGATTTCTTGTTTTATGGCATCGTGGTCAGGAAGAGTAGTGGTATGAGCTCAGTATTTGTGATCTTATTGACAGTTGACTGTGTCCAACATATATGGCCTATTCTTGAGAATGTTCCATGTGTACTTGAAAACAATGTATAGGCAGCTGTTTTGGGATGGAGTTTTCTGTAGATATCTGTAAGTTCATTTGGTATAGCACATCATTTAAGTCTGTCACTTCCTTATTTATTTTTTGTTATTGATCTATCTAGAGCTGTGTGTAGAGTATGAGTCCTGTAGTATTACTGTGTTATTGCGAATATCTTTCTTTAGTTCTTTTAATAATTGCCTTATGAATTTGATGCTCCATCATTTGGTGCATATGTATTTACAATTGTTATTTCTTCTTTCTGTATTATGCCTTTAATCATAATTTAATATCCATCTCAGTCTTTTATTATTCTTCTGGCTCTTCATTTTTATTGATAGTTCTTACAGGTTATACTAGGGAGTTTCCTTTTCCTTTATTGATTGGCTTTATATGCCTCCTATAAGAAGCTGGGTATAATTGTATATTCTTTTACACAGGATTTTTAGATGTATTATTTCATAAACCCATGATTTTATACGAATTCAAATGACTGTTGACACTGGTACATGTAAGGGTGAATAGGTAGGAACCAGAGCAGTTGGGCACTGAACGGTAGCCTCCATTAGCATTATGTGTACAAGCTTCTTAAATGCTTTGGGTATCTGAGTTGTGTGGTGGGAATCCACAGTGATCCCCTCCCTTAGGCTAACTTCTTATCAAAACATCTCTATTAGTCTCATAGCAGCCACAACATCTAGACTGTGGTTGAGTGATAGTGATAATGCTGGGTGGGGGCTATAACTGAGACAGTACCACAAGCTAGGAATTGTTCTCTTTGCTTATTGAGTATGAGCCTACCCTGGGGTGTTTGCAACTTTTTTTTAAGATCCAGGTGCCCCAACCTCTGCTTAATGAGCATATTTAGTTGTCTTGGTTTTGTCCCTCTGTGGGTATAAAACAGGTCTTTGATATATCACATATATTGCAAATAATAGCTTCTTCTATTATTTGCACACATTGGATCCTATTTGGCCATTGGTTTGGGCTCTAACTTCTAGTGTTAGAGCCACAAGATCAAGCCAGTAATCACCACTCTGCTCCTCTACTCATTTCTCTAGTGGTACAATTTCTGTGACCCACCATTTTCAATATAGTCCCTGGCTTTAAAGTCCCTGATGTGGGCATGCACAGCTGAGTTAACAACAGCTTAGAGGCTTTGTTGTACTGCCCCAGTTTAATTAGTTTTTCACATCTCTTTATGCCTTGCTGTTGCTCTTCATGTATGTGATAGTTATCCACTTATTTTTCAGGGGTCATTGTTTTTGTTTATGTGTAATTTGGTTGTGAATATGTGGAAGAGGCAAAGCCAGTGTCTTCACTCTGCTCTCATATTATAAGAGTCTTGAATTATAGTTTATAACAAAAGGACTTCACAGACATTTATGGAAGATTCTGTGCAAGAGCAGCAGAATATACATTTCTGAAGTACACATAAAACATTTCCTAGAATGAATAACATGTTAGGTAAAAAATCAAGTCTCAGAAAATTTCCAAAAACTAAAATCATATAAAATATCATTTTTGACCATAACAGTATAAAAAAAGAAATCAATAACAGCAGGAAAACCGTTAATTCACAACTTGTAGAAATTAAACAACACACTCTTGAATAATCAATTAACAAAGAAATCAAAATATAAACAAAAATGTCGTAAAACAAATAAATATGTAAGAGATCATAACATAATTTATGGGATGTAACAAAAGTAGTTCTAAGAGGAAAATTTATAGTGAGTAACACTAAAACCTACTCTCAGATTTTTTTTAAGGTAGGCAAAATTGACAAACTTTAGTTAGACTAACAAAAAAAACAAAGGACTCTAATATATTCAGAATCATAAATGAATGAGGAAACATTACAAATGGGATAAATGAATGTGTCCATAATCAACCAAATCAAGTGTTTTTAGGTCATTAGTTTGTTCTTATATATTTGTATTAGGGGCCTCCCTGATGGCACAAGGGGTTAAAGCACAGCACTGTGAAGCTGTCCACAGCCTCTGCAGCACCTAGTTCGATCCCTGGCCAGCCAGGGAGCTACCCACATGGTGGAGCAGAGACCTCTCCTGTTTCACCCGCTGCTCTTCTCAGCAGTGTATTTCAGTCCGTCTGCCTGTTCTGCTCCCCACTCTGTCTCTGGTGAATCCTCTCACCCTCCCACACCTCTGGCCTGTACCCCAGTTCTTTAAAAAAATCAAAAATAAAAAAATAAATTTGTATTAGATTAAGGATCATTGTAGAAATGGAGACAGAAGCAGTGCCTGACATTGGCATTATTGGTTGGGATGAGGATAATGAAAACCATAATCTTCAGTGTAAAAAGAAATCTTAACCTCTCATTCCTTTACAATCCCCATTTTACCTTTTGATTTCTTTGTCAACTGATTATTCAGGAGTATATTGTTTAATTTCCATCCCTGAAACTGCCACCCAAATCTAGTTCTAATCCCAATATCTCTCACTACAAACAACAGATGAAGCCATGCCAGAACCCGGAAATACAAATTCAATTTGAGGACAACCCATTGTGAACCTTCAACTTTTACACCTTGGAATAATTACTACTAACCACTCTGTTGATCAATAATGCCACTTTTATCTCCAACAACAGGTTAAAATTTCTTCAAATTTATACCTTGTAAATTTTCTCGTTCAGGTGCTTCTTTTAATCATGACATTGTTAAATGTTAGCTAATTCCTAAACTGTCTCTTCTTGACATTACCTAGCCCTGTTTCTTCTCTTCTATGTAGAAGGTCATTCTCCTCTAGAGAATGATTAACAGAGCTGTTTAGGATTCAGTTTGTCTAAGGACATTTTTTCTTCTCTCTCTCTAACTCTTCCTTTGAGGTAAACATCCATATCCACAGGTGATTATTAAAAATGGCATAATCCCATCCCAAACTCCTCCTTTGAGATTCAGAGCAGCATAACTAACTCCTACTTAACATCTTTCCTTTCAAATTTTAAAGATACCTCAAATTCAACAGGTATAAGTCTGTCTCTTGGCTTTCACTGAATTATCTGGCTAGCTTTTAGTCTTCTGTACTTTTGTCAGTATCTCTACCAAGTTGGATATGATAGAAACGCAGGAATCATCATTGGCACCTCCATATCCCTTATGCTTCATAGTCAGTCCATTAGCAAGCCCTCTTGACTTTCCCTCATGTACCCATCCACTTCCATCTATTACCACTCTACTACCTTAGTCCAGACTATAACCTTTTCCTGCCTGGTCCATTAGAATAGTCTCCTGAAAGATTTCCTTTGATCCTACTTGCTCTAATCTCCAACCAATTCACCCACTCCACAGGGCATAATCACAAAACTAGGATCTGGGTATGTATTTACTATAATATTTCTTCAGATAACCTTCATTGACTACACACTGTGCTGAGCATAAGGATATACAAATTAAATAATAGGGCTTTTAAGAATGATCTGAAACTTCAGCTACACTTCCAGTTACTGTCCCCCTCACTCCTTGTAGTTTGGTCAAACTAATCTTATTTCTGTGCCTAGAATGTGCCATCATCTCCTACATGGGTCTTCTCAAAACCTTGTCTGAAATATTGTTTCCTCCTTCCACATACTTCAGAACTCAGGTCAAAGTTTACTTCCTGAGAAAAGACAGGTAGAAATGTTTTTTCTACCCTACATCAGAGGATAGACCAACAGAGGGTTCCGGAGCAGGAGAGGAAGGCATTCATAGTAACTCATTTTATCAGTCTTCTCTACATCTGTTTTATATGTTGCCAGTTCTATAGTTCTATTTTTCCAAAACTCCCTGCATCTCTACATATCCCCACACATCGTAGTACATACTTTAGAGAAACAAGTCTCTGGTTCTGCATCATGGCCAAACTCCAGTTCACATCAATCCCTTCATTGTTCCCATTGACACTGGGATCCAGGAGTTGTTATTATAATATGCGCTGAGGTGTGGAAGCCCAAGTATCCTCTTTCAGTCCTTGTGGACACAGACCTCCAACAGTTCAAGGTTGGTTCTAAATTTAGAATTGCAAAAGTTGGAGTGTTTGCTTAATCTGACAAATACCCCTATTCTCCTATGACTGCTTTTCAGCTTGGGAATTTTAATAGTAACTCCCAAGTCATTGACTTTGACCCTCTTCACCCAAAGAAATGTCTCCTGTTTTCTCATCAGAATTTAGCATTGAAACTGCCATTTATGGGAGCACATTTTGCTAAATGTTCTCCTATTTGGATGAGTCACGTAAGCCACATTGCAAAGTTGTGACCACACATTCATCTGTTGCTGAGCTCTCCCAAACAGGAAAATATTGTAACAATCCACTCCAGAAAGAGGAGAATGGCGCAAAATCCTTAGATTTGATTAGGTGTAAGCTTTCACCTTTCATTTAAGGTTTTCCCGCTTCTTTTTGCTCCCAGTTTATTATTGAGATATAATTGACTTATGTAAATTTAAGTTGTACAGTATAGTGACTTTATATATGTATATATTGGAAAATGAATGCCATAATAAGGTTAGTTAACACATCTGTCACCTCAGAGTTGCAGTATTTTTGTGTGTGTGGTAATAACTAAAAAAATCTACTCTGCTAGCAACTTCAAATACACAATGCAGTATTGTTTACATAGTCATCTGTATATGTCTGCTGCATCCCCAGAACTTTATCACCTTATAACTAGAAGTTTGTATTGTTGACCACCTTCATCCATTTTCTCCACCTCTCATCCTTCATCTCTAGAATCCACCAATCTATTCTGTTTCTAAAAATTTAACTTTTTATTTTTATATTCCACATATATGGGTCACAGTGTTTGTCTTTGTGTCTGGTTATTTCATTTCACATAATGTCCTCAAGAGTCATCCATGCTATTTCAAATGGCAGGATTTCTTTCTTTTTTATAGCTGAAATATATGTGTGTATGCCTAAATATATGTAATATATACACATATATATCACATTGTCTTTATCCAATCATGCATCAATTGACACTCAAGTTGTTTCCAAATTTCTTGACTATTGTAGGTAATGCTGCAATGAACCAGGGGTGCAGATATCTTTTTGTGGTGGTTTCATTTCCTATTGATATATACCTGCAAGTGGAATTGTTGGATCATGTATTAGTTCTACTTGCATTTTTTGGGGCGGAAACTCCATGCTTTTTTTCCATAGTGAATATGCCAATTTATATTCCCACAAATAGTGTACTAGTTTTGCTTTTTCTCCATATACCCTCTCCAGAACTTGTTATCTCTTGTCTTTTTTATAATAGCCATTCTTAATGGTGGTATCTCATTGTGGTTTTATTTGTATTTCCCTAATGGTTGGTGGTGTTAAGCAACTTTTCATGTACCTATTAGCTATTTGAGTATCTTCTTTGGACAAGATGTCCATTCAGGTCCTTTGCTCACTTTTCAATTTGGATGATGAAGAATATTGCTATTGAGTTGTATGATTCCTCATATATTGATATTTTGGACATTAATCCTTTACAGATCCTTTATGTGGATTTCAAATATTTCCTCCCTTAACATAAGTTTCTTTTGGTTTGCTTATCATTTATTTTGTTGTGTAGAATTTTTAGTTCAATATAAAAAATCCCACTTGTTAATTTTGCTTATGTTGCTGGTACTTCAAGTGTCATACCCGAAAACCATTGCCAAGATCAATGTCAAAGAACTTCTTTTCTATGTTTTCTCATAGGAGTTTTATGGCTGTAGGTCTTACATTTAAGAGTTTATCCCATCTTGAGTTAATTGTTGTGAGTAGTGAAAGCTAGAGGGCCAGTTTTAAACCTTTACATGTAGATATCCAGTTTTCACAGCACCATTTATTGAAAAGATTATCTTTTCTCTATTGAATAAGATATTTACTATTGATAATCCTTACTGAGTAAGTAAAAGATAATCTGTTGACTATCTTTTCTCTGTTGAGGCTCCTCTGTCTCTTACTAGTTGAATGTGTATGCAGGGGTTTATTTCCGGGCTCTTTGTTCTGTTTCATCGGTCCATGTGTCTGTTTTTATACCAGCACTACACTGATTTTGATTTTTATTGTACCATATTTTAATATCATGATGTGTGATACCTCTAGTTCTGTTCCTTCTCAGGATTGTTTTGGATATCAGGGTCTTTTGTGGTGCCATATGAATCCTAGGAGTTTTCTTCTTTTTTGGTTGAAAATGCCATTGGAAGTTTGATAGGGATTGCACTGAGTCTATACTTTTACTTTGGGTAGTATGGGCATTTTGACAATTTTATTTCTTCTAGTCCATGAATATGGGATATCTTCTCCATTTATTTGTGTCTTCTTCAGTTTCTTTTATCACATCTAATACTTTTCAACGTCTAGACCTTTCACCTTTCTCAACTAAATTTATTCTTAAGTATTTTATTTTTATCATTTTGATAATTTATTATTATAAGTGTGTGGGAATGCAACTGATATTTGTATGTTGAGTTTACATCCTGCAACTTTACTAAATCCATTTATTGTTCTAAGACTTTTTGGGGCATCTTTAGGATTTTATATGTTTAAGGTCATGTCACCTCTAAACATAATTTTACTTCTTTTCTGATTGAGATGTTTTTTAACTTTTTGTTTCTTGATTAATTGCTCAGGATGACTTCCAGTACTATGCTGAATAGGAGTAAAGAGAATGGGAACTCTTGTCTTGCTCCTGGTCTTAGAGGAAAAACTTGCAGCCTTTCACCACTGAGTATGATGTTAACTGTGGACTTATGATATATAGCCTTTAATATGTCAGGGTCTATTCCTTTTACACCCAATTCATTGATAGTTTTAATTATCATGAATGGATATTGAATTTTGTCAAACTGTTTTATACATCTAGTGATATGATCACGTGATATTAATCTTTCAATATTTTAGTATGATGTGTCACATTTATTCATTTGCCAATGTTGAACAATCCTTGCATCCTACAGGTAAATTCCACTTGATCATGGTGTATGATGTTTTTAATGTGCTATTGAATTTTCTTGAGAATGTTTGCATTTATATTCATCAGGGTGCTTGTATTTTTCCTTTCCTGAAGTGTTCTCATTTGGATTTTGTATCAGGATAATGCTGGTCTTGGAACATGAGTTTGGGAGTGTTCCCACCTCTTTAATTTTTTGGAAGAGATTGAGAAGGGCTGGCATTAACTCTTCTTTATGTTTGGTAGAATTCACCAGGGAAGCCATCTGGTGTGGGCTTTCCTTTGTTGGCAAGTTTTTGTTCAAATTCAATCTCCTTATTATTAGTCTACTCATATTTTCTGTTTTGACATACTTTAGTTTTGGTAGGTTGTATGGTTCTATGAATTTATCCATTTCTTCTAGATTATTCAGTTTGTTGTTGTCATATTCTCTTATGTGCTGTATCAGTTGTAATGTCTCCTTTTAGATTAATAATTTTTGTTATGTTTCTCTTTGTTAGTCTAGCTAAAGACTGGTCAACATTAGTTATCATTTCAAAGAATCAAATCTTGATTTTTTTGTAAGTCTTTTTTTCTTTTTAATGAATTGACATTACTTTACAATACTGTATATGTTTCACATGTAGTTTCTCACCTCAGCAACTGTGTATTTCACACCACACTTACCACCAAATGTGCAGTCACTATCTACCACCAAACTATCCCCTCTTCCCTATTCCCCTTTGGTAGCCACCATTTCCACTATCAGAGACAAGGATTTGTTTCTGTTTTTGTTGTGTTTGATTACTTTTGTTTTTCTTTATATTCCACAAATGAATGAACTCATACTGTTTTGTTTATCCTTTCTATTGTTTTCCTCCTATTTGCTTTATTTTCCCTTTAATGTTTATTATATTCCATCTTTTCCTAACTTTATCATAGCTTTTCTTTTTCTAATTCTTTGAGACTTAAAGTAAGGTTATTTGAGATCTTTCTGTGTTCTTTTGTACGTATTTAGTTTTGAAAACTTCCCTCTTACAACTGCCTTTGTAGCCTCCAATAAGTTTTGTAAGTTTTGTTTTCATTTTTGTTTTTCTCAGATCAGTTTTCATTTCAATCTTTATTTCTTCTTTTTTTAAGATTTATTTTTTTATATTCCCCATGCAATTGCACACCCCTTATTTTGACCCCAATCCCTCCTCTCCCTGCCCCCCATAGTGTGTCTCTGAGTTATAGTTGCTTGTTGATTTTGATTTTTTCTTTATTATAATTATTCTTTTTCCTGGTCCCTTATTTAGGTTTTCTAAATTCCTACTATGAGTGAGACCATCCAGTATTTTTCTTTTTCTTTCTGGCTTATTTCGCTGAGCATGATCCCTTCCAGCTCCATCCATGTGGCTGCAAATTGCATGAGTTTACCTTTTTTGATTGCTGAGTAATATTCCATTGTGTATATATACCACGTCTTCTTGATCCAGTCATTTGGGTTGTTTCCAAAGCTTAGCTATTGTAAATAGTGCTGCTATAAACATAGGGGTGCAGGTGCCCTTTTGAATTAAGGTTTCTGTGTCCTTTGGGTAAATACCTAGGAGTGAAATTGCTGGATCATATGGAAGCTCTATGTTTAGTAGGTTGAGAAATCTCCACACAGCTTTCCATAGTGGTTGGACCAGTTTGCACTCCCACCAGCAGTGCAGGAAAGTTTCTTTTTCTCCACATCCTCACCAACATTTGTTGTTGCTAGTTTTTTTTAATATGTGCCATTCTCACTGGTGTAAGATGGTATTTCAGTGTAGTTTTGATTTGCATTTTCCTGATAACAAGTGATGTTGAACATTTTTTCATATGCCTGTTCGCCATTTGCATTTCCTCTTTGGAGAAGTTTCTTTTTAGCTCTTCTGCCCATTTTTTGACTGGATTATTTCCTTTGTTTTTGTTGAGTCTTCATCAGCTCTTTGTAGATTTTTGTGATCAGTCCTTTATCATTATTGTATGCACTGGAGCAAAGAAAGTTCAACAAATGGTGCTGGGAAAACTGGGACGCTACATGCAAAAGAATGAAACTTGACTACTACCTCACACCATGCACAAAAACCAACTCAAAATGGATTAAAGAACTAGACATAAGACCTGAAACCATAAAATATATAGAAGGAAATATAGGCAAAACACTACATGACATGCACCTCAAAGACATCTTTACAGACACATCACCCAAAGCAGTGATAGTGAAGGCAAAGATAAACAGCTGGGGTTACATAAAATTAAAGAGCTTCTGCACAACAAAAGAGACAATAACCAAAATAAAGAGAAACCCCACCGACTGGGAGAAAATTTTTGCACACAACACGAATGATATTTCTTCTTTTATACATAGGTTGTTTGAGAGTGTGTGGCTTAAGTTTTTTGTATTAATGAAATTTTCAGCTTTCCTCCTGTTATTGATTTTGCAATTTCATGCCTAAATTGCATGAATTTGCAATTGTGCAAATGGATGCTTGGTATGATTTCAATCTTTTTGGATTTGTGGAAACTTCTTTTATGGTCTAATATATGGCTTTTTAAAAGATTTATTTATTTATACATAAAGTACTGGGGTGTAGGCCAAAGGTGTGTGTGGGTGGGGGGAGGTGAGAGGATTTACTGGAGACAGAGTGGGGAGCAGAACAGGCGGATTGACTAAAATACACTGCTGAGGGGAACAGCAGGTGAGGCAGGAAAGGTTTGCTGCACCATGTGGGTCAGCTCAGTGGCCGGGGATCCAATTCTTGCTACAGTGGTTGCCAATAGTTTCATAGTGTTGAGACTTAACCCCTTGCACTACCAGGGAGGCCCTAATATATGTTCTTATCTAGAAAACTTTCCCCATGTTCTTGAGAAGAATGTGTATTCTACTGCTATAGATGGAATGTTATGTATGTCTCTTAGGCCCTTTTGTTCTATAGTGCTGTTAATATCTTCTGTTTTTGATTCTCTTGTATGATCTATTCATTGTTGAGATTGGAATATTAAGGTCCAATCATTATTGTATTGCTGTTTATTTCTCCCTTTAGTGCTGTTAGTATTTGTTTTGTGTGTTTGGTTGCTCTGATGTTAGATACATAAATATTTACAATTGTTATATATCTTCTCCATAAATTGATACTTTTATCATTATGTAATGACCTTTGTCCTTTTTATCATTTAAAATTTAAAGTCTATTTTCTCTGCTATAGGCATAGCTATTCCTGGTTTCTTTGTTACCATTTGTTTGAAATTTACTTTTCTATCTTTTCACTCTCATTATACATGTCCTTAGAGGTGAAGTGAATTCCTTGTAGGCAGCATATCATTGGATCATTTTTAAAATCAATTCAGCATTTCTATGGTTTTTGATTACAGAATAATCCATTTGTGTTTAAAGTAATTGCTATGTAAGGATTTACCATTGCCATTTTAAAAATTGACTTCTGAGTGCTTGTACTTTGTTTCTTGTTTCCCCTCTGACTGTCCTTCCTCTGCAGTTTGATGACCCTTATATTGGTATGCTTTGACTCCTTTATAACTTTTTGTGTATGTACTACTTTATATAATATTTTTATATTTCTATATTTATTTATATATAAATAACTTTCTGGATGATTTGTCCATTTTTTAGAATGGGGTATAGGTTGTAATCATATTTTAAGCTAAAAGCAACTGCAATAGTATGGAAAACTTTCTTACATTTTTGATAATTGATATTACAGATTACATCTGTTTTATGCTATGTATTCATTAACAAGTTGCTATAGTTATAATTATTTTTAATACATTCATTTTATAAATTTTAATTTAGAATTGTGGTTTAATTATATACCATTACAGTATTTTTTTAAAGATTTATTGATTTATTTATACAAGCACTGGGTACAGTCAGAAGTGCGGGAGGGTGAGAGAATTCACCAGAGCCAGAGCGGGGTACAGAACAGGCAGATTGATGAAATACTCTGCTAAGGGGAGCAGAGGGCACAGCAGGAGAGGTCTGTCGTGCCATGTGGGACCCTCGCAGGCAGCCAGGGATCGAACCAGCGCTGCAGAGGCTGAGGGGAGCTTTGCAGCCCAGCGTCAACCGCTGCGCCACCAGGGGAGGCCCCTATACCATTACAATATTACAGAATATCACTTTGGCTATATATTAATCATTATCAGTGAGTTTTATATTTTCCTGTTTATTTGCAATGTGAATGTCCTTTCATTTCTATATGAAGAATGTCCTTTAGCATTGCTTATAAAGCAGGTCCAGTGATGGTGAATTCCCTCAACTTTTGTTTGTTCAGGGAAATCTTTATCTCCTTCATTAGTGAAGGACTGCTTTGCTGGTCATAGTATTTTTCATTGACATTCTTTCCTTTCAATATTTTGAATATATCTTTCCATTGTCTTCTGACCTGCAAAATTTCACTTGGAAAGACAATTTAAAAATATTATGGGGTTCCCATGTATATGAGGAGTCATTTTTCTTTCACTGATTTCAAAATTCATTGTATTTTGACAATTATACATTTTAGTGCAGCCCTTTTCAGGTTTAACTCTGTATTAACAAATCTAAATATACATTTTCATCATCATCTTTGGCAAGTTTTCAGCCATTATTTCTTTAAATAGACTTTCTGTCCCTTTCTCTTCTTCTGGTCCCATAATGTGTATATATTATTTATGGTATTACATAAATCTTGTGGTAGGGTCATTGCTGGGTGGGGCTACAAGTTATGCTCTACAATTAGACTGGGTCACTGACTGGGGACACTGCCTGCAAAAGGTTGCAGAGTACATTCAGTAATTGATCAAGGTCATAGTATGGGACATGCTGTGGGTTGAAGCTGTAGGCTGGGCTCTTTAAATGGGTAATGCTGTAGACTAGGTTCCAAGGTTGTCCACGGTCACTGCTAAGGCTCCTTGGTCATGCAGGGCCAGCGTTATACTTCGTTGTTGGGGACAGGACTACTGGCTTTGTTCCCTGACCAAAGATGGGTATTGGATATGCTCTGAAACTGCCCAGATTCTTTTGTTTGGCTTTCTAATCAGGTGAGACTAGAAGCTATACCCAGCAGTTGGTGGGATTTTGAATTGCTTTGCTGCTTGTATAAAACTTCAGAGAAGTTTCCATTACCAGTACAGCCCATTGGATGAAGACCCAGATCAGTAGGAATGGCAGTTCCTACTGAACCCCCTAACCAGATGAGGCCACTGATTCTGCTCTACATATGTGCAGAGACATTGGCTAGGTTCTTTGCTTTGGTGTTGCTGCAAATGTGGGTTTAAGATGGACTATGCTGCTCCTTGGGTTTATCTGTCTGTGGTTCCTGGTCAGATAAGTCTTCAGGCTATTTTCAGTAATAGAGGGGTTTTGAATTTGATTCCCTACCCAGGTGGGGTCACAGAATGAGCCCCACAGCTGGCACTGCTTGTTGATGAGGGACCTGAGCCAGACAGAACTGGTCAATGTGCTTCCCAGTCTTATATGTCCATCAGCACAGCTGTGCAGGTGAACAGAGCTATTGATTGGGACCTCAGTTTGCACAAAACTGGAAGGAAGAATGTGGTTTACCAAGATATGAGTACTGGTTGATTTAAGTCCTGCCTCCTTTATTCTTTTCTATTTGACTCTCTGTGGTCAAGCCTTGCAGATTTTGCCTAGTGGGTCTCTTGGAAGCACTCCACAGTGCTGGGGCACCTGAATGTCCACTTTGGACTCTGTCTTACCTACTGGATAAAACATAGACATATAGGGGCTCCTCTTAGTGCAGTGCTTGTATGTGGGAGGGGTGACACAGTCAGAGTGTAGCAGCTCCTCTTACTATTCTCATGCAGTCCTTCTCGGGCTCGTGGTCCAGGGAGATACTTCAACCTAACCCTTGGGTTCTGAGGTTTTCACATTAGTGTCTTTCTATGGATACTTCTTAGCTGATCTTTTTATGAGAGGGCTAAATTCAGAAAAAACCTATGTTGCTGTCTTGATGACATCACACCCATTTTCCTTCCTAATGAGAATATCCTGCTAACAATAATTTAACTACCCTAAATGTTTTGGCAGGGTATGAACAGAGCGAAAGCTTCAGTATCACCCAATATAGATTTCCAGAATCCATGGATCATTCTACTTGTGGTGGTAAATTTGTTGTTTCATTCACTGCTTTATGAGTGTCTTAAGCATACTTAGCATAAATCCATATTATATGTATGCATATGTGTATATATTTTTTACAGGTTAAATTATATCTCTTAGTTACATCCCTTTTCATTCTCTTTCTTTGGAAGGAATTGGTATGTTTAATATATGTCTATATCTATAGCTATATCTAGCTCTCTATTTACACCTATACTGTGGATCTACTGTGTAAAAGATGAAATGCAGTGGTTTCCAAAAGTAGAATATACTTTGAGACAATTGATGAATGATGCCCACCCATGATACATGGATTTTATTAATATCATGTTCCATGTGTCATCTTTTAATGGAAGGTCTAGATTGGGATCAACTGCAAGTTTGCTAATCTACAGATGTTGGAGCACTTTGGCCAGATTCCTCAACAGATTGTCGTATTTTCTCACAAGCCTGTACAGATATTCCCACAATGAAGCACTGCAAAACATGCCTTCTTATGCATGGAAGGGGATTATCTGCTTCTTTCAGTTGAGAGCAGTTATTTCAGAGAAAGGCTATAAACACATGGTCCTTTGTGTGCTAGCTAGTGTAGCACTTGGCCTGCGAAAAAACACTACTGAATTGGAGAAAGGAACCATACCTAATTAAAATGTTAAAATCCCAAGAGTTTGGTATAAAAGAGGAAGAAATCATGGATGCCATTTTCTTAAGACTAGCTTGAGAATGATTACCTGTCTTCTCTGCATGCCAGGTAATTATACACAAGTGGGGTAATATAAACACATATATATTTTCCTGAAAGGTAAGCTGTTGTTACCAATGCCAAGGTAGAAAACAAAACTGCACTTGTTGCAGCAAATAAAGATATGTAGGTATTAATAACAACACTAAAACCAGAGCTCAGCCAAAAAGCATGTTATAGGGATGACTTTACATAAGACCGGAAAAGGTTTATCATTAGTTTAGATTCAAGTTCTGCGCATAGTTTTTCAAAATTAGAAATAACATCTTTGCAGATTTAAATTTCAACTTGGCAATGAAGTCACCTCATTTTCATGCTGATTCACCAAGAACATGCCAAAGAAAGTACCAGTAAAAATGTTCATGAAATTTTTGATAAATAAAACAGAAAACAGAAAGATTGGTTTTTGAGGCTTTCCGGAATGATTTCTCTAAATTCTTATTGAATTTGGAAGATGAGTCTGCACTCCTTCTGGCTCTGAAGGTCAAGATAGACCAGCTATGACTTTTCCAGGAAATGAGTAATAGTAAGACCAAGGGACTCATTTCTGGAGGCCTAGAGGAACTTTTCATCCTGAACCTGTAGGTGGGGTTTTCCCCAACAAAGGGCTTCAGGGAGTTCCAGAGGCGTGTACAGACTTGAAATGGGAATAGACAACCTACTACAACCTTGTCCTGGAGATTCTGCCAACTCTCTTAACTCTCTTGAATTAACATGACATAGAATTCTTCCCCATTAGAAAATATGGAAGAAGACTGCTGACAAATGTCACTGTTTATTAAAATTCACACCCAAGCTATAGGCATGGAAAACTCAAAAGAATCAATGTTGGGAGACAATCACAATTCTTTAGAAATTTGTGTTGCCTTAGGAGAGAATTAATAGTTTTAGTGTTAAAATATAGTTAAGAGGCTTCATTTCTTTCAGTCATTCATTGAACAAAAGTGTACTGTACACTTAGTATACACCAGCATAATGTTAGGAGATACTGTGTTAGAAGACACAGTCCCTGCCTATAAAGATTTTTGTAATTCAGTGAAGAGATAAGTGAAACAGTAATCATAATATAGTGCTGAAAAGACCAAGGGAAATGTGTATTCACTCAGTATGCCACTGGTAGCTAGGAAAACTTACCAGAAGCTGGGGGCCCAATTCCTGGAGACCTGAATAATGAGTAGTAATTAATGAGCAACTGTGTATGTGCATGCATGTGTTCATGGGTGTTTGTGTACACACAAATACACACACATGCACACATACTTTCTCTCCTATAGCATCCTGAACTTCATAGATCTCCCACCTTCTAAAGCTTATTACACAGCAATATGAATGTGTAGGAAAATAATGAAGCAGGTAAGCTTTCCTCAGTATTGTCTTTCCTCTCTATGGTGACCCTAACTTCTCTTCTCCCTTCCCCACCTTGTTTTCAAGAAGGTGTGGGTCAATTAAACTCTTCTTAGTGGCTATTTCATTACTTAACTCTCATGGGGATGTTCACATTGCAGGAAATGTCAGTGTTTTCATTCAAAAATTTGAATCTGTAATGGAATGTATTTGGAAATTAGGTGGAAGAGGAGATGGAAACTTCCTGAGGTCCTTGGGTTCACCCTAGCAGGTAAACACCTCTTCTGCCCATTCTACACTTACAACACTTAGGGGTAAAATAGAAGCCTATGCCACATACCTTCAGCCATAGGTCAAATTCCATTAAGGTGAATTCCAAGAACTGCTCACATTCTTTTGTTCTATTAGAATGTATCTTGTATTTGGTGTTAGGCAAACTGAGTAAACTTATTGCTAGTTTACATAGTGGATGTAATGGGGCAGATGATCTAAAAACTGTGAATTTTATGAATTTGATACCTATTTAATTCTATCTGTGACCTGGGAATCAGATTAATAAAATTAACAATGCTTCACTCTGTTTTTTTTTTTCAAGTATTTTTTTATTTCTATTAGACACAACAATATTATAAAACATCACATAATGAGTATATAAAATATGAAGTATCTCCTGCCACCCCTGCTTTCTCTTCCCAAAGTGAAACCTTCCAATATTTTCTTATAAGTCCTCCCATATAATTTTTATCCATGTACAAACCTTGGTAGCTTAGAAGCGTTCCATTAAACAGACATAATGAATGACATATTTTGTATTTTGATATATTTAACATACTATTTTTAGTGTCTTGATTGTTAAAAATTTGTTTTAAAAATCATTTTCTTGGGCCTCCCTGGTGGCGCAGGCGGTTGAGCACCTCACTGTGAAGCTGTCCGCAGCCTCTGCAGCGTGGGTTCAATCCCGGCCAGCTGGCAAGAATCCCACATGGCGCAGCAGACCTCTCCTGTCTCACCCCGCTGCTCCCCTCAGCAGTGTATTTCATCAGTTTGCCCGTTCTGTTCCCCACTCTGTCTCTGGTGAATCCTCTCACCACAACCCCCACGCATCTGGCTTGTATCCCGGTTCTTGTATAAATAAATATATCTTTAAAAAAATCATTTTCTTATGAATAACTATAAGAAAGTGAAAATCAAAATCAACAAACAACTATGAACCAGAGACACTCTATGGGTGGTGGGGGGCGGGGAGGGGAGGGATTGGGGTCAAAATAAGGGGATTGCAATTGTATGGGGAATATAAAAATAAAATTTATTTTAAAAAATCATTTTCTTGACATACACATAAGCAGCATAATATTCTTGGATCATTTAAATAAATGAGAATTTTTGAAACTTTTACTTTTACTCACAGTTGAGTTCTTTTCAAAACACACATAAATCTCAAATATATTTGCACTAAATTAAAAGTGAGCAAATTAATGACAGGAATCTATTTTTAATCTGTATTCAGAAAGGGGCACAAAAATCAGGTGGTTTGTATTCAGTTCTTCATGAAGTTTATTAATGTATTCATACTGTTTTATAAAATACATAGTTTCAAAAATTTCCATCAGTGTGCTGCCTTGAAGCTGTGACGATTTGAGATATTAGTAACTTCCTGGCAAGATGCTTTTTTGAAAGAACCACCCAACTCTATTCTGTGTCTTATGAATGACAAATTAGATAATATTGGGGAAACATTACAGCATAGTTAACAACAATTATCAGATAAGATCTGTGTGATTTTTGTTTTTTTGATTTCTAGGGAGAAGCATCCCCGGGAAGTGACTGTTTAACTTCCTGAAATGCCTTTTAACAACCCGTTTTTAGACATGCAGAAAGGCTAGACTCAGAGGAGTTCATTGTTGCTAAATGCTAAACCCTAACTCAGCCAGACCTCCTGCTGTCTAAATTGATCCCATTAACCAGATAGTTGCTAGGTTTCTACTTCAACCTGAAATTGACTCATCCAGAGACCATCTCATTTTGAGATGAAAATCCCAAGCCCTGCATAAAGTCCTTATATTGGCAGTGGGGTATGCATGTCCGTGAAAATGATGTAAAACAGCTTGTTCTCGTGAGCAGTGGTTTATTGTTTTGCCTTTCAAACTGCATATAGATGACAAGGAACACAGTGGATGCAATATCAGTGCTCTTGGGCTGTTGGCTGGGGAGATGGGGGTTTTCCAGAAACTATGCATCCTCTAGAAGGCATCCAGATGGATAGAAATTTAGGAACTTCTCCTTCCAGCATCAAGAGGCAGATGAACAGCGTTTGCTGAAACATGTGACACAAGAGCAGCACTTGAACATTATGTGAAAAGAGCTGCCTTTGTTTTGTTCCCAATAGAGTTTAAGGGGGAAAGCTTTACAAAATATCAAGATTAGACCTGTGTAAGTATCGAGCAGCTAGAGCTGCAAATCTTACATCTAATGGATATAGAAAATGAGAATGGAGGTGAAGAAGAGAATGGATTAAAGGAGGCCTAAGGAAAGGTGTTTAAATTTTTGTGGGGCTGGGAATGTATTGAAGTCAAAGTGACCGAAAATTTAGCATATTAAAGTAGATCGGATCTAGGAAAATTAGCAGCCAAATCAATGGATAGGGAAACCTGCAACAGCAACAACAAAAATAAAAGTGAGGGATTTGTTTACAGCTTTTTTTAAGATAGGGGAATTCACCCTGGGGTGGCTTGCGTAAGCCTGCCACACAACAGAAGCAACAGTGTTGGAAAGCAAAATGACAAAATGGAAAGGATCATGGAAAGAAACCCAGATTCTGAGTGCTTCATAATTAAATCGGTGTATGCCAATGCTGACGAAAATCTGCACCCATTGTAGGCTAGACAGTCGCATAAGTGGCCTCCAACGAAGCACACCTCCCTGGTGTAGTTCCCTAGAGAATTGATTCAGGCTTGGCCGTCTTACTGGCTTTGGCCAATGAACAGGAGCAAGCAAGATGATACAGAGGTTTCACAAATTCTTTGCAGTGAGACTTGCCCTTTTAGAATACTGCTTCTTTGGAGCGTTGTTGTAAAGACACTTGAGCTAGATAGACTGTGGAATGAGGCGAGGACATCTGGGGAAAGACCCTGGAAGGTGATAGGCCACTTTACATGTTTTTGCCCCATCCAAACTCCCAGATGAATGCAGATACTTGAGTCACCTCAGCTACACTATGAGCAAAAGAACCTCCAGGTGCTGTCAGTGAACCCATAGAATCATGAAAATAATAAATTGTGTTTTGAGACAGTAAGGTCCAGTTGTAGATCACACAGCATTAGATTATTGAAACACAGTTTTGGAAATGTCCTTATTGATCGAAAAGGAAGCTGGGGCATAAAGTGACCGAGGGATTTGCCCAAAGTCCTACAATGAGTTATTGTTGGCAGAACTGGGTCTAGAACTAGAGCTCAGAGCTCTTGTCTGGCTCAGAGCCAATTCTCAGTACTGAAGCACTTTAGGAGGAAAAAAATTGTGAGCTGGCGAGATGTGAGTTCGATCTCAATAAAGGAAATTAGATCACTATGTAAGATGTCTAGCTCCTGTTTGAACAAGGGAATTGGACCACTGCCTGGGTCGCTCAGCTCCTGAGTGAGCAGGGGAATGAAATGTTGGGTAAAGACATCCAAAAGTCCTGTTTGAACAAGTGGATTGGTGTCCCCTACTCTAACATGCTACCCAAACAAATGGACTCCCAGACTAACCAAGGCTGTGATACTAAAACAAAATAATCAAACTCTGATTAATAATTCTACAATTCCTGGAGGGGGGATGGCTGAGAGCCCAGCATGCCAGGACACAGCCCAACCCAGAAAAAATATGATTCAGCACCCCTCTTACCACCATGTGACTCTGTCTCTTTAAAACTTTTCCCCTTGTCTACCTTGGGGGGCCAAGCCAAAACTCTCCATCTCAGTGCTGGCTTCCCTCATGCATGAGCTTCTAATTAAAAAGTCCAGCCTGATTTACCTGAAACTCTGGTGAATTCTTTCTCCTAGAGGGTCTCTGGACTCACATATTTTGGGAGTCTTCTTCCCCAACATGACCCAAAATACCGTTATTAATACCAACATTTATGGAAGAATCTCAGAGTTCCAAGCACTATGTGAAGCATTTTATATCCACTGAGGCCGGTGCTATCATTATCTCCATTTATTTTACAAGCCAGAAAACCAGTTAGACAATAACATGTGGGAAGCCACACTGCAGGTAAATAAATGATAGATAGAGTTGAGCTTCTGACCCAAAATGCTGACTTGAGGAAATTTTGTCTTGCACACTGTACTATAAAAATGATGAAATGTAGGCTAATTACAAATGAAATGAATACCCTCACACCAACTGATTTAATTCATATCTCTTTTCTTGATCACTCATTTGAATTGAAGAATTTATTCCTAGTTACTGTTTGTAGGAGATTATATTAACTGGCCCTTGGTCTAGTTCAGAAGGTGTGTGTGGATGTGGTCTGCCACTTTGGGAGTTTGTAAAAACAACATTAACACCTTGTCACTATTTAAATGTTTGGCAAATTATTTTTTCCTGTAAGTTCACACATAACTTAAGCCCATGGCTTTTGCAATAAAAGTACACATATGGTATTTTCTCAGTAACACTTGAATGATTGATATGTTGTTCAGCAAGAACTGCTTGCTTCATAAGGAACCTTAAAATGCATATCTTTTATGTTTGAAAAAAATGTTTTTGGCCAATGATGTAAATCATTCAAGTATACCTCTTCTATTATGCCTTCCTCAACAAATCCCAGTTCTTAATTCACTCACTCTTTTATTCATTCTCTTTATTAAGGCATACTAAATATTACTGTAAACTAGACAAAAAGGCACACAAATTAAGAAAATAGAGCCCTACCTTGAGAAGCTCAAACAAAGGCAATGTAAGTTAAATCCTATAAGAAAGGGATGTGTTAAGTCCTCTTCATCATTCATTAAGCCAGTTTTCATTAAGTGCTGACATTGTGCCAGCTTGAGAGTTAGGTGCTAGGTAAACCAACCAGACATCAATCCTACCTTCAAGATCCCACAGATCAGCAGGGGAAGCAATTGATAATCTAGTAACGCACTGAGAAAAGTTCTCTAAACAAAATGAGGAGGATGCTGTCATATGAGAATGATCTGAGGATGGAGAGCTGGAGAGGCAGGTATTTGCTAAGAAATGAACCTCAGGGAAGGTCTCTGACATGGTAGCATTTAAACAGTCAGGCCTGTGTAGAAGGGTGAGAGAGGAGATGTATTTCAGAGAAAGTTAAAAGTATGAAGGTGCTGAAGTGGGACAGACTTGGTGCAAGTGTGACTGGAACACAGTGAGCTTAGGGGCTGGGTATTATCAGGAGATGAGGAAGGCAGGGGCCAGATCACATAGGCTTTGAAAACCATGGCAAGGCAGTTGATGTAGTGTGGAGATCAAGGACCCTAAAGTCATGTTGTTTGGTTCAATTTCTCACCCCAAACATTTAGTGGATGTTTCATGGTGGATAAATGAGTTAACCTTTTTGTCCTCACCTTGCTCATGAAAAATTTAAAAAATGTTCAACATCACTTGTCATCAGGGAAATGCAAATCAAAACTACCATGAGATACCATCTTACACCAGTGAGAATGGCACATATTAAAAAAACTAGCAACAACAAATGTTGGCGAGGGTGTGGAGAAAAAGGAACTCTTCTGCACTGTTGGTGGGAGTGCAAACTGGTCCAACCACTGTGGAAAGCTGTGTGGAGATTTCTGGACCTACTAAACATAGAGCTTCCATATGACCCAGCAATTCCACTCCTAGGTATTTACCCAAAGGACACAGAAACATCAATTCCAAAGAACACCTGCACCCCTATGTTTATAGCAGCACTGTTTACAATAGCTAAGCTTTGGAAACAACCCAAATGCCCAAAAATAGATGACTGGATCAAGAAGATGTGGTACATATATACCATGGAATATTACTCAGCATTCAAAAAAGATAAACACATGCAATTTGCTGCAACATGGATGGTGCTGGAAGGGATCATGCTCAGCGAAATAAGCCAAAAAGAAAAAGAAAAATACCGGATGGTCTCACTCATAGCAGGAATCTAGAAAACTTAAATAAGGGACCAGGAAAATGAATAACTATAAGAAAGTGAAAATCAAAATCAACAAAAAACTATGAACCAGAGACACTTTTAGGGGGGCGGGGGCGGGAGGGGAGGGATTGGGGTCAGAATGGGGGGCTGCAATTGTATGGGGAATATAACAATAAAATTTATAAAAAAAAAAAAAAAAAAAAAAAAGAAAAATTTAGAATAAGAATACTTGTTGTTATGAAGATTTAATGATTAATAGATATCAGGGCTTAGAAATGTTCTTAATGTTAAACATCCTATCTGTGTCAACAATAAAGCAAGGAAGAGGCATAAACCAATTTACATTTTGCAAAGATCACAATTTCTGCAGTGTGAAGTTGGAAAGAAGAGGCGGGAAAAGATAGACCAGACTTTGTTTTTTTATCTAAATTGGAGATTGTGGGTTTTGGTCCCCTAACTTCCAAACTCTTGTATAAAGCCATATAGCCTTTCCAGCCATCTGAGCTCACTTGATAGGTAACCGAAGGCAGATTGGCCTAATATGGTCACCAATGGAGCTTGGTTGGAGGTAGCATAAGCCAGACTCCTATCCACTAGGACACTTTGTGAAAACAAAAAGATCTCTGCGCTACTAATCAGATAGACAGATCAGCTATCTCAAATCAGAGTGGTTCAGCAGCAGATTGAGATTCTTACAAACTGAGAGAATTTGGTAGAAACCAATTTAGCTCAACAAGAATTTCTGAGTGTCTATTATATGTATGCCAGGAGAACTGATGGGTAAACGGTGGCATAATGGGGTCTGGAAGTCCCCTGGTGTTCAAGAAAATCATTATTCAGGTAGGTGACAGGAGATTGTTCTGAGGGTGCTGACACCCTGGATGAAAAGTCAAAGCAGAGGCTCAACTCCTAACACCTGTGGTGACTCAATCTAGCCCATGGTAAGTTGTGACTTTCTTAGGAGTTGATTAGTTATCTCAGTTATATTTTTAATAATTATGGCCTTTTTGAAATACAATTCACATATCATGAAGTTCAGCACTTTAAAGTGTACAGTTCAGTGACTTTTTCTATGAAATCATAGGACGTGTGTGGTCTTTTGTGTCTGGCTTCTTTCACTTCTATGGCTAAATATTGATTGTATGGCTATGTCACATTTTGTTGATCTATTCTTCACTTGACAGACATTCAGGGTTTTTTTCCCCCATCTTTGGCTTTATGAATAATATTGGTATCAACATTCATGTACAAGTTTTTGTGAGAACATAAGCTTTCAATTCTCTTGAGTATACACCTCAGAGTGGAATGTCTGTGTTATATGGTAACTGTGTGTTTAATTATCTGAGGAACAACCGAGCTATTTTTCAAAGGGGCTACATCATTTTACATCGCCACCAGCCATGTGTTAGGGTTCCAATTGCTGTATATCTTTACCAACTCTTGTTATTGTCAGTCATTTTTATTATAGCCATCCTAGTGAGTGTGAAGTGATATCTCACTGTGGTTTTGATTTGCATTCCCCTGATGACTAATAATAAGTGTGTTCTTACTGGTCATTTGTATATCTTCTTTGGAGAAATGTTTATTCATATCCTTTGTCCATGTTTTAATTTGTCTTTTTATTGTTGTGATCCAAGTGTTCTTTATTTACTCTGTGTACAAGTCCCTATCAGCTATTTACAAATATTTTCTCCCCTTATGAGAGCTGTCTTTTTCTTTTATTGGTAGTGTCTGTTGAAGCACAAACTTTTTAATTTTAATGAAGTCCACTTAGTATATTTCTTCTTTCACTGGTTATGTTTTTTGGTGGGACATACAAGAAAATTTTGCTGAACTCAACAAAACCACAACAAGAAATAATTTCACACCCACTGGAGTGGCTGTAATAAAGAAAGGACAAGAATAAATATTGGTGAAGATGTGGAGACATTGGAACCCTCAAATACTGCTGGAAGAAATGGAAAATTGTTCACTTGCTTTAGAAAAATATCTTGCAGATTCTTAAAAGGGCAAACATAGAATTACTGTAGATTCCAACAATTCCATTCCATTTTTTAGAATTCATTTTCTTTAATAAATATGTATAGAATACCAGATACTCTTCCACATACTTTATGTCATTTTCCATAACAATTCTATAAGTTAGGGACTTTTATCATCTCCATATTATGTATGAGAAAATTGAGATGCAGAGAGGTTATGTAACTTGTTCAAGGTCGCAGGTATCGGATTCCAGAGTCCATACTTTTAACCATACTACTGTCCCATATAAACGTAAACATTGAAAACATTTATGTAATAAAAATCCCTATAAACAAGGAACACTTTTCTTGAAAGACTATGTATTCGACACTTTCTAAGATTGTTGCAAAAACACTTTAAGGTAGATTCTATTCCATTTTGCAGAGGTCCAGAGAAGTTAAACACTGTTCAAATCATGCAGCTAGTAAGTGTCAGAGCTGGAATATGAACAGTCTGATTATGGTGTCCATAATTTTGACAACTATAAAATATGTCTCTTAATAGAATAGGTCAGGTTTTGAGGAGACCCAATATTTACAGCTCTCTTTTCCATCTGAGTTTTCTGTATTCAAAAGGTGAGATAGGGACATTAACTTTGGTGTTGTTGAAGTGGTTTGGAGAATGAAGCTTAGGTGAATGGTAGACTAGGCTTCCTGATACTCACTGAGGCATTAGAAAAAATTATCTGCCTGTCACAGACCTCTGTCAGAAACATGTGACAAAGTCACAGCTGTTTACAGGCAGATACCACAGAGAGGAAGAAACAGAGTTGCACTTACTTGGTTTTCTTCTCCCAATTTCATTCCTCAGGTAAGTCTGAGTGAAGACTGGCTGGGAGCATGACCCTAGGCAACCAGGAGAAATGGGACCTAACTATCTGGCCTCCAGCCAAATAGAGAAAATTTGTTTATATGTAAATTAAGATGTCCTTCAGAAATGGTGAGACATTGCATTGGAAAACTTTCATTACTTAAAATTGATAAAATAAAGTAAAAAGAATGTACTAGGTGACCTGGTGGCCCAACCAAGTTCTGCGTGGTGTATCTGCCCAATTTCATATCTGTACTCATTCATTTCATTCCTCATTTAATTATTCCAGTCCAAATTCTACCAATAAAATTTATTTCACGAGCCCAGCTTAAAAACAATGCAAAGCTCTCCTCTCCACTTATAGAAAAATGAAAACTTTTATTTTTTTTAAACATTTATTCATTTATTTATACAAGCACTGGGTACAATCAGAAGCGCAGGAGGGTGAGAGAATTCACCAGAGCCAGAGCGGGCAGCAGAGCAGGCAGACTGACAAAGTACACTGCTGAGGGGAGCAGCGGGTGGCAGGAGAGGTCTGCAAGCCATGTGGGACCCTCGCCCGGCAGCCAGGGATCAAATCGGCGCTGCAGAGGCTGCGGGCAGCTTCACAGCCCAGTGCTCAACTGCTGCGCCACCAGGGGAGGCCCAAAAAATGAAAACTTTTAAAAATGATTTCTTTCCTCTGTATTTGTTTCCCTAAGCCTACCATCAGTGTATTTTAATTTCCATTATTGTATATTTTAAATGGAATTCATGAGTTCTTTGGTATTTTTTTCTTGCCTGATCCACTCCCTTCCTTACAGCTTGTTTTATTCTTTCTTCCCATGCCTTTTTTACCTGATGAGATTTTTCATATTTTCTCTTGTTTATCTCATATTTATATATTCCAACCTACTTCAATCTACACATTTTCCAATAAAGTAACAGAGAGAGAAATAGAAAGAGAGAGAGAGAGAGAGAGAGAGAGAGAGAGAGAGAGAGAGAAAGGAGAAGAAAGATTTTAAAGGTACTTTGCATTCCATTTTAAAAATATGTTTTTTTCTTTATTTTTTAAATTATGGAAGACACATTAACATTTGTGTGTGTGTTTGGTTGTGTGTGTGTGTCTACATATATATGTATGTATGTATGTGTGTGTGTATATATATGTTCACCTTTGTCTTTATGCTTGTTCAAAGCCTCTCCCTTCTCCTAAGCTGTGAGCTCCATGATGGCAGAAACTATAATGGTTTGTTCCTTTTCATGTACCTGTAGCTTCTCTTGTGCAGAGCATAAAAGTGTGTAGCTAAACAAATTAAATAATCATGTTAACGAAACCCAAATGGTATAGATTCCACATTATGAAAAATTATTTTCGTCAATTATGAGAATAAAATAATTTCCCCCGTGTTTTTTTTTCTTTAAGATTTATTTTTATAGTGGGGGCTTCCCTGGTGGTGCAGGCAGTTGAGCGCCTCACTGTGAAGCTGTCCATAGCCTCTACAGCCCAGGTTTGATCCCGGCCGGCCGGCGAAAATCCCACATGGCGTGGCAGACCTCTACTGTCTTGCCGGCTGCTCCCCTCAGCAGTGTATTTCATCGGTCTGCCTGTTCTGTTCCCCACTCTGTCTCTGGTGAATCCTCTCACCCTGCCACGCATCTGGCCTGTACCCCGGTTCTTGTATAAATAAATCTTTAAAAAAAGATTTATTTTTATTTATTTATGCATACAAGAACTGGGGTGTAGGCCAGAGGTGTGAGGGCGGGTGAGAGGGTTCACCAGAGACAGAATGGGGCCTGGGATTGAATTCCTGCTGCAGTGGCTGGTGATAGCTTGATAGCACTGAGACGACAACCCCTGTGCCACCAGGGAGGTCCCCACTTTTTCTTTTAATTGAGCATGCAACCTCTTCCTCCTGACCCTAATGTAGCCAATTGATTTAATCAATTCAGTAGTGTAACCATCCAATTCACTAAAAATTACATACCCATTGTTTGGCTGCATTGATCATTAAACTGACTGACCAAAGCAACTTCTCAATGCATGATTAGCATTTTGGAATATAGCTCAGGGCTTGATTGAAATGTTACCCAGGCCTAGGGACACAAACAACTCTAATTACATACTGCCAGTGAGTCTGTCTATTCAGATGCATCCATAGTCATTTGAAACAGAGGAGCTATTTGGGTCACTATAACCTGGCAAAGATGAAGAAGGTGTGTCTTGCTTGTATACAGCTTTTCCAAGCCTTAGAGTTTATTTGTTCAAGGAAGTTTGGCATTTGCTACACTTGAGAAAATTATGAAAGGTAATAGCAAAACTGTATTATTGCCTCTTTTTCTCTCCATTCATGTATAAACTTCCCAAGAAGCTCTTGCATCAAAGAAAGGTTGATCACAAGTTTGGCAATTAAGAAGAGGTAAAGGAAATTTTCTTCTCCTAATCTCTGCTAGGGGCAAATAGTAGATGTTCCCAGACCTCCGGAAGTTCCCTAAGACTGGCAGTTGTTATGCGTTGGGATTTTCGGACTTGGCTGTGTTTCCACATTTGTTCTATTTATAGGGCTGTTATTTTCTGTTCTTGATGTTTAGGAGAGAAGTTGTGTCTCTAACAAGAAAATGCTTCCCCCTGCCCCCAATTCCGAGCACCATTTTCCCCCTTGCTGATCCTTTGTCCTTCATAACGCTGCAAACATTTGGACCAAGAGAGGAACCCTTGGTTAAGGGCCACAGCTGCAGATCCTTGAGGACATTTTACTTCAAAACAAGGCATCTCAAAGACTTTAAGTCTTTAATAAGCTCCTTTGCTGTTTCTTTTTTTTTCATTAGTAGGGAGGAAAATGGGTGTGTGATGAGGTGATCACAACTATGGTGGAGAGGAAAGGCAGAATGGTATGTGTACGAGTGTATGTGTACACTTGATGCTTCTGTAGTCGAGTAGTAGGTTCTCAATAGGTATCAGGTATCAGTTTATTATTGTTATCGTTATACTTATTGTTACTATTTTATTAACCCCATGTTATACAACGACTTCTTTCTGAAAAAATATAATAAAACTGAGTGCTTTGGATCACATCAAGGGTAATATTAACTCTAGGCTACAGTTACTGATAGCTTAACTCCTTAATTCATCTTCTATGTTAATAGCTACACATCTGCCAATGTAAGAGGAAAGTATGCAAGCAAATATGGTAAGTATTCTCCATGACAGCTGAGGACATCTGGGTGCTCTATCAAAATTCGACCTCAAACTCTTGGAGTTTGACCTGAAAATAGAAAAATGCAAAGTTTAGATTAGATGAATAATTGTATACTTGTTTGTAAAATGTCCCAGACTTAACAAACAATTGTTGCAGGCATAGTCTAAGCACTGGATTTTATTTTATTTGTTCTTCATACAAGAGTAAGATGCATTAAGCAATAGGGTTTTTTTAATATTCTTTCATCACAAAAGAAAACCCAGAAACTACTTATTTATTAGCTTTCAACCTACAGTGAAATCACAATTGGAGGGGGTGGGAATAAGGCTGACTTTCTCTTGCATTAAAATGAGATTTTAAAAAAGTTAAATGAGGGCCCCTGGTGGCACAGTGGTTGAGCGCTGGGCTGCGAAGCCGCCTGTAGCCTCTGCAGCGCAGGTTCAATCCCCGGCCACCGGTGAGGGTCCCGCATAGCATGCAGACCTCTCCTGCTGCGCCCGCTGCTCTCCTCAGCAGTGTATTTCAGTCAGGCTGCCTGTTCTGTTCCCACTCTGGTGAATTCTTCCTCCTGCACGTCTCACTGTACCCAGTGCTTGTATAAATAATAAATAAATAAATCTTTTAAAAAAGTTAAATGATTATAGTCCCCATACAATTCCCACCCACCCCCTTATTTTGACCATAATCCCTCCTACCCCCCCTCCCCATAGTGTGTCTCTGGCTTATAGTTGCTTGTTGATTTTGATTTTTACTTTATTATAATTAGTCTTTCTCCTGGTCCCTTATTTAGGTTTTCTAAATTCCTGCTGTGAGTGAGACCATCCAGTATTTTTCTTTTTCTTTCTGGCTTATTTCGCTGAGCATGATCCCTTCCAGCTCCATCTATGTTGCTGCAAACTGCATGAATTTATCTTTTTTGATTGCTGAGTAGTATTCCATTGTGTATGTGATGTAAAAAATATATAAAATAAAATATATTAAAAAAGAATTCTGAATAACAACAAATGTCCACTAACTACTGTCTCCCAAGGTTTACCTCACTTCCAATTTACCAGTAAATTCTACTTCTTTCCTCAGGTAGAAGCATTGGTCACTATTGCCTTTTTTGATTTATCTGCTTCTGAAAAAAAGATATTGTTAGAAAGGGCCATTAGAAATTTATGAAATGCTCTGCTTTTATCAGGATGAGACTTCCGATAGGTATCTGAAGAGTGAAGTCCAGAAATACCAATAATTTCTGAGTCAATTTTAATAAAACCTCTGATATTCTATTTTTTAAAAAGTTAAATGATGAATACAAAACTTATTTATTTTTAAGTCTTTCTCTTCCATTTTTGATAACAGATTCTTGCTATTTCATCCTTATTTTAACCCCTAGTTAAATGAAATAAATTTAACTTTGAACTCATAATATGAATAAGTAAATCAAGAAAATAAGTCATTCACTTTTCCATAGTCAGCTTTGGTACAGATTAAAATGAAGCTTTATTATATTTTTCATTGAGCTAATATTGGGCTACATTGTTGCTTCCATTATAGGAATGTAGGATTCCCTCCATCAGGCAATGTGGCCATAGTGCACCCTCCACCAAAGAACCCATAGTCCACCAACATAGACCTGTGTGCTCCTTCCCTTCTGTGTTATCACCCCCTCTTTTCTCTCTCCCCCTCTGGTTGTCTCTATACAATCAGGTTTTAAAATATGTACAGGGCCTCCCCCGGTGGTGCAGCAGTTGAGCGCTGGGCTGCAAAGCTGCCCACAGCCTATGCAGCACCGGTTTGATCCCCGGCCACCAGGAGGGTCCCACATGGCACACAGACCTCTCCTGCCGTGCCCACTGCTCCCCTCAGCAGTGTGTTTTGTCGGTCTGCCTGTTTCGTTCCCCACTCTGGCTCTGGTGAATTCTCTCACCCTCCTGCACTTCTGACTGACTGTACCCAGTGCTTGTATAAATAAATAAATAAATAAATCTTTAAAAAAATAAAAAATAAATAAAATATGTACAATAACATGAAGAAGGAGGTGGAGGACAAGGAGGGAAAGAAGAAATGCAATCTCCCTTATAGTGTTAATCATAATGGAGGCTAAACTGGATTTCACTTGTTTAAGTCCTCCACACTGAACACAGTGATGGTGGTGTTTTTTAAAAAAAATTATGAAAATAAAATTCCAACCTCAAGTAAGCTGAGCTTGCCCTTGCACTCTATGAACACTCTTAGGTATGGAAAGAAGTGAATTCTGTTAAACATAAAAGTCTAGCATGGAGACTAAAATTATATTCTCAAGCTGCCCTATATTTTCAGATCCTAGATTGTGCTGGGTTGGGCTACACCAGACTACAAAATATGTCTTCATTTAATTGTCTCTATTTCGATTTTTAAAAAGTAATTTTTTAAGTAATTATCCCCCAAAATCTGGAGATTAAATAATACTTCTAAATCACACATGGGTGAAAAGAAATATGAAGAGAAATATAAAAATATTTTGAACTAAATTAAAATGAAAGCACATGTTACCCACATTGGGGGGGCATGGCAAAGGCAGTCTCTGTTTTTTGAAAATATATGCACTGACTGAATATATTAGAAAAGACAAAGATCTAAACACTCAACAATCTAAAGTCTAGGAAACTAGAAAAGAAGAACAAATTAAATCCAAAGTAAGCCGAAGAAAAGAAGCAACAATCATTTGAGCAGAAATAAATAAAAATAAAAAGAAGAAATCAACTGAGAAAATTAGTGAAACCAAAGTTGGTTCTTTGAAAAGATACATAGGCCAAACACTTCACAATAGTCTTCAGTGATGTCTTTGCAGAAACCTCTCCAAAATCAAGAAAAACAAAAGTAAATATAAACAAATAGTTCTACATCAAACCAAACAGCTTCTACACAGTGAAAGAATGTATCAGAAAACAAAGATACCAAGTGAATGGGAGAAAATATTTGCACATCATCCATATGACAAACTGCTAATAGCCAAGATCTACAAAGAACTCATACAAATAAAAAGAAAAATAGCCGAATAAAAAAATAGGCAAGAGAGATAAATAGGCAAAATACAAATGAAAATGACAATAAAATATTATCTTACACTGGTAAGAATGGCCCATATCAAAAAAGACCAGAAACTGTAACAGGGGGGTCCCCAGTGAAAGGGGAGTTTCCAGGTTCCTTGCCCCACCCAAGAAAGGTTGGAGCTGAGGAGGGAGGAGAAGCTGGAGCGGAGTCTGGAGAAAGAAAGAAACAGGAAGGAGAGCCAGAAGGAGACCTGAAGGAGGCACATGGAGCAGAGACACATGTAAAAAGCTGTACTTGCTTCTTGGTCTTGGACTGGTTGAAACAGATGTAGGTGAGAGAGGTGCTGGGCCCAGATGTGCTAGGTTCCTTTTGCCCCTTTCCTGTGGGTCCCCTCCAGGAGGTGCCTTAGACTTGTGGCAGGCTTTCGGGCCTCAGTGGCCCTGCTTTGGGCCAACCCTGTTTGGCTGGGCATTTACCCATGAGGAGATGGGTAACTTTGGGTGCCTGAGTTGGAAACTATATGCTTTCCCTTCTCTTTATTGCACTCTAATTGTATTAACGTTCCTTTCCACTAAAGGTCTCAGGCACTAGAGTATGTTTTGTCTTGATGCGGTAGATGGCAGAACCTACTTGGAGTGGGCAGGTTTGGGGCTTCTGAGTTGCCCCTCACTCTGCCCTGTAACAAAACCACAATTATTGGCAAGGATGTGGAGAAAATGGAACCCTCCTACATTGTTGGTGGGAATGTAGATGGAGGTTTCTTAAAATATTAAAATAAGTCTACCAGATGATCCAGCAGTGTTACTTCTAGGTATTTAACCAATGAACATTGCGGCACTATTTACAATAACCAAGTTGTGGAAACAGCATCAGCTCCCAAGGACAGAGGAGTGGATTCGAAAAATGTGGTATATAAACACAATGAAGTACTGCTCTGCTATACATGAGGACGAACTCTTGTTTTTAGTGACAACATGGATGCGGTGGAGGGGATAATGCTAGTGAAATAAGTAGAAGGAGAAAGACAAATACTGGATGTTTTCACTTATGTGTGGAATACAGGGAAACAAAACAAAGTATCAGGTAAAACTAAAGCCAGTAACAAACCCTAGAAAACTGACAGAAGAATTGAGGCTACAAGAGCGGGGTTGGGAAAACACAGAGGGAGAGGCCATAATGGACTCTGATGCAGGATTACGGGTGGTTGGTAGTGGGTGTGGTATGTAGACATACACCTGAGCAGGTATAACCCTATGCCTTTGAATCACATACAATTTAAACTATGTTATCTCAATTAAAATATATTAAAGGGAACAAAAATAAAGTTATGGTTTTTTAAAAAAGATTTATTTATTTATTTGTTTGTTTATTTATTTAATTTCTTTATTTATACAAGCACTGGGTACAGTCAGAAGCGCAGGAGGGTGAGAGAATTCACCAGAGCCAGAGCAGGAAGCACAGCATGCAGGCAGAAGGACCGAAGTACACTGCTGAGGGGAGCAGCGGGCGGCAGGAGAGGTCTGCGCGCTATGTGGGACCCTCCTCCGGTGGCCGGGGAGCAGCCGGGGATTGAACCAGTGCTGCAGAGGCTGCGGGCAGCTTCACAACTCAGCGCTCAACTGCTGCGCCACCGGGGAGGTCCATAAAGTTATGTTTTAATCACAAAAAATTAACCAAATAAATATATGTAATGGAAATTAATCAACATAAACATTAACCCCCAAACCTATACAATGGCGACTAGTTCACATATGTTAAACTGCTGATCTCTCTTTGACTCTTTGCAAATTTGGGAACGGTGGCACCAATTTGTTTTCTAGGTTCAGAGAGAATTAGAAAAGCTCTGTCTGCACATCACATTCTTTAGGAACCTTGGAATAATGAAAAACCTGGATACTTAATTGAGTCAATGTCTGAATTTACCATGCTTTTCAGGAAACAGGAAAAGCATTCATTTTGGATGACTTGCTTTCCTCAGAGTGATGTGGGTTACCTAATTAAAGTATTACTGGGGACAAATGATTTTCATAAAGCACACATGCTGTTGAGCATAATTTTCCCTTTAAATTATAGAGACTAGACATTACATACCACTATTTTAGAGTGCCAGAGTAATCACAGGGACTATAAACAGTATGCACACATTCATAAATAAACTTTGGGTTCTTTTTTTTTTTTTACCATTTCACTTGTTTAAATGTTTCTTCATAAAGGGTGGAAAATACTAAGGTACAGACGAGGAATAATCATAATGTTGTGGCCAACATTGTAAATATGGAGTTATAAATTTAAAACAGCTCTGCAGGGTCTCTGCTCTAGTAGGGCTGGTCTCTGCATTCCTGGTGGTGTTTGTCTTTATCCATTTTCCAAGGTCCTCCATGCCCACCTGTTCTTAATCTCATCTGTTCCATCAAAGGACCAGGAGCCCAGCCGGGGTTCCCAAGGGAACCCATGCCAGGGAGGAAATGTCCGACACTAGGCTGGAGACTGGCAGTGTCCTGATCCAGGGTGTGGAAACCAGAATTTGCTTAAAGAACAGAACGTAACTGGTGTAAGGCCCAGAAGCCTGAGGCTTTCTCCCACCATCCTTTCCATCGCAGGTGGTGACCGTGGCAGAGGTGGCCCTAGTGGCATGCAAGGAGGAATATTCAGAGGTCGTTGTGGGGGAGAAAGAGGTGGATTCCATGGCCGCGGGGGCATGGCCCAATGTGGTTTGGTGGAAGTAGTTTTGGGTTCTTAGGTTTAATGTGATTTTCACTGTCAGTGAATAAGTGAATTTGTCAGATAATTACAATTAAAAATATTTTTTACAACTGTTATTTGGATTATCTTTTGAGAGTAGAAAATAAAGTCTTTTAATTTTTTTTTTTAAAGAAAAGAGGTAAAGTTGATGTGTCTGATCAGGCTAATTATAAAAAAGCACAAATTACTAAGATTGGAAATGAAAGTGGGAACATCATAAAAGACTTTATGGATAGTAAAAGGATGATAAAGGAATTCTATGAACAACTGTATGCTCTCAAGTATGACTTAAATGAAATGGACCAACTCCTTCTAAGACACATGCAGGCAAAGTTCACACATGAAATAGACGATCTGAACAGGCCTATTAAAGAAACTGAATCAGGGCCTCCCCGGTGGCGCAGCGGTTGAGCGCTGGGTTACAAACCGGTTCGATCCCCGGCTGCTCCCCGGCCACTGGAGGAGGGTCCCACATGGTGCGCAGACCTCTCCTGCTGCCCTCTGCTCCCCTCAGCAGTGTACCTGGGTCCTTCTGCCTGCTCTGCTCCCCGCTTTGGCTCTGGTGAATTCTCTCACCCTCCTGCGCTTCTGACTGTACCCAGTGCTTGTATAAATAAATAAATAAATAAATAAATAAATAAATAAATAAATAAATAAATAAATAAATCTTTAAAAAAAAATAATATAGGTGGGCCTCCCCGGTGGCGCAGCGGTTGAGCGCTGGGTTGCGAAGCTGCCCGCGGCCTCTGCTGCGCCGGTTCGATCCCCGGCTGCTCCCCGGCCACCGGAGGAGGGTCCCACATGGCGCGCAGACCTCTCCTGCCACCCGCTGCTCCCCTCAGCAGTGTACTTCGGTCCTTCTGCCTGCTCTGCTCCCCACTCTGGCTCTGGTGAATTCTCTCACCCTCCCGCGCTTCTGACTGTACCCAGTGCATGTATAAACAAAACAAACAAACAAATATAATAAATAAATAAATAAACATGCCTCTAAAAAAAAAAAAAAGCTTAAAAAAAAATAATATAGGTATTAAAAAAAAGAAAGAAATTGAATCAGCGTGGATGAACTTTGAGGGTATTATGCTAGATGAAATACATTGGACAGAAAAAGCAAAAACCATATGCTCTCATTTATAGGTGGAAGATAAAGCAAGCAAGCAAGCCAACACCAGAGATCAGTGGTTACCAGAGATGGGGGTGAAAAGGTGAAAGGAAAGGGGTCGAATGTTGTGGGTCTGCTAGACTTAAATGGCCTGTTCAGCCACCATCATAGTTACCTGCAGTTCTGTATTCCTATACAAAGCTCAGAACTGTCCAGTCACAGTCATATGAGCCAAACCTTACAAGGAACCTTTCATATCAATCAAGGGCAGAAAGCTTGATCACTCTGGGAAGGGTATGCATCAAGAGGTATGAATGGGAATGCCCGGGGGGCTGAGGACGGATGCATAAACTTACTCCTGACTCATACATCATGAGGTATGACCAGGAACGCCCAGGGGGCCGAGGACCAATTTATGACAAGGGACCCCAGAAGCTGATCAGTAGATTAGGACCATGTCCAGGGGTCCAGGGTCTAGTTTCTATTACAACACTTGGTCGTCAAGCTGATAACGTGGTCAGCAGACTCGTGTCCCCCAAACCCTAGATAACATTCCTGAGTTTCACCCCATCCTTTCCTCCTTGTCCTCCTAACGCACGTAGCTGATGCTCTGTGATTATTCCTATCAATAAAAACGGCCAGGATCTTGCTCTCAGCAGCATCCTGCCTTGTGCAGCCTGCTCCATGACTCCCGTGTCTTTGTCAGTGTGGTGTTGCCTGACACAACAGAATGTATGGTGGTGGATAGAAACTAGATTTTTGGTGATGATAATGATGTAATATACACAGATGAAAAATCATAATGTATACCTGAAATTAGTGTAATATTATAAACCAGTGATAATAAATTTATTTTCAGAAGAAATTGTACCATTAATAATCTACAACAGAGACAACCAGGCCCAGATGGATTCACTGGTGAATTTTGCCAAACATTTAAGGAAGAAGTTGAACCAATTTTCTACAACTCTTTAGAAAATGGATGCAGATTTCTAACCCATTTTAGGAGACCAGCATTAACCTCAAAACCAAAAATAAAACATTAAGAAAACTACAGATGAATATCTCTCATGAGCACCGATGCAAATTCCCTTATAAAATATTAGCAAATCAAATCCAACAATGTATAACAGAATTATACAACACAGCCAAATGGAATTTACACTAGGTATACAAACCTGGTTCAACATTAAAAAATTAATGAATGTAACACAAAACCATAGAATATACGACATCAAGAGAGAACCATAATGTAAGAAATGGCCTTCGAATGATTATGATGTGTCAATGTAGATTTCATCAATCATAACAAATGTATCACTCTGATGGAGATGCTAATAATGGGGGCGTCATGCATATGTATAGGCAGGACAGGAAGTATGTGGGAAATCTCTGTATTTTCTGCTCGATTTTGCTGTGAATCTGAAACCACTCTGAAATTTTAATTTTTACATCATTGTTCATTTTTAAAAAATACTTGCTTTCCCCCACCCCCTCAGGTGCAGTCCCCATAGAATTTCCTTCACCAATGCACCCGTGCACCATCACTTCAGTCCCCTGTGCTCCTCCCTCCCTCCCTCTGGTACCTCTCCCGCCTCCTCCCCTGCAGATGTCTCTGATTTATAACTGCCTGTTTTTGCTTTGTTGTGTTTTGTATTGCTATTATTTTTTTACACTGATGTCTTATTTGGTTCCTGCTATAAGTGAAAGCATCTGATATTTTTCTTTTTCCTTCTGGCTTATTTCACTGAGCATAATTCCTTCTAGCTCCAACCACATCGCTGCGAATGGCATGAGCTTATCTTTTTCGATTGCTGAATAATATTCCATTGTGTATATGTACCACATCTTCTTGATCCAGTCATCTATTTTTGGGCATTCGGGTTCTTTTCAGGTTTTACCTATTGTAAATAGTGCTGCAATAAACAAAGAGGTACAGGTGTTCTTTTGAATCTTAATAGAAAAAATTGATTAAAAATTTATCCACTCACTGACAGTGCTGTGTGAGGTTATACCCACCTCCTGGCTCTCCCAGTGCTGCCCACCAACTTTCCCCTAAGCCAAGTAAGTTCTTTTACATCATTTTTGTGTGTGTGTGTGTTTGTGTGTGTGTCTGTGTGTGTGTGTGCATGCGCTTGTGCAGTGGGAGTAGTGGATTAGTGGCTATCGAGAACAACTTTCCTTTCCCCTGTTGCTTAATCACCGAGTAGAGCCACAAACACTCACCAGACCCCATATAAATGCTGTGAGGCCTTGCAGTTATGCCAAGGAAGGAAGCAGCAGAAAGTTGAATTAAGTTTGAAGGATTAAATTATTATTGATTTCATCCATCAGGTGTTCCTCAAAATGTAATCCTCTCCCATTTGTAGCAGAATTGCCTAGGACTCTGGTCAAAATCAAAAGCAGCAGTTATGGAGTTCAAGACCCCCAGGAGATTTTAATGCACATGAACTTTTGAAAATTACTATCTCAAATGTTGGTACATCGCTCATACTCAAATATCAGCAGCATGTGTTCTTCTAAAAAGTGTATCTTTAGTATTTCGAACTTAAATGTATTGATATTATTCTTGAGCACTAGCTATATGCTTTAGAAATGAATAATGAACTAATGCACTGAGTGTTTTAGATAAATTTAATGCAAACTTATGTATAGTCTTTTAAACAAGCAATGCAAAATGTGTTGCTTCTTGCTGTGTGCTGAACTGTGTTCTCCTTAAATTCAAATGTTGAAACCATCACCCCCAATATAACATTTGAATGAGGGTACATTGGGAAATAACTACATTTAGATGATGTCACGAGAGTGAAGACTCTATAATGGATCACTGGCTTAATAACAAGGGACACCAGTGAGTTTGCACTCAACTTTCGCTCTCTCCCTCTCTCTGTCTCGTCTATCCTTGCTCTGTGAGTCTCTCATCACCATGTGAGGACACAAGAGATGGTGGTCAATTATGAGCCATGTAGAGGGCCCTAACCAGAGCCTGACCATTCTGACACCTTGATCTTAGACTTCTAACATCCCGAATTGTGAGAAAGTTAATTTCTGCTATTTAAGTCACCCAGACCATGGTATTTTGTTATGACAGCCTGGACTGACTAAAACATCTTCAGTAATGGCTTTGACTTTTCTTGACTCCTCAGTCTCCCACTGTTTCCCACTCCCTGAACCCCTTATTTAAGGGGACAGTACCACACTACATATTCTACATCATTCCCTGGTTGTTTGTGACTATTCACCATAGCCTGAAGTTCCATGCTAGGAAACCAGTTTTATTATATTTCAATTCATCCATTATTCATCCTGTTATTCATTCATTTAAAAAAAAGTATTGACACCTTGTTATGGGCTGGGCCCCATGTTAAGTGGTGGTAAACCGAAGTGAATCAAATTTATATGCTTTCTGAATTTATGTCATGCTCAGCCTCATTGTAAAACATTAAATTAATAAACAGATATGTAAGCATTAATCATGAAACAGGAAAAAGACACATGATGTAGGATGAAGGAAACCAGAAAGACCTTACTGTGGTACTGATATTTTAACTGATTTCTGAGGGATGAAGATGAATCACCTATGTAAACAGTCAGAGGGAAGAGTAATAGAAGAATAAATACATGAACATTTCTTTTTTTTGGATATGTGTATTACTTTTAATGTATATATGTATATTTCAAGATTGAAAAACAATTTCTTTTTAATTAAAAAATTTCAATATATCATTTAAAAATATACAAATTTTAAAATTTTAAATATATATAATTTATATATATATATATATATATACATGTACATTAAAGTAGGTTACTTGGTTGCCAAGCAAGTAGAGTCCACAAAGCAGTTTCAATAACACAGCTTTGAGTTATGATCACACTTATTGTACTTTTCTTTCTAGTTGAAATTCTAGTTTCTCTGATATGAGAACAGTTCTTCCTTTTCTCTCTGAATTATTAGCATGTATGATTTTACTCAAACCTATTATTTTCAGTTTCTTTTTGTCTTTTGATTCTAAATGGGTTTCTTGGAAACAAAGTATTGATGGCTGAAACGTTTTCACCCACATTCCTAGCCTATGTATTTTTATTGCTGAATTCAGACCAAAAACATCTGTGGGTCTCTATTCTTGGTTTTTGGTTAGTGGTTACCATGGGGGTTTTATTTAAATTCCTATGTCTTAAGTCCTTTATGAATTGGTGTCTGCTATCCAACATTTAACTATACAGTTTCTGTCCATTTCTTCCTCCTCCTTAGTGTTTTGTGATTGACTCCCAATATTCTTGCTCAGGCTTCTGGTTTTATATTGCTATTGTCATTTTGCTCAGGAATCTGTGTTTCATTTTTTCTTCTAGAATTTCAACATTTCTTGAATGGCGGGTCTGATGGTGGTAAATTCCCTTAGCATCTGTTTGTCTGGGACAACCTTTATTTCACCTTCACATTTGAATGATAATTTTGCACGACAGAGTATTCTTGGCTGGCAGTTTCTGTCTTTTAGGATTGTGAACACTTCCTTCTACTCTCTTCTCGCCTGGAGAATGTTTGGGCTGAAGTCTGGGGAAATCCTAATTTGGGTGCTTTTGTAAGTTATTTTTTCCCTTGCTTCCTGCACAATTTTTTCTCTATCTTTGATTTTTGATAGTTTAACAATGATGTGACTAGATGTAGGTCTTTTTGCATTTCAAAATTTGTGTATTCTCTCTGCTTCTTGGATATCCATATTTAACTCATGCTTTAGGTTTGGGAAATTCTGTTATTATTTATCTGCAATGGGGTTTCTTTTATTTCATCTCACCTTTTGGGATCCCACTTATTAAGTTTCCTCTTCTAATTGAGTCTGATATTTTTAATAGAGTTTCCTCATTTTTCCTGTATTGATTTGTTCATTTGAGTCTTCTATATCTGAAATTCTTACTTCTGGCAGTTGAATTCTATTTAAAGTGCTTTCTAAATTTGTCTGCATTTCATTCAGTCTCTTTTTATGATCTTTTTATATATTCAATCTCTTTGGTGAAGAATTCTTTGTTCTTCAACCTCCTGCTGCCTTTAACTACCTGCCTGCCTTTAACTACCTTCTAGTAGCTCATTTAGCACTTTTAACATTGTTTTGAAGTCTTTGTCTGATAGGCTCTCTATTTCTATATCCTTTAGTTTGTCCCAGGCCTTCTGTTCTCATTTTGCTTTTCCATCTTGTGTTCAGATGTTCCTTGCTTCCTACGCATGTGTGTTGCCTTATTTTCTGTATGGAGTGGGGGGTTGGGTGGTAGGTTGGGACCTACCCCTACTAGGGATTTAATTTAGTTTCCCTTCTTGGTGTACCTATGTGAGGTGGAACCAGGAGGGGAGTCTGGGGCTTTAATACTTGATCTCATTTTGAGGAGTGAACTTTGCTGTCTCTACTCCTCTTGTTTTGTTCCACAGCAAGCTGTATTCTGTGCTTAGGTAGTCTTAACTACCCACCCCACCTTCTGCTGCTTCTTTCTGTCACAGGTCATGATCTATGAAGTATGAGTCTCCTGATGGAAGGATCTAGGCCTGGACAGCCAGGCTCATGTTCCAGGGCTAATTTGCACTTGGCAGGTAGGCAGCACTGTACCGGAGTATGGTGGTTAGGTATGTACTGACTTGTCGCTATGGTAACCAACAATGGCAGTTGCCACCTCATCCCAGCCTCTGCTGCCACGTTTCAGTACTGCAATATCTGCATGCCACTTGTTTGCTCTCGAAAGGGATTCATAAGTTATTGCACAACTCTTTCTCTCTGCTACTAGGCTTTTTATGGAGTCCAGTCTGGTGTCTCTTTGATCTCTCCCTGGAGGAGCATGGGGAGGGCGCTTTTGGTGTTCAAATCAATCACAGAGTTCCCAATTTAAAAGTATATGAACATTTGTAAAAGGAAAAAGACAGGGTGGTGGAAAGACAGTGTGGTGGAACACTCTTAGACTCCCCTTCATTGAAGGACATATATTGTCCCAGCTGTAACAAGGGCAGATAACTTTCAGTGTCAGATCTTCAAGGGCCATGCCACCAAGGTTACAGCTTTCCCACAATGGGCCACAATTAGTGATCAGTTCATGTGGTGCCAATAAAGCTTGGTCATCTCATTTCAAAGGGAGAGAATGCTGAAAGGCCATTTTTAGCCCCAGGGCACCATGTATTATTAGTTGAGTCCCTCATTGTGCCAGCATTGCAGCCCAATTTCCCCACATTTGTACTTCCTTCTTTTGCCTTCCCTTCATAAGAATTGGTCTCTAGTAAGCATCCTGCACATTAAACTGCATCCCAGAGTCCACTTCCAGGGAATTCAAACTATAACACCCAGTGTGGTCAGAGTTACTTAATATGAATTAAGAATAAAAGGTAAAGATGATACCAGATTTGGTACATGGTATTTGATTTTTCTGAGGATATTGAAGGCCTTAGAAAGTTTATTGTGTTTTTATACACACATCAACAAAACAAATACTAAATAAGGTAAATATGGAAATTGCCACAATTGAAGCACTAGAGTGAATAGGCTTAAAAGACATCTATAGAACACGTCACACAAAAAAACACTGCAAATACACTTTCTTTCAAGTGTTAATGAAACATTTTCAAGAATAGACCATATGTTGGGGCACAAGTCCACTATCAACAGAACTATGAAGATTGAAATCAATCCAAGTATTTTTTCCTGACCATAAGGCTATAGAACTAGAAATCAATTATTAAAAAACAACAACCAGGAAAGCCCATAAATACACAGAAACTAAACAATATACTGCTTAATGGCTACTGGATTAAAGAGGAAATTAAAGCATAACTTAAAAAAAAACTTCAAGACTAATGAAAATGAGGATATAAGCTATTGGAATCTAGGGAATATAACAAAAGTCATCCTAAGAGGGAAAATAATTGCAATGCAGATTCATAATAATAAGAAAGATCCTAAAGAAACAACTTAATAGTATACCTAAAGCAACTTGTAAAAGGAACAAGCAAGACCTAAAGTTAGTACAAGGAAATATTAAAAAACAGAAATGAATAAAATAGGAATGGAAAAGACCAAACAGAAGATCAATGAAATGAAAAATTGATTCTTTGAGAAGATTAAAAAAAAAGGTAGACCTCTAGCTAGGCTAATGATGGAGAAGGAAAATGTTAATAGAATTAGAAATGAAAGAGGGGACATTATCACAGATGGTATAAAAATAAAGGACCATAAGAGATTATTATGAATTATTACTATGAAATTAAATAATCTCAAAGAAATGGACAATTTAATAGAACAATATAGTTTACCAAGACCAAACCAGGAATAAACACGAGTGACATAAACTGATCATAATCATGGAAATTGAAATAGTAATCAACTATCTCCAAAAAAAAAAAAAACCCAAAAGCCCAGTGCCAGATGGTTTTACAATCAAAGTCTATTAAACATTTAAAGAAGAATTTATGCCACCTAGCTCAAATTATTTCTAAAATTCCAAAGGAGAGGGGATTATCCCCAGTACATCTTATGATGCCAATACTATCCCAAAACCAATAAACAAAGATAGTACAAGAAAACTACAGATCAATATCTTTTTTGATGAAAACTACAGACCAATACCATTTTTGGTGAAAATTTACCAAAAAAAAACTTTCATAAAATACTAGCAAATTGAATTCAACAGTACAAGGATTATACATCATGATCAAATGCCACAGGTTCTTTAATATAGGTAAATCAATCAATGTAGTACATTTTTAAAAATGTAGAGGTAAAAATCATATGGTAATATCAATAGATGCAGAAAAATCATTTGATAAGATTCTCCTCCCATTTATGATAAAACTCCAAATGAGGTGGGAACAGAAGAGAACTACTTCAATATAATAAAGGTTATATTTCACAAACATATAGCCAATGTAAACTTTATCATGAGAAGCTGAAAGGTTTTCCTTTAAGAACAGGAACAAGAACAAGATATTTCTGTTTAATATTAAGGGTTTTAGTTAGAGCAATCAGACAATAAGAATTAAAAGGAATCCAGTTTGGAAAGAAAAAAAAGTTAAACTATCATTATTTGCAGATGATATGATTCTAGATATAGGGAACACAAAAGACTACACTAGAAAGTTATTAAAAACAATAAAGGAATACAGCAAAGTGGCAGTTTCCAAGATCAACACAGAACAATCTATTGTATTTTTACATACAAATAACAAGAAGGCAATTAAGAAAATAATTCCATTCACTATCACTAGAAGAATTAGATGTGTACAAATTCACTTAACAAAAGAGGTGAAGGACTTATGCAATGAAAACTACAAGACATTATTAAATAATTTAGATAATGTCTAAAGAGATGCAAAGACATCCCACGCTCATGGGTGGGAAGAATCAACATAGTCAAAATGACTATTCTACAAAAAAGTGATATATAATGTTAGCACAATCCCTATTGGTATTTTTACCAACAGCATTCTTCAATGAAATTGAACTAAAAAAATTAAAATTTATATGGAATGATAAAAGATCTCAATTAACAAAAGCAATCTGTAAAAACGGGAAAGAAATGGAGATATCACATTACTATATTATGAAGCAACAGTAATTAAATATATGATATTGGCACAAAATAGACATTGGTCAGTGAAACAGAGGAATCCCCAGAAATGAATCCATGTATATATCAATACATTGTTCATGATAAACGAGTCATAATCATACCATGTGGAAAAGGAGGGTCTCTTTAATAAATGGTGCTGAGAAAACATGTAAAGAAATGATGTTGGATTACACTCGAAACCCAGTACAAACATAAGTTTAAAATGAATTAACGATCTAGAGATAAGACCTATAAGAATAAAATATATAGAAGAAGATATTGGTGATCTCTTTCATGACATCAATGATAAAGATGCACTTGGAGATAACCTCTATGACAAGGGAAATAAAAGCAAAACACTTGGCATTACCTCAAATTAAAAAGCTTTTGTACAGTGAAGGAAAATATGAGTAGGTTAAAAAGACATCTTACTGAATATGAGAAAACATTTACACTTTACACAACCACACAACCAATTTCTAAGATATGTGAAAGATACATGCAATTTAACAATAATTTTTTAAAACCTAATAAGCAGCAGATATGAATGGACAATTAATCAAAGAATATCCAGAAAGCCAATAGATACATGGCAAAATGTTCATCATTGCTTTAAGTAAGGGAGATGGAGGTCAAAACCACAATAAGATACCTTTGAGAACGGCACAGAATAAAATGATCTCCAGCAAGTGCTGGAGAGGATAGAGAGGAAAAGGCAACCTATTACCATTGGTGGGAATGTAAACTGGTGCAGCCATTTTGGAAAGCTGTCTGGACTTACCTTAAAAGACTTACAAAGGAAAATAGTGTATGACCCACCAACCCTCCTCTTGGGCATCTATTGGATGAAGATCAAATCAACTCAAAAAATTATATGTTCTACAGTGTTTATTGCAGCATTATTTAATTAGGACATGAAAACACTCTAACTGTTCACTGATTGTAAATTGGATCAAGATGATCACACCTTCATAAGGAAAGATGAGATGTTTGCTATTTACAGCAAAATGGAAAGTTTGAGGGAATTATGCATGGTAGTAAAGCAAGTTAGAATGACAAAGACAAATGTTAGACATTTACATAGGTGAATTGACCTCACAAAATACTTACCAAAACCAGCAGACTCTAATATCGAGGTAAAGTCCTGAAGTTAACAAGGAAGAGGGAAGGACAAAGAGTCAAAGGAGTATAAGGGATGGCGGTGGGGAAAAATAAAAATTAAGCTCATTGTGTGATTTTTGTTTTGTAACATTTTTAAAAAATTATTTATCTGTATGTATTTTACATCATTGTTCATTTTTTGTTTTTTGTTTTTTTAAAGATTTATTTATACAAGCACTGGGCACAGTCAGAAGCGCGGGAGGGTGAGAGAATTCACCAGAGCCAGAGCGGGGAGCAGAGCAGGCAGACTGACGAAATACACTGCTGAGGGGAGCAGCAGGCACGGCAGGAGAGGTCTGGCAGCTTTACAGTCCAGCGCTCAACCACTGCGCCACCAGGGGAGGCCCCATCATTGTTCATTTTGTACATGTTTGCTTTCTTTTCTCAGATGTAGTCCCCACAGAATTGCCACCACCAATTCACCCCTTGCACCATCTCCATAGTCCCTTGTGCTCTTCTGGCCCTTGTTTTGATCCCCTTCCCCCTCCCCTGCAGAATATTTCTGATTTATAGTTGCCAGTTTATTTTTGTTTTGTTTATTATTATTATTTTTCCCCCAATCCCTTATTTGGTTCCCCTATAGTACTCCTGTAAGTGAAACCATCTGATATTTTTCTTTTTCCTTCTGATTTATTTCACTGAGGATAATCTCTTCTAGCTTCATCCATGTTGCTGCAAATGACATGACTCAACAAAAACAAAGTAAACAATTCAGTCAAAAAATGGGCAGAAGAACTTAAAAGGCACTTCTCCAAGGAGGAAATGCAAATGCCCAACAGGTATATGAAAAAAAATGTTCAACATCCCTTATCATCAGGGAAATGCAAATCAAGATTACAAGGAGATATTACCTTACATCTGTGAGAATGGCTCATATTTAGAAAAACTAGTGTAGGGTAAATATCAGGCTTTTCTGCCCTTCCGCCATCAGGATAGATGATGGATCCTTGTCCTGAATGCATGCCTGATGGCGGGCACCTGAAGTAGGGTGTGGGCATAGGTAGATGGGATTCAGCTGAGTTAAGACTGTGCTTTTAAGGGCGGCGTCACGGGGACACCAGCAGCAGCAGTAGCAGCAGTAGCAGCAATAGAAGCTGAAGCCGAAGCTGAAAGAGAAGCCGAGAAGCAGCAGAACGAATGCTAGAGAGCCCAGATAGAGTGAAGACTTGCTGGGGGCAAGACTCTCAGCCCCCCAGCCAGCACCCCTGCCTGCCATATGCCTGGTGAACCCCAAATAAAAAACCTGCAAAACCACTGAGGACTCTGACTCCTCCTTTACCCGGTCTGCATGGGATCAGAAAACCTGCACTGTGCCCAGTCCGGCCCTTACAACTAGCAACAACAAATGTTGGCCACGATGTGGTGAAAAAGGAACTCTTCTTCTTTGTAACATTTTTAAAATGGATTCACCATTGGCTTATAATACCATGTACGTTTGAGGACTATAGTTGCACACTATGATAATATCACACCATAATGCCTCATTTCAATCATCAAAACATCAGAACAGCCTAAAGTAGGGGACATTTGACAAAATAACTCAATAATAATCTTCAAAATTATCAACATCATGAAAGATAAGGGAAGAGTGAGGCATGTTTATAAACTGGAGGAATAACGAAGTGTAATGTGAGATCCTTGATAGTATCCTGGAAAAGGAGAATGGGAAGCTACCAAAAGTAGTCCGGGAAGCTACCAGTAGTGGACAGGTCACTGTCTGTGGGTTCTCACCCACACGCACCATTGCAGGACCACTCAGGCTTGGGGAACAACAATGGGGTTTATTTAACAGGGGAAATAGAGTTTCTAAGGCCACAGGTGGCTCAGTGTCCACAGTATCCAAAACTCCTGATCAAAAGACTGCCCATCCAAGATGGCCCCATCCCACCAACGAGGGCCTGGAGCTCATGATGCACCAGCAAGTAGCAGGCCAGGATCCAACACACTGCAGCTGGAGGTGCTCACAGGCGGGGCTGCTGAGATGACACTTCAGCAGCCCACAATTACAGTCTGAAGGTTGGGATGGACAGCATTGGACACTGGACCAGACAGCAACAGAGGCAACTGCACTGGGAGGCAGTGCTGGATGACCAGGAGAAGTTAACAGCTCTCAAATGTGACCAGGTGTAGTGGCAGGAAGGGCACAGAACAGGATCTCTATGATTCAAGCAGATGGGTGAAAGAGGAGTCCTGGAGCCCTCGGTGGCTTTTGCAGACTTTTACTGGGTTTACTAGTATAGGGGCAGGAATGGGCACAGTGCAGATTTTTCTGATCCAGCAGACCGGGTAAAGGAGTCAAAGTCCTCAGTGGCTTTTGCAGGTTTTTTATTGGGGTTCACCAGGCATATGGCAGGCAGGGGTGCTGGGGGGCCGGGAGGCTAGCAGTCCTCCCAGCCCCCAGCAAATCCTCACTCTATCTGGGCTCTCTGGTGTTCTCTCTGCTTTTCTTCTTCTCTCGGCTTCTGTGCTTCTCTTGCTTCTTTCTCGGCTTCTTCTGGCGTCCCCATGACACCGCCCCTAAAAGCCCAGTCTCAGCCCAGGTGAATCCCATCTACCTATGCCCACACCCTACTCGAGGTGCCTGCCATCAGGCATGCATTCGGGACCGCAGGGTTCCATCATCCATCCTATGGCAGGAGGGCAGAAAAGCCTGATACTTTACCTTACCCCACAATCAGGTACACGGCTGGCAGGCCTCCCAGCCCCCAGCAAGTCTTCACTCTTTCTGGGCTCTCCGGTGTTCTCTGCTGGCTCTGCTCTCGTTGGCTCGTTCGCTCTTTCCTTTCTGCTGGCGTCCCCGTGATGCCACCCTTATAAGCCCAGTCTCTCAGCCCAGGTGTACCCACCTACGTATGCCCACACCCTACTCCAGGTGCCTGCCATCAGGCATGTATTCAGGACCGCAGGGATCTATCACCAATCCTGATGGCAGGAGGGCAGAAAAGCCTGATACTGTTCTTAACCTACACCAGGACACAGAGTGCCGGTTACCTGTCAACAGTGCTGGACAGCACTGGCCAGTACTGTTCAGTACTGGGCACTAGGCAGTGGTATAAGATACACCGGTGTTAACATTTCTTTGTGAGTTGTTGGCCCACACCACCGACAAATAGTTGCTTGAGACACCAGGCCTGGGGGCTTTGCTGCTCCATCAGGCGGAGCCAGAAGCAGATGGAAGGCAGGTGCGGTTGGCCCCCTATCTGCAAAGCTCTTTGTTTCTCTGTGAAGCTTTTCTGTTTCTCTTCTTTCTTCAGAGACCAGGAACAGAGAGTCAGTCTCTTCTTTCCTTGGAGGCTCAGGATAGCACCCTTCTCACAGTGAGCATTGAGAGTTCTAGGCTGGTTCCTGCCCTACCCTATCTCCTCTTCAGGGTGCCCCCACCTACCAGTCTTTTTGGACCATTTACCAATCAGCTCATGGCTCACACCTGATCTGTCCACTCTATGATCCAGACAACAAACCCATGGGTCCCTTGAATGCCTGCAGCTGGAGGGAGCCACAGCACTGGAGCTGACCCTGTGGGGCCTCCTTTTCCTCCCTGCAACCCTGAACCAGGGACTGTGTGCCCCGGGGCAGCATGGTAGAGGCAGCTGCTGGCCTCTGCCTGCAGCCTGAGCCCCAGGGGGGCCACTAGTGGTGGGCAGTAAAATGCCTATCACCTGCTGCCCTTGCAGTGCCCACAAGCAGTGCTCTGGGGCCAGTTGCTGGAGCCCCAAGTTGGAGTCTCTGAATTCAGTTTTGATAAATGTACTGTAGCTATGTAAGATGCCAACATTAGGGAAATCTGAGTAAGAGGTTGCTATATTGTGATTCATGAGAAAGATGGATTTCATCATTGAGATATGTTTCTCATATATATTTAATCTTCATCCACAGTTCCTGGCTCACAACTCCCACAGCCTTTGGAATTTCCTAAGTATTGAGTGTGATAAAGGTGTCTCTTGTTATGCTAATGAATGACTTTTTGGGAAGTCCCTGAGGATGGAGGCTTGTTGCCAAGAGAACCAACTATGTGATTAGAGGGTTGGAACTTCCAGTCCTACCCTCAGACCTCCAGGGAGGGGAGAGGCGCTGGAGGCCCTCTGCATCCCTCTCTTCATACCTTGCTGTAAGGTAAGTAAAAATGATATCAGGCTTTTCTGCCCTCCCGCCATTAGGATTGATGATGGATCCTTGTGGTCTTGAATGCATGCCTGATGGCGGACACCTGGAGGAGGGTGTGGGCCTAGGTAGATGGGATCCACCTGGGCTGAGACTGGGCTTATAAGGGCAGTGTCATGGGGATGCCAGCAGAAGCAGAGAAGCAGAACCATGAGAACAAATGGAAGAGCAAGGAGCAGAGCCCACCAGAGAACACCGCAGAGCCCAGAAAGAGTGAAGATTTGCTGGGGGCTCGAGGCCTGCCAGCTTCCCAGCCCCCCAGCACCCCTGCCTGCCATGTACCCCATAAATCCCAATAAAAGCCTGCAAAAGCCATTGAGGGCGCCAGGACTTCTCCTTCACCTGTCTGCTCCGGTCATAGAGAACCTGCACTGTGGCCCTTCCTGGCGTTACACTTGCTTTATGCATTTCTTCCATTTGTCTGTTTCTGAGTTATAGCAATTTTTTAAAAAAAATATTTATTTTTATTTACACAAGAACCGGGGCAGAGGCCAAAGATGTGGGAGGGTGAAAGGATTCACCAGAGACAGAGTGGGTAGCAGAACAGACAGACAGACCGAAGACACTGCTGAGGGGAGCTGCGGGTGAGTCAGGAGAGGCCTGCTGTGCCATGTGGGTAGCTCCCTGGCCGGCCGGGAATCGAACCCACACTGCAGAGGCTGCGGACAGCTTCACAGCGCTGTGCTCAACCCGCTGTGCCACCGGGAAGGTCCTGAGTTATAACCTTTTGTAATACACCCATAATCTAGTGAGTGAACAGGTTTGCTGATTTCTGTAAGCTGCTCTAGCAAATCAAACCTGAGGAGGAGATTGTGAAAATTTCTGACTGATAGCCAGCTGGTAAGAAGCACAGGTAATATCCTAGGTTTCAATTCCCACCAGAAGTCTAAGGAGGGGTGAGAGGGAACCTACAATCTGTGGTTGTTTGGAGACAGCACAGGTGACAGCCTGGACTTGTGAACAATGCATGAAAAGTAGTGTCATCTTGGAGACTGAGTCCTTTTCCCATGGCATCTCATAGCATCTACAGGTAGATAGCATTAGAATTGAACTGAAATAAGTTGAATTCTTGGACATTCTGGTGGTGTCTGAGAATTGCTTATTGGGGTGGGAAATCTCCACACATCCCCACACTGAAATTGGGTCCAGGAACCATTTTAGGGGTAAGGAAGCTCCAGGTCTGCAAATTTTCTATAAAGCTAAAATTAGTTCAAATTAAAATAAAACATATTCAGGCTGCATTGTGGAAAGTGAATCACAGGAAAATCAAAAGTGAAATAGACCAATTAGGAGAGTATCACAATATTACTGGTGACAGATGATGATGGCGGTTTGGACTATCACAGCTTGTGGAGGGGGAATTAATGGGGAAGAGGAAAAGTCAACTGTGTCAACCACGTTTCCCCTTTTCTACTTTAGATTTCTAGGTTGAAGCAGGCATAAACTGCAAGAGAAATACAGCTTAATGCTAAAGCAAATTTGGAGTTTTGACTCTTAAAATAGACAAGGTAATCTAATTTCTGAATGGAGTCTACTACAGCAAGTATTTTGTGGTCTGTCCATTCATTACCAAGAGGCTTGGACTACTTGAAGTTCTTATGTCTAGGAAGTATGGATAAGGCAATTAAAGCAACTAGATAACTTTTTAATAAATGTATTATTCAAATAAAATAGTACATTTAATGTCCTTATATAGTTAAATGAGAATTACAAAAAAAAAAAAAAACCCTTTTGCTTATACACTAACTTAAGAGCTAGAACTCTTGGTTCTGAAACCTTGGTGTCTGCCAGAATCAACTAGAAAGATAATAGACAGTACAAAGACCTAAGCTCCTGGAAGGAGAGGACTAATGCTCTCTTATTTTTATCAAGTTCCCATCTGATTCTGATAGATCAACATTTGAGAACTGCTGAACTAGAACATTTCCATTACCTTTGAAAGCTCATGTACACCTCTCCCCAATCATACCCAACTTCTCCCAGAATCAACTACTATCTTCAACTTCATTAATCATTCACTTGTTTTTATTATTTTTCATCTATGCCCATTTAGGTATTCCCTAAAATATATTTTCCTTATTTTTGCCCATTTTCAAGCTTTTCATTATTTGAAACCTTTATAGTTTTCTTCTGTGATATGCTTTTCATTTGTCATGTTATGTTCTTGAGTTCATCCATATTGATACACATGGCTATCATCCATTGGTGGCCATTGGTGCATAGTATTCCATTGTATAAATATGTCATAAATATGTGATAATTAATCATCTGCTCTCCTGTTGTTTCAGCAACATGGATGGAGCTAGAAGGGATCATGCTCAGCAAAATAAGTCAGAAAGAAAAAGAAAAATACCGGATGGTCTCACTCATAGCAGGAATTTAGAAAACCTAAATAAGAGACCAGGAAAAAGACTAATAAATGCAAAGTAATAATCAAAATCAACAAGCAACTATAAACCAGAGACACACTATGGGGGGGGTTAGGGAGGGGTGGGGAGAGGAACAACTAGAGTCAAACTAAGAGGGGGGGTGCAATTGAATGGGGAATATAACCAAAATGAAAATGGATACATTGTACAAAGATGAAAAATGATGTAAGAATTATATAAAATAAAATATTAAAAAAGTAAATATGTCATAATTAATCATCCGCTCTCCTATTGTTGAATATTTGTCTCAAGTAAGTATATGTTAAGAAATTCACTGGTTCCTTGGGAGGTGTTAAGACCTGATGAAGGGTAACATCTCTGTCATTCATTGCTCCTCTGATGTCTTTCCTCATCTTCAATTTTGGCACCCAACTCCATCAAGGAATAATGAAGAGAACCTTTCATCCAGGAGTTAAGGGAAGCTTAATAGAGAACTTGGACTATCATGCCCCCCGCAATATTAACAAAGTGACAGTCTTTCAGCCACTTCTCAGGGGAAGTCTGAGAAAACAGAAGATTTAAATAAGATTCAGAGTATTTCAGCATAATATCCAAAATGTGTAATGTGAACATATGATTTTTATCTTTTGTTGATGTGGCAAATGACATTGATTGATTTGCAGATATTGAACCATCATTGCATCACTGGAGTAAATCCCTGTTCATCATGCTTCATTATCCTTCAAATGTATGGATGAACTTGGTTTGCTAAGATTTTATTGTGGATTCCTGCATCTATTTTCATCAGAGATATTGACCTGTAAGGGAGAAAACTAATAAATTGAATAATAAATGAAAGAAGAGAATTTACAACAGACATCTGAGAAATACAGTGGATCATGAGAAACTACTATGAACATCTTTATGGCAATAAATTGAACAACCTAGAGGAAATAGACAAATTCTTAGGCCCATACAACATTCTGAGACTGACTTGGGAAGAAATAGGAAACCTGAATAGACCAATTATAAGCAAGGACATTGAAACAGTAATCAAGTATCCCCAGGCAGAAAAGCCCAGGACCAGATGGCTTCACCAGTGAGTTCTACCAGATCCTCCATTTCTTCGAAATAAATAAGGAAGAGGGAGTGCTGCCAATCACATTTTAGGAGGCCAACATTACTCTGCTACCAAAAGTAGACAAGGACATCATGAAAAAGAAAACTACAGACCAACATCGCTGATGAGTAGACAAGGACAATGTAAAATATAATTCTTCCCTAAATCAGTTTTAGGGAGTATAGAAAACCCAACGTATTTCTGTAATTGTTAAGTATATTACAATGCATTCCTGATATTACTCTATATATTGGTTTTCATTTCCCAAGTTTGTAGAAGTTAAAACAAAACAAAAAGAAAGGATTTGGCAGACTCTGATACACGTAAGCAGTAATGTGCGGTAAATGTTAAAGAATCGGCTCTCTTGAGGGAGCAAGCCCTTATTTGTAGTGTTTGCCAGTATCTACAGTGTAAAAACTTGTATCATGGAGCCAATCTCAAGTTACCATTATGACCTTCAATTTGACTAACAACTTTCCTGAAACTTTAATGATTGGCTTTGTCCAGCTGGCATGAACTGTCTCCAACACGTTTACTGTAATTTGGTTGGTGTGTGCTTGCAAGCTTGCGTGTGTATTATTTGAATTACTAATTATCAGTTTCTTTTCTTATCCTTTTAACTCTAAAATTTAAGTGCAAATGAAGAAAATCAGACATACCAGTTCTAGGTAATTGCATTTAGATTTAGACAAGGAATTACTGATTTTATTCAGTGACTCTTAGATGCAAACAAATTTTAATATCTTAAAAAAAGTTTGTTCAAAATGTGCTCAGTTAACTGTGAAATGAAGAGCATCAAAGTGAAGTTCATTAGGGTCTCCCTGGTGGTGCAAGGGGTTAAGACGCAACCTATGAACTGTCCACACCCACTGCAGCACGAGTTCGATCCCAGGCCAGCCAGGGAGCAACCCACATGACGCAGCAGACCTCTCCTGACTCGCCCGCTGCTCCCCTCAGCAGTGTATTTCAGTCAATCCACCTGTTCTGTTCTCCACTCTGTCTCTGGTGAATCCTCTCACCCCCCACCACATGTCTGGCCCATAGCCCACCTCTTGTATGCATAAATAAATAAAAAAAAATCTTTAAAAAAAAGTGAAGTTCATTATTTGAGCTATTAGAGTCTATCAATATAGTGGCAGGACACCATTCAGTGCTTGAGACATGCTATATTGAGGGTTAATTTTAGAAAATTTATTTTCTATGCACATGTCATTATAACAAGGAGGCTTTTACTTAAACAATTTTTCGTACAATTCCTGGCCAATTAGAGTCTATACTGTTATAAAGAGTCAAAATTTGATTCATCTGAATCAAATGTTAATGATAAAACAATGCTTTTCTACATCTTTTTCTTTAAGACTGTTTTTCTTCTTCTTTTTTTTAAGATTTATTTATTTATACAAACACTGGGTACAGACAGAAGCACGGGAGGGTGAGAGAATCCACCAGAGCCAGAGAGGGGAATAGAACAGGCAGACTGACTAAACACACTGCTGAGGGGAGCAGCGGGCGTGGCAGGAGAGGTTTGTCGCACCATGTGGTACCCTCGCCAGCGGCCCTGGATCGAACCGGCACTGCAGAGGCTGCGGGCAGCTTCACAGCCCAACGCTCAACCGCTGCTCCACCAGGGGAGGCCCTTTTCTACATCTTTGACTTTAGTTTTCAAGGGCACTGTTACAGGACTGTTCCTCCACCACTTAACTGGTAAGTTGGTGTCTCGCTTGCTTATATTCACATGGTCTTAGCCTTCTCCAGAGTGACCAAAGCAGAAGATGTATTTTCGTGCCTACATCACAGATGAATATTAGGTTTAAAATTGGACTAGGGACCAGGTCCCTGTGTCCTACCACCAGCTTCCAATAATCATCATTTCACTTAACAGTGGGAAACTTCTTCCCTCTTAGCAGCTGAAATAGCAGTAGACTAAGAGAGCTTGGAGTCCAGTTCTGGCTTCGCCATTTTCTACTCACCCAATATAGCTGTTATAAATGCACTGGGGCCTGAGTTTTCTTCATGCATTAAAGAAGCAGCTCTGAGGCCTACACTCCTGCCTTCCTAAAGAGGATGTTGCACGGGACAAGCAAGAGAATGTATGTGAAAGTATGTGTGATCTTAAATTTGCCATGTAAATGTATTCACAAATGTCTAAATATATGGGCTTATGTATAAATGTCATCTCTATAAAGAAATCTCACCTTGCCACCCTACCTAAAATATTCCTGCCACCACTAGTCACTCTATCCATCGCTGTGCTTTATTTTCATTTGGGCACTTTGCATTGATATTTGATTACATGTTTATTTTATCTGCCCCCATACTACAATGTAAGCTCCATAAAGGTAAGAACTTTATATTATTCATTGCTGATTGATTGACTTTTGTTCATTATTGAATTTTTGGATCCTACAACTTTCCTTACAGGAAGTGACCCTCGAGGCATACTTATGGAATGGGTAAATGAATGGATAAGATAGTGTTAATTTTCACTGGATGTCCGTAAGTCATTCTTTATACATAGAGTAGCATCTAAAATTTCTTTAGATGCAAATGTAACCAAATTATGGATTTGGCTGGATCTATACAATAAAAACAGGAAACATCTTTAGTCCACTTTATTTACTTTAAATGCATATAAGAACCGAGGTACAGGCCAGATGTGCGGGAGGGTGAGAGAATTCACCAGAGACAGAGCAAGGAACAGAGCAGGCCGACTGACTGAAATACACTGCTGAGGAGAGCAGCAGGCAAGACAGGAGAGGTCTGCCACGCCATGTGGGTGTCTCGCCGGCCAGCCGCAGGATCAAACTTACACTGCAGAGGCTGCGGACAGCTTCAATAGCACTGTGCTCAACTTCCTATGCCACCAGGGGAGGCCCTCTTTATTCCACTTTATTTTTTATTTTACTTCCACCAACAGATCTCCTAAGAAAAAGATGGAGAAAAGAGCTTATAGTTGGTTTTGTTCATATTTCTTTTGACTGTTGAATAACATCTTTTAAAATTTTATTTTTTTAAGGATTTATTTATGCATACAAGAGCTGGGGTGCAGGCCAGAGGTGCGGGGGAGTGTGGTGAGGATTCACCAGAGACAGAGTGGGGAACAGAACAGGCAGACTGACTGAAATACTCTGCTGAGGGGAGTAGTGGGCAAGTCAGGAGAGGTCTGCTGTGCCATGTGGGTTGCTCCCTGACCAGGGATCGAATTCTTGCCATGCTGTAGTAGCTGCAGGTAGCTTCACAGTGCTGTGTCTTAACCCCTTGCGCCACCAGGGAGGCCCCTATTTTTTTTTAAGTGAAGTAATATTGGAATAACCCCATCAGGTATAGTGCACCCACTATGAACTCACCCACATTCCACCACCACAGACCATTGTGATTCCTTCCCTCTTTGTTCTTATGCTGCCCTGGACACCATTGTACTGTAGGTATCCAAACCCCATCTTTACAAAGATCATTGGTGGAGGCGACCTGACTACACCATCCATTAGATATGAGCAGTAAGTTTCCCAGCAGAAATATTCTCTTATCTCCCTTTTCTAGGGGATGATCCCAACCTCTTTTCTTGTGGGTCTCCCTTTGCACCAGTAGATAGTCATTTTGAGATAGTCATTTCAGTCATTTTGAGTAAGATCTTCTCAGGGATCCCTTTCAAGGTAAGCACTTGACCTTGCTTGCCAAAAGGTGGCAGTGTAGCTTGACCAGATGCTGACCCTTCTTCCCAAGCTGTACCATCACAGGCTACTCTACTTGCCTGAATAATCATGTGCATCCCAAACTCCAGGGGACAAATGTGGACTGTATCAATTATCTATTGTACACAAACTTAGTAGGTTAAAGCACTATAAAATTTAGCAGATGATAACCACCACCACTTTCTTTGCTCAAAATTCTGTGGTGAGCATTTTGGGATGTGCTCAGATGGGTGATCTTTCTGCTGGTCTGGAATGTAGTAACTCATATAGTTGCAGTTACTTGGTGACTTGACTGGGAGTGGATGGTCTAAAATAACCTCACTCACATTGATGGCAGTTTTTGGGCATTGGCTGGGACATATAACTCCAAGCGATATCTTATCCTCTAACCGACTCTCCCAAGCTACTTTACATGATGCAGCATTAAAAAAAAATCCCTCAAACACAATCACTTTCTAAGTGTCTGCTTGCTGCTTTGTGTCATACTTACTGCCTTCCCATGACTAAAAAGCAGGTCACATGATCAAGCCCAGAATTAATGCTTGAGAGGCTTACAAAAAGACATGGATTTGGGGGGTCATTACCGCAGAAGCATGGGGTTTATCCAGTCCCATTTTGAAGCTCAGAGCTTATTTACACATCTCTTCACAACTTCACATCAGTGACTTCAGGCTTGTAGCTTGAAATTGGCCATGATGAGCATATTTACACCACAGAAATCAACAAATGCTATGAATCAGGGCTTCCTCTACCCCACACCCTTTCTGGAGAGCAAGTTGTTAGATATCACTAGCACGCCACTGCCAAAACCACTCAACAAACAGCATTCTGCATTTCTCTGAGCGTCTGTGGCTCCCCTTTTAGGAAGAAGTCCTTCACCAAGTGTTTACTTGAGAGTTCAAATTTGGGCAGGAGAAAACCCCATCTTTCCCCACAGGAGAGGAAAATTGCCATATTTCTTTTAGTTTCTGTAAAATCCTTTCAAAGATCACGCTAATGGTTCTCTAGTCTTATATGTATATTTGGAGATTGGTGGTAGGGTGGATAATTTATGGACCCATCAATTTACATCTTAGCAAATATTGGGGTATGGGTGGTGCTGTGCCTAGTGCAGGACTTGTCCTCAGCTTCAAACACTCTCATTTCATATCCTCTTATGCATCCGATTACAGAAATTTCTCCTGGGCTAGATACATAGATGTGATTTATCCCTATATAAATAATCCATACTGAAGGATATGCAGTCTTTCCATCCTAGAGATCCTAAATCTTAACCTTGAAACAAGCCAGAGCATTTAGGAGCCATAACTCTGTGCTTTGGCACTATGCTGCTGGCCTGCAATGACTTACAGTATTTTTTAAAATATTAGATATTATCATTCTATTTCTCCCAGGACATATCTAAGGATGTTACTCACTGCTTCACCTGGGACATCCTGCATGGTTACCCACAAGAGATAATGTCCCTCCTACTGAATGCCTCTTACTGCTGCTGAGCACTGGGAAGGTTCTAGTTTACACACACTGTACAGGTTTTAGCAGATCAAGTTTTTCATTTTGTTTTGATCACTAAAAAGTACAGAAATGCTTTTCTTCCCCTAATTGTTCAGGGGTTGACGATTTACATTTCTTAAGTCAACTAATCTTCACAGACTTATGCTTTTTTCCTTTCCTACTCCCCCCACTTTCACTTCAATTTCCTCTATTTTAGTTTTTTAATCTCATTTGAGTGCCCATTAATTTATAAATGGCAACATTTTTGGCAACAAAGAGGATGTAGATGAATAAATAATAAAATAGCCTTCGTTAGCTCTTGTATTTACTAAAACTCAGCTCCTTGCACTGTGATATCAGCATTGCCTGGGAGCACAATAGAAATGCACAACCTCAGGCCTCACCACAGATCTACTGAATCAGAATCCTCATTTCAAAGGATCCCCAGGTCCACATTAAAGCTTGAGAAGCACCAGGCTAGTGCACTCCATCTATTTGGTCACTTGGAATCATCAGGAATAAACTGACATCTATGCGTGCTTTTTCCGTAAAATTTATGTTTGCCTCTTAATGCTAAGGGGTCTCTATCTTAGGCTAAGGGTCCTGCAAAATCCTCAAAACCACCTTCCAAAGATTGACCAGAATGCTGAGAATGTTCTATGATCTGTTGGGTAGATGGCATGGGTTGCTTTGCTGCGAGTAGTGTGTTGCTTTGGCTATAAAACTTTTAACATCTTTCAAGTAAATTGTCCCTCAAACCACACAGATTTAACACAGTAAATAATAATAGAGGATGAGAGAAATTACAAAGTACAACCACAGAGCAAAAGATGAATTTTAAAATGGGAAGCAATGAGATACAAAGATATAGGAAGACTATTCCCAGTAGAAGAGACCGTAAAATAGAAAGTTCTCACACTAAGGACTTGCTGTGAATTGACATCAAATTCACTCCGGAGTCCCCACTCCTTGAATTATAATTTCTAAGTGATGTGATGCTGAAAACAGGGCCCCACAGTGTGGGCTGCAGGGTGAAACTTGCTCTCTTTCCCATGGCTGGCTAAGCGGCAGGAGCCATTGGAAAAGCAGTGGCGGCTTTCCCCACCTGTGCCAGACGTTGCTGCTTATGGGAAGCCCCTCTCCTCGGTGCCATTTGAGACTGATCTGGAGTTTCCTGCTGGTTGCCCAGAGCACCACCTCTGGGCAGCACCCATGTGGTCCTGCAAACTCCAGGACAGCTGGGGGCGGGGGCAGGGGCCTTGATGTCCACCTCAACACCAGCCTTTTTATATTTGGTTCTGGATCATAGAATGAACCAATGAGATTCTAGCAAGTTCATCATCTCATTAGTTAATTATTCAGTGCCAAATGAGTTGATTGGTGCTAAAATGGTCCAATCTGTCCCTTAGAATTGAAAATGGTCCAATCAGGCATGTAGGGTGGGGGACCCTGAAAGAGGATATAAGGCAGGACAGGAGCCAACTTAAGGACACAATCTGTTCCTGGCCTCCAAAGAAGAAAGAAGCATCATCCAGCAGCTGGCTTATGAAGAAAGAAGAGAAAGCAAAGTGCTTCGCAGTGATCAGGTAGATAACAAGATGTATCTGATCACCCGGCACTGTCTCCTGGTGCTGCTGCCTCCGTTGCTGTCTTGTCCAGCATCTGGAGCTGTCCATGCTGACCTTCAGACTGTTGCTTTGTGTTACTGAAGTGCCATCTCAGCAGCCCTGCCTGTGAGCACCTCCAGCTTCGGTGAGTTGGATCCTGGCCGGCTGTTTGCTGGTGTGTCATGAGCTCCAGGCCCTCATTGATGAGGTGGGGCCATCTTGGATGAGCAGCCTTTTCTTCAGGACTTCAGAATACTGTGGACACTGTCTGGGGTGAGACAGCCGGCCACCTGTGGCCTTGGAAACTCTTTGTTTCCCCTGTTTATTAAGTAAACCCCATTGTTTTTGTTCCATGTGCCTGAGAGGTCTTGCAATTGTGCGTGCGGGTGAGAGCCCACAGAGAGTGACCTGTCCTCTCTTCGGCAGCCCTTTGACTTGCTATAGCCCTGCAATAGCACTATTTCAAAGCTGTTTTCAAAGGATGTTACTCACTGCTTCACCTGGGACATCCTTCATGGTTACCCACAAGAGATAATGTCCCTCTTACTGAATGCCTCTTACTGCTGCTGAGGACTGGGAAGATTCTAGTGATGGGAATATTAATCCTTTAGCTTTTGTTAAGGTCCAATTGGGGGGGGGGATAGAAGACAAGAGTAAATTTCTTATCACCAATCACCATCATTTTCATGATTTATAAGAGTATTCCACCTTTAAAAATGCAGACCCAATATCAACATCAGTGTCATTTTTCTTTGAAACCTCACAGACTCTGTTCCTGTCTTATGGGACATATTCCTTTTTCTCATGTTTCTCAATGTCATCCCTTGGTACTGTGGGGACCCTATCGATACCAAAATCCTATATGCACAAGTCCCTTATATAAAATGGCATAGTATTTAACCTACATGCATCCTCCTCTGTACTTTAAATCATTACTTATAATGATTATAATGTTTAATGCAATGTAAATGTTATATAAATAGTTGCTATAATGTTTAGGAAAGAATGACAAGAAAATAGTCTGTACAAGTTCAGTACAGGTGAAACCATTGTAGACCTAACTAATAGTATTTTTCATCTGTGATGGATTGACTCCTAGGTGCAGAACCCATGGTCACATAGCGCTGACTGTTACGAGGTGAAAAAAGGTCAATCTGAAAAAGCTACATGCTATAAGATTCCAACCATATGCCATGCTGGAAAAGGTAAAACTATGGCAATAATAAAAATATCAGTGGTCTCCATGGAGGAAAGTGATTAATAGGCAGAGTAGGTAGATATGTAGGACAGTGAAACTATTAATACTATGTATCACACACTAACAATAAGTACATGTCATTATATATTTGTCTCAACCCATAGAATGTATAACACCAAGAGTGAAGCCTAGACTCTGGGTAGCAACAATGTGTCAATGTAGGTTCATCGATTGTAAAAAATATACCACCCTGTATATATACACAATGGAATATTATTCAGCAATCAAAAAAGATAAACTCATGCCATTCGCAGCAACGTGGATGGAGCTAGAAGGAATTATGCTCCGTGAAATAAGCCAGAAGGAAAAAGAAAAATATCAGGTGGTTTCACTTATAGCAGGAATATAGGGGAACCAAATAAGACATCAGTGTAAAAAAATAATAACAGCACAAAACACAACAAAGCAAAAACAGACAATTATAAACCAGAGACATCCTGCGGGGGAGGAGGAGGGAGAGGGATCAGAGGGAGGGAGGGAGGGAGGAGCACAGGGGACTGAGGTGATGGTGCACGGGTGCATTGGGGAAGGAAACTCTATGGGGACTACTCCTGAGGGGGTGGGGGGAGGCAAATATTGTTTAAAAATGAACAATGATGTAAAAATAATAAAAAAGCAAACAGATATACCACCCTGGTGTGGGAGGTTGATAAGGTGGGTGAGAGTGCATATGTAGGTGCAGGGGGTATATGGAAAAAAGCCCTCTTAATTTTGCTGTGAACAAAGAACTACATAAAAAATAATGCCTTAAAAAATATCAAATAGGAGATGCCATAGGATACTGAATGATACCATGTTTTTATCTACTAATTGAAATAATCAAATGCTGAAAGAATGCTGAGAAGAATGTGGCAGCTCTGGATCATGCTGAATGCTGGAGGGACATCATTTGATTACAGTACATTTAGAAAGCAATTTCACAAGGCAGGTCAATTGCAATAAAAGTGCTCATATCCTATTAGGAATTTCCTAAGGAAACAATCCAAAAAGAAATTATATACCATAAGGTAAAGATATTTTTGACACAATTTGCCTAATGTTAAAAAAAAACAGAGAACAATCTAGCTGCTTAATGGTACAATCACACGTAAAGAAATTATGGTATACCCACTTTATTGAATATTATCCAGCACAAAGAATTAGAATATTAAAAATGGAGACCTACATAAGATCGTTCCAAGTTGGGTAAAAGGCATCCAATTTCACACACACTTTGATTGCACCTATGTAAAAATGTGTGACTACGAACAAAGGCTGTAAATACACAGAATTGAAAAAGCGTTGTTGTAGAATGACGAGATTGTAGATTTTCCCCCCACCATTTTGCCAACATTTCTGTAATATTTTTACATTGTCTTCAAATGTAAAGGGAACATATGATACAATCTTCCACACTGATATAATTTTGTAAGTATTTTAATATATGAAAAGAAGAAGCCACCAGGAAATGAGAAAAAAATAGTTGCAGGAAGAAATTTCTTACTGACAAAAATAGTCAAGGGAAACAGGAATTTAGATGCCAAAGAATATACATGAAAACATATTTGAATGTATAGGTCTAGCATTTGTATTTACAGAAAAAAATGGGACTGACATTATTATTATTCCTTAAAAGTTTTAAAAATGGTGCTAACTTTAGGGTTTTCATTTTTTTGCCTCTGAATTTGGAATGAGCTAAACTTTGTGTTAAATGAAATAGTGTATTGCCTAGTACATAGTAGGCAACCAATAAATATCAATTTCCTTCCTTCCTATGAAATATAAGAGCTTAAAGAAACAACAGTTCAGGAATCAAAGCCAACCTCATCTCACATTTCCCATTACACTAAACTTTCGGTTTTAATACTCCGAACTCTAATAATTGAAAGTGTTTTCCTGCATTTTAGTTTTAAGTGAAAGAGACATTACAATTTTAAAGAAGCTCTCAGGTTTTGTGGTAATGATCCTAAGAGATTACATATTCAATCCAATATTACACTTTTTCTCCACTGGGTACATCATCTAAGAAAGAACTAGCATAATTTAGTGTTACTATTTTATTTCTTTTAGTGGAAATAGTGGTGATTGGACATTGTTGCTGGAATATCTGGAATTTTTAATAGACATTACAGGAAACCTGGGGCTTTCTGGGCAGCATTTATGAATTTTAAGGGACAGAAATAATCCATTTTTCTGGGAAACACTCACTTACGTAGAACGGACTCTTCATAATGATGTGTTAATGAGGTGGCTGCAAAGGTCTGATGTTGCTGGCCCAAGTGAGAGGGGCTGTGGCCTCCTGGCACTCCCCCGTCTTTATTCTGGAGAACGTTCCTGCCTACCGCCACACTTGTACTCCCTCCCTCCTGTTCCCTTGAGGGTCCGACCTTCTTGTGTGTCCATGCACAGTCTGACACATGCAACAGACTCTCCAGTGACCTGTCAAACTTAGGTGGATGAGAGTTTTTACCAGGTCTCAGCATTTGTTATTCTGCCTCTAAAACTCCATCCATTTGTTTTGGAAAACTAAACTTTTGTGATTTATAATGACAAACATTAGAGATATTTTGATTTTGTGAACAACGTGTTCTCGGTCATTAAATGATGGATGCTGTTATTTTGGAACTGGACCTTCTTTGTGTCTTCTGATCACCCTGTGTCCTCCATTGTAAGCGGAGGCTGTAAGTACCTGAATGAATAGTATTTGAGCAATTTGAGCACAGAGAGCAGGCTTTCTACCAGGTCTGTTCTCGACTGTTGCACACAGACAGGGTGGGATTTGAGGTGATGTTTTGTTTGTTAACATTTTACTTTGACATCATTTCAAATTCCAAGAAGAGTATAAGGATCTTTCTTGTGTTCTTCACTCAGATTCATCAATTGTTTACATTTTGCCCCAACTTCCTTGTTCATCCTCCCTCCTTCCCTGCCCGCCATCCTGAGCCAGAACTCCACCCAGCCAAGTCACTCCCAAATTCCTGACCACAAAATCTGTGGGCTAATATGTTTGTTGTTTTAAGCCACTAAGTGGTAGCAATAGACAACTAACACAATATTCAGTTTGCCCTTCTGCCACAAGAATGTCTTATTTACCTATTGTTGTAAAGCAAAGAAACACCCTTACTTTGCATAAATGATTGTTATGTGTCTCCTACGTTTCTTTAGATGAAAGAAGTCTCCACACTTATTTTTTTTTCCTTTCTGCATAATTTTGCCTTATTGAAGCATCTGGGATGATTGTCTTATTCCACATTTTAGATTTGTCTGATCTTTTCCTCTTGAGCTCATTTAACTTGTTCCTTTCTTTCCTGCTTTCCCTGTAGACGGTGTTAGGTTAAGGGTTGATTAGAATCAAGTTAAACATATTTGACAAGAATACATCATAATTACTCATAGGTAATGCTGTGTACTTCATATTGCACCTCAAAAGGGAACACATAATGTCAGGTTGACCCTCTATTTGGTTATGCTGTTTGATCACTTAGTTAAGGTGCTTACTGCCAGATCTCTCATTGCAAAGTCACATTTTTCCTTTTGCAATTAGTAAGAAATCTGTGGGTGATACTTTGGCATTGTGAGAATATCCTGTTCCTTAGCAAATTTTCACCTAATGATGTTTTAGCATCTATTGATATCCTTGCCTGAATCAATTATTAACTGAGAACATGTAATATGTTGATTTTCTAATTATATCATTTATTCTACTTATTAGCTGGGATTCTTCTGCATACAAGAGCATCCTCCTCCCTGCCCTCTCTCTCCCTTCTCTCTTCCTTTCTCTCTGCCCACTTCCATCCTTCTGTATCTTTCTCCCTCTTTCTCTTCCTCTCTCTCTGTCTCTAGCTTTATCTCTCTCTGTCTCCCTCTGTCTCTCTTTGAGTATTACTATGGGCTTACAGATTTTCATTTAATTCCTGTTTTACAATAACATAGAGCAATTTTCTTATTTATGCTTAACTTGATAAATAGTTATATTTTACAATATATTTAGATCAAACTGATAGTATTAACAGTCAACTTATTAAGGCTTAAGATTTTCTTTTTGCAACTCTTTTTATATTTAGAATATATGTCATTAAAGATAGAAGAATTTTGGAGTCAGAGAACCATGTTCAAAAGTTGCTCAAAGTAATTTGCAATTCATTTTTGTTCTCTGTGTGGTTATGTTATCAATTTCATATACAGCCAGATTCACCTGTTTCGGATTACGGTCACTATTTGTGTTTGCTTTTTCCACTTCTTTTGGTGTAATTTTATTTTTGAATATGTAAAATATTAACATATATCAAAGTAATAACTACACAGAAAGGTATCCTCAGAGAAGTCTCAATCCCATTTTGATACCCTCCTCTACATTAGCAATTTTTACTGCAACTGATTGTCCTTATTGTGCTTTATTTTATAAATATAAATGCACACACACAATTCCCCTTGTGTTCCTTATTTTTGCAAATAATATATATCATTCATATTTCCCCCTTCTTTCATACATAAAATACAGTAGACCAAATAGATTATTTTACACCTTGATTTTTTTAAAACTTAATATACCTTAGAAATTGCTTCCTGTCAATTCATAGAGACCGTTCTTCATGGTACTCCATTATGGACAGTTTGTTCAGCAAGTCCATATCAACAGACATGATTTGCTATCAACCTCTTACTGTTACAAATAATACTCGATTAATAAACTATGCCTGTATCATTTTGTTTTTGTGGAACTGTGTATTCAGTATTGCTTTGAAAACTATATTTAATTGCATTACATATTATCAAATTCCCTACAAAAGGGCTGTGCTATTTTGTACTTCCCATCATCAGTACCTGACAGCTTATGTTTCTGCACAGCCTTGCAATGGAGTGTTTTGTAATGCATTTCATTTGCCAATTTAATAAGCAGAAAATATCTTTGAGTAGTAATTCAATTCATATTTCTATTATGAATGACTTTAAGCATATTTCCATGTGCTTAGAATCATTTTACTTTCTTTTTCTGTGTGATGTTTTTCTATTGGACTTTTGGTATTTTCCCTCTCAATTAAAAATCACTTATTTTTCAATTTTATTTTATTATCATAAGAGCACTTAACATGAGAGCTACCTCTTAATAAATTTTTAAGTGTACAATACATTATTGTTGACTATAGGCATATTGTATCACTGATCTCTAGAGCTTCTTCATCTTGTTTAGCAGAAATTTTATGCCAATTGAATAATAACTGAATAATAATTTACTCCTCCCCCAGCCCTTAGAAGATACCATTACTTTCTTTGATTCTATGAATTTAACTATTTCAGATAATTCATATAGGTGGAAACACAAAGTGTCTCTATGTTACTGGTGTAATTCATTTTATATAAATTTCTCAAGGTGTAACCATGTTGTCACATATTGCAGAATTTCCTTTAAAAAAAGACTGAGTATTAATCCACTGCATGTATATACCATATTATATACAGATATCAATTGTCTTAATATGGAAATATAATATTATTATTGTTTTATTTATTTTTTATATATTTTTTAAATAGAGGCATGTTTTTTATTTATTTGTTTGTTTGTTTGTTTGTTTTATTTATACAAGCACTGGGTACAGTCAGAAGCGCTGGAGGGTGAGAGAATTCACCAGAGTCAGAGCGGGGAGCAGAGCAGGCAGAAGGACCGAAGTACACTGCTGAGGGGAGCAGCGGGCGGCAGGAGAGGTCTGCACACCATGTGGGATCCTCCTCCGGTGGCCGGGGAGCAGCCGGGGATCGAACCAGCGCCGCAGAGGCCGCGGGCAGCTTCGCAACCCAGCGCTCAACCGCTGCGCTACCAGGGAGGCCCTTATTTATTTTTTTAAATCAAGGTTTGTCATCAATGAACAGATCGACCACACAGAAAATCTAACAGTATGGTATTGGAATAAAAATAGATAAACAGACCAATGGAATAGAATTGAGATTCCAGTTATAAACCCAAATTTATATGGACAGTTAATTTACAACAATGGAGCTAGGAATATACAACAGAGAAAGGAAATCTCTTCAACAAATAATATTAGGAAATTTGAACTACCATATGCAAGAGAACAAAACAAGACCATTCTCTCACATCACAAAGATTAACTCAAAATAGATTAATAACTTGGATGTAAGACCTGAAACATAAAATGTATAGAAGACAACATAGGCAATACAGTCTACTACATAACTTCAGGGATATCTTTGAGTATTTGACTCCAGAGAAAAGGGAAACAAAAGCAAAAGCAAGCAAATCAGATTACATCAAACTATAAAACTTCTGCATAGCAAAAGAAACTATCATTAAAATGAAAAGACAGGGCCTCCCCGGTGGCGCAGCGGTTGAGCGCTGGGTTGCGAAGCTGCCCGCAGCCTCTGCCGCGCCGGTTCGATCCCCGGCTGCTCCCCGGCCACTGGAGGAGGGTCCCACGTGGCGCGCAGACCTCTCCTGCCGCCCGCTGCTCCCCTCAGCAGTGTACTTCGGTCCTTCTGCCTGCTCTGCTCCCTGCTCTGGCTCTGGTGAATTCTCTCACCCTCCCGCGCTTCTGACTGTACCCAGTGCTTGTATAAATAAATAAATAAATCTTTAAAAAAAAAATGAAAAGACAACCTACTGAATAGGAGAAAATATACGTCATATTTCCAACAAAGAGCTATCCCATATTTTTAAATCCATTCATCTGTTGATTGTCATGTAGGTTGTTTCCACCTCTTGGCTATTGTTAAATCATGCTGCAACAACATAGAAGTGATAGTATCTTTTCAAGGTCACAATTTCATTTCTTTTGGATAAATACCCAAATTTATCCAAAGTGGTGAGATTGCTAGATCATATGAAAGTTCTCTTTTTAATTTTTTTGCTTATACTGTTTTCCAAAAAGGCTCCACTTTTTCCTTTGCATTCCCACTAATAATGCACAAAGTTTTTAATTTCTCCATATACCTTTCAACAGTTATCCTTTTTGAATATAGCCCTCCTGACAGCTGTGATATGTTATCTTATTGTGTTTTAAAATTATGTTTTCCTGGGCCTCCCCTGGTGGCGCAGCGGTTGAGCGCTGGGCTGCGAAGCTGCCCACAGCCTCTGCAGTGCCAGTTCAATTCCCGGCCACCAGCGAGGGTCCCACATGGCGCACAGACCTCTCCTGCCGCCTGCTGCTCCCCTCAGCAGTGTGCTTCGGTCCTTCTGCCTGCTCTGCTCCCCGCTCTGGCTCTGGTGAATTCTCTCAACCTCCCGCGCTTCTGACTGTACCCAGTGCTTGTATAAATAAATAAATAAATCTTAAAAAAAAAAGACTTTATTTTAAAAAAAATTATGTTTTCCTGATGATTAGTGATGTTGAACATTTTTCATGTACCTGTTTTCTATTTGAATGTCTTCTTTGGAGAAAAGCCTATTTAAGACTCTTGCCCATTTTTAAATTAGGTTCTTTGTTTTCCCCCCATTTTTTACAATTGAGTTAAGGGAGTTGCTTACATATTTTGGGTATTGATTCCTTATCATATAAATATTTATAAATATTTTCTCCCATTCTGTAGGTAACCTTTAACCGTAGTGATTGTTTTCCTTGCTGTGGAGAAGCTTTTTGATATAATATAATTTCACTTTTTTATTTTTAGGTTTATTTTGCCTGTGATTTTGGTGTCATACCCATGATCATTGCCGAGATCAATGTCATGAAGATTTTCACCTGATTTCCAATCAATTCTGTGTTGATTACTGTATGTGGTGTAAGATAATGGTTCATTTTAATTCCTTTGCATGAGGATATCCACTTGTACCATCATCATTTGTTAAAGAGGGATCCCTTTCTCCATTGTGTATTTTTGGCAACTTTGTTCAAGATAAGTTGATTGTACAGTAGTCCCTCCTTATCCAGGATTGACATATCCTAATACCACCAGTGGCTGCCTAAAATCATGGGGGTTCTGAACCCTACATATACTGTTTTTTTTTTCTATAAACACATACCTATGATAAAATTTAATTTATAAACTAGGCGCAGTAAGAGATCAACCTCTAATAATAAGGTACAGCAATTCTAAAAATATACTGTAATGAAAGATACATGAACGTGGTATCTCTCTTTGTCTCTAATCTCTCTTTCAAAGTATCTTATTGTATGTATTTTTGTATGACAGTTTACCATGAATAACTGCAACCATGGAAAATAAAACATAGGTAAGGGGAATTATTTTATCTGTGTGGATCAATATCAGGCAGAGTCAGCTATACCCAACATCACGCTGAGACAATACACTGTGAAAAAGGTAATTCTTCAGAAGGAAATCAGGCTGTGGTTACAAGATTAAGGTGAATGAATTATCAGTGGACACAATACCCATCATATTCCCACCATGTCTTTCTTTGTGCCCTTCTGTGCATTGTATAAACTTCCATATTATGTAATATTTCTAGCAATCTTTATGTATGTGTCTTTCCACTCCACTAAATAATGAATTCTTTGGCAACAGGGACCATATTTCTTTCTTTTCTATAACTGTTATGGAGCAACCCCGATATAAAAACGGGTTGCCTGGCTGTGGGTCCTCACCCGCGCGCTTAGAAGGGACTTATTAATACCCCACTACAGGCACACACAAAAGGTTAATAAAAGGTTTATTTACAAGGGAAAGGGAAATGAGGAAATGTACAACTCAGGGAGAAAATAGGGAAATAAAGCCTTTAATGTGTCCTACCCGACCCGCCAACCTGGAAACCCAAAGGCACTCTGAGAGCTGGCCTAGTGCTGCGAGCTGGTGGAGAGCCAAAAAGGGACCCCCCCCAAAACCCACGTGTCTGGTTTTATACCAAACCTGGCTGCTTAACCCCACCCTCAGGTTCCAGCAACCTTCCCTTTGGTGGTGATGGGATTTGTCTTGCCCAATGTCTTTTGGCTTTGGTCTGGAGTGGGGGTGGGGTCCACAAAGCCTGTATGGAGTTAGCTTTAGGACATCCTTTTCCCCCTAACATTTCTAGAACTCAACATAGCATGTGGCATTAAGCAGGTGCTCAGTGAATGTTTATTGAATGGATAAGGAAATAAGGAAAAGAAAAAAAGTGAATGGTTCCAAGACAGCTGAATTACAGATGAGAAGGAAAACCAAGCACAAAATAAAGACTAAAAGAAGAGTGCAGTGGATCAGGTTGTCAGAAACTGGAAACACACAGAAAGCTGTTCCTAGATATAACAAAGGAGAAAAGTGACCTTGATCCAGAAGAAACTTGCTGTTTCCTCCCAGTACCAGAGATGCTCAGAAAGAAGAACAGTATTTTTCAACAATTAATTGAAGTATAACTTATATGCAATAAATTCACATATTTAATATATAGAATTTCATCTTTTGACATGTGTATGAGCCTGTGGAGACAATCATCAAAATGAAAGTAATGAGTATGTCCATCACCTTGGAAAGTTTCCTCATGCTTCCTTACTATTCCTTCCTCTCATCTCTCCCAGTACATCCACGATGATTTCTGTCACTATGGATTAGTTTGTATTTTCTAGCAGTTTATACAAAAGGAGTCATACAGCATGTGTTTGTCTTGCTTATTTTACTCAGTGTGATCATTTTGCAATCCATCCGTGTTGCTGTGTGTTTCAATTATTCTTTCTATATTATCACTGAGTAGTACTCCAGTGTATTGATGCATCACAGTTCATTAATCTATTCACTTGCTGATGGACATTTGAGTTATTTCCAATTTAGGGCTATTACAAAAAAATTATTGGGAACATTCACACACAAATCTATGTATAGATATATGCATTCTTTTCTCTGGAATAAATAAGTGTGGAATGCCTAAGTCATATGGTGTGCATTTATTTAACATGAGTGACTTTGTAGACCTGCTTCTTAGTGAAAACAATTTTAAAAACAACCATTTAAAGTCTCTCGAAGTTGTTCTAAAAACATACAACAAATGAAGAAATATTTATTCAAAGAAATCTACTAAGACTCAGCAAGAACTATTGATATAAGAGTGTGTGGTATTTGAACCAAAAACTGTATCCTCCTCCTTCACCTTCCAGCTTAGTGAGATGGAAGCTATATTCCACACCGGTGCAGGCACCTCTCCCTCTTTCTCCAAGCACCAGCTAGAGGCGGGATGTCAGCATTTGTTATCCTGCCTCCATTCATCTGTTGCTGAGGTAAAATTCCAGGTGAGTATGGCCAGGAAGTAAGGACACCCTCGTTCCATTCACTCCCACTGATGGAGGCTCTAACTAGGTTGCAGCACTGCTGAGAATACTAAGGCCCAAATGCCCTTGCCTCAGCTCATGGGGAAGGGTTTCATGCTGAGAGAGGTGGAGCAGGGAGACCTATGGCTGTTGTCAGTTCTCCATGTACCAAGCATTCAGTTCCTAGAGTGGAGGTGTCACTGAGAGAGAAGGGTGCCATTGCTCATGGCCCTAGCACCAAAGATCCTACCCTAGAGAATAAATCAGATTATAGAGCACGGGACTACCTCAAGGAATTTACTTCATTCCCAACAGAGTGTGGAGAAGTTTGAGCATAAAGCAACTGGGCAATTGGTAGATTCGCTGGGGATACAGGCAAAAGTGTAGGTTGATTAGTTTGCTATAGATAAACAGGGCAATAGACAGCTGGGACAAGCCCTCCTGGAGTCAGGACAAATCCCAAACATTGAACTCAGAAATTACCCCTTCAAAGACGAAGTTGATTGTATTAGCTTATGAAGCAATTTATGCGTAAGCCTTGTTGAAAACAATAGAGCATTCATTGGCAATTAGTGGCGCTTAACAACTGGATGTGGTCAGGGAAAGAGAAGGTCAAGGGGAGCCCTGCCAAAAACCACTATCATCTCAGGGTAACTGTGGGCATAAACAAATCTGTACCCTCTGAAAGTAACATCAGAGCTTTTATATTGGGGGAAGTTGGAAACAGATTTCAGTAAGAAAATCCTGCCTGTTACAAAACAAACAAGCAAATAACAAGAAGTCCCAGGGGGAGGGGTGTACCAGTGTCCAGAGTTGCTATGTTATCTAAAATATCCAGTTTCCAACAAAAGATATGCGACATGTAAATAAACAGAAGATGAAAAAAGAAGGCAACGAAACTGCTTGTTAGAGCTACCGGTTTTTGGATTTAGCAGGCTGACTTTAAAGTAGTGATGATAAGTATGTTCAAAGGAGTAAAGAAAACCATAAATACAGAAGTAAAGGAAAGTATAATAATAATGCCTCATCAAGTGGAGATTATCAATAAGGAGATTATTTTTAAATTGAAATTTTGGCATTGAAAGGTATAATCGAAAGGCATTGAAACGTATAATTGAAAGATATAACGGAAATGAAAAATTCAATAAGGGGACTCGATAATATAATTGAATGGGAAAAAGAATTAATGAACTTTTAGATGTATATAGAGAACAGAAAGAAAAAAAGATGCTGAAGAATAGAGAGAAAAAGAGTATCAAGACAAATGTACAGACTCTCAGAAAAATGTGAGATACCAATAAGTTCACCAAAATACATGTAGCAGGAATACATTATAAAAAGAGGAACAATAATGGAGAAAAAAATATTCAAAAGGACAAGTGGCTAAAAACCTCCCAAGTTAGTTGTGAAACACAGTTTTGTATCAGTTAATGATAGGGATAAGTTCTGAGAAATGCACTGATGGGCAATTTTGTTGTGCAAGTGTCACAAATTGTAGTTATACAAACCTAGATGGTATACCTCACTGCATACCTAGGACACAAAGTAATCTTCATTGGGACTAACATTATATAAAGGTCCATCACAGGGGGCCTCCCTGGTGGCTCAAGGGGTTAAGACGCAACCGATAAAGCTGTCTGCAGCCACTGCAGCACAAATTCAATCCCCGGCCGGCCAGGGAGCTACCCACATGGTGCAGCAGACCTCTCCTGACTCACTCGCTGTTCCCCTCAGCAGTGTACTTTGGTCAGTCTGCCTGTTCTGTTCCCCACTCTGTCCTCTCACCCTCCACACCTCTGGCCTATACCCCAGCTCTTGCATGCATAAATAAAATAAATGTTTAAAAATAAAGGTCCATCACAGATCTAAAAGTCATTAAATAATCCATGACTACTAATCTACACAACCAGGAAGCTCAAAAAGCTTCAAGTAGAATAAATGCAAAAACAGCAAAAGAGAAATGACTACCCTTGCGTTAGAACCCCATGAAGATTAACAGTTGACTTGTTAGAAACAGAGAAGGGCAAAAGATTGTGCAATAACATATTCAAAGTTCTCAAAAAAAGAACCTATCAACAAAGAATCATATATCTAGCAAAGCTGGGTTCCAAAAAAAAAAAAAGATAAAATATTTTCCAAGATGAATAAAAGCTCAAAACATGGGACCCCAGACAACCTTGAATCCACACTCAAGAAAACACTGCAAAAGATAATTCCAAAAGAAATATAAATGCATATTTCTTCTCTTAACTGATTTTAAAAACTACATATAAATAATATGTATTAATGTAGACATGGCCACCTTTTCATTGTAAATTTATTATCTTTAATCTTGCTTGTATTATTTGCTCAGAAATATACTTGGATATTAAAATATTCACTCCAGCTTTATTTTTCTTAGTGTTAGCATGGTACATATTTTTCATCGTTAATTTTTAACCTACTTGTAGGCAGCATATAGTTGGATCTTGCTTTTCTATCTAGACTGACAAATTTGTGATTTTTAATTGGGGTATTTATACCATTTTTATTTATTCTAAATATGATTGTATTTAGATCAAGCTTCTTTGTTCTAATCCACCTGGTATTTGTTAATCTCTCCTTTTTGTCTTCTTTTAGGTTTATTGAAGACATTTATGATTCTATTTTATCTCCTTTGCCAAGTTACTGAATTTGTTAATTGTTGAATTTTAGTAGCTGCTTTACTTTTCATAACTTATGTCCTTATGTCATCATAGCCTATTTTCAGGGGATATTATATTTCACAAGTGGTATAACGAACTTTCTGTTACTTATTTCCATTTCCTTCCTAAATTCTTTAATTTACTTTATTTTTAATTAATGAAGTACTATTGTCTTACATACTTGTCAATGTTTTGACAGAATAGGATTTCCTCTCAGGTGTGGTCACTGTAACTCTCCCTCCACCAAATAACCCCTAATCCTCCACCATTGTCCCTTGTGCTGTCTCCTTACCCACTTTCACGCTTCCTATATTTGATGCTGCAGGTCTATGGTCAGCTTCCAAGGGTTAGTTTTAAAAGTTTGTGCTTGATCATTTTTAGTCTCTCTACATGCCACATAGAAGTGATACCGTCTGGTACTTTTCTTTCTCCTTCTGGCTTTATTTCATTAACCATAATCCTCTCCAGCTCCATCCATGTTGCCACAAAAGGCATGAGTTTATCTTTTTCGATCACTGAGTAGTATTCCATTGTGTATATATACCACAGCTTCTTTTTTAAAAAGATTTATCCATCCATCCACACAAGCACTGGGTACAGTCAGAAGTGCGGGAGGGTGAGAGGATTCACCAGGGCCAGAGCGGGGAACAGAACAGGCAGACTAATGAAGTACACAGCTGAGGGGAGCAGCGGGCGCAGCAGGAGAGGCCCGCGTGGGACCGGTGCAGGCAGCCGGGGTTCGAACCAGAGCTGCAGAGGCTTCGGGCAGCCTCGCAGCCCAGCACTCAACCGCTGCGCCACCAGGGGAGGCCCTATACCACAGCTTCTTGAGCCACTCATTTGTTTTTGTGCACTTGGGCTTGATTTCCATATCTTGGCTACTGTAAATAGTGCTGCAATAAACATAGGGGTGCAGATTTCCCTTTGAGTTTCTGTTTTGGTGCTCTTCGGGTAGAAACCAAGATGTGGTGTTGCTGGGTCATATGATAGATCAATTTTTCATCTTCTGAGGAACCTCTACTGTGCTTTCCATAGGGGCTGGACCAGTCTACATTCCCACCAGCAGTGTAAGAGGGTTCCTTTTTCTCCACACCTGCATTTCTGTTTCTGCCATCACTTATTGTTTCTGTTTTTGGTTGTTTTTTTTTTTTTTTCATATGGACCAGTCTCACTGGTGTGAGGTTGTATCTCATTATGGATTTGATTTGCATTTCCCTGGTGATAATTGATGATGAAAATTTTTGTGTGTGCCTGTTGGCCCTCTCTATGGCTTCTTTGCAGAAGTGCCCATTTACTACCTCTGCCTGATTTTTAATAACGTTTTTCTTTATTTTTGGTTGTGTGAGTTCCTTTAGATCGTCAATATCAGTCCCTTGTTAGATGTAACGTATGTAAATATTTTCTCCCATTCAGTAGGGTGTCTCTTCATTTTGATTACTGTCTTTTTGGCAGTGTAGAAACTTCTCAGTTTCATGTAGTTCCAGTTGTTTATATTCTTCTTTGGTTTCCATGCTGCTAGGGACATATTCAACAAAGCTATTTCTGTAGTTTATATCATGGAGTGTTTTCCCTGTTTTCTGCTATATATTTTATGGTTTCAGGTCTTACATTGAAGTTTTCTATCCATTTTGAGTTAATATTCATGTATGATGTAAGATAGCAGATTATTTTCATTCCTTGCATGTGGCTTCCAGTTTTCCCAGCATCATTTATTGAAGAGGCTTTCCTTGTTCTAGAATATATTCTTTGCTATTTTGACATAGATTAGTTGTTCATATGTGTGTTTTTATTTCTGGGCTCTCAATTCTATGCCATTAGTCTGTGTGTCTGTTTTTGTTCCATTATCATACCATTTAATTATTATGTCTTTGTAGTATAGTTGATAGTCTGGAAGTATAATAAAACCATTTCTCTTTTTTCTGTCAGGAAAGCTTTGGCTATTCGGGGTCTTTGTGCCTCCATCTGAATTTCAGTAATATTTTTTTCCATATCTTTAAAGAATACTATTGAGATTTTTATTGGGATTGTATTGAATCTGTAAGTTGCTTTGGGCAGTATGGCCATTTTGACAGTGTTGATTCTTCCCGTGCATGAGCAGGGAATATCTTTCCATTTCTTTGTGTTTTTCTATTTCTTTAACAATGTTGTATAGTTTTCTTTATATAGGTCCTTTACCTCCTTTGTTAGATTTATTCCCAGGTATGTATTTTTTTTTTTTTGGTGAGATTGTAAATGGGATGGCTTTCTTAGTTTCTTCTTGTTCATTGCTTGCATATAGGACTTTTGTGTATTGATTTTGTAACCTGCCACTTTGCTGAACTGGTTTATTTTTTTCAATTAGTTTTTCTGTGGACTCTTTAGGGTTCTTTGTATATATCGACATATCATCTGAAAATAATGATAGTTTTATTTCTTTCCCATTTTGGATTTATTTTATAGCTTTCTATTGCCTAATTGCTATAGCTAGGACTTCCAGTTCTGTGTTGAATAGTAATGATGAGAGTGGACAACCTTGTCTTGTACTGGATCTTAGTGATAAGGCTTTCACTTTTTCACCATTGAGATGATACTAGTTGTGAGTTTGTAATATGGTGTATAGTACATTATGTTCCATTTATAACCATTTTTCATCATAAATGGATGCTGAATCTTATAAAATGCTTTCTCAGCATATTGACATGATGATAAGGTTTTTATTTGTCATTTTGGTGATGTAATGAATTACATTGATTGATTTCAGATGTCAAATCATTCCTGTGTTTCCAGTATGAATCCTACTTGGTCATGATGTATAATCTTTTTAATACATTGTTGGATTCAGTTTACTTAGATTTTATTGAGGATATTTCCATCTGTGTTCCTTAGGGAAATTGGTTTGTAGTTTTCTTTTTTGTATTGTTTTGTTTGGTTTTTGGTATTAGCATAATTTGGGGCAAACAAAATGTATTTGGGAGTATCCCTTCTTTCTCAATTCTTTGAACAAGTTTGAGCAGGATAGGTATTAGTTTGCCTTTGAAGGTTTGGTAGACTCATTTGTAAATCCATCTGGTCCTGGACTTTTGTTTTATGGAGAGTTTTGATTACTGTTTCAGTTTCCTTGTTTGTGATTGGTTTGCTCAGGTTTTCAACTTCTTCCCTTTTCAGTCTTGGGTGATTTTATAATTCTAAGAATCTGTTTATCTCCTCTAGATTGTTGAATTTGTTTACATAAAAATGTTCATAGTAATATTTTTTTAATCTTCTGGTGGATGAACCTGGGGTTGAGGGAGCTTCCCAAAGGTGGCTGAGGGCTGCTGATGAAAGGCAGTTCCCTGTGCATCTACTACTGGGGCATGCATCTGCTCCCTAAGTGCTGGTGACAGAAACTGGGGTCAGGTGTGTATCCCAAGGATGGCTGAGTGTTGGCAATAGAGGGCAGATCCCTGTGTGGCCTGGACTAGGGTGTAGGTCTGCTCCTGAGGCACTGGTACCTGAGCCTGGTGTCAGGAATGCTACTGGAAGTTTGATGAAGATCTCTGATGCTGGGTGAGGTCCTGTGTGGTCCAGAATGGGGCATCTATAGCTTAGGAAGTGCTGGTGGCTGAAGTGACTCCTTCCTTAATTCTTTGTGCTGTTCTTGGCATATATTTTACCATTACATGATTATGGACCCTATAATACATTGTTATTAATTTTGTTTTAAATCAGAGTTCAGCCAAGTACAGACCATGAAAGAGACCACCATCTTTTTTTGGTAAATAAATTTTATTGGAAAACAGTTACTCTTGTTCCTATATTGTATATGGCAGCTTTCATGAGATAACAACAGAATAGTTATGACAAAAGCATATAACCTACAAAGCATAATATATTTTTGTCTTGGCTCTGTAAGAAAATGTCTTATAATTCCTGCTTGGACCATCAATTATCTCTTTAATTTTTAATATTCATCCATGAAGTGTCATTTCAGCTGCCCTTTATTACTTTATATAGATCCATATGTGTATATATATGGATATATACTTTATATACATATATACACTTTATATAGATCCATATAATATACTTTATATAGATCCATATAATATACTTTTTATATATATCCATATATATCCATATATACACATATGTGTGTGTATACATACACACACACACACGCATATATATATATATATATATATATATATATATATACACACACACAGCTGGCATCTCTTTCCTCCTTCTTAAAGAAATTTCTTTTAGAGTGAAGTTCTGTTGGTGAAAAATGCCTTTATTTTTCATTCATTGTTGAAATATGTTTTCAATGGGGAAAAAATTATATGGTGAGAGCTGTTTTCTTTCAATACTTTAAGTATGTTCTGCTCTCTTCTCCCTTGCATTGTTTCTAATGAGCAATCTAATGCCATATTTACCTTTGTTCTTTTGTAGCTAATGTGTCATTTTTCTCTGGGCACTTTTCAATTTTTTTCCTTATCAATTGCTTTGAGCAATTTGATTATGATGTACTTCAGTATAGTTTTTTTCTCATCACTTGTGCTAGCAACCTGTCGATCTTCTTTAATATGTAGGTTTATAATTTTCATCATCGAAAATTTTTCTGTTATTATTTATTAAGATAATTTTTCCAGGCCTCCCCGGTGGCTCAGTGGTTGAGCGCTGGGTTGCGAAGCTGCCCGCGGCCTCTGCGGCGCTGGTTCGATCCCCGGTTGCTCCCCGGCCACCGGAGGAGGGTCCCACATGGCGCGCAGACCTCTCCTGCCCCCCGCTGCTCCCCTCAGCAGTGTACTTTGGTCCTTCTGCCTGCTCTGCTCCCCGCTCTGGCTCTGGTGAATTCTCTCACCCTCCCGCGCTTCTGACTGTACCCAGTGCTTGTATGAACAAACAAACAAACAAACAAATAAATAAATAAATAAATGCCTCTTTAAAAAAAAAAAGATAATTTTTCCTCTTCTCTCCTTCCATACCATCTACTTTGAGGACTACAATTATGTGGGTCTGCTAGACTTATACGGCCTGACTGGCTGCCATTTTGGCTACATGCAGTTCTGAATTAGTTACATGCAGGTGCAGGTCAGAACAGCTCTGTCAAACAGTTATATGAACTAAAAAGTATGTCATATACCAGAACCTACAAAACTCCTTTCAATGTAAACAAGAGCAGGATGCTTGATCACCTTGGGACAATGGGTATACATTACAAGCTATGACCGGGAATGCCAGGGGGGCTGATGTGTGATTGTGCACCCCAGAGACTGATCAGCCTTGTTGATAAGATTAGAACCATGGCTGGGGTTCTGGGGTATGGTTTCAGATTACAGCATAAGGTAGCAGATAAAAAATATCTGGCCAGCAGACTCATGTCTCCCTAAAGCCCTAGGTGAGATAAGCATATTTTCAGTTTCACCCCCCACCCTTTTTCTTTTTTCTCCTACCCCACATAATTGATGCTATATGATTATTCTATCAATAAAAAGACCAGGATCTTGTTCCTTTAACAGCATCCTGCATTGTACAGCTTGGTCAAGGACTCCCATTTCTTTGTCAGTGTAGCGTTGTCAACATAACACAATTAAACTTACATTAGACTACTAAAATTTGATGCATAACTCTATTATAGTTGCCCCCTCTTCTTGGATGCTTTTTGTTGTTATGTATTCCAGTTCGTAACTATATTCTTCTGTAATGTCTAATTTGTCATGAATTCCAGACAGTCCTTTTTTGCTCAGAAATTGTATTCTTTTTTATCTCTGGAAGTTCAATTTATGTCTTTGCTTTATCTTCCATTCTCAATATGTTCCATCTGTCATCTAGCTTCTTGAGCGTATGTTAACAAGTTAAATATCTTTGATAATAATATGCATCATATCATATCTACTTTTGATTGATTTTTTTTCTTGTCACTGAGTGATTTTTCGTGTTTTTAATAACCTTTTTTTGAAAGATTTATTTATTTTTATACAAGAACCGGGGTATAGGCCAGATGCACAGGAGGGTGAGAGGATTCACCAGAGACAGAGTGGGAAACAGAACAGGCAGACTGACTGAAATGCACTGCTGAGGGGAGCAGCGGGCGAGACAGGAGAGGTCTGCCCCACCATGTGGGATTCTTGCCGGTCTGTTGGGATCAAGCCCACACTGCAGAGGCTGCAGACAGCTTCACAGTGCGGTGTTCAACCACCTGCGCCACCAGGGAGGCCCTATTTTTTTTTAAATTGTAATAAGGACTTGTGGTAAAGAACTACTCCCATAGTGACTTGAAACAGTGCCATGTTATTTATTTATTTATTTATTTATTTATTTTTTAAGATTTATTTTTATTTATTTATACAAGCACTGGGTACAGTCAGAAGCATGGGAGGGTGAGAGAATTCACCAGAGCCAGAGCAGGGAGCAGAGCAGGCAGAAGGACCGAAGTACACTGCTGAGGGGAGCAGCGGGCGGCAGGAGAGGTCTGCGCGCCATGTGGGACCCTCCTCTAGTGGCCGGGGAGCAGCCGGGGATCGAACTGGTGCTGCAGAGGCTGAGGGCAGCTTCGCAACCCAGCGCTCAACCGCTGTGCCACCGGGGAGGCCCAGTGCCATGTTATTTATTACTTGTGCTACAACAATGTTGTGTGACAGACAACTGAAACTTAATAACTTAAAATATCCAGTATTTATTCTCATGGATCTGTATATCAGTTAGGTTGACCATGCTGATGTAAGCAGGGTTCCACTTGACGATTCTGCTTTATACTCATGACTAGTACAGCTCTGCTTCTAACTGAAGATCTGTAGGTCAACTAGGGTGACTGTTCCATGTGTATTCATTCTAGGGCACAGGCAAAAGATGCAGCAATGGCTAGAGGAAGCTCTTATAATGGTTATGACAGTGGTCCATAAGAGCAAGTAGAAACTGAAAAGTCAACCTCCTGCCCAAAAGTCTACTTGTGATCTTTCAGGTTTACCTGTTTGGGCAATTACAAAGACTTTACCTGGCAGGACTAATTGGGGAAGATCTCTAAAGGATCTTGTAGTCAAGGACTCAGGCCCCCTGGCCACCCATGTTTTTATGCAAATCTTCATAACTAGCCAAGATACTACCATTCAAAGGCCTCTTTACTGGGGACTTCTACCAATGATTCTTAGTCACCTCTACTGAGAATATATAATCAAGGAGACTTGAAGACATTTTTCTTCTCAATATTTAGTATACTTTTATACAATATTTAGTATACATTTTTCTGCCTCAATATTTAGCATACTTTTCCACTCTTAACATTTCTTTTTCTTCTTACCCCCAACCACCCCAGTCCATGAACAACAGAAGCCTTTTGTTTGTGGTTCTCTCCATGCTCAACTCCATTAGCCCAGGCTGCCCCAGTCTCCCAGCTCAGCTAAATGGTTCCCTCTTATTTTCTGTTCTCCATCCCCTTTGTCTGTGATCAAAACAGGAATCCTTCCATCCTCCAGCCTGATCCTTGCTGCTATTCTTCATATTATGTGCTCATTATTTCAGCTGTAGTTTCAGTGCTCTCTCATTACCCCTCTTATGTGTCCACCCACATCTCCACCTACAGTGTCTATAATGTACTTCTATCTACTGTAGTTTAATAAAAGGGAAATTATGTTAATTTTATTCAAACTTTTAAAAAGTAAAACCTGTACCATTATTATTATACCCCTCTTTCCCTTTTATTTATTCATTTCAAAAGAGAAAGTGTCAAATCATCTGAGAAATTTATACTTGCACAATGTTAACCACTTTCCAATTTTTCCTTCTAATTAAGTGTATATTTCCAATTGTGTTTGGATGGAGTGAGAAAGCCAGCCTTTTGGGTATATAAGATACTTATGGGATTAGAGGCTGGTTCCAAGGCAACTTTAGTGTCATCTAACAATTTTGGTACCTGAGAGATAAACTGAAAGGTCTGTTGCTCATGTTGTATTGGGGGGTGAAGGGCACAATTCCTCAAAAAATAAGTCCAGGAATTTGTACATAATCAAGACCTAAGAGCTGAGTAGGTTGCTTTCAAATCAAACATAGCCTTCTGCAGGCAAAAGATATTAGGCTTTCAAATACCTAGAGATGCAAGAGTTTACGTATCCAGAAGGAGAATTTCTTTGTAGGATAGACTAGTTTTGTTGAGAAGATACATAGATAAGGAAACAGAAAGAAAAGTGCTGGACTATAAGGCTCAGACTCTTCCAAGGAGGAAGAACTAACTAAAGCATGGTTTTGGGCAAAATTTGCGGAAGGCGAGTCAGTGGCTAGAAGCTCAAAAAGGAGACTTAAAGTACAGGTGGTTCTGTTTGGTTGTATTTACATGAAATACTACATGTTGTCCAAACTGATTCGTCCCTACAGTCCCACAGAATCTTCCACAAAACCTAGAAAATATTGATATGATTGGCTTTCTTGCAGAGATTTGTTAAGGGGCCAAAATTGACTTAAGTTCAGCTCAGGGAAGTATATTCTCAAGTCTCATGGACGAGAGCTTCATCTGGCATCTGGATTATACAAAGATTTATTTGCTCTTCCTGGCAGATGAGTTTTTCATTATCAAAAAGAATTTTTAAGAATGGATGTGTAGGTAATGTTATGATGGGGCTACATAATTGAGTCAGGTTAGCATAGAGTGGGTCTACGTGATGCCAAAACAAATACATGATTGTATTCCTCTCTGAAAATAACTGAATCACATCAGTTACCTAGCTTATCATAGAATTGAAAACACATATATTTAACTATTTTTTTCAATTTTACAAGTTACATCAAATTTTTATGTGTTGTGACATCAGTTACGTTTATTCTTCTAAACACATTTAGATCTGATACAACCTAACATGTTCAGTCAGTATTGAGTAGAAAAAAATTAACAAATGGGATTTAAATGAACTAAACCATCTGAGACAGTAGGGGGAAAAGAGAGGGAGAAGGGGGAAAAAGGAGGGAGGAATATTTTAAAGATATTACTCTTTTCTACCCCAGTACAGTAAAAAAGAATAGGCCATGGAGCGGGCATGAAATGTGGTGTTAGACATTCTCTTTTTTCCTCTTGTCTCAGATACTTCTTACCTCTCATAAAAGGAGCAATTAAGCCCATGAAAGATGATCATATTTTTAAATATATAAATTTATCAATAAAGGGACCAGTAAAAGCAAAGCAACTACATTTGATTGTAAAATGAGAAGAAAACAAGGACATATTCTGATTGCTGGAGGAAAAACTGTGTTGTTGAACTTGGTGAGTCAGTCCTATTGCAGCCACTTTCTAGGGACTGAAATTAAGAATGAATTACTCTTGTATAGATACAAATTATTAAATAATCAGAAAAAATACAACACTCATCTCTATACCTGCCATTCAGATCTCATATTTAACAGTCTTTTTGCCATATTGGCTACAGAATGATTTTTTAAAAACATAAGGTTAAGGATACTGTTAGTGTTCAATTACTAAACCTTTCCTCCTATCTCCCTCACTCTCTGAAAGTATTTATTGATATTATCCTTGAATTGACATTTAACAAGTCCATTTTTCAGGCTTTTACCACCCACCTACATGTTCATAAATTATGCTTCATGTGTATTTTTGAAACATATGGTTATAAATTAAATTATGTCCTTCCCCCCCAAAAAAATTTGTATGTTGAAGTCCCAACCCTTGTCATTTCTGAAGGTGAACCTTACTTGGATATAGTGATATTGGGGATATAATTGGTTAAGTCAAGGTAATATGGAGGTAGGATGAATCCCTAATCCAATATGCTGGTATTCTTCTACAAAGTGCAAATTTGGACGTACACATGTATATTTTCCAGTTTTATTGAGATAAAATTGACACATAATACTGTATAAATTTAAAGTATACTATGAAGATTTCATACAACTATGTATGGGTAAAGATAGTTAACATATTCTTCACCTGACATAATTGCCATTTGTTGTTGCTGCTATAGTGAGAACATTTTAGATTTACTGTCATCAACTTTCAAGTATGCAATAGTGTATTGTTGACTGTAGCAATCATGCTATATAGTTGATCCCTGGAACTTAACTCTTTTTATAACTAGAAGTTAAAAGATGTTTGTACCCTTCGATTAACATCAATTAATTTCCCCCATTTTGCTCCTCTCAACCTCTGGAAATCACCATTCTACTCTGTGGTTCTATGATTTGTATGCATTTTTAAATTTCTCTTTTTTTCCCCTAATTACTTTGGCTATGACTTCCAGTACAATATTAAATAGAAGTGATATATGGTTATATGATATTTTATTTATCCATTGATCAGTTGGTGATCAATGACATTTGGCTGCTTCTATTTTTGACTCTTAAGAATAACGCTACTGTGATAATTTATGTACAAGTTTTTGTGTGATAAGACATTTTCCCTTTTTGGAGAACATACCTATGAGTGGAATTGCTTTAAAAAATAGTAACTTTTTTAAAAAGATTTATTTATGCATGCATACAAGAACTGAGGTTCAGGCCAGAGGTGTGGGAGGTGAAAGGGTTAACCAGAGGCAGAGTGGGGAACAGAACAGGTGGATTGACTGAAAGACACTGCTGAGGGGAGAAGCGGGTGAGACAGGAGAGGTCGGCTGTGCCATGTGGGTTGTTCCCTGGCCAGAGATACAACTTGTGCCGCAGTGGCTGCGGATAGCTTCGTAGGTTGCATCTTAACCCCTCGCACCACCAGGGAGGCCCAGAAAATATTAACTTTATGTTTAACTTTTGAGGAACTACCATACAGTTCTCCAAAGTAGATGTACCATTTTATATTCCCATGTAAAATTCCTCTACATTTTCACCAAGACTTGTTTGTAGCCACATAAAAAAATTATAGCTATTCTAGTGAGTGTGAAGTTGTATCTCGCTGTAGTTTAGACTTGCATTCCCCTGAGGGCTAATAATATTAAGTGCTTGTTGAGGATGTGTATATCTTTTTTTGAATAAAGTCAATTCAGGTCCTTCATGCATTTTTATATTCAGTTGTTTTAGTTTTTATTGTTTATTTATAAGTCTGCCTTATATATTCTAGATCAAGTCTTTTATAAGATATATGATTTATGAATATTATAACCTATTCCATGCATTGTCTTTTCTCTTTCTTGATGGCTTCCTCTAAGGTATAAAAATGCTTCTTAATTTTGAGGAATTCCAATTAATCCATTTTTTTCTTTTGGTTTCTTGTGGTTTTGGTGTCATATGTAAGAAGGCTTTGCCAAATCCAGTGTCATGAAGATTCACCCCTACCTTTTCTTCTAAAAAATTTATAGTTTTAGCTCTTAAATTAAATAGATGACTGGATCAAGAAGATGTGGTACATATACACAATGGAATATTACTCAGCAATCAAAAAGATAAACACATGCAGTTTGCAGCAACATGGATGGACCTAGAAGGGATCATGCTTAGTGAAATAAATCAGAAAGAAAAAGAAAAATACCAGAGGGTCTCACTAATAACAGGAATTTAGAAAACCTAAATATGGGACCAGGAAAAAGACTAATTAATACAAAGTAAAAATCAAAATCAACAAGCATCTATAAACCAGAGACACACTGTAGGGTGGGGGGGTGGAGAGAGGAAGGATTAGGGTCAAAATAAGGGGGGGTGCAATTGTATGGGGAATATAACCAAAATGAAAATGCATACATTGTGCAAAAATGAAAAATTATTTAAGAATTATATAAAATAAAATATTAAAAAACAATCATACTAATTATTTAAAAGGAAGTTATTGAGCTAAAATTTTAAGAGTAAAATTAATAAAGCTATTGAGTTTGTAAAGTTTTGCAAGCCTTTTATATTTTTATATTATTTTGCAATCCTAATTTGTCATGAGTATTTAAAATATATAAAATAGTTCATTAATTCAATAAAACATTTTAAGCCCCCTCCAAAAATGTGAATGTTATTCTAATCCTTTGTTGTGATTATCTGCAGAAAAAAAATGAAAGTTAACTAGAGCCCATATTTTTAGCCCAATATTTCATTTATAGAACTGGTGCTTCTGGAAAAAAAAAGAAAAGAAAGCTTAAAAGCCACCATTTTTAAGAGAATTGCATAAACCTGTTCCAAGACCTGTGTGTATAAATGGAATACCCTGTTTAACCTAAACAAAATTGTCTCCACAATACCATTCAAATCACAAATAGTAAAGGCTCCTAATGGAATCCCATGACTCCACAGGATATGTAGGATCTTGAATTTTGTGCAAAGTGGTCAGTAATGGTATTTAAACTGGTGGATGTTGAAAATTGAGAAGGAAATTCTTATCCTTAGGGATTCTAAACTAGTAATGCTATAGGTTGGGAAACCAGTAACCATCAGGTACCTTTCAAGTGTTAAGATAAAATATTATGTCCACTTTGATAAAAATTTAAAATACTTTATCTGTTGAACTAATTTATCACACTTCTAGGAACCTGGAGAAATATGGTTGGCTTTGATTAAAAGTAGATCACTGTTCACTTCAGTCATCCTTTCAGTCATTTTTGGTCAACCCACATTTTCCACTCCCTTAAAGCTACTAAGAAAAGTTGTGTAATAGATGTAGGTGTCAATGCAAGTTTAATGTTTCTGGTCTAAAATAAAATAAAATTAAAATTAAAATGCCCAGTCTTAGGAACAAGATCCACAAAACTCTTTTCAGTTCTTCACACTCCTTTAATACAGCCCTTAGTGGCAGTACCTTGGGATGCCCCCATCCATCCCACTCATTGGATGGTTAGTTAGCAGTAGCAACTATTTACAACCAAAAGTTGAATAATATTGTACTTGAAGGAGTTTTCTTGATGTCACATTGTCCTGCCATCCTCCTTCTCCTCCAAGTTTTCAATTCCTTTTTCCTTGATTAGAGCTCGGCTTAACTCAGGCTATTTTTGTTATATATCTAGAATGCTGACGATCTAGAATCAAGGGTCCTTCAGGCCCAACTAAAGCAAACAATGGACTCAGGGTTCGATGTTCAATATCTGGCTCTATCACTTACAACCCGAATAGTCCAGACTGATGTCCTCTAACTCTCTAAGCCTATTTGCTGAAAGTTGATAATAATGCTTACATCACAATGTTGTTGCCAGAATTAAATCATAAATAAATATAACTTAGGTGCCTTCACATAGTAGGTGCTTAATAAATCGTAGCCAGTAAGTGTAGTTATCAAAATAGAAATATTGATAGTATCTAGACCTGCTTGACCTGCTTCAATTTTGACCAGTTTCCAGCTGAAACAAGCTAGCAAGACTCATCAGAGGTCAATCTTTTCCCTTCAAAGTGTTGTCTATTTAATGATGATGACAATAAAGACAACAACTCTACTTCCAGGGATACTGAGTCACCTTATTTACCTGACATTACAGCACTCAGTAGTTAAATCAGACTTGTTATAGGTGAACATTAATTCTTATGTCTCTCAACTTAGAAAATTAAATTTCCAAAAGGAAAGGGGAACTTATAAAGGAAGTGGGAGATAAATAACTGCTTGAACATCAAATAATTTTTACAACACCAGATTTTTATTAACTAAGTGTAAATGGGTCGAAAAATACCACATGAATTAATTTCCTCTTAATACATAGAGGTTTAATAATTATAGGACAGCATCTTTGCAAAATCTGATGTTGTTCTGCCAAAACTTAAACATTTGCAAAGTGGTAAGCAATGTCTAGATTCCCAAAAACATCAATCTCAACCAGTATTAATCTAGCCCTTTAGAAAGTGCTATAAATTTTTTCCTTTCCCCAAATGTGTAAATAAAAAGTTACCAAAACATAAAAGTGAGGAAATAAGTATATTTGATAAAGTGCTTTGAAATTCAGATTCAGAAAATTAATTTCTTAATAGTATCTCATACTGAGGTGATTAAATACTTTCTATGTGGCAGATCTTACGCTAAGAAATTTAAAGTCATATTTCAATTAATATTCATAGTATTCTTCAGAAACAATACTATGATTTTCTCTACTTTTAGGATGCAGTAATTGAGGCTTACAGAGATTAGGTAAAACTGTAAGAGCCAGGTTTTGAGCCCAGGTGGGCAAAGCCTCAACTCTTAATCACTAGAGTCTCTGCTAAATGTGATTTTTTAGTTTGATAGAGATGCCAGTTTGCACTAGCTTTACTACAGAAAGGCTGAAAGAAACTAGTTCTCATTTGTCTATGAAAAGTCTCTTGGCCACAGGCTGGTGTTCCTGATAGGACCATGTGGTGGGTGCCTTCCTCACTCCTCATGCTCTGCATTATCTAGAACAAATCAATGAATGAAAAATTTGCCAAATTTACAAAATCATACTAAAAACTGATTCATTTAAAAATTTAGAAACTTTATAGCTATTCAAAATGCCTGGGATGATTGCATAGCTTTTGGAGATTTTGTGCAATTCAGTTTCTGGCACAGGAATTTCACTGATTCCAGTTTTAGTTTTCCTGCAGGTATTTGTCATTCCCTTTCATCATGGATAGCTAAAGTTTAATACAGTCTAGATTTTTCAATACTTTGGATATATGATCTTTTATTTCTTATTTTTTTATCTCTTATTAAGATAACATTTGATAACACTGTCTATTATTGGAATTACCAGTTTACCCTTCTTCAAACATATGTTGCCACAACATACCCACCACCAAAGTACCAACAGGACCTTTTTTTTTTTTGAGTGTTTTATTTTTTTTTTATTTTATACATTTTTTACATCATTTTTCATTATTGTACAATGTATGCATTTTCATCTTGGTTAATCAATATGACCTTTTAAATTGAGAATAACTTGTGTATTTCAAATTATAAGTGTTACACATATCTAAAATATCAAGGAGTTTAGAACCAAGATAGAGTGAATTGTTCATCCAAACATAATTTTAATACAGTTACTAGGATTTTATCATTATTTTTAATTCATAGATTTTTGACTGACTCAATAAAATAAATATTTATGTGTGTTTTAAGCTGGGCCAAGAACTGGGACATGTCTGATATTTCATTCCACTTGTAATCAAAACTTTAGTCTCACATACTTTTGTGGGTGCTAGTTGAAGACATGACACTCCTGGTCAGAAATGAAGGGAAAAAAACAGCAGTAGTTAGATTATCAGAATTGTGTGCAGATACCCTGAGTCCTGATTCTCACAGAGCGATGGGAAGAAGGTCAACTGATACCTGCACATACAGTGGGTCACATTATAGGAAAAGAACTTTTGACTGAGGAAATGTAAATCTTTTCGAATGGTAAGTTAGCATTCCAGCCCTTTGCTGAGGAGGGAGGCACCATTCACTCTAAAATTATCCTTTCAAAGATAATCTAGAAGAGAGGACAGTCTTGTCTTGTTTATAAGATGTGCAGAGACATGAGAGACCCATGGAGAATTATGTCCCAATAAGCAGTTGAAAGTGCTCAATTTCTGATATGTGAATCACAAAAGAAAATGAGGTCGACTGAGTTATGCTGACCAATCTACTGCGAAATGGCTGCAGCAAATTAAAAGTAAAATTATATTAACTAAAGTAAAACTTAAAAAGATCTTCAGTAACTGGTGAAAGGTCTCATTCAACATAGATTGTTACAAATTTTATACCAGTAAACAAATTTTTGGTGAACTGATAATACTGCAATTGGCAGTTTGTCATGTTGGCCATTCTGTAAGTTTAATTGATTTTTGGCAAATAGATCGTTGTTTGAATTGGCCTGCTTTCTAGGCCTACATTCAAGTTCCTATTTCTTATTAGATCTCAATCATAATTAGCTATAAACTAAGGTGTTAATTCAAAAGAGCGTAGTTTTTTCTTCCTTTCTCAAGAATGTCTGCGTTTTGACAAAGAAAAAATAGCAGATGAATTCACTCATATGTGAAATATTAAAAAACAGAGCAAAGGAACAGACAAAAACAAAGCGAAACAAACCCTTACAATCTAACAGCGTAACTGAGGCTATCAGAGGAGGTGGATGTGGGGTAGGAGCAAAGTGGGGGGGGGGGTTGTCCAGGTTGTCCAGGAAAATTATTGGTGCTTTGGTGGTGGGAATGTATGAAAACGTCTATTTTTAGAGGTGTGAACCTATATCTGGAAACACGTAATGTTGGAAATCAATGTTACCTCAATAACATCATTAAAAGAGAATTATTAGAGGGCCTCTCCTGGTGGCGCAGTGGTTGAGCGCTGGGTTGCAAAGCTGCCCACAGCCTCTGCAGCGCCAGTTCGATCCCCGGCCGCTGGCGAGGGTCCCACAAGGCAAGCAGACCTCTTCTGTCTTGCCTGCTGCTCCCCTCAGCAGTTTATTTCGTCAGTTCCCCACTCTGGCTCTGGTGAATCACCCTCCCGCGCTTCTGACTGTACCCAGTGCTTGTATGAATAAATAAATAAATCTTTAAAAAAAAAAAGAATTATTAGGAAAAAGAGAGAATGTCTGCATTTTAACAGAAAATTGACAAATTTTTACAATTGACAAAATGATTCTGGTAATTCCATAGTAACTTGTAATTTTTAGTGTCAATATTTCTAACTTTTGATGAATGCAGTAGATATTTGGGTACTTACCAGTTTCAAAAATATCACAATTATATCACAAAATCATAACAAATCATAACATATCTCATAAATCATACCACGTGGATTATAGTCTGTCAACATGCTTGGAGTCTCTAATTTGATGATTTTTCCACCTCAATCCAAAGGCCCTGATCTACTGTGATTTCAGTTTTTGTTTCTTTTAGTTTTCTCAGTTCATTATTATGTAATTTACTTGAATATTCTCGCAACTCCTTTCTTTTTCTCCCCCTTACTTCAAATAACTACCACTAGAAAATCCCAAACATTTGCCCGTTTTGTGCCATGTCCATGTAACTGAGCTTTGCTAGAGAATTATAGTACCTGACAATTTGTTATGTCTAGAGATTGATGATCCCAACCCCAAATAGGCATTTAGTAACACCTGGTAATCTTACCCAAAATTTTACATTTCTTTCCTAAAACTGCTTTTCCACTGCCCCCCAGATATTTCACTGTTTATTTGCTTTCTCATCCCTAAAAGAATTGTACTATTTTTGTGGGTCCTGAACAATTTTGTCTTCATGGAGCTCTTCTTCTATTAAGAAAATAAACCGAAGGATCATGCTTTCACAAGAAATAGATAAGAAGACAAATATAATCCCAGTTTGGTTCACTGTTATATAGCCATTGTTACCCTATTCATTTTTTTTTCTGATTTCAAAGAAAATTAAAACATTTTATGGACTCCAGGCAGGCACTGTGGCTGACTACTCTGCTTACTGGATCAGTCTTCACTGCTCCCCAGCATCTCCTCATCTGATGACCTTACGCTATAATTTCATTGGAAATAGGTCCAAGATTTCTCATCTTGCCATGTAGAACTTGGGAGTGAAAACTGGGCAGGATATGTGGAAAGGGAGTTGTCTCTACATGGCACAGTTTCTAAGCCTTGACACTCCTGGCAAATTAGAATGGGTGCTTCTTTGTTGTTGGGGACTGTACATCGTATGAAGTTCAGCAGCGCCCTTGGTCTCTATCCTATGGATACTTGTAGCATCTCCCCAGTGATCAGAATGAAAATGTCTTCAGACATTGCCAGATGTCCCCCTGGGAGACAAAATAGTCCCCTGATTGAGAACCACTGCTTTTTAGGTATAAACTGAAGCCACAGAAGTAGACGAGTTCTCCTAGGGGGAGAGTTAAGAAGAGAAGAGGACAACAGTGAATCTCTGTATGTCAGGGACTATGAAACCAAAATGAACTGCCAGAGAATACTTCCCTGCTAATAACTTGAGTTGGAACTGGAAGATTTAGTTAGAAAGATTTGAATGTTTATAGCCTAGTGAAATAACTGAGCAAGAGATGTGCAGAAACAGCTACATAGACCATCTCAAAGATGAGACATTTCCCTGCTAATGGGAAAATGCATCCCTATCTAAATGTGAAAAGTTGACATGGACTAGCTGACAATTTGCCTAAGCCCTTAAGATTCTAGGAGATAGCCTTCGTCATTATAAACAGGGGCCAATGACTCCAAAGCCATAGAACTTCTTGTCAAGTTGTGGTAGATTTTGCAATATTCCTTGCAAAATCCTGTTTCCTTACAGGTATTACTCCCTAGTAGCATTTTTTGGTCCTCCTAACTTCATTTCAGCTTCTGCATTCAGAAAACCTAACTCACACAAGAAAATAATTTATTTCTTCCTTCTACAAAATATATAGAATAGATATTATTCTCAGTTCCCACATCAGTTTTGATCTACAATCCTGTTTATACACGAACATATACTAAAGAGGATGTGTACAGAATACAGCCCTTTTATGTAAGACCTGTAGTACAGATCTGCTTTCAAAAGGGGGAACTTTTACACTTCATTTCCATATTTTACTACTTTCCATGTTATGCTTTTTTTCTCACACAAAAGGTGTTTAACTTCACTTCTGTTTGATTCTCCTCATGAGATGGCTAAACTCACTGCCACCATTCAAGGAACACTGTGCTTGCAGTGACTGAACCAGACTCTGTGGTCTCTTGAGGGTCTCAGTGCCTGTTCACCTGAGTAGGGGTAATTCATCAAGTGGTGCCACAAACAGGATTGTCTGTGGTTGCTGTGCTCAGATGTGCCCCTACACACTGTGGAGAGGGGAGACTCAGGAAGTCTGTTTGTGCCAAAGCTGAAAACCTGCCAGGGTCACAGCAGCGCAGTGTATTTCCCAGGCTTGCCTAGGCAAAAGAGTCTTTCAATATGTTCCCTTTAAATCCTTTAAATACCTGGGAATCCTGTGGTTAATAATTTTATAAAGTCCAACAAGTGTGTTAATCAAAGGGTTCTCTGTCTAATAAGCTGTCCGCCTTGGATTTTATTGGCATTTGTTAAAATACTATCTCAACTGTGGGGTAGACAGGCTTCTACGATGGTCCTTGCATTCACACCTCTCCTACCCTTGAGTGCAAGTAGAAATGGTGACTTGCTTCTAACCAATAGAATACGGCAAAGAAGATAAGCTACCTCCTTGATTACCTTACTATTTATATTGTAAGCCTCTGAGCAAACGTGCCCTCCACTGTCCTGATGGCCTTGAAAAAGAAAGCTGCCATGAGTTCTACAGCCACAGGAAATGAATACTTCCAAGAACCCAAGGAGATTTAGAAGCACATCCTTTTTCAGTCAAGTCTCTGATGAGAACACAGTCTTATAAGATCCTGATCAGAGGACCCAAGCAAGTAGTAACCAGTCTCCTAATTCATAGAATCTATAAAATAATAAATGGATACGGTTTTAAGCTTCTAAATTTGTGGCAATTTTTTCCACAGCAATTTAAAACTAATGCAGGGCCTCCCTGGTAGTGCAAGGGGTTAAGATGCAATCTATGAAGCTTGCCACAGCCACTGCAGCACGAGTTCAGTCCCCAGCCAGGGAGCTACCCACGTGGCGCAGCAGACTCTCCTGACTTGCCCGCTGCTCCCCTCAGCAGTGTATTTCAGTCGATCTGCCTGATCTGTTCCCCACTCTGTCTCTGGTGAATACTCTCACCCCTCACAACTCTGGCTTGTGCCCCAGTTCTTGTATGTATAAATAAATAAATCTTTAAAAAAATTTAAAACGAATGCAAACTGTTAACTTCAAATTCCTCTTGCTTTTTTCTTTCCTACCCTCTCTCAGTGTTTATCAGAGATAGTAAATCTAATTTTTTGTTTGTTTCAGAGTAAATCTTTAAATTTTTATGGAAAGGCACTATATTTTAATACTACTTTTTCTCCAAACTAGCAACAGAGACTGCAAAATATTCAAACCCTTTATTTTCATGAAACTTTATGTTTTAGTCAAGTCCAGAAGCTAATTAATCAAAATAAATTTGGTTTCATTCATATTTCACATTGGCATGCAGTCTGGCCTCTGTTGTCTAAATGTTTCATTTGCATTCAATGATGAAAAACAAAATGAGGAGACTGCCCCTTAAAATATCTAAACAATATAAAATATGCTTTGGCTAATGGTTGATTTTAGTGTAGGCCATCAAACATCTGGGTAGTATATTTTCACTGAATTGCCTATTAAATTACATTTCTCAAAGGAAGAGAAGACAATTTAAATATTTCGAACACTTAAAATGACTGTAGTAGTGATTATCAAGTAAGAAGCTGAATTTGGTATTTTAATGATACAGAGAAGAAAATCAACTGTGATAGAAATGTTTTTGTGCTGGTTTCATGGTTTGTATCCCTTAGGGGATACATATTTTAGAATGATCTTTTGGTATATTTATTTTATTATTCTGGATAATATGTAATAAATGCATTTCAACATTTCTTTACATAATGTAAAGTACTGCTTGTCGGTCATTTGAAAGGGACATTATTACCCCAATTTTTTTTTAAAAGAATTTTTTTTTAATAGAGGCATGTTTTATTTATTTATTTGTTTGTTTGTTTTGTTTATACATGCATTGGGTACAGTCAGAAGCACGGAGGATGAGAGAATTCACCAGAGCCAGAGCGGGGAGCAGAACAGGCAGAAGGACCGAATTACACTGCTGAGGGGAGCAGCGGGCGGCAGGAGAGGTCTGCACGCCATGTGGGACCCTCCTCCGGTGGCCGGGGAGCAGCCGGGGATCGAACCTGCGCCACAGAGGCCGGGCAGTTTCTCAACCCAGCGCTCAACCGATGCGCCACCGGGGAGGCCCCCCAAATTTCAATTGAAAGAGCAAGTGTGATCTTTTAGCAAGTAATAGATAGGGACAGGATAGCGTAGGTCAAACTAAAGAGGTTTGATATGAATTATAAATGTTCTACAATATCTTTATAAGTCTGTAAGAGTGAATGTCTTATCTCCTCGGTGTGCCTGTATTTTTTCCTTTTTCAAAATAGAAAGTAAGTGGTTCACTATATTCACTTAGGAAAAAAAAAATCTCAACGTGCCTGTAATTGTAAAATTCCTGGGGAGTGAGTTAGTATAGATCAGCTATCATCATCTTTTTATAGCACTTGAGACTCATCCTTCCTCATCCAGGGAAGCATATATGCTTTAGAAAACTGTTTTAAATGACAGAAAATTATAGAGTAAGAAAAATATTGCCCCAAAGAATGACTTATAATACAAGCTATTTTAGAAAAACTCTAAGGTCGTAGAATGGGGAAAACTGTGATGAGGAGGGAAGGCTACTACGTGAGGAAGACCTCTCAGATGACAGAGAAGTCTAAAGATTTTGGAGAAAATCCAACAGAAAGAAGATACTAAACAAGGGAAAAATAGTATATATAATTTTTTTCTGAAAAGTTTGTGGACAGTCTAATTGGTATTTCCGTGTAGGTCACCATTTTTTTTTCTCTTGAAATTTTTAATACTCTCTCTTTGTCATTGGCTTTCAGCAGCTTTATTCTAATGTGTCTTGGAGTGTAGTGGCCTGGTGTTATTTGCTTTGGAACTCTTTGGGTCTCTTGGATCAGGATGTCTGGTTCATTTCCCAGATGAAGATGGTTTTCGGCAATTATTTCTTTGAATAAATTTTCTCTGCCTTTCTCTTTCTCTTTGCCTTCTGGGACCCCCATGATAAAGATTTTATGCCTCTTTTGGTTATCCCAAAGGGCTTTTACACACTTCATTTATTCTTTTTTTTTCCTTTGTTGTTTCACTTGTGTGTTCTCTGACATAATGCTTCGAGCTAATTACCACTATTATTTGCATTGGTGTGCTGTAGAGGCCCTCTAGTCTATTTTTCAATTGGTTATTTGGTATTTTTTAGATCCATTAGTTCTAATTGTAACTGTCTCATATTATCTAGGTCTTTGTTCTATTCTGTTTTACAGCATCCTTTTTTTTTTTTTTGATTCAGCAAACATTGTTATAACTGTTACCTTGAACTCTGCTTGAGGAATATTCTGTAGTTCTGCTGGATTGAGACTTCACTCAGGGCTTTTTTTTCCTCCAGCATTTGTGTGATGTTCTTTTGTCTCTTCATTTTTAGCTTGAACAGGTGGTAATAAGGATAAACTTTCAGATTCCTGCCTTTGTACCTGCTCAGGTGACTAGAGAATGGATGCCAGCAAAGGGTAATGGGTAGAAAGTAGGTCATGCTTGAGCACCAAAGGATCACCTCCAGTGAGTTTCAGGGATTCAAGCTTTCTACTGCATACAGGTACTGGAGTGGTTTGGGGGGATCCACAGTGATCCCCCTCTAAGTCAACTCCTTATCTTGAGTGTCTCATATAGTCTTGTGCCAACCTCGGCCTCTCAGTTATGCTGACTACCATGAGCAACCCATACAGCACAGGGCACGGATTGTAGTTGAGTCAGGGTCACAGCCAGGGGTTGTTCTCTTTGCTTTTCTAGTGCAGAGATTTACTGGGGTGCCCGCTTCTGTTGCTGAGATCCAGGTGCTCAAATTCTGGTGAGTGAAGCCTTAGGTTGCTGTCCTCATTTTGGCCTGGAGGGGGTTGGGTTGTATGGCAGGTGTTTCAAATATCACAGCCTCAGATTGCAAATAATAGCCATTCCACACAGGTGATCTGACCTGGTTCTCCCTGCTGGTTCCGGCTCCAGCTGTTCTATATTGGGAATCTCAGGCTCATGCCAGTAATCCTCACTCTGCACCCCTACACCTATAAATCTTCAGTACTCTACACCCTCTGTCCTGGATGCTAACCCTGTGCCTCCCCTTATCAAATGCAGGGTCTAGTCCCCAAAGGCCCTGAAGTGGGTATATACTCCTAGGTCAAGTTTTTAGGGGTGCTCCTTATGGGAGCTGCCCCTCCCTCTTGTTGAGTTACACATCCCTGGTATCACAGCAAAGACAGTTTTTCCTACTGCTTTCCATGGCACCCTTGCTTCTCATGTATGTTAGAGTCATCTGTTTATTCTTCAGGGGTTATTGACTTTATTCTGCTGCAATTTAGTGGTTAATACTTGGAGGAGGTGAGCCCAGTGTCTTCACGCTGCTGTCTTATGGGACTTCCTACATATGACATTTTTCAAGCAAAAAGAATTGTGATTTTTTTTTTGTGGAGAAAAAAAAATGAACAAATTGTTTATAGCATGGAGGTAAAAATGCCAGCTATAGTATCTCTTTCATCTAGTCTAAGAACTGCTTCAAATACAATTTTAGATTTAGAAATACTTTAATAAGCACATAATTTTTGACTATCTAGAATATTTGAGCATCTAAGGTGGGGAAGAACCCACCTTGTGAATCCTGCTCTCCCAAATGAGAGGACAAAAACTCACCCTCCCAGTCTTCCTTGGAGGGATGCAATCAGCACCTGTCTTAGACTCAGGTAATAAGGTGCACCCACAAGAGATTTAAGCCTAAAGAGACAAGCAGGCTGAAAAAGACACAGAGAATGCTCTGAGGAGGGTGATGGCACGGCTCTAACTTTCAGGGAACTGATGGCAGTAGTTCAGCATCTGGTGTCCAGGATCAGGGGAGTCTGTGAGGTTTGTGCCCAGTGGCAGCAATGATGGGACCCCTTTTTTAGCCACCCAGTAGCATCATTTGAGGGTTGTTCCTGTTCATATATCTGCAAAACTGGTTTCTGGCCCTCTCAGAAGGTCTACACAGACAGCTCATATAGGTTAGATAGGTTTTCTGCTTAACTCGCCTACGGAATTCTAGTGTTTGCAACTAAAAATCTGATGTTTATGGATCTCTTTCTAAATGGAGTAGCTATAAAACCCTAGGTAAAAAGGACTCGTCCCCAGAGACTCTTTCTACAATTAAGTAAAATTTTTATTTAATACAGAGTCAGAAGAAATAGTGCCCTTGGGAAAGTTCTTTGCTGTAACTTACAGAGAAACAAAGAAATTGGAACACCTACAAATGTGTGCCCTAGGATAACATATAGGGAATGTAAAATTTTGTTCTGTTGTATTCAGGGAAATCTATTTTTAAAAATAATCATGTATAATCCAGTGGTAGTAAGATGTGAGAGAGGTATAAATAAAAATAGAATTGTAGAATGTTGATGATTACTGAATCTGGGTAATGGGCATTTTATTTATGGTTTGAAATTTTCTCAATAAAAAGTTTAAATTAAAAAAATCATAAGTTATTGAGCTAACATTGAGAAAATTATATCATTTCCTATTTACCTTGAAAACGAAAAGGAGAATCAAACCTAAATATTGATTATAAATTTGGATATTGTTTGCCAAGCAATAGGACCAAATGAGGAAAAAATTGTAAAAAAAAAAAAAAAAAGAGAGAGAGAGAGAGAGAGAAGACTTTTAGAAGATGTGTCTATTTCCTACACCATTTTTTGCCCTGCCTGGGAATAGCTTATTCAATCAGTTCACAAATATTTTTATTATTGGCATTGTTTTAGGTACTTGGGATTTATTGGAAAGAAAACAAAGACTCTCACCCTATATGAAAGTTTTGCTTCATATATCACATAGTCTCAATCAAACTTTTTATATATGTCTCTAAGTCTAATGATCTAATTCTAAAATTTTAAAGCTCTTTCCTCTTTCTATGGTTTAGAACCATAAGATTTCATCGTTGAAAAGAGCATAGATTTCATAAAATACTAACCCCTTTTATTATAATTGATATTATACTTTGGCTTTGTACAGTCTTTTATAAGTTACAACATGCCTTCCCAAGACCCAGAGAGGATAAGTGACTTGCCAAATTTATACTGCCTGTTAGTAGCTAAACAAAGACCTCCTAATTGACACATTGGTACTTTTTCAGCTATACCAAACTGCTTGCTTAAATGTGGTGATTCCAGTTTACTGGAAAGATTTTATCCTAAAAATCCCACTATCTATACAACCTGAAACTGTCTTTTTCTCCTCACTCCATTGCTGCCTTGCCACCTCCTTCCTCCTTCCGCATTGACCTTAACCCAATCCTACAAATGACTAAGTTATGCTTTTGTCTTTGGCACTGACATTCTCACAGGCTGCCATTCCTTAACCATTGTTCAGCTAGGCTCTCCTAAGTCAGAGTCTGTTTCTTTGATAAAATCATCTCTTCATTATTCTAAATAACTTGCCCAGACATTTCTGTCCATCTTCCAGTTATCTACATGTTTCAGATGTCTATCTACCCAATAGTTAAAAAAAAGAGTGAAAGGTCTCAGGGTTCACTGTTCTACTATATTGTGGTAGATTTCCGGGTTCTCTTCTACTTCATAGCTCCATCTTGTCTGTGTCCCATCTCATGGAGCCCCAGAGGGTGATCAGTTTCTCTCTTCCCTATGTTACACATACTTATAAGCATGTGTTCAACACATCGCTAGTGTCTAAGATCCTTTAGAAAATATTAGAGCTTCAGAACATATCAAAAGTGCTTCCAATTTCTGAGTTATAACATAATCTACCTACTCAGTTACAACCACCTGGTATTTTTTTCCCTCTCTCTTTTTCCCCTCTCTCTCAATATGAAGTGTTAGGTGATCTAATATTGTGGCACACCATACAAAGACATACTGCTTAAAACAATTCCTTATTTTCTCTCGTACTCCTTGGGGTTGATTGGGCTCTACTGGGTGGTTGGGCTCTCTCACTGGTTGCAGTTAGATGGCACCTGGAATCATTTGAAAGCTCAATTAGGTTGGATGTCCAAGATGGTTTCTTTTGTCACACACCTGGCTCATCAGCTGGGGTGTCTGAAACAGCTAGGAGCTTCCTAAGCATTCTCTCTCGATACATGCTCCTTGGGTGGCAGTTTGAGCTTCCTCAAAACACTGGCCCCAGAGTAACCAGACCTCTTCCATGTTGGTTCGCTTCTTCCAGAGTGTTCTAAGAGACTCAAGTGGAAGCTGCAAGACTTCCTTCGACTTCAGAAGGAAAGGACTACACAAAAGTGTGGACAACAAGATATGTGGTTCACTCTGTGTGTATGTGGTGGGAAGGGGCATCATTGGTGACCACCACATGAAGAGAAGTGGAAGCTGCAATGATAAGTCAAGTTAGCTATTAATCTTCCTGGCTGGCAGGATTCATTTTAAACAAATATAATTGCCTAAAATATAGCCCTCATTTTTTGGTTAAGCACAGCAGAGCCAGAGTTCCTTTTAATTAAACAAAAGAGAAAAAAACTTTGAACTTAGATGACTTGTATCTCTTTAAACTATATTTAATCTCCCATTTATTGCAGCATATGATAATAGCTTAAACTTTGTTCTGTGAATGGCTGGAGGCAGACGTGCCACCATTCTAGAGCTGACAAGCCAAAACAGGTGAGCCCACCTTGCACGATTCACCTTGGTTGGAGTGATTACTACCCTTGGCAGGTCTGTGGACTACCTGTTCCCTTTCACACACAGCTCACCCACAGCCTGAAGCATGCCATGTAGTGTTTCAGAAATGGCGTATTGAACGTATGCAAAGAGGCATCCAAATGCCTTTCTTTCCAACGAGAGAGACATTTTGTGAAGTCTTTGGCAGCATACTGGCTGGCAAAGTCGTCTGGCTGGCACGCTCCTCCTGCATCGAGTTATGGCACTGCCACCTCTACTCTGGAGAGTTTCGAAATTTCAATTTGCACACCCTGTAAGATGTGAGTCATTCAGCTTGCAAAGGAGGAGGAGGAGGAGGCGGCCATCTGCTAGTCATGAGCAGATGACAAATACCCTGCACTGCGAATTTCCATCCTCATTTCACAATATTTAAGTAAACACATTTTGTAACCATTTTTTTTTTCAGAGTTCCTTAGTGCTTAAAATGGAATTTTTTTGGTAAACAATGTATAAAAGCCACCTTCTCTCCTCTAAACAATTATATTACCAAAGTGACACTGAAGGCAGTCACCATTTTGCTCTAGTCTGTTCAAAGACTAGAGCACAAAGAATACACGTCTGAATCTAATGGTTAAGCCCCATGTCATTTCAGACTCATTGAGTGAAGTTTCCAGGTCTGTGAACAGCTGCTTCCTCATGCACAGCTCCACGGTGACCTCTACTGACTGCCTGCAAGAATCCCCCAAATAGCTCCCATCAAAGACAAAAGAGTTTCCAAATAGCATCTATTTAACATTTCTGTGTGCTCTGTTCTGGGGAGGAAGGAAATTGAAAATGAAAAGATAGATGTTATACCCTCGAACTATAAGAGACAGATTGTATCCATAAAATAAATGGGGCCTAATGCAGGATCTAATTTTGTATTAGTTTCAGGCTATGCAACATGGGTCAGAGTGGAATTTATTGGTTTCTTCCCCACCTTTATCTGAAGAAGCCAACAATCACAACAAAAATATTATAAAATAGAAATAAATTAATAGCAGGGAGAAAAGTGAACACAAATGTGCTAAACACAAAGGTCAACGTCTGAGAAGTTTCAAATTTGGTTCCCGGCATCTTACAAGCCAGAAGGAAAAAGGAAAGTGGATGAATTGCCTCAACCTTGCTATGGTGAAGAAGAAAGCCTATCATTTCTCAAGCAAAATCACTTTTCTTGGTGTTAAACTCTGAACCAAATTCCCATGTGGGCTTTGGCATAGCCCCGGTGGTACAAGGGCTGGCATGCTCCTTCGAATCTGTGCTATTGCCGCAGGCGCAGACTTAGTAGGGCTGTTTCTTTCAAACTTTATGAGGAAAAAAAGGGCGTGCCATTGAGAAATGAAACACATCCTGCTGACAGCAGAGAAAGTGAGAAACGAACCTGCTGGCAGTCAGACCAGGATGTTCTCAACCAACATAAACAGTGCTGGGACCAGGCCACTCTGTGATCGTATTTGGAACAAGATAAAGATAAAGCCACTCAGCAGTAACAAAAATGACTAAACATCCTTCTCTGACTAACATGAGTCACCGCTGTTCCTTTACCAATGACAGCTTCAGCCACGTCTGTCCCTTATGAAAATTTATTGAGATGCTAAAACACTGAATTGCCCCCGTTGCTTAAAAGCATCCAATCCAAAATGGCCCCCGCTTCCCAAACCGCTCCTGGGAATCCACCGAGTACATCCAATTCCAATAAGAGGTGCCTGCCCGTGTGCCATTTCCAAGAGGCTCCAGGATTCATCTGGAATGTGCTCTCTTTTGCTCAGCAATGGCTAGTCTGATTCTGGGAGTTTTTGGCTGGTGGGCGTTCATAGCATCGAGCACTACACGGCAAGGGTGATCAAGGCCCTGAGGCACTGGATACCCTACTGCTATCTGGGGCAAGATTTTCCTGTCCACGGTGTGTGAGCATTCCTCCTTCCTGACTTCTGGTCTGCTCATCCCTTGTGGCTTGTGGTCGGTCATCCTTCCTTCCCAACAATATGCTTCATCTCCCAGCCTTCATAAGACAAATGTCAAAGTCACCACCCCCAAGAGAATATACAACATTTCATCTCCAGGACCCAAAAAGGCCCCAGGTAGCCACCCCCTCCTGTCATCCCTGAAAAGTAAGAGTCATCCTTGAAAATATCAGCCTGCACAATGAGGGGGCCTTTTCAAATCACAGTCTGTATGTAGAAGGACTGCTATTTATAACTCCAAAACCACTAGCTGCTAAGATTACCCTAAGACTTGAACTTCTCACCTCTCGCAGACTGAAAGGAAGGGGTGAGAGATGGCAGCGTCTGCCTCCCACATTCCCTTGCCAGCATCACTGAGGAGGCCCAGTTGGTGGGCCAGAATGTGAGAGGCAGGAAATTTCAGAATCTCAGGGCTAGAAGGACTCGAACCAAAAGAAAGCCCTATTCAGATACAGGGCCAGGGGTCCCCCCACAGCAGGCGAGTCATGGGGACGCATGGCTATGACCGGCTCTGGCAAGGAGCTTGCTAGTGAGCTTCCCGGGAAGAGATTCCTCTTCCAATGCTAGTAAATCCCCTTCATTGACCACTTGCTCAATTCTGAGGAACAAGTAAAGTAACAGAATACAGTCTGTGTGTGTGTGTGCATGTGTGTGTGTTTACAAACTAGGACAGGATGAGTTGGAAAACATAAATGGGCTGATACACTTCCATTTCCCTGAGCCGTGATCTTTGTTGTTGTTGTTGTTGTTGTTGTGTATGACACCAACATCGCTTTAATATCAAAACCAAACAAAGAAAATACACAAAAATAAAACTACAGGACAAGTTTCCTAAAGAGTAATTTTTTCTAACGAACATAGATGTAAAAACCTTCAATAAAATCATAGCCAATTTATTTTTTTTCTTTTTAACTTTTTTTTTTATTTTTTATCCCTGAGCCATGATCTTAACCATCATACATCACTACCTCTGCAAGATTGCATCAAAGTATGCAAATGTCTGTTTACATATGGATTCTGTTTACTTAAAGATTCAGGGTTGGTACCATTGGCAAGCAAACACTCTGAGGAGTGCAATTTGAGAGGTATCAGGATCTGCACCAGTGCCCGAAATTCCATCTTTAGCTTCAATCTTTCAGGTCAAGGTTTTGTGTCCAGAAACCTCTGAATAACATGAGTAGGGTAACATGCAAACCCACAATCATTGACACCTCCAAGCCTTATTTAAATGGCTTAGCAGGTTAGCCAGCACCAAGCCAGATTCAGAGAAGCAATAGTTACAAGTCTAGTGGTAGATATAAATTTGCATTTGGGGGATGACTCTGGCCAGAAAGTGGGGCAGGGCAAACTGAGAGGTCAAGGGCTAGAGGGCCAGGGCAACACCATCAGACTTGCTGCGCGATGGGACCTTACAGCACCTCATCTCCAGGAACCAACTGTGTAGCCGTGAAAAGTTTAAGAGAACGTCCTGTGACTAAAAATATAAAACTTAATCTGGAATCATGTGCAAGGAAACCATAATTACCTTCCTAGAAGCAGCAGGCACATCCCACCATCCAAGCCTCCCCCCCACCTCGCTCCCCGGAGTCCTTGGCTGGATCCCAAGGTCTGAACCACTGGCAGAGTTTTCTGTGCAGCACAAGACCACACCCAGGCCATCTAATTGCTCCTAACGTTCTCTCCAAATTCATAAACCCTCACATCTCTTCTGTTTAGTTCCAAAAGTAAAAAGCAAGCCTCTGTATTTAGCCTAAATTCATTGCATAAACAATTCAGTGTAAGGTCGATGGTTTAAACTCAGCCTTGACAGGCAACCAGCACTCATGAATAAAGCAACCTCTAGTCTTCTCTGTTGCATTTATCACTTTCTGAAAATCCAAATTTGGAAAGGATCTCTTTCTCAATCCTGGAAAGCAAGCTTCAGTGAGTCCCCAAAGCATTAAATGACTAAATGTGAGGTGAATGGGAAAGGGGAGGATGGAGGGAGCATGGGTAGAAAATGAGTCTTTGCTGATGTTGACAGCAAGGGATTCAATAATTTGGAGTAGGTGACACAGAATTAGAGAGCCTGAGGGAAAAGGTGGGGAGGACACAGGAAAAAGGGAGTCCACACACACACACACACACACACAGATGCTGGAAAGGGCACTGAAATACCAGTCAGAAGTTTCTACCATGACTGACCATATAGATTTGATCTCGTCATTTGATCTCTTTGACCTCATTTTTCAACTTCTTAACGAGAAAATAGTTACCTGTCCCATCAACTTCAAAATTAAATGGAGTAACTCACCTGAAACCTACTGGTGTTTCCATAAATAAGTGTAAGGCAAAAAATATCACCTGGAAGCCTCCTTGGTGGTGCAAGGGGTTAAGACGCAACCTAGGATGCTATCCACAGCCACTGCAGCACGAGTTCGATCCCTGGCCAGGGAGGTGACCCACATGGCACAGCAGACCTCTCCTGACTCACCTGCTGCTCCCCTCAGCAGTGTATTTCAATCAATCTGCCTGTTCTGTTCTTCTGTTCCCCACTCTGTCTCTGGTGAATCCTCTCACCTCTGGCCTGTACCCTAGCTCTTGTATGCATAAAAATAAAATAAATCTTCATATATATATAAAGATATATAGATATAGATATAGATATAGATATCTCTCTCTATATATATATATCTCACCTGGAATGAGTGACTAATAGGCTGTGAAAAGAAATTCCTAAGAATTAAAAGCAATTTAATTCAGGGCCTCCCCGGTGGCGCAGCGGTTGAGCGCTGGGTTGTGAAGCTGTCCGCGGCCTCTGCAGTGCTGGTTCGAGTCCCGACTGCTCCCTGCCCACCGGAGGAGGGTCCCACATGGCGCGCAGACCTCTCCTGCCGCCCACTGCTCCCCTCAGCGGTGTACTTCGGTCCTTCTGCCTGCTCTGCTCCCCACTCTGGCTCTGGTGAATTCTCTCACCCTCCCACGCTTCTGACTGTACCCAGTGCATGTATAAACAAAACAAACAAACAAACAAATAAATAAAGCATGCCTCTATTAAAAAAAAATAAAAGCAATTTAATTCAATTGTATCAATAACAGATAGTGTCATGAAGAACAGATATTTACTGAGAACTTACTGTGTGACATTTTACTAAGGACTATGCAAACATTACCTTAGTAAATATTCACAGCAAACCAATGACATAAAGACTATTATCATCCCCATGTTACATGTTAAGGAACTGAGGCACAGAAAGATTAAATACTGTGTCCAATACCTCACAGCTAATTCATAACAGAACCAGGATTGGAACCAAAGCTTCCAGAGCAGAAATTGCTTCTTCACAGATCCTTAAATCAACTGCAAGTTTTGTAGGAACAGAGCACTAGCTAGTAACAACAATAAATACAACTGTTATTTTTATATGGTATCACGGAGTACTAGGTGCTTAATTCATTTTCTTATTAACATGTTAGCAAGAGTTTAACATTCGGGAAGAGTGGAAGGGGAAGAAGGATCCCATCCAGCTCTGCTACTAAGGGGGTAACCTAGGGCAAATTAATTAATCTGTATCTCAGTTTCCGAATCTGTAATACATAATATCGTCACCTACTTCCTATGGTTACAATGAATTAAATGAGTTATTTATAAAGTCTTTAGGCTATAGTGTCTGCAATGTAGTCAGTGTTATGTGTGTTTGTTAAATGAACGAGGAAACAGTTTTTTAAAAAATTATTTATTTATTTATTTATTTATTTATTTATTTATTTATGCATACAAGATCTGGGGTATAGGCCAGAGGAGTGTGGCGGGGATTGGGGGTGGGTGAGAGGACTCACCAGAGACAGAGTGGGGAGCAGAACAGGCAGATGGACCAAAGACACCACTGAGGGGAGCAGCGGGTAAGACAGGAGAGGTCTGCTGTGCCAGGTGGGTAGCTCCCTGGTGGGGCTCAAACTCAGGTCTTCGTAGTGATAGCACTGAGACTTAACCCCTATACCATCAGGAGGCCCAAGCAAACAATTGAGAACTACATGTGTGGTTAACTCATATCCATGCTCTGATTTCTACATTCTCTAAGCAGGAGTATGTGGGGAGCCGATGACAGGCTCAGCCTGATAATGCTCCTGGTGGTCCTTCCCTCTCCACCCACCACACAGTTAGTTGTCTCTGCCCATTTGTCCCCTCCAGGCCATATACCAGAGATGACCATCCTGTTTTCCAAACTGTACAAACCAGTCACTGTCAGCTCAACCTTTGCCTCAGGGGCTGTCTGTCCCCTGTCAGCATTCACGTCTCTTCTGAATCAGGAGCTATAACAAGTCCCTTTTATAGGTTTCCTTGGAGAAAAGCCCGTGCAGACTAAAGAGGCAGCAGACTGGGGGGTGTTTGAAATGACTGTGGCAATGTTTTTAGTCAGGTCAGGCTCAGGAAAGGGTGAAAGGCTGTAAAGTACAAAGCATGCCTCCAGCTGACAGGCATGCCTGGAGGCTGGTCAGGGAAATGGAAAACCTCGGGTGAGAGGAGTTAGCACCAAAGGAATAGTCGCAGAGAAAACCACTCCCCATGTTTCCCATACCCCTCCTGCACGTCTATATGTGCCACTCCTTTATATAGAGGTCTCTGTTATGTCACCGCTGAAATAGAGGGAGCACCCCTGAAATAAAGATTCCTTGGAGAATCTTTAGTTGAGGCCATGTCCACATTCAGCTTGCCAAGAACATTCCCACAAAGTACAGTTCTCAAAACCCTCTTCCAGTACAAGCTCCTCAACACACCCCCAGCAGAGGTAACAGGAAAGGGAAGACTCCAACAAAATATTATTTGAAAGAAAATTTTACTTGTACGCATGCGCGCGCACGCACGCGCGCGCGCACACACACACACACACACACACACACACCCTGTTACCACCAAAACTCAACCAAAAAAATGTTTCACCCACTCCTTGCCTTCGCTACTTCCCCCTCAAATGTGCGTTGGTGAATTTAAGTCCCATCTTCTTACCCAGGAACTCCTCCTTGAGCTTCACGTGCCAGTGTTCAGGGAGGACCTTCCTGCTGCCCAGGCACTGCCCTCTGCTCTGGAACTGCTTTTCCTGAACTGCTCCTGCCCCAGAACATTCTATCTAGCCATGCTCACTGAGGTGCTCTGGTCTAGCCCACTGTGCCCCATCCTCTCTCTCAGGGCCGGCCCGCTCCATGAGGTGAGGGCGAATTACTAAATGAAACAATTTGGGGAAAATCTAATACAGCGTGTTAGGTTTCCCTTCTAGAAGGGAAAAACTGGTGTCTCTGCATTAAAAACTGGTGTCTCTGGGCCTCCCCGGTGGCGCAGCGGTAGAGCGCTGGGTTGCGAAGCTGCCCGCGGCCTCTGCGGCGCCGGTTCAATCCCCGGCTGCTCCCCGGCCACCGGAGGAGGGTCCCACTTGGCGCGCAGACCTCTCCTGCCTCCCGCTGCTCCCCTCAGCAGTGTACTTCGGTCCTTCTGCCTGCTCTGCTCCCCGCTCTGGCTCTGGTGAATTCTCTCACCCTCCCGCGCCTCTGACTGTACCCAGTGCATGTATAAACAAAACAAAAACAAACAAGCAAACAAATAAAGAAAAACATGCCTCTATTAAAAAAAAAATCTTTAATAAAAAAAAAAAACAAAAACTGGTGTCTCTGGAGAGGCCATCATTTTGTCTCAGGGAGTCTCTCAAGAGAAAACTGGGATGGATTTCTATATGCCTGGTGCGTTACTGGTGTCCAAGTTTCATGTCCTTTTCACATACAGACACTTGTTTATGCTCTAAAGACAGGGATTAGGTTCAGTTTTATATCTTTTGTGATTTTTTTCCTTTTGGTTTCCCCTAAGGCCGGGCATACAGAGTCATCCCCTTTCTGACACTTTAGGTTATGTGAGTAGCATGAATTGTGTTTCCATCACTTGTCTTTCATAGCGAAGAGAGAAGTTGTATTTCATATAGTCAGAGAATAAACTGGGTATTCTTTTTATTTCAACTATTTTAGCTGGTGGTAATAGTATACTTTCCATCTCACTCAGCTTTGAATCTCGTCTGAAACACTGACTACCTTGTGAAACACTTGACTACCAAGTCAAGTGACTTGACTTCTATAAACTTGTTTCCTCATTCACTAAATGGGAATTAAAAATACCCACATAATTGAATGAATGAGAATTAAATAAGTAGCTGCTACACTCCAGGTACGCAATAAACAGTTGTCATGCCCTCAACCTTTCAAGCCATTCCTGACCCTTATTCACATCCCATAATGCTTGAAGCAAAAGTAATCTAGGAATGGCTATGAAGGTTTGCTGGACAGTCACCAAGTCACGCCACATGGGCAGCACACCAGCCTGCTTCTAGCACAGAACATGTCTACATTGCCCTGAGGAGCGTGGCTACTGTTCTCTTTCCCAATAAGGCCAATGTCCAGAGGCAGAGACAGGAAAGAGAGTATTTCTCCGCTCCGATTTCCGAGAAAGGTGAACAATATCAGGACTAAGTAGCTAGGGTCAAGGAAAAGGTCTTTGGGTCCTACCAGCGAAGATTCATCTTGAAAAATAGAGACCTGCTTCCGTAATAGCTTCTGCTTTATAAATGCCTTTTCAAACGCTTGCCATTTGACTGAGGGAAACCTTTCAGCATTCAGTTTTTTCCTTCAGGCTTCTGACCTCTCACCTACTTTGAATGATTCACTCTGGCTATTCATTGCTCAGGAATGTTGGCTTTGGCAAAGGACTGTAAGTCTCTTAAAATAAACACAACTGGGCTTTCATCTCACAGCGATCACTGCTAGCTGCATATTTCACACACTGTACAGCAGGATATGTTAAATTAAAATCATAATCTCCCAAGTGAAATCCAGAGTCTGGTTAAACCATGCGAGAATTACTCATGCGTTGACTTCCAACGAAGTGGATGAGTAAGACCTTCAGTCATTAAATCTCACAGGTAATGGCCTCATTCCCTTCCAATTATCTTAACCCACAGTAAATTAAACCCATTCAGAAGAATGGCATTCGGAGAGGAAGTCACTGCCAACACCTCTTAAAATATGTAGGTCCTGGAGAAGTGAGTTTAAATTACATTCAGTTCTTTCAGGCATATCTCACATTTTAACTTAAATCTTGCTAAGTCAATATACCCAATCCGAATGGATTAACAATATGTTCAACATATGCTCAATCTTTTGAGATGTTCAAAGAAAAATATGACACTGAGCCTTGAGTAACTCAAAGTCTTCTAGGCACAGTGAGATTAACACGTGCAAAATAATAATAATAATAATAATAATAATAACAGAAGCCAAGTGTAAGGCAGCAGCAAAGTATAGGAAGTAAAGTCCATTATCTGAGTGAGGTCTCGGGTCTGACTTCCCCAGCTGCCTGGCTGCACAGTAGGCCTTTGCATTTACATATGGGGGACTTTATACTAAACTTACTGGCCTCACAGAGTGGTTGTAATGACTCAATAAGATAAAGAAGATAAAAGTGCAATATACAATACACCCTATTATGACCTGTAATAAAACAAATAGATTAACTTAAAAAATAATAAATCCGGGCCTCCCCGGTGGCACAGTGGTTGAGCGCTGGGTTGCAAAGCTGCCCGCAGCCTCTGCAGTGCTGGTTCGATCCCCGGCTGCTCCTTGGCCACCAGAGGAGGGTCCCACATGGCGCGCAGACCTCTCCTGCCGCCCGCTGCTCCCCTCAGCAGTGTACTTCGGTCCTTCTGCCTGCTCTGCTCCCCGCTCTGGCTCTGGTGAATTCTCTCACCCTCCCGCGCTTCTGACTGTACCCAGTGCTTGTATAAATAAATAAAGAAATCTTTAAAAATAATAATAATAAATCTAAGACATTGACTTTTCAGCTCAGGTTGCATGAAAATGTTAGTGAACAGATTAGTCACCAGACTGTAAACTTCTTGAGGACCAACCCCATTCCATTTTACTGTAAATGAAGTTCATATCTTGCTCAGTGTCTGGCACAGAATGAGTGCTTAATATAATTTAATTTTTGTTAAGGGACCAAAGGAATTCTGAAGTACAGTTAGATTAGATGTGTACATGACAGAGGAGCAAGAGAGGGCCTCCTATTCAGGTTTCCCAAAGGTTCCTTGTCATTTATATTACCTAGTGAATTGAGAAGAGGTAAAATTCTGATGCCTTCAGAAGAGACTTGGCCCTGTCAGCTTTTCTTGAGCTATTGTTAGTAGCATACCCCTGGGTACTATTAAAATGTGCTTTTTGGGCCTGTTTAGAACATAGTCACAGAAAAAGAGTTTACTTTAACCCAACAAAACTCCAGTGGGAAGAGATTATGAAAGGCCCTTTGTGCTCTGGCTTAGCACAGCTGCTAGAACAAGACTAAAAATGCATCAGGCTTCAAGTGGCTGGAGATACTCCTCCCCCAGGATACAGTGGATGAGAGAGAGTCTCATCTGCAAAGATGCTCCTCACCCAGCTCATGGGCATGTACCTGGGCAAGCTACAGGAAGAGTGGCATTTGCCCATCATGCATGAGTTTCATTATCTTGTTAAGAAAACAACATCAAAATCTGTATAGGGTTAAACATTTCTTTTTCCTTCTCCTAAATGGAATGTGCTTTCATTTCCTCTGGACCATTATAAAGGGAAACAGATACACACTGTTTAGGAAATGACAGACGTTAGAGAAACAGGAAAACATAAAATACCTTAGAACTGAACGATTTTTCCATAAGGAAGCATTACCTTCACCAAACGAAACACAAAACAGCAGACCTTCCCCTAGCGACCAGCAAGCTAAAGTGTAGGTCCCCCTGGGGTGACATCGCATTCCTGCTGAATGGAAGAGCTCACAGCACAAGCAGACGATTTTGAGGTTCACTGTGGTAGGATAGAGATTCAGAGAAGCATGTTTATGTCCCCCACTTCCCTACTTATGTGCATCTTCCACATGTCTCTATATAATAGGGTTGATGTTACTTTGGTTTATAAGGTTTGGGAACTTATATCCCTGTGTGTGTGTGTGTGTGTGTTTCTCATTTCTGCAATGCAGTTGTTTCTGCAAGATCAGGGTTTTATTCATCTTCCTGTAGATTTTCATAGTACTGTTCTCCACCTGAACTCATCACAGAAGTACTGTAACGTAGACCTAGCAGAGTAAACATATCCTTCAGGATTCCAACAGGAAACAGAACCAACTCCTATGATTCAAACAACAAGCCTTTAATGAAGGGACCACCTACTAGGCTATGGGAACACATCAGGGGTGTTGAGGTACCCACAGATTGGCACAGCAGTAAGCCCTTACCTTCTGTAGACTTGGGAAGAATAAAAGATATGGAGCCTTATAGGAGATGCACATGGAGGAGGGAGGGGGTGCTGAGTGGTTGCTGTGACCCTGGAAGATCTCAGTCACTGTCAGAGAAGGGAGGGAGGAGGAGAAACCCCTCTACACGCTCTCCTCTGCCCTCCCAGTTCATACTTGCGCCTCCTATTGACGGAAGTCCACCAGAGGCTGCGGTAATGGAGTCTAGTGATGTCGAACTTGGGGCTCGCCCTCTGGGCTCACCGAGCAGGGCAGAGAAGTGCAGGCAAAGAAATGCGGCAGGAAAAAGGGATGGCTCAAGAGCTGTTCTAGGGCAGCCCCCCAAGAGAAGTCAGAGAAGGGAAATAGTCCAGGGAATAATGGACTTTGTGTGGTCTCTGTTGTTGCTTTTACTCTTCTGTTCCAGTCTTTGTTTTCTTAACTCTTCCTTCCTCAACTAGAACTGCTCTTTGATAGTTGCACAGATCCCTGCTCCCATCACCTGCTAAAAATGAGCTCATTCCGTGGAGAGGTTGGCCAACCTTTTGTATATAACTATGTGGGGTATAGAACAGACACCCTCAGGTTTCTTCCAAATGGAAACTAAAGCAATGATAATAATAATAATAATAATAATAATAATAATAATAATAAAGATCTATCAGTCGTTGCTTGCTAAAATTGTTAAAGGAAAGAAGAGAAGAAAAGGGGAAAAGGGAGAGGAAAATAAATGATGTTGAAACGGAAGGAAGAATAAACACGATAGCTTAAGTAATTGTTTGGAAATCGCAGATTTTTATGGAGTTTTTATCTTTTTTTTTTATGGAGCTTTTAAATCTCTGATAACACACAGTAGAACTCTTCAGGGTGTGTTTGCAGGGGGGAGAGGGAGGGGTGCTCATTAAACAAATTCAAGTCTACTTTTTCCCAGGAATCCAGAATTTCTCCTAAAACAGATAAACCTTCAAAATTGCATGAGATCAGTTATGCTTTACTGGAGATTTTTTATTCATTACTGATCATATCAGCCATTGGCCAAAGATGTAAAGCAGTCTTTGCATTTCTGAGAACCTGGCGATCTGTTTATTTTACAACTAATAAAGTAAACGGGAACCAGTCCAGTAATTCCTCTCTAGCAGAAAAAAAAAAACAGAATAATTGGGGAAGAAGAGATCTAAGCATAATTATATTAAATTCCTTTAAATCTCTCCACTATTTGCAGAATAACTTGAAGACATATCCAAGCTTGTTTGTATAATGCTGCTAGAATATTACTGTTCCCTCCTATGAATTCCTGAATTCCTTCAACGTACCATTGCCAGGGAATCTCTCTGGACATTCATAAGCACTCATCTTATATAATTTCCATACTTGCTTTTCCTCACTCCTACTATATTGGGTTAAGAGATACTTGCTATGAGCCTCCAGGGTGTCAGATACTTAACCAGTCACATTATTCTCATTGTATGACAATTGTTTGCTCAACCCGCTGACATACCCATCACACTATCGGCTCCCTGAGGGCAGGGCTGCATTTGTCTTGCTCATTATTGTGCATAATATCTGCTCACTCGGAGTGTTTTGTGAATAAATGGAATGAATGAATATTTTTCTCCTCCCTCCCAGAGTATAAGTTCTCTTGAGGTCAAGAATTCAGCTCCTCTAAACAGGTTCCCTTTACTCATGTCAGGTACCAACTCAACCAATAAAGGAATGACTATTTTGGCATGGCTAACACAGAAGTGCTTCTCTATCCATTTATTTTTTCCACAAATATTTATGCGGCATTATTATGTACCAGGGCTTATGCTATGTGCTAGAAATAGAATAGAGAGCAAAACTAGGCAAGGTCCCTGCCCTCATGGAGCGAGCATAGAATTTTATGAGACAAGTATGAACAAGATAATCATGCAAATAACAAAAATCAGAAATGCAAGACAAATGATTAAACTGACAAAATTTAGATAGCTAATGCCAAGTGTTGGTGTGGATGCGACAATCTAGGAATATTTATGTGCTGATGGTGGGAGTGAGATTGGCATAGTCAATCCAGAGAGACCTAGAAGTATATAATCAAAGTAACTGTATTTATGTCATGGGGCCCAACAATTCCCAAATAAATTGTTGTATGAGTGGAATCAGGATATGGGTAGACATATAAATATCCATTGCGATAGTACTTGTGGTATGGAAGAGTTAGGTGCAAAATAGCCTTCAACTGCAAGAAAGAATCAGAAAAATGTAGTAGATGTATTCCATGGAGATGCCCAGTAGTTGGAAGCAAAGAACTGGACCAGGGGTCAGCACACTACGGTCTATTGCCAAATCCAGTCCACCCCTTATATTTTTTCAAATATGCCATGTTCAAACATCTAAGAAAGTGTGCGTATTACTACAATAGCAGAGTTAGGTTACAACAGAGACCATATGGCCTGAAAAACTGAAAATATTTAATATCTGACCCTTTACAAAAAAGTGTGTGCTGATCTCTGGACTAGATGCACATGGAAAGACATGGAAAAATCTTTAAAATATATTGGCGGGTTTAAAAAGTAAGAAACAAAATTATATGGTTCTCAAACTTGGCTGTACATTGGAATCACTTGGGGTAATTTAAAACTTATGATGCCTTGGTCCTGCCCCCACAGATTCTGATATTTTTTGTGTGGGCTACAGGTTGAACATCAGATTAAAGCTATATAGACAATTACAATGTGCGACCAAGTTTGAGAATCCCTTGTATGTATGTGTGAGGGACACAACCCACACATATATATCAAACTATATTTCTTGATTGAACACAAAATATGAACTCAAAACAATGATACACATTTTAGAGGAACAATTGATAAACTAAAAGTTATATATTAGATACAGAGATACATTTACAGAGGGAGAGAAGACTGGGAAATGTATATATGAATACACACATGCATTAATACATTCAAATTGTACATGCAGGGCCTCCCCTGGTGGCGCAGCAGTTGAGTGGTGGGCCGGTTCGATCTGCAGCGCGGTTCCATCCCTGGCCCCTGGAGAGGGTCCCACATGAAGTGACAGACCTCTCCTGCCGCGCCCGCTGCTCCCCTCAGCAGTGTATTTCATTAGTCTGCCTGTTCTGTTCCCCGCTCTGGTTCTGGTGAATTCTCTCATCCTCCCGCGCTTCTGACTGTACCCAGTGCTTGTATAAATAAATAAAGAAATCTTAAAAAAAAAAAAAAAAACAGGGCCTCCCTCGTGGCGCAGTGGTTGAGCACTGGGTTGCGAAGCTGCCCGCAGCCTCTGCAGTGCTGGTTCGAGTCCCGACTGCTCCCCGGCCACCGGAGGAGGGTCCCACATGGCGCGTAGACCTCTCCTGCCGCCCACTGCTCCCCTCAGCAGTGTACTTCAGTCCTTCTGCCTGCTCTGCTCCCCGCTCTGGCTCTGGTGAATTCTCTCACCCTCCCGCGCTTCTGACTGTACCCAGTGCTTGTACAAATAAATAAATATAAATAAATAAATAAATAAATCTTTTAAAAAAATGGTTGAAATTTAATAAGAACAGTGAGGTTTTTTTGCATTCTATCTTGACATACCTATCCCCATTTCTCCAACTTTGGAGTTATCTTTGTAAACCATCTCCAGAAAATTATCAGTATTTGACATGTCTGGCAGCTCCCTGGGAAAGTCCCATTCATAAGATTTGTCTTTATTTGACCAGGTTCTGAGCTTACTGCACTAGGAATGTCTTACCCCCAAAGAGTTTGTCAAAATCAATCAGGGGCAATTGTTTAACTGCACAGTCATCTGAAGCAGTGATACCAAACAAGGCAGTAGCTGATGATTAAAAGGAAAATCTGGGAAATGTGATGTCTCCAGGGGGCTTTGAAAATCTCTGACATACTTTCTGGGGCACTAGAAAGCCATGTTTTGTTCTGGAGACAGTTTTAATTACTGTTTCAATTTTCTCCCTTGTGATTGGTTTGTTCAGTTTTTCTATGTCTTCCCCATTCAATCTTGGATGATTGTATGATTCTAAGACTGTCCATCTTATCTAGGCTGCTGAATTATTTTGCATATAAAGGTTCATAGCAATCTCTTTTTTCTTCTGAATTTCTGCCGTGTCTCTTGTAACTTCTCTTTCATTTCTGATCCTATTTATTTGCATTTTCTCCCCCCCCCTTTTTTTTAGTGAGTCTAGCTAGAGGTTTGTCAATTTTGTTTATTCTTTCAAAGAACCAGCTTTTGGTTTCATAGATAGTTTGGACATTTGTTTTGATTTCTACTTCATTTATTTGTTCTCTAATTTTTATTATTTCCTTCCTTCTACTGGCTTTTGAATTTTTTTGTTCTTCTTTTCCCATTTCCTTAAGATGACAGATGGCCTTGTTTATTTACACTCTTTCTTCTTTCTTGACGTGGGCCTGTACTGCATATACTTAACCCTTAGAACTGTTTTTTTGCTGTGTTCCATATATTCTTACAAGGCTGCTATGAACATACCTGTACAAGTCTTTTAGGACACACATGTCTGCATCTCTATTGAGTACATGAATTCAATTGGAATTGCTGGCCATAGGATATGAATATGTTAAGCTTTGTTGATACTTCCAAGCAGTTTTCTAAAGTGGCTATGCAGGTTTCTACTGCCTCCAGCAATGTATAAGGATCCCAGTCACTCCACATTTTCACCAACACTTGGCATTGCCAGTCATTTGAAATTTGATAGTCCTGGTGGGTATATGGTTGTATCTTACTGTGGTCTTAATTTGCATTTTCCCAATTCCAAATGAGTTTATTGCCATTTCAGATGCTTAATGGCCATTTGATTACCCATTTTGCAAAATTTCTACTCAAATATTTTGCCTATTTTTCCAATGGTGTGTTTGTATTTTCCTCATAATATTTTGGATCTGAGTCTCTTTGGCTAGTCCACTCATTGTTATAGGTGCTTTGATAAAAAGAGATTCTTAAAATAGTTCAATTTGTTAATCAATGCAGTCAAACTTATTAATTTTTCCTGTCAGACTGGTGTGGTTTTTTTGTGTGTTCCATTCAGAAATCTTTCCCAAGGTAATAAAGCTCTTCTATGCTACTCTCTAGAAATTTTATTGTTTGGTTTTTCACACTGAGGTCCACAATTAATCTGGAATTAATTTTTGGTTATGATGTAAAGATTAAGACATTTTTATTTCCATATATTTTTCCAGTTGACCCAATACCATATATTGATAAGAATAGCCTTTATCAAAATGAAAATTGAATTGTGCTGGAAAGGAGAGTGAGGCAAACTCTCAACTTGGTATTCAAAATTATTTCTAATGGGAAAATTTTACTGTGAGACAGAAGAGTTATAGTTCGAGTCCAACAAGGAAGCCCTTGTTACCTAGAACTGGTAATGAGACTTCCCATCTGGAAAGAGAATAGAGAAGAAACTGGAATTCAGTTCCAAGCTGAATCTCATAAACTACCTGAATCATTATGAATCAAGTAATGTGATGGTTACTCCCAAGTCCCTGCAAACTGAAGATAATCATGTCTACCCCTGGATAACTGAGTATTTGTTGTGTAGATGACCATGTGAGGAAAGGGGCACTGGTAAGGCTTTAGGTATAAACTGCTCTGATCTCATTGATTTATAAGAGATTTGCTTTAGCTATATTTCATAAATTCTCATAACATATAGATACTGTCCAAACATTTGAGAAAATGTCCTCTCCTTAAAGTCAACCGTCCTGCTGACTGTCTAGCCTAATCGTTTTCCACTCTCTTCTTTGCTATTTATGCTTAATAAGCTTTTTAACACTCAGCATGCCAATTCATACCTCCGTACCTTCCGTCATGATGTTTCCCTGCCGGGCTCACCTTTCTGATTTTCACTTCCCCACTGGATGTGAAATATAGACCTTAAAATTATTCACCACAAAGTTTTTTTCCTATGACTCAGGTGAGCAAAATACCCCACATCTACCTCTATAATGACACACACCGCATAATTCTAGAAGAGTTTGCTTATCTGCTTATTTGTGTTATGTTGGTTCTATACCTTGTTTATCTTTGATTCTTCAGCAGCAGGCACAGTTACTGCACAAGGCTGTGGTTCAATCTATCCATGTTGAATGCACCTGAACTGCAGTAGGACAAGGATTGACTTACTCAGAAATTCCTGAAATTGGAACTGAGGACCAAATGGGTTGAAATATTCCCCAGCCTTGGTTGGGGAATCCATTTTAGCCCAGACAACCACTCACTCCAGAATTACAGAGGAGACTTAAAGTTCAAAAGTTTGGAACTTGGACATGGACTCTCAGCTTACGGAATCAAAGCTCCCTTGGTCACTTATTTCTAGAATTGAGTAAATAAATCAAAAAGGCAACTGAATGTCCTTCATCTCATGTTTTCTTAAGCCAGCATCAGACTGTATGACACATCTTTCAAATAACTGTGGTGTTCTAAGGAAGTATTTAAAAAAAAACCCAGCCCTGCCAACAAGAGAACTCAGGGATCCTGTTATTTGTTTTTGAGCACTAAAAGAAGTTAAAATTGGAGTGGTCAGTGAGTACAGACTCATACTACACCAGACCATCATTCTTTTTAAAATAGACATGTGTCTCAAGACTACATTTGAAAAATCCAGCATCATTTTTAAAAAAAAAAATCACTTCAAATAGTTTAGTTGGTGCTGAAATTTTAAAACCTGTGAAAAAAGGAAAATAACATGACAGTTTAGCTCAATTACTAGTATTACTTACTGCAGTTAGGTAACCTACAATAATTAAGTAATTATTGAACATGGAAACTAGAATTCAGAAAAGGGCAGAGGTTTTTAGTTGGGTTTTCTCCCATGATGTACATTCTATGTCCTTTTCTACTCTGCTAGGTGTCCCAGTGGACACCTGTGGACTTTATCACAAAAGCTTCCTTGACAGCTGAACTCTGACTTGCTATCCTTATGTAAGCATTCATAGGGGATTGAAAAGTGCTAGGTAGAGGCTTGGGCATTTCTTCCCCTGCTTTCTCTATTTATCAGTGCCATTTCTGGTATGAGTGGAAGCCTCCCCCTCTGCTTTGTTTCATGGCTCCAGTAACATATTTTTTCCCATTGCACCTTCAAGCTTAGGAGTGATAATGGTTTTGTATTGACACTAATCTACAGATCTCTCAACATACTTTATTGGTTGCTTCTCTTAACCAATCCCATCCTTCAGTAACTAGTCCCTTTATTAATGTCTTTATTTGATCTATCACATTGAAAAGTTACCTTTCAGGGATCCCAGACACAGTCTAAATTTGATTTATTTGTGTAGTTCAGTTCATATCACAGTTGAGGCAAGGTCTCCCTATCCCCCACGGCAAGCACTAAACTAAAGGGGGAAACAGCAAAACCACACTTTGTGACTCTAACAGATTTATATGTAACAGATCATTGGATCATTAGGTGTAACAGATGATCTGATAGATCATCAAGGAGTTACCAATGAAGCTCAACAATATGTAATAAAATGGCATTTTGAAGACATTTTAAGACTCCACTCCACAGCAAGATATATGTGAACATAAAGGGGAATAATAGCATGAAGATTTTCAATCAAGGGATACATTCACAAGGAGAAAAAAATACACATTAATAAGGAAAATGGCAACCAAATGATTTCCAGAATTTACATAAAACATAGAGAGCTGATGCTGTCACATGGTTGGTTTGCAATAACTAATTATTGATCTTTGATTTATCCAATACCCATTATTGACCCAACGAAATGCCAATCATGTTTCCTTTGAAGGACCACAAACATGCTATAAGACATTCTAATTAGCCCTATCCTATTAGTGACCAAGATGGGTGGATATAAATATGGGTCAGGAGATGGATTCAGGAGAGTTGAAACAAGAATGGAAGCTAATGATGAACATTCAGAATTCTGTTAGTTTCCATGTAAATATAAAGGTAGAATAAAGGGTAGGAGTTTGGAATAAGTCCAAGTTGGATAGAGGGTCTGAGTAATGGGTACCACTATCTACTCTAGAGATCCATAGAGATCAAGAAAGCAGCCATAAGAAGGTAATTGATACAAACCCTCATTCTATCTGGTTTTATATACTTATAAAGACAAAGGCAAACCCCATTGAGGCTGGTCCAAAGACCACACTAGCTTTGATGAGAGAAGTATGACATCTGAAAGCCTTCCTACAGTGCTGACATTCATAGGATCTTTTTCTTGTGCATTCTTACATGTTCTTGAAGGAAGAAGGGACACATAAAGGTTTGTCCACAGTGTTTTCCTTCATAGGGTCTTGGCCCAGTGTGCATTTTGACATGGTTTTGGAAGTCGGAGAGGTAAGAGAAAGCTTTGCCATACTCCTTCCACTCACAGGGTTTTTCTCCACTGTATGTTCTCACATGTTCTTGCAAGATTCCAAGATATTTAAGGGCTTTAAGCACTGCTTGCATTCCTGAGGTTTCTGTCCAGTGTGCATTCTGACATGTTCTCAGAGGCATGAATGGTAAATGAAAGCTTCCCACATTCCTTACATTCAAAAGGCTTCTTGTGAGTTTTCATATGTCATTTAAGGGAGAGGGAATACACAAAGGCTTTCCCACATACTTTGCAGGCATGTATTTTCTGCCCATAGTGACCTCTCAAATGGCTCTGAAAGGACAAGTGAGGAGAAAGCTTTTCCAGATTTCTTACACTCAAATGATTTTTCACTAGTGAAACTCTTCATGTGCCTCTTAGCTACTTTACTAGGATCCTGACATTCATAGGATTGTTCTACAATATCTGTTTCCACAGGAGTGTTTAGGCATGCAACACAACTGCAGACTTGCCTACATTCCTCACAAGAAAATGTTTGTGTTCAGTGAAATCTTTGCTGATTCTTAAGGAAAGAACAATCTGTAAAGTCTTTTGTACACTTAGTGTATTCATAAGATTTCACTCCAGTAGGATAACTCTCATGCACAGTAAATTTGTAATCTGATTCAAGGCTTTTCCACATTAATTATCTTCATTAATTTCACAGAGATTCTCCATCTAATGACTTTCAAATGCTTATCCAAAGTTTGGTGCTAATCACCAATTATTTGAAGCGTCTCATTTTCTCACAGAAATACAGACCAGAAATCATTTCTTATGAATCTCACTATTTTTCTCTTCACTGGGTATTTCATTCTCCAAAATATCCCACTGAAGGCTTGATAGACTGGTTGTAACCTGAGTACAATAATCTACTGAGGACAGAAACTCTATATAGAGTTTCCTCTGGGCTGATCCTGCAAAGCCCACTCTTCCAAGGTGAAGTTCATAATCACATACAACAATCCTTAAAGACCACTGAATCCATTTCCAGCCCCAGCTCAGGCTCTACATGGCCTGTCAATGAGCAGAATGGGCTTGTGGCTCTCTGTCCTCCAACTATTGGAGTTGCTCAGCGTCTCAGTTTCCTATGAAGTGTCCAGGGATATCAGCAAGGGTAAAGCTGATGCCTAAGCTCAGATTCTCTGTAACTTCCCAGTCCTGTATAGTCAGGTTCATATTTGATCTATAAAGAGGTGAAGTGACAGGGGCACATGGGTCTCTTGCCTGCAGAATAACCCCTAATATGTCCCACCGTGTCAGGCTCCAGTATTTCTATCTGTGGGATGATGATGGAGTGGCAGACTATTGACCTGTGAGATGCCACTTGTCCCGTGTTGGTTTCTATCCATCCTTTTGAACTCTTCACCCCAAAAATTACTTCTTTTATTTCTCACTTAAAAAACATTTTTATTTATTTACATAGTATACATTGTATTTTCTTTTAAAAGGCAATGGAAGTGTAAGGGGAAAGAACTATTGTACTAGTACTGATATTAACATAATCCAGTGTCATTAAAGACCGACAAGTATGAGTTGGCTGCCTCTGATATCTCTAAGTGTGATTTCTAAGTGGCACAGTTTGTTAGTGACACACTACTCCCTAACCCAATTCCTTCTCCATTTTGGATCTTTCAGGCCAAACTTTTCTTCACAGAATCATCGTATTATAAAATATTAGTGCTGGAAATTACATTCGAAATTATCCAAACTTAGACCCTCTTTTGGGATAGAGAAAACTCAGATTTAGGGAAATTAATTGACTTAACAAAATTAAGATTATTTCTCCTGACTCTCATTCTGGTAGTCTTGTCATTGGGCCTCAGAGTGGCTTGAAATCAAATAGAAACAGATAAAAGCAAAGACGAACCCAATGCGTGATCATACAATAGTAATGTGAAAATCACCTTGCTGGCTTAGCTACACATGGTCTTGCCCAATATTTCATATTCCTGAGAGTTGCCCTTAAGAAAATCCTAATGAAGACATCTTAGAAATAGGAATGATATCCACAAGAAAAGTAAAAATCTTTTTCTGCAATTTCTTGCTAATTTAATACCTATGTTTTCAGGATAGGAAGTCCTGTCTTCCAGTCAATGAATTCTGCACTAATCCTGGAAAGGATTCCTTTAGACTTCTCCTTTAGGGAAAAATATGAACAGGCTACCTACTCTATTATATCAGGAATACTTGTCCCATCTGTGGGTATAACAGCAGGGTTCTGCTGTAGCTTTGGCCACTGTTGCTCTACAGAAATAAGCAGAGGAAACAGATATTCAGCATTCTAAAGATTCAGTCCCATATAAAAAGGAGGTAACCACAAAAGTAATAGAAAATGGATCACTCAAGTGCTAGGAGTGACTTCTCCCTCCAAGTCTTCCTTTTCCCGTGATGCTCTTACCCTGTGTCCTCCTCTGGAGGCAGGAAGTTCTCTCTCTTCTTCCTCATCCTCCTTCTCTTTTCTCTTCCCCTTCTTCTTCCTCTCCTCCCCCTCCCTCGCTCCCTCCCTCAATTTTAAACATATTCCTGCTTTGTCTTGTCTGTAACCATCCATACTAATCTGAAGAGGACACAGTGTCAAGGTCCCTAGCTTTTAAGTAGAGGGTAGTTGACAACAATATTCTTTCCTGGCTCAAAATCTCCTAAGCACTCTCAATTTTAATACTGATCAAATCAATGCAACCACCCCAGTAGAGACAAAATTCCAAAAAGATATGTTACTTACACATTCATTATCTGATGTGTTTCTCCCAAACACCCTATGAGATGAGATTACACAGGCAACTGTCCCATCTCACAAATGAGTCAGCTAAGGTTTGAAGGAAAAAGTGGCATACCTATAATCATCTAGTGGGCTAGTCACTGACCTTGGTTCAGGGCCCCCTAGTTCCTCCAAGTGCCTAATTGCAAGGTCTGAGCAGCAAGATATTGACTAAAGTCAAGGCCTCAATGTCCATTTGCTCAAAGACCAGTTATGACTTATGTGGAAGTTAGGGTAGATGTGAGGGAGAACACAAGAAAATCTTTCCCATGCTATCCCTGCCATACCTACAACTACACATTCTAATACAAAGTGGCTCTTGGCATTTCTGGAAAGAACTGTTCACCTAAAAAAATGTTCGCTATGATCACTTATAATTGAGGAAGTAATAGACACTCTGATCACCATCATGTGACATGTTCATACATTGTGTGGTGGCATTTGGGAAAATCATACCTGCTAAATGTTGATAGAACAATAAACAGAAAGACCAAATTGTGCTTTGCAGTCTCTCTGTGGGATATGACCTGTAATCTTCATAATAAAAAGAGTGAACAGTACTTTTTTCTGACTTTCAATAGGTATTTCACTCTTAGTTAAAGAGATTGTGGATAAAAACGTTCTGTGCTTTTGAAAGTCACAATCTGGTAGACAATAGTCTCACAGCACTATGAACAACAAGTCCTTGGGCTTTGGTACCCTGCCCTCTCCCCTCTTCCCTCCTCTCCCTAACATCTGTTTCCACCTGCCTTCCCACTACTTCTCAGTCCCCAAGGCTGCTTTTATGCTAATTCCCCTGCCTTCACAAACAATGTCTTACTGTCATTTAAAACAATGACCAGTGTCACAGGTGAAATCTCAGCCACCTCGACCTGCTGAGCTTCAATTTGAAAAAAAAACCTCAAAATTAAAAAGAAATCCTCCTATCTGCTAATTTCCATCAAGGAAATAAGATGTACAATTATGTCCTTTTTCATGAAAATGTTACTAGCCTGTGGATGTCAATAAAGGAAGTCTACTGCATCCCACAGTAACTAGACAGAAAACTTCCCTCCTCTTCAGCAAAGAAGGAGCTGCTGGGAAACACCTCACCCACCAGAACTACAGAGTCACCTCCCTTGTTTGTTTTGTGGGCTTTCTCACACCAGGGCGTATGTTCTGGAGCTGTGGGTAAAAGGGAACAAGTTGCATTTACTACCATCTTTCCCAACAAAGTGAACTTGACACAGAAATTACAGTCTAAAGTGGTCTCCATCTTTCTAACACAAATGTCAGCCTTCCTCAGCATTCAGTTACTTCGTTCCAATAAACAGCCCCTCCTCCCTCATTCCTCTTGAAGAATAAACAGCATCTGCTGTCATATACTGGCTGTTCCCACCTCAACAAGGGAAACCAAATGTCCCGATGTTTCATCTCCTTCAGGTCGATTCAACAGTGGAGAGGATGTGCCCAACGAAGAGGATGCCTTGATGAAAGAATTTCATTTTGTTCTTGAAGAAGTCAAGCAGTTTCAAAGCAAAACTCAACCTCTGTGATTGAGGGATGCGATGACTAAATGAAGTAGGGGTACAAGACAAAAATCCATGAGGCAAATTCCATCTCTTTCTAAGCCAACCAGGTAAGGGCACCAGTTACCATTTCTCAAAATGTCTTCCACCTGCTCAGAAATATCAGTAACTAGTAAAACATGCACCATGAACCACATGGGTCTTTGAAATGATAAGATTTGCATGCATTCAAGCAAGTGTTCCTTATGTAAATCTTATGTCTGCTTACGTTTGAGAACCACTGGTCGAGACTAGGGAGATACAGGCAGAGATTCAGGGACTCCACTAATGTCTAAACTATTTTCAGAATTTTGAGAGCATAGCCAACTCTTTATGCTTTCTCTATACAATATTTTTAATTAAAATTTTAAAACAACATGAATGACTACTTGAACACAAATGAAACGCAAGACAAATGCTCAGATGTGACTTAGACATATTTGCCACAAACAGAAGAACTTTACGCATTTGCCTAGAAGCTGTTGTTTCAGCTTTTTCCCAGATCTGGCTTCTGTGCTTCTGGCTTTTGGCTTTGACCAGATCCCAGTTGCCTCCTTTGGGGACTCAAGCCCACTCCCTTTGCTTCCCATAATTCTTCCAAAAATATGTCTCTCGAGCCTCCCTGCTGGCCCAGGAGTTAAAGTCTCAGCTCTATTGATGGAGGTCAAGAATAGGAAAAAAAACTGAAAAGGAGGTGTGCCACAACACCAGAAACCTGGCTCACACAAGGAGGTGGGGGCAGAAGGGATTAGCATAGCCATTGACACAGCTATGGAAACCAAGATCCTTAGGCACAGACAACACAGTTATGGAAACTAAGATCCTTAGGGGCAGATGACACAGTTGCAGAAACCAGTATCCTTAGGCGCAGAACAGTATCCTTAGGCACAGACGCCTAGGTTACAAAGCATAACATCCAAGCAAGTATCAGACTGCTGTCTAGAGCACAGGCCCAAGGGTAAAGATATAAAAAATAAATCTTAAAAAAAAAGATATGAAGATTGGGGGCCTCCCTGGTGGTGCAGGCAGTTGAGCACAGTGCTATTGAAGCTGTGCGCAGCCTCTGCAGCACCGGTTCATCCCATCCGGCTGCGGAGCAACACGCAAGGCGCGGCAGACCTCTCCTGTCTCGCCCACTGCTCCCTTGAGCAGTGTATTTCAGTCAGTCTGCCTGTTCCGTTCCCTGCTCTGTCTCTGGTGAATCCTCTCACCCTCCCGCACATCTGTCCTGTACCCCGGTTCTCATATAAATAAAATAAATCTTTTAAAAAAAATGGCTTCTTTCCCAGGTGGCTGCTGAAGATGGCAGAGGGGCAGGTCCTGGTTCTTGATGGCCTAGGCCATCTCCTGGGCCGCCTGGCAGCCATCGTGGCCAAGAAGGTGCTGCTGGGCCAGAAGGTGGTGGTCATGCACTGTAACAGCATCAACATTTCTGGCAATTTCTACAGGAACAAGTTGAAATACCTGGCCTTCCTCTGCAAGTGGATGAACACCAATCCATCCAGCAGCCTCTACCACTTCCGGGCCCCCAGCCGCATTTTTTGGCGGACCATGTGAGGCATGCTGCCCCACAAGACCAAGCGAGGCCAGGCTGCCCTGGATCAGCTCAAGGTGTTTGATGGGATCCCGCCACCCTATGACAAGAAAAAAATGGATAGTAGTTCCTGCTGTTCTCAAGGTAGTGTGGCTGAAGCCCACCCGGAAGTTTGCCTACCTAGGGCGCCTAGTTCATGAGATTGGCTGGAAGTACCAGGCAGTGACAGCCACCCTGGAGGAGAAGAGGAAGGAGAAGGCCAAGATGCATTACCACAAGAAGAAAGAGCTCATGAGGCTACGGAAAGGCCAAAAAGAATGTGGAGAAGAAAATCAACAAGTTCACAGAGGTCCCCTAGACCCATGGCCTCCTGGTCTGAGCCCAATAAAATTGACTGTTAATTCCTCAAAAAAAAAAAAAAAATATGGAGATTGAGCCCAACAGACCCCAAAGGTAAAGATATGGAGATGACTCCACTGTGGAATCTTCTGGTCCCTTTCAGATTCTGCATAGTTATCCAAAATTAGCAACCAACTGACAACTCACCAGGAGTGAGCCCCTCCCAAAGAGAAGAAGACTATGTCAGTGCAGTCTGTGCACAGACTCAGGGCTGCAGTCTCTCTGCCCACCTGTGACTATGCAGGTGCTTCTTTTCACCAACTCTCTCCTGGAGGGCAGCAGCTTCCTGCCTGCCCGTGACCTGTCCCATGCTGGGACTTCCCTCCTCAAGGCTGTCCACCTGCAACCAGGCAGGCATCTCTTAACAAACCTGTTCCTTAGGGGCAGCTCTTTCTGCCCACTTGTGTTTATACAAGTGTCCTTTATTCTTCTGTCCCTTTCCTAATAAACCTGCCCTTTAAATGTACCTAATGTCTCTGTCTCGTGAAGAAACTCACCCGGGAAACTCACCGCGTGCCACTGAAACGGGAGCTCTGGTGAAACCTTTCCCAGAGTGAACCCAAGGACTCCGCAATCCAAACCCACAGACTCCAAAAAACCACAACACTATCAAGCTATCGCTAGCCACTGCAGCATGAGTTCTATCCCCTGTCAGGGAGCTAACCCACATGGCACAGCAGATCTCTCCTGTCTTGCCTGCTGCTCCCCACAGCAGTGTATTTCAGTCAGTCTGCCTGTTCTGTTTCCCACTCTGTCTCTGGTGAATCCTCTCACCCCCGCACCTCTGGCCTATATCCCAGTTCTTGTACGCATAAATAAATAAAATAAGCCGTTTTAAAAAATGTCTCTCATCAGGGCCTCCATGGTGGTGCAGCGGTTGAGAGCTGGGTTGCAAAGCTGCCCGAAGCCTCTGCAGCGCTGGTTCGATCCCTGGCTGCCAGGGGAGGGCCCCACATGGCGCTCAGACCTCTTCTGCCATTCGCTGCCCCCCTCAGCCGTGTACTTCGTCACTCTACCTGTTCTGCTCTCCCCTCTGGTTCTGGCAAATTCTCTCACCCTCCCGTGCTTCTGACTGTACCCAGTGCTTGTATAAATAAATAAATCTTAAAAAAAAAAGAAAAAAGAAAAAAATGTCTCTCATCGGTTTTCATCCATACAGACCAGAAGTTCTCAAATGGTAATTTGGGGAACCCCAGGTGTCCCTGAGACCTTTTCAGTGGATCCATGAGGTCAAAAATATTTTCATTACAAAACTAAGATGTTATTTTCCTTTTGCTTCTCAAATTCTCTGGTGAATGTGCAATGGCACTTTCTAGAAGCTATATGATGAGTAAAGATGTTATTCTGATGTCTACTGGAATGTATTTAACTGTATTTTTATGTTTTAAAACTCTGTTTTAATTTCTAATATGGTAAATATCAATACATGTATAACCCACATAACCAAAATTTCTTTGGGGTTCAGTTTTTATCAATGTAAATGTGTCCTTAGACCAAATATCTTGAGAACTACTGCTATAGAAATAGTTATATTTCCATTAAAATGTCCCACACTTAGTATGATCAGAATTCTGTCTTTCCAATGAGTTGCTATCTCCCTGGTGATCAATCAGAGAGTAGCTAGTTTCTGAGTGTCTATTACATGCTTACCACTTACATACAGATTTTAAATAAAGGAAAGAGGGAAGAAAGGAGTGACAGAAAGACAAGGAAGGGAAGGAGAAAATGGGTTGTGGGGGTGGAGAAGGAGAAGAGGAATGGGAAGGGGAAGGAAAAGAAAGAAGAAAACCAAAGAAACAAAGGACAAAGAATGAGCTCCTTAGTGGAGATTAAAGCCGTGTGCTATTCTCTCTATAGGTAACATCAGAATGATCTACAAAATCATTTAAACTTAAATATGGTTTGAGGCCAGGTTATTTCTACTTCCAAAAGTTCCCAGGAGATTCTAAAACAACTTTAGTTGAAGATAATATCTGGAATAATTGCTTCCAAAAATTGAGGAACAGGCACTTCTTCCTCATATAACTACACTCATTGGAGTTTATGGCGCCTGTAAATACTCAGCTAGAGGCCATGGGACTAAGTGAATGCAGGGACCCGTGTGAAACTCTGTCAGCAAATGGAAGAGCAAGCAGGCAAGGAGCCTTGGGTATCCAGGATTCAACAGTGAGATAAGATTGTAGGATCAGGATTCAGGGAGACTGTGGAAAGCAAAGTAGGGCTTGCGTTCCTGAAGACAAGGAAAACCAAGCATGATTCCAGGGCAAGAATCAAGACAGGGCCTTTGGCCCTAAGACTTGAGCAGGAGAGGCAATTACAGGCACACAGGGAAGGCAGAGCTCCCGGACTGGGCTTTTAAATTTTACTTTAGATGCAAAATTGTTTCTAGAAGGTGGGAAAGAAATTTGGTAGTGGGGTGGCAGGCAGGAAACCTTTCAGGGACCCTAGAATGAATGTAGAAGGCATAAAAAGCAGCAGCAGACCAACCACCAAGCTTTTCAAAGTAAGTATTGATCATTCAAAAGATCTGAAAAAAAATGTAGCGTGTGGTGAGAAATTACGGTCTATGTCTCTGATTCAGGGTGAAAGAGCAAAAATCCCAATTACCTGGGAACCACAACTTAGTATACCTTCATAGTCTTGATGCCAAATATTACAAAGCATTTTTTCTTGGGTCTAATCTGTGTTTCCTAAAAGCAATCAGTTTCTTTTAAAACCTATTTATTAAGTAAATCCCCTAGCCCTAGTTTTCCCCCCCTTGTAATTTACCTTTTTGAAAGACCTGTTTCATTTGTTGTTTTAGTGAACCAAAATTTGTTTCATTAATATTTTATTATATACACATTTATTCTCACTTGAAAATCTTATACTAGGCCCTTAAAAGATTTCATTCAGAAACCTGTATAACATTTGCATTTTATTTTTTTGTTTATTTTTATTTATTTATTTATTTTAAATAATAAATTTTATTTTTATATTCCCCCATACAATTGCAAACCCCCCCCATTCTGATCCCAATCCCTCCCCTCCCGCCCCCCACCCCCCAAAAGTGTCTCTGGTTCATAGTTTTTTGTTGATTTTGATTTTCACTTTCTTATAGTTATTCATTTTCCTGGTCCCTTATTTAAGTTTTCTAGATTCCTGCTATGAGTGAGACCATCTGGTATTTTTCTTTTTCTTTTTGGCTTATTTCGCTGAGCATGATCCCTTCCAGCTCCATCCATGTTGCTGCAAATTGCATGTGTTTATCTTTTTTGAATGCTGAGTAATATTCCATGGTATATATGAACCACATCTTCTTGATCCAGTCATCTATTTTTGGGCATTTGGGCTGTTTCCAAAGCTTAGCTATTGTAAATAGTGCTGCTATAAACATAGGGGTGCAGGTGCTCTTTGGAATTGATGTTTCTGTGTCCTTTGGGTAAATACCTAGGAGTGGAATTGCTGGATCATATGGAAGCTCTATGTTTAGTAGGTCCAGAAATCTCCACACAGCTCTCCATAGTGGTTGGACCAGTTTGCACTCCCACCAACAGAGTAGAAGAGTTCCTTTTTCTCCACAACCTCACCAACATTTGCTGTTGCTAGTTTTTTTAATATGTGCCATTCTCACTCGTGTAAGATGGTATCTCATGGTAGTTTTGATTTGCATTTCCCTGATTACAAATGATGTTGAACATTTTTTCATATGCCTGTTGGCCATTTGCATTTCCTCTTCAGAGAAGTTTCTTTTTAGCTCTTCTGCCCATTTTTGGACTGGATTATTTTCTTTGTTGTTGCTGAGTCTCATCAGCTCTTTGTAGATTTTTGTGATCAGTCCTTTATCATTAGTGTTGTGTGCAAAAATGTTCTCCCAGTCGGTGGGGTTTCTCTTTGTTTTTGTTATTGTCTCTTTTGCTGTGCAGAAGCTCTTTAATTTGATGTAGTCCCAGCTGTTGATCTTTGCCTTCACTATCACTGCTTTGGGTGATGAGTCTGTAAAGATGTCTTTGATATGCAAATCACGTAGTGTTTCGCCTATATTTCCTTCTATGTATTTTATGGTTTCAGGTCTTATGTCTAGTTCTTTAATCCATTTTGAGTTGATTTTTGTGTATGGTGTGAGGTAGTGGTCAAGCTTCATTCTTTTGCATGTAGCAACCCAGTTTTCCCAGCACCATTTATTGAACAAACTTTCTTTGCTCCATTGCATAGTCTTTGCTCCTTTGTCAAAGATTAGTTGACCATAAATCTGTGGGTTTATTTCTGGATTTTCTATTCGATTCCATTGGTCTGTATGTCTGTTCTTGTTCCAATACCATGCAGTTTTGATGATTATGGCTTTGTAGTATAGTTTGAAGTCTGGGAGTGTGATGCCTCCATTTCCTTCTTTTTGTTTCAGGAGAGCTTTGGCTATTGGGGGGGGGTTGTGATTCCATATGAACATTTGCATTTTAAAATAGTATAAATTTACAAAACACAACAAAGCGAAAAGAGACCATTATAAATCAGAGACATCCTGCAGGGGAGGAGGAGGGAGAGGGATCAGAGGGAGGGAGGGAGGAGCACAGGGGACTGAGGTGATGGTGCAGGGGTGCACTGATAAGGAAACTCTATGGGGACTACACCTGAGGGGGTGGGGGGAAGCAAATATTGTTTAAAAATGAACAATGATGTAAAAAAATTAATATAAAAATAAAAATATATAAAATAGTATAAATTTAAATAATTAGTTGGCAAAAAGGCTTTTCAATTTTTGTGACTTTGGACAGTGTAGAGAAAGCACACTTTCAGGAATATTTCAAGCTTACTTCATAGAGTACCTGGCCATACAGAACTATTTTGTAACTATTTTGATCCAATCAAAATAAGATGGCATGTCTGAACAAGTCTGTGGATTTAGTATTTAAACTCTGACTATGTCCTTAACAGAAGTTCTTTCCTCAGGGAAAGTCAATTGAGTTTTTCTAATTCATGCATCATGGATAGGATTGCTATAAGAGCTGATCCTGTACAAAGAGCAGCCAACAGGGTGGATTAGAGACACCTTCTATTATTAGTACAGTAATAGATGTATAATTTATAAAGCTGTCCTTGAAAGAATAAAACTCTTCTTCCTAACTCATTATCTCTTACAGAGCTAGTCATTAAACTTGATTTTTTTTATTGAGTGAAAAAAATGGATGGATTTTCGAAAACATCAGATCATACCAATGAGTATACTTTGGGAAATCAATGTTTTAAGCCCCACATTTCACCTCTACCCACTGAATCCATCCTTTTCTTTGTTTTCACTTTTTGCCACCTCTTATACTGTTATTTCATATGCTTCATCCTCCCTTAATTTTTCTCCCAGTGCTAATAATTTAGATTTTTTTATTCCACATCATCCAAGGTAGATTTCTCTGTTGAGCCTATAGTCACTCACTCACTCATTCATCATTTCATTCAGTCAATCAGGAATTATTAATGGTGTACTTTCCTATGTGCTATGCTTTAGCTATTTGTGACTTCTCTTTGAGGTCTCCTCTTCCTTTTCCCTCTTCTGCCCCAATTTCCTAGCCAACCCACCCATACTGACACACAAACACACACACTCACACATGCATGGTGAGAGCTCATAATCAGAACTGGATACATTCCATTAAGTTCAGCCACTCTATTTTATTATATGTTCTAGATAAGTCTTCCTTCCGGGGCTGATTGTCATCTTCCCTTTGGAGATTTTATCCCCTGGCTAAAGGATTTCAGTCTTTTTCTCTATTTGAGTGGATAGCTGTATCCCTCACTCCAAGACCAAAAATTTTGATGCCATCTCTTCAATCAATCAATTATAAAAGGATTGAAAGGACTCCAGGAATCCTGTGACCAGGAGCACAGCAACAGGAGAACTGATATACCATTTGTCTTATTTTGAATTTCAACTTTTGGGTAGGTTTTTGGAAAGAACTGCCCAACTTAATAATGATAACACTAAACCACTTTAGGGGAAGTTTTAATTTGAGAAGAGCGCATAAGACATATTATCATTTAATAAATATTTGTTGAACATCTCTTATGGGAAAGTCAACTAGGGAAATAAAATAAGTTAGATTCAAGTTCTGCTTTCAAGAGGTAAACAAACTGTGATTCGGACAAACTACTGACTACAATATTTGAATGAATAATTACTTATAAGAACATATATGAGCATGTTATTATTTGTACCTGTAATGGGAGTAGGGGATGAAGGTAAAGAGTAAAAGACACAACACAGAGAAAGTAATATTTGAAATAGTATTTGGAAGGTGAGCAGGAATTTTCCAGAAGTAAAGAGAGTGAGAGGGAAGGGGCAACAGCTTGCAAAACTGCCTTTGAAATGGTTTATTTTATCTGGGGACTAGGAGAATTGAGGGGATGGATTACTTAATGAGGTCAAGGATGGTCTCCATGATATTTCCACTTAAAGACATCAGCAATGATTTATCAATTATAGGTACTATATTTTGCAATTTGAAAATATCCACCTGATTCAATTTTTAAACTATATCTTATTGAGGTGACATTGGTCTATAACAGTATATAAGTTTTAGGTATACAACATTAAATTTGACATCTGCAGACACTACATCATGATCACCAATAGACTAGTTTCCATCCTTCACCATAAAATTCATGCATTCATTTTTATACATTTAAACTATCTACTTACTCTATTTTAATTCATTCTATCAATTTTTTCTTCTATTTTCTTTAGCATATTGGTTATCGTTACTTTTCAAGTCTTTTTCTGCTGATATTTGGAACATCTCTGGGTCTAATTCTTTTACTATTTTATCTGTTAGTCATTAGTCACTTTTGCTCTTCTGAAATTCTAATAATTATTATTATAGAATGGTCATTGTGGTTGATGTATTTTAAAGTTTCTGGCTTATGTCCTTATCAGACTTCTTTAATTAACAAGTAATGGTAACCATTTGGCTTGCTCTAGTTTTTATAACCATTTTCCTTGTATGTATACACTAGATAAAACCTTTTAAAATAAAGCAATGACAGTAGGCATCATTGTCATATTTATGATCTTAAAGGGAATAATTCTAACATTCCACCATTATATATAATGTTTGTTATGGATTTTTTTGTTAGATTCTCATTATAAGGTTATAAAAGTTGCCTTATATTACTAGTTTGGAAAGAAATTTTTATAATGTGTAGGTTTTTATTTTTTAAGTGTTTTTATGCATCTGGTAAGATGGCTATACTTATATCCCCTTTATTTAGTGTAATGAATAATATTAAAAGATTTTCTAATATTGAATTATTCTTGCATTTTAGACCATGGTTTAGAAGAAATGCTACTTGAATGGATTTGTTAATGTTTTATATAGGATTTTTGTACCTATATTTGTAAGTGATAATGACCTAATATCTTCTATACTAGTCTGTTTTTCATAGAAATAAAACCAATAGATGATCATTAAATAGGTAGATAGATGATAGATAGATAGGTAAGTAGATAGAGATATTTAGTGTAAAGAATCCACTCATTATTATGGAGACTGAGAAGACCAAATATCTGCAGTCAGAGGTCTTAATATAGTTCCAGTCCAAGTCTGAAGGCCCCTAAAGACCAATGTCCCAACTTGAAGGTAGGCAAAGAGAAAGTTTTTTGGTTTTTTTTTTTTTACTCAGCTTTTTGTTCCAGATAGGTCTTCAAGAGATTGGATGGGGTCCCTCTACATTGGGAAGGGAAATGTGCTTTACTCAGTCTACTAATTCAAATATTAATCTCATCCAGAAGCACCCTCACATGCACACTCAAATATAATGCTTGACTTAATGTCTAGACATCCCATGGCCCAGGAAGGTGACACATAAAATTAACTATCACATGTTCTTATGTTGCAATGTCCTTGCACTTTTTTAACATAAAAATTATGAAAACCTCTCAAAATAAGTTGGATCACTCTCCCTTTCGTTCCTGTCCTCTAAAATATTAGAAAAGGCCAGGAAATGTAGTTCTTGAATGTCTACTAAATACTTGCTCTTGAAGTGATCTTAGTCTGACATCTTTTTGTAATGTGGTAGATTTTTTTACTATTAAGTAAACTCATAATTGAATATGTTTTTTTCCTTCTTTATTTCAATTTTAATAGTTTATAGTTTTCTAAAAATTTATCTCTGTGGTAAACAAAATAATGGACTCCCAGAAATGTTTATGTCCTAATACCCAGAAACTGTGAGTATGTTACTTACGTGGCAAGAAGGACTTTACTGATGAAACTAAGTTCGCTCATCAATTGACCTGCAAATAAGGAGATTATCATTGATTTTTCTTGATGTCAATGTTAATATCTCAGTCCTTTGAAGTAGAAAATGAAGGCAGAAGAGAAGGAACAGAGAATGTGTAAAGGGATAGTCTGTAACTCATGAAAATGAGTTTCACTTAGAACCAGAGAAACCCAGGAAAATGTCTGTGATATATAGAGAAGCCAGTTACTACTGGTGGCATCAAGTTCGTGTTTCACTATCCCAATCCCACAGTAATCAAGCTATACAATATACAACAGCCACCTCATGTGGAAGATAGAAAAAACAGGGAGTATAGTTTTGTGATTAAGTGCTTAGACTATGTTATCAGAATGCTTCAGTTTTAATTCCTGGATTTACCTTATACCATTGTGACTTTGGGCAATTATCCATTCTAGACTTTAGTTTTCTCATCTGTAAAACAGGGATAGTAATTGTATGTTCCTCATGGCTTGTTATAGGATTAAATTAATTAGATAGTACATATTGAATTGTTGGCCAGTGGTGAGTATTCAGTTAATGTTTACTCTTGCCAATGCTGTATTCTAATTATGATGGTTATTATTACGATTATTGCATATAATTCAACATATTTTGAACATGAATACATAAAACATTGGCTCTGTGTTATGGATGGGGCAGGTAGTCATAGATTTCTTTTATAGGATTCTACTTCTCTGAGCAAACCTACAGATATCACAATTTTTCCTGAAACTCAAAACCCAATTTAGATACCCTAGTCTGGCTAACTTATATACGGTGGGGAGAGGTATAGGGCCCGTGGGAAGACAGCATTTTCTCAGTTGTCCAGAGTGTTTTTTGCCTAGTAGATAATATGTAGCCTTGAGATGTAGTCTGCATGTGTGGAGCACAGCAAATAATATGTATTTATTAACATGCATGAACACATATTTCTGTAAACTAGGCCTAAACTTGCTTTGTCTATATCGGCTTTGCCTATAAATCACATAAAAGCTAATAGGGCTTTTGGAAATGGGGGGATTGGGGGGAGGGGGGTTGGGGTGGCTCTCATTGGCTACTCACAGGGCTCAGGGCCACTGCTGTTGCTGGAGCCCAGGTGTCTGCGGCTGCTAGACACTGCTGCTCTTGCTACCTGTGTATCTCCTGCTGCCTCATAATAAAGACTTGTTCCTGCTACACTGTAGGGTAAGGTAAAAAGTATCAGGTTTTTCTGCCCTCCTGCCATCAGGATAGATGACGGAACCCTGCGGTCCGGAATGCATGCCTGATGGCGGGCACCTGGAGTAGGGTGTGGGCATAGGTAGATGGGATTCACCTGGGCTAAGACTGGGCTTTTAAGGGTGGCATCACGGGGACGCCAGCAGAAGCCCAGAAAGAAGCAGAGAAGCAGAACAGAAGCTGAGAGAGAGAACGCCAGAGAGCCCAGATAGAGTGAAGTCTTGCTGGGGGCTGGGAGGCCTGCCAGCCTACCGCCCCCCCCCCCACCCCTACCTGCCGTGTACCCGGTAAATCCCAATAAAAGCCTGAAAAGCCACTGAGGGCTCCATGACTCTTTCCTCCTTTACCCTGTCTGCATGGGATCATAGAAAACCTGCACTGTGGCCTGATCCTGCCGCTACATACACATATGGGCTTCATAACCTGTTTTCTCATCTGCTGCCATCAAGAACAGGGCAAGGTTGGAACTAAGGCCCCACACGTGGGGATGAGGGAGAGGGGACAGAGGTAAATGGCATTAAGCCATCTTCCTGGCCCCAGACTTTTCAAAGTGTTGATCTTTCAAGATAGGTCTTTCATCTGCTTGTCTTATTTTCTTCCTGACCAGAATCGTGCTTTCATCACAGGCAAGAAATGGAAAACTTGCGTATTGCAGATTTTCTTGAAGAATTCTCACTGCTATGAAAGATGTCTGAAATTCAGAAATAAAACCAAGTGGAAGACTGAAGCTGAGTAAGAAAGGATGTATGGGAAGAAGAGGTGAGAAAAAATGACTCACAGGTTATTTAGGACTGAAGCGATCATAAAAAAAAATAAGGAATAAAAGCACTGTTCACTAGTTTCAGTCACAAAATCACAAAACCCCACCAGTGCTCTCCCTGCCTTGTTGAGGTAGAAGGAAAAGATGGCTCACCAGCTGGCGGTATCTGGGGCTTCTGTTCAACTTGAGCACCAATGAGAGCTGCCTCCTCTTCATTGCTTCATTCATCACTTGTTCCCTGGTGTCTCTGTGTGTCTCTGGCTTCTGGTTTCCATTTGAAACACAGAGTTCCCCAAGGGGTGACTGCAAGAGTCATCATCACAATATGTGAGCTATGAATTGCTCACCCAGGAGTACATTTGTGGGATCTCCAACATGGTTTCTTGGCAGAAATCCACCCTTGTCTTTTCTCCTAAAATGATGTGCAGTCACCGCTACCTTCCCAACCATAAAGACCTTCATCACCTCTGGGCAGATGGGGAATGGAGCTGCAGCCCCCCCCCATCCCCCAGTGACTTCTCTCCCTGCTCCCTAGTCATTTTCAGCCCTAACTGATCCTCGTGTTAAGGAATATGTTGGGCCTGAGCATGACCAAAATCGAGGACAGTGTTCATCCCTGTAGGGTAAATGGAAGTGATCAGGTTTTTTCCGCCCTCCTGAATCTATGATTGACACCTGTGGTCTCACACTCATGCATGATGGTGCACCTGAAGTATGGTGTGGGTGTGCGTGAGTGCACACGCCTGAGCCAAGGGGCAGAGCATGTAAGGGTGGGAGAGGACGGTGCAGCAGTGCGCAGTGGAGAGCAGAGGAGAGCATCAGAGAAGGGCTAAGAGGAAATTGCTTATAGGGATTCGCAGGGAGCCCAAGTTGCTGTCTCCCTGCTGGCTCCTTTCTTGTAACCTGTGGGGATAATGCCAAGGGCTCCAAGTTTCTCTTTCAAGCTGCCTGAACCGACGATGAACCTACTCGGCATGGGATGGACACAGAACAATCCCTTAGGCCTTTCTCCCTCTAGAGCACACTCATTCATCTTTACTCAAGAGGTTCTCCAATCTCATCACTACACCCCTCCACATTTTCATCAATGGCCCTTCCTCTGCAGGTGCAAACAGTGAAGCAAAAACATTCACTAAGTGGTCCTTAAGTGTGGTCTTACCAGCAGCCTTAGCATCACCTGGGAGTTAGTTAGCAATACAAAAAATTGAACCCAAATCTAATCAGTTAGTTAGCAATACAAAGAATTGAACCCAAACCTAATCAGAATCTCTAGGGACGGGAACCCAGGCACATGCCTTTTGTTAAACCTTCTAGATAGTTCTGGTGGATGTTAACATGTGAAAAACACTTTTTAAAAGAATTAATGGTCATCCTAAATTATGGGTGAAGTCATATTTTCACATCTCTCCACCCCAGGGACCACTTATTATAGGTTTATTTGTGCTTTCCAGTTACCTGGACTGCCTACATAATTTCCAGGCCTGGTGCAAAATAAAAATGTGGAGTCTCTAGTTCCAAAAGTAGGAATATCATGTCAGTAAATGTACACATAACACTTTTTCTTTCCCATCTCTCTCAACTTGTCATGGTATTTTTTTATTTGTAATTTAATATCTTTCTAATTAAAGAAAAAATAAAATTTTAAATCATTAGCATAAACTTTACCATTTGTTTTTATATCATGCAATGTCAGTTTTAAATGCAAGTGCTAGAGCTTTTAACCCATAGCCAGAATCACCAAATTTCACAATATGAGTTTCATGGTTTGTTCCTGGAAGGTGCCTAAAACTTGCCAGAAGAAGCCAGTTCAAGATGAGAAAGAGGAAAGGAGGACCCCACAGTCACAGAGCCAGCTGCGGGGGTGCTACACTGTCTGGGCAAGTGCAGACACACATAGGCACCCAAACTTCCGCCCTTAGTGGGGCACACTCATTTCACGTGACCTTCTACAGGATCACTCTCCCACCACCTGCAGGATCAATATCCCAATGAGGGAAGGACTTGGGTATGCCCGACAGAAGTCCCCTCCCTATGTTACCCCAAACTATGCAGGTGGGTGACCCTTGAGGATATTGAATACTCTGCACTAGGATGCACTCACTGGATCTGTGTGGGCAAAAGGCCAGTCCCTACTGAGATGCAGGGGGTCTGCCGATCTAGGGCAGGGACAGCCACCAATCTCTCTGCCCAGGGATGCTGGAGGGTGCACACATCCAAATCTGCCCGCTCCACACTCACACCCAGGTCCCTTCCGGGGAGAGAAGTCATCACTTGTCTGAGGTGGGGATGAGAACCTCCAGTGGCCCTGGGATATCAGGGACAGGAGAGCAGGCTGCTGAGAACCTGCCCCAGGGAGATGAGGAGGCCGGACCTTCCTTGAGTCGAGGCCCAATCTCCTTGAACATGCTCCATTGTCCCTTCAAGCACCATTTACAAAATACAAATTCAAATATAAAATGATTAAGTATTTGAAGACAGCCAACAGCACAGCATTAAATGTCAAGCAGGGGGCCTTGGGTAACTGCCCCAGTCACATGCCCGTGGAGCTGGCCCTCTTAGCTACTCCTAAGTGAGTAGGGTGAAGACTGGCCTGCCCTATGGCCTAACTAGCCAGCCTCCAGACTTCTTTGGGAATGGAGTGGGTCTCCTCAACTAGTCTCGCAAGAACGTTAAGAATCTGACCCTTGATTACTTCTCCAATTTCAACCCTATTCCATAGCCCTGCCACTGTAGCTTCCAGTCAAGCTGAACTTCCGGCAATTGCTTTAGAGCACAAGACTCTTTCGCAATTGCCCTTTGCTTCTGCTTCTGCCTGGAATGGACTTTCACCACTACCTACTGCCTCCCCACTAACTCCATCTTTTAAGTGAATGCATACATCAGGCATCCTTTATTTAAAAAAAAAAAAGATTTATTTATTTATGCATACAAGAGCTGGGGTATAGGCCAGAGGTGTGAGAGGTGAGAGGATTCACCAGAGACAGAGTGGAGAACAGAACAGGCAGACTGACTGAAGTATATTGCTGAGAGGGGCAGTGGGCGAGCCAGGAGAGTCTGCTGTGTCATGTGGGTGCACCATGTGTGTCGCTCCCTGGCTGGCCAGCGATCGAACTCGTGCTGCAGAGGCTGTGAACAGCTTCATAGGTTGTGTCTTAACTCGTTGAGCCACCAGGGAGGCCCTCAGGTGTCCTTTTGAGGCCCATACCATACTGCTTTCCTTCTTATTGTAGAAGTTACAGGTATCTGTTCACCTGCCTGTGCCCACAACAGTTATAAAGTACAAGATGGCCGAGATGGCATCTAACTTCAGTAGTTGGCACAGTGTTGGCAAGAGTAGGAAACAGTGATACTAATTAAATGGGTGGCTGGTCCAGACTGTAAGACTCAGAGTGTGCTGTCACTGAGAAAACCAAGTGTCTTCTGGCTAAATGCAATGATCTTTTAGTCTACGAATCATATGCTTCCTTTTTTGAGATTGTTTCTATATCTGTCAGATAATTTTAAGTGGTTGGCGTTTCCAGAACTGTCATCAGATAAGATGAGGGTTATGCTATCACCACAGTCTTTTTCTTCAGTCGAATTTGTATCTTAATATTCTGGAACAAAATCCTCTTTCCCATCTTTCATTTGCTCTAAACATATTTATGATAACCTCGAGTGCTGGCGACCACAGAATGATGATCCTAAAATGCCTTTGGATCATCTGTTCAGGATTTGGCAAGCTGGGCTGTGCTCTGATCTGGGTTTTCCAGGCAGGTCAGCATGCTTAAAGGCTTTGGACTTAAAAACCTTTTAAGTATAAAAAATAAATAATATGAACATCAGTTACACCTTCTCCTGCTGAGCACTTAGATATGAAAACCTTTCATTTTCTGAGAACTCTAAGGGGACAACTTGGGATTCTCCTGAATCATTTGTCACTGGCTCCTAAGAGACAGATGAAAGGCAGTTGCACAGCACGTGGAGGGAACAGGCTTCTGAAGTCTCTGTTGCCCATTCCCTTCAGCTCTGCGGGTAGGGAAGGTTCTGCTTTGTGTTCAGATGTCAGAATCCAGAGCCCCAGGAAGAACTGAGGTACTCAGCAGTCCTCTGAGCTTTCTGCCACCCCGCATTCACATTGACTTAGCTTTGAGGCTAACAATAAAAAGCTAGAGTTCAGTTTTTCCAACCATGCCTTGTGTAAATATATTTGGTGTCTGAAGGCTATTTTGAAAGTATATGTATGCTTCTGGGACACTTGTGAAATTTAGCTTGTATGGTGGGTATGACTTCTGAAATAATTCACTTCCCTTCTCTTTTTAAGAAAAAAGGTAATTTTGACTCATTGACAATGTGCTTGTTGTAAAGGACACATTGTCTATAAGGGAAAGGAAGCCATGATCTTGCCTGTTCCCTGGAAAGAGATTGTATCCCATTTGCTTGACTTGACCCAGATGAACATAACCACAGGGAAAGAGAAACATTTTATAACCCCTATAACTTATTATTTTATTTCTCTAATGCTTGTTTAATTATTCACATTTTTCAATATCTCTACCTACCGATAAAATTAACTATTAGTCACCAACTGTATGCATGTTTCTTTTATAACATTAGTGAGGAACACACAAAGTCTCTGGGGCCAGACTGCCTGGATTCAAATCTGGACTCTAAGTGGCTCGCTGTTTAAGAGTCCTCAGGCCTCTCTGAGCCTGTGTCTTCTCATCTGGTAAAAGGGGATAATGAGTACTTACCTCACAGGGGTTCTGTGTGGTACCATTACAAGAGTTAATGTGTTTGTAAAGTACGTAGAGTAGTATTTCACATATTTAGCACTATAGAAACATTAGATATCAAAGTCATTATCTCTTAATGTATCACTGGAATGTTAATATTTGATCAAGATATGTGAGGGAAGTATATATATACACTGCCATCTTTGGGCCTAGCTATCACAATTATATATAATAATTAATAATTATTATATATTATATGTTATATAATTATTATGTATATCATAATTATATATAATTATACAGTATTTTATAATTATTACATGTAATTGTGATAGCTAGGCCCAAAGATGTCAACCAACAATTTCAGCATTTCCTTTATATGCAAGTTGGAATCTGTTTCTTCTTCCCTTGATCTGGACTAGCCTAATAATGATTTGCTTTGACATAAACTGTGGCAGAACTGCTACTAAGGCTTAATATGCTTGGTAACTTCTATTTCTGCTCTCTTGGAACTTAGCTGACTTGCTATAAGGAAGTCCATGATATCTTTCTAGACAGAAACCATAAAAAGTCCTGGAAGATGAGACTCCCACATAGTGTGAGAGAGAGGCCACATGGAGAACAGAGGTGCTTCAGCTGAACTCTCCCTGGAATGTAACCACAAGAACAACACTAACTAATAACACGTGAAGCAATGGTTGTATAAAACTAGTGTGTTTGGGGGGTGGTTAATGATGTGTCAATAGATAGCTGATTCCATTATATCAGTAGTTATCAGTTAGCAGTTCTTAAATGGTGGTGATTCTGCTTCTTGCCAGAGGACATTTGCCAATGTCTAGAGACATTTTCACTTGTTAAAACTGAGGAGAGCATGATACTGCTACAGTAGCTAGAGACCAAGCATGATAATGCTAAATATTCTACAATGCATGGGACAGTCTACCACAACAAGAATTATCTGGAAAAAAAATTAATAGTGCTAAGGTTAAGAAACCCTGATATGGAAAGTTAGATGAGATAGACAGACAGACAGGCATAGAGACACATAGATAGGTAGGTAGATAATAGATAGATAGATAGATAGATAGATAGATAGATAGATAGATAGATAGATAGATAGATAAATACACATAGATACATAGACAGATAGAGATTGAGGGCTATTGAACTATTGAACTTGATATATAAGATGGCCTCTTAATATTCATCTTTTTTTAAAAATGAGATTATTACCTGGTACCTGTGATGATGGCTGTTACCAAAAAGACAAAAAACGGCAAGTCTTGGTAAGGGTGTGGAGAAAAAGAAACCCTGTACACTGTTGCTGGGAATGTAAATTGGTATGGCCAGTATGGAAAAATATTGTGGAGGGAGTTTCCTCATAAATTTAAGAATAGAAATACCATATGATCCAGCCATCCCACTTCTGGCTATTTATAGGAAGAATACTAAAACCCTTATTTGAAGAAATTTCTACAACCCCATGTTCATCACAGCATAATTCATTGTAAATAGTCGATTGGGAATTGGAAATAACTTGTGTCCATCAATAGATGATTAGATAAAGAAGTTGTGATATATATACACCATGGAATGCTACTCAGCCATTAAAAAAAAGATGAAATCCCATCATTTGTGACAACATGAATGGACCTAGAGGGTATTATTATGATGCTAAGTGAAATAAGTCAAAGAAAAACACTGTATGATAGATCTCATATGTGGAAGATTAAAAAAAATGAATATACAAAGGAAAACAAAACAAACTCTTGGATTCTAATCATAAAATAGTGTTTACCAAAAGAGAAAGAGTGTAGGGAGCAGGTAAAATGGATTAAAGGGGTCAATTGTATGATAAAGGATGGAAACTCGACTTGTGGTGGCAAACAATGTATTCTATAAAGTCGAAGTACATGCTGTGTACTGGAAACGTATATAATGCTATAAATCAATGGTGCTTCAATGTTTTTTTAATTCAGCTGTTAAAGCTTAAAAAAGGAAAAAAATAATACAGAAAGTTCACCGTGCTTCTTTCAGGAAGAAGACTAGGTACTGGTTGAGGTGGTTAGGTGTGGTTAAGAATTAAAATCAGGGCCTCCCCAGTGGCGCAGTGGTTGAGCGCTGGGTTGCAAAGCTGCCCACAGCCTCTGCAGCGCCAGTTCGATCCCCGGCTGCTCCCCGGCCACCAGAGGAGGGTCCCACATGGCGCGCAGACCTCTCCTGCCGCCCGCTGCTCCCCTCAGCAGTGTACTTCGGTCCTTCTGCCTGCTCTGTTCCCCGCTCTGGCTCTGGTGAATTCTCTCATTCCCCAACACCTCTGGCCTGTACCCAGTGCTTGTATAAATAAATAAAAATAAATCTTAAAAAAAAAGAATTAAAATCAAAATCAGCAAGCAACTATAAACCAGAGACACACTACAGCAGGGCGGGGGGGAGGAGGGAGTAGAATCAGAACAAGGGGGGTGAGAATTGTATGGGGACTATAACCAAGATGAAAATGCATACACTGTACAAAAAAGAAAAATGATGTAAAAAATATATAAAATAAAAATTTTAAAAAAAGAAGAAGAAATGTGAATGAATTAGACACCCTTGCATAATCAAAAAAAAAAATTCATAAATACAGAGAGAAGATTGGTGATTGCCAGAGTTGAGAGGGTTAGGATGTGGGGAAAGCAGGCAAAGGGGATCAAGAGGTACAACCTTCCAGTTACAAAAGAAATAAGTCATGGGAACATCAACTACAGTCAATAATATTGTATAGCATATTGAAAAGTTACCAAGAGAGTAAATCCTAAAAGTTAACTTGGTATGATGACTAATTGTAGGAACCATTTTGCAATGTATACAAATATTGGGTCATTGCACTATATACCTAAAACCAGTATTTTATATGTCAAGTATACTTCAATAAAATGTAAAGAAGAAAAAATTGACTGCCCTTGGTGGAATCATATGAATCATCTGGGTGTAGCCACCCTGTTTGTTCAGTCTCTGCCTCTAAGCAGCAGAACCACACAATGGTGGAATTCTACTCTTGCATCCTCACCCTCCAACTCTTTTTAGTCTTGATCATAACACATAGGTTCCTCAAACATCAGCACAGCAAGATACAGGTCTGTCTCTACTCCTCAGTACAAACCTTCCAGCAGTTTCATTTTATTCTTTTATAGCATTTAGTATATGCAAATCCTCATTAAGCAGGTCATCCTCATATGAAACTGGGCCTTGGAGCAAACAGGTGACTTACCCAAGAGCACATGGCTAATAAAAGGTTGAGTTGAGATTGGAGCCCAAGAACCTGGTCTCCAGAGTCGGTTCTTAATTCTTACCATATGCTGCCTTCTTAGAAATGGAGTCTCTGAGTCAAAGGACTTTATGGCCTCCAGATTTTTTGTTATATTTGGTTGACTTGTGGAAGGTTTTGGAGGGTACCACCCTCCCTGGAATCCAAGCCCAACATTTCTCCCTCATTCTACACCCCACCACAGACATATGGCTGTGGCCCAGGTTCGGTGTGTGCCATCAAAAAGGGGGTATGACCACAAAGTATGATGCACCCTTTGTTTTTGCCAAGGTCAACATTGATTTGGTAGACTGTATCCAATAAGAGTACAGGTCTATGCATAAGTCCATCAACTGAGCCCAGGTGGTGGGGATTCCAGCAGTTTGGGGTTCAGCACAGGACCGCTCTTGGAGAGGTCAGCCGGCCTGTTCCTGAAAGGAACTATCACTTAGGGCTTGAGACTCATTTCAGAGGGACACAACTTCAGTGAGGAAGGAAGACTTGTTCATGCCCAATGTGTGAGGCAGGCAGGGTGTATGACTGAAATGCTCTGGATGCCACAGAACAAGTCAGTAAAGGGTGATGGTGGCTAGAAAGTCATGGAGACCTTCCCCCTACCACAGCTTTTCAGTAGACTCCTAATACTATAGAGTGCTCTGACTTTGGCTTGTCAAGGACTGAGGAGTGTTTAGGTCAGGCTCCTGTCTATTTTCAGGCCTACCCAGTAAACAGGTGCCTGCTCAAGGATTTCTGAGAAGGAGACGAAGGACTACCTGATGCTCAGGCAAAATTTTCTACTACATCCCATAGCTCTACCTGGACTAGCCCATTAGGGGTAGAAGTTGGCTTTCCCAAATTAAATGAAAACTCATGATATCTTTCTCCTGGGCTTGCCTTCCACTGGGTTACTGAAAAGATCTCTTCAAATACCTCCTCCACGGGACTCTAGCTCTGCATATGTAGCAAGCAGCTGTTTGCTTCTTCCATCAGAAAAGAAACACTATCTAAGCTCTACAGGGCACACTCTAGAATAATGGCTTTTCTCAAATTTAAGTAAAATCAACATTTGAGAAAGAAGGCCACCTTTCTTCCTGAGCTCTACATATTCAGTGACAAATCATTGCATCCTATAGTCCACCTTCAGCATAAAATCAAATCTTATTTGATGGGGCCTCAGACTCTCTGAAGAGTTTCCTAGATCCATAGCAGTGTTTTATATAAATGTCTTCAAGCCTTTGGAGCAAATGAAAAATTTTGAATATTCAATTTTATTTATGCTATTCCTTCCGTCAGACCTGGGAGGTCTTCAATGCTTCGTGTACCATGTGTTGAGTGATCCCATAAGATCTAGGGTTGCTTCACCACCATCATCATATCACACAACTGACCATGCCAAAATAGCTCTCTACCATCAAGTGTATTTCTGCCTCTGACATTGGACTTACACACTCTTTCCCAGAGCCAATTCCCAGTCCAACTCTAGTGGTGCCACATTTTACATCCAGCACATGCAGCATGGAGGTCAAAGACTGCCTCTCCACTGAGTCGGCCCTAGTATCACTGACTGCACCACAAGACAAGCTGTAGAGGTTGTCCAAACACAGCACTGAGTTCTGCTCACACACAAGACTTTACTCAGGGTAGTCATTACCACATGAAGGGTTTAAGTGTGAAAGAAACATTTTTTACCTTCAAGTTCTCAAAGAGAGGAAGACCAAGGCACAAGCTCATATTTTCTAAGCTATGATTACATTGATATGATTTTCTATACCCACATTTATCCAAACAATTTAACTAATGTGCGTTAGAATATTTTCCATTGGGAGAGGTCAAGGATATAACAGAATTCAGTCTCAGATTTGTTCAGCTCAAGTATCTGTTCCTATTTATCCTAACTCTTGTCAGAAGAAGCAAAAAAAAAAAAAAGTGGTATTCTGTTTATTAAAAAGTGGTCTTCTGTCATTTAGCTGTACTCAGATGATGAATGAGTCAAGAATTTATCCCATGTAACTGACACCAAGCAGAGAATCAGTCAGAGCAACACCTACCACACAGTAGGTGCTTAATAAGTATTTGATATTATAACAATTTACTCAGTGACATCAGATTTAGTGGCAGACATGGCATCAGGACGCCCAGCCCCCAAGTGTGCCGTCTGCTGCTTAGGCACTCTGTTCTCACACACTGATTTATTTTTACACACACACATTTAAAAGAAAAGTTTTAATCTATAATTTTAATATCCAGCCAACTGTGTATAATGGTTAATGACATCCTATTAACAAAGAAACACTTTTAGAAGAACCACAGGGAAGAAGCAACTGCTGCTTTTCTCCCCAGCACCTGACACAAGGCTTCTTGGCAGGAGGTGAATTGGTTGACAGCTCTTGCTCACTTCCAGTACCCACAGACTGGGTTTCGGGAAGCAAATATCTTTTACTATGGCCTGTTCCTCAAAACAATGACTGGCTTGGCTTTAATGTGGGAGAAACAAGGGATCAGCATGGGTGACAGGATCTGACAGACTCTGCTCACCCGGAAATCGTCTCCACCTCTGATGGACTGCTCCTGACCTGAAGACTCCCTACAAGGAGCTTTTCCTAGGTGGTAAGCATTGCTCTCTCCCCTAGAACCAGCTTAAATGCGCTTTGATATGGAGGAACTCAGGTCTGTAATACCCAACTATTAGCTCACTAACTCTTGACAACTGCTATATATTACAGTAAGTGGGTTGAATAGTGTGCCCCCAAAAATGGTATCCAAGGTACTAACCCCTGGTTTTGTTGAATATGACTTTATCAGGAAAAGGGTTCTTTGTAGATGTAATCAAGTTAAGGATCTGATGGCTGGTGTTCTTATAAGGGGAAAGAGGGATCTTCAAGATGCTGAGAGGTTCTGTGAAACCTGTGTCAGGCAACTCTCAACAGTATTCTCTAGCAGCAGCGTGGAGTAGAAACAGTGGCAGAGCAATGGAAGTCTTAGAGTAAGACAAGACCTCTGAAGAAAGGGTTGGGCAAATAGGAAGTGTGAAGGCTGTGATGCTGAAATGAAATTCTAGAAGGTTGATGTGGAAAGTACAAGCATCACCATATATAGTCTTAGGCTTAATTAATTCCAGCTCTGCCACCCACCAGCTGTGTGAACATAAATAATTCACTTAACACTTCCGACTCTGATTCCTCATCTGTGAAATGGACATACATAGTAATCCCACCCATATCCTATGCTGCTGTAATAAAGGACCACACATTTGGTGGAATAAAAGAAGAAAATTTATTTGCTCACATTTCTGGAGGCTAGAAGTCCAAAATCAAGGTATTGGCAGGGTTGTCTCCTTCTGGAGGCTTTGGTGAAGATTCATTCCATTCCTCTTTCTTTCTCAGATTCTTGGAGCTACATAACTCCCATCTCTGCCTTCACATAGCCTTCTGAGTATCTCCAATGTCCCTCTCCTTCCTGTTGTAAGAACACCAGTTACCAGCTTCTTAACTCGATTACATCTGCAAAGAACCCTTTTCCAAATCGGGTCATGTTCAACAATACCAAAGGTTGGGATCTTGGATACCATTTTGGGGGGATACTATTCAACCCACTATACTGTAATATATAGTAATTGTCAAGACTTTGTGAGCTAATCTACTAAAGACCTTAGCACTTCTCTAGTTAAAATCATGTAAATCTTCTGCATTAACAAGCTTACATAGGAACAAAGAAAGTCCTGCTCTACAGTAAAAGCATGATTACTATGTTTTTAGTGCTTACAAGTCAACATTTGGTCTCCATTCTCACAATATTTGTTAGACAAATGCATATTAGCTGATCTTGTTCTATTTTTACAAATAGATACAAAATATTTTACAAATATTATTAACTCTTTAATGTCTGATAAATGAAAAAGCAGTGGAAAAGCCAAAAGTGACAATAAAGAGGCTTATAAGATTACTAAGAATGCAAGAAGAGAGATCATATGCATAAAAGAATGATGAAACTCTGGTCTCTACAAAATATAGACTTCGCTCTCTTTCCTGCTACATTCAACTATGAACCATAAAAATAACTCAAAATGACCCAAAAAACCTGAAAACTGGAAGATGGACCATAAGACTGTAGGAACACCACAGTGGCAATGACACCTCCACTCAACAGAACAAGACCACCCAGACATGGCATTTCCCAATCCCCAATCTATTAAGAGAAAGTGCAGCCCAGATAGGCTTACTCCTCCTGCAGATGGCACAGGATTTCCACTGACAATATTATTTGTACCTGGCAGAACCAGCAAGGAGAATCAATTGGAAGATCCACTAATAATAAGTGACAAGAGGAAATACTCTGTCCTTACCTTGTTTGACATTTGCCTCCCACCTGCTCACCTAGAGATGTCACACAGCATATGTCACACACACTGACAAAAGGGACTGCAATACCAATGTCAATCGGGGAGGCATTCTCTTTCCCCACTGGGCCTGCCGCTCCCTTGCCCTGCTCAGAGGTACCTGTGTGTGTTTGGGAGGGCAGGCATTGGCAGGTGTAAGTCTCCTGGGGCCTGCTCTCCATCCCCCACAGGCAGTAGGGAGACTACCATGAGATGCACTTAGCCCAGGAAATCTATTTGCACCTGTAGGTATAAGATTTTGCATGTCCCCACTCAGAGACATTGAGGAGAAGCAAACAAATACTCAGCCAGGGTGGCACTCTCCAGCAGACTGGAGCCTGCTCTGACAAGCACCAGGAAACTATTCAGGAAGCCTCCCTTGCCCCACCTACAGGTTCCAGGCAACCTAGCCTGAGCAAGCTTCTTTAGCTGCCTCAAGTAACACCAGTGAGGATCAGTAGCATGAAACAAACCAAGAGGACAAAAATAGCACCACAAAGGCCCTGAAAATTCTATTGTCATTGGAACCACAGCCCCCAAAGTAGGCCAGGAACTGCATGCTAAATCTAAACAAAGTGACTCCCAGCTAAGGTTAAAAAATTCAAAGGGACCCACGGTTTCCTAATAGCCACTGTCCAGGATGCAACTGGAAATCACTCTGCATCAGGAGCCAGGAAAATTACAGCTTGAAAGAAAAAAGCAACACTTAACCAATGCCAGCAACAAGATGAATCAGATATTGAAGTTGTCTGACAAGGGATATAAAGCTACCATCACGCAAACGATTTAACAAGCGATTACGAATCATATTGAATCAAATTAAAAATAATTTTAAAATCTCAGCGAAGAAGTAGAACTTATAAATAAAACTAAATGCAAAGTATGATAAGAGATATAAAAACTTGATGAATTAGTAGAAATGACAAAACATAGACTCAATGCATTTGAGGACAGATCAGTAAAATTTATTGAAATATTTTCAAACCACATACCCACCAGAGGTCTTAACCAAGAATAAAGAAATCTCAAAATTCAACATATTGTAAAGAAATAATCTATCCAAGTAGAAAATGGGCAAAACAACATAAATAGGCATTCCACCAAAGAGGATATATAATAGAAATAAACACATAACATTTTCAACATCATTAGCTATTAGGGAGGTGCAAATTGAAACCACAATGAGATATCACTACACGCCTACCAGAAGTGCTAAAATAAAAAATAGTGAGAAAATCATATGCTGTCAAGGATGTAGAGAAACTTGATCACGCATGTACTGGTGATAGGTATACAAAATGGTACAGCCATTCTGGAAAAGTTTGGCAATTTCTTAAACTAAACATGCAGTTACCATATGACCAGGCATTGTGCTCATAACATGAAAGTCTAAATGAACACAAAAAAATATTATACAAAGGTAATTAATAGTCCAAAACTGGAAAATAACCCAAATGCCCTTCAATAGTTGAACAATGGGTTAAACAAATGGTAGTATAGTCATATCATTGACTACTATTCAGAAATAAAAAGGAACAGATTTGATTCACGTAACAACTTTGATAAATCTTAAAAAAATATATAAATAAATGGTTACTTACTGTACTATTCTGGATGTGTGCTATTCTGGTTGCTAGGGGTCGGGTAATAGAGCAGTAAAAGGGCAACAAGAGGGATCCCTGAGGTAAAGAAATTTTGTTTCTGCACTGTCTCAAGGCAGGGTCCTGGTTGTAACATAATTTTTGTAACATTGTAACATAATTTTTCAAGGGCTACCATTGGGGAAAACTGGGTAAAGGGTACATAGGATCTCTGTGTTATTTCTTACAAATGCATGTAAATCTATCACTATCTCAAAATAAAAGGTTTCAATAACAAGAGATGTAAAAAGGTGACCATTGCACATACAAATGGAATGAAGTGTAGAAGGATTTTTCCAAGGGAAAGAGCCAATCCTGTGACATACTCTGAAAAATACTTTGCTTGTCTACAATAAATTACAAGAGAGGGACCAAAATTGACTCAATACAGGAAGAGTTGAGCTGCATCACTGCAAGTGTGTGGTGTCCTTGATGGTAGTTGAAGCCAGGATTCAGTTCTGGAACATGGAGACTCACCTGAGAGAATCATTGCCTCCAGCCTTAGGTAGTTCCTTCAAATCAGGATCTGTTCCAGTCTGCAAAATACAAAAGAGACTGATGCAGGTGGTGTGGGGGTGGATATATACATGCTAAGGATCTCCACACATCTTTCTTGGAGTCCACCATGAAAATTGTTACCAACTTCAGCAAGTTTTCCGTATCAATGGAATGAAGGGGCAAACTGGCAGAAGCCCTCCTCACAGTAGAAAAATAGGTGACCAAATTTAAAGTTTGGAAGGACCACCTAAATGTTGGAAGGACCACCTCACAGCCCATTCGGTGGAAATACTTTCAGAAACTTCAAACATAAGCCTATGTGATTTACTCGCTTTGCACTAACATACCATTGATCGTAGTAACTGCCTTCTGAGTCTTGGCTCGCTCCTAAGGAGAGCAGTTTCTCTCCTTCATAGACTCAGAGACATGATCCCCCCACAAGGTTTGCTTCTAAATTGAAGCAAACCACAAACTGTCAATCTTTTCAATCCTCAAATTCTCCAAATTTAGTTTAGTACTCAAGGGAGTCAGTTGGCTGTGGAGAGAGAAAGTGAGAAACTTTCTTGGGAGGAAAACGGCCCGAAATGACAATAGCTATTTCCAGAATAAGAAACCATAGTAGGAATATGGTTTGGGGCTCAATCCAGGCCTCTGTTAATTGAGGCTGCAGAAAGAGAACTCAGAATTCCTACCAAGACAACTACTTTTCCTCCCAAACCACAAGTGAGTGCGATCCAACTTTGTGGGAGAGGGATCCTAGATACTATTTAAAAGGGAGAAATCTACAAACATTTTGCTGGGTTGAAAAGAGGTTTTTGACAATGGGATATTTGACTCAGCAAGAAAAAAAATGCATTTCCTTATCATCTCACAGGAACTTTGAGGGGAATTTTAGCAACTTCCTTGCTTTCAGGAGATAAAAGGGTAATAAACCTTGATTCAAGTGACCCAGTAACTCACCTCTTTGTCTTGAAAAAACACTCTTCTTCCATTGAGATGAGCTTCTATATGTTCAGTTAAGCAACTACTGTTTCTTTGAGATATTGTAGTAATGCTTTAGGATGTCACTAATAATAACTATGTAGTTATTATCTAAATACACATTGAGAAAAAGTCTCCAGTGTCAAATAAGTTTGTGAAATGCTATATCATCTTGCTTTTTAAACAGTCAAGTCTAGAGAGGTATATCATCAAGAATCCTGTGTCAAGTTGTTTAAACTGACTTGTCAAAAAATTATTTATTTTTTTAAAGATTTATTTATTTATGCATACAAGAGCTAGGGTGCAGGTCAGAGATGCGGGGAGAGTGGTGAGAGGATTCACCAGAGACAGAGTGGGGAAGAGAACAGGCAGACTGACTGAAAGACACTGCTGAGGGGAGCAGTGGGAGAGACAGGAGAGGTCTGCCTCTCCATGTGGGTTGCTCCCTGGCCGGCCCGGGATCATGCTGCTGAGGCTGTGGATTGCTTCATAGTGCAGTGCTTTAACCCCTTGCGCCACCAGGGAGGCCCTCAAAAAATTATCTAATCACCCAACACTGTGAAGACATAACTTTCAAAAAGTTAAAAATGACAACTATATAAACATCATGAGCATAGATCAAAAATGTATTTAACACAGAGTTATTTAACTTATTAATAAGAGTATGTTTCCGTGGGATGGTAAAATGTTTCAAAGAAGGATCTGAAAGCCTAGTGGACACAGTTAATGAATGAAAGAATGCCAAATAAGATTGCTAACTTGCTGAAACAGGTCAATGTCCTACAGAGCAATAAAATTAACTGTTGGAGTTATATTTTTCACTGAAGACAAATTATTTGCATTTTTTATGTTTTATTTTACCAATTTCCTATTATAAGACACAATAATAGACTTCTAATGTTTCACCTTTATAAAAATAGGATAGCAGTGAACATTTTCATTTTCATGTGCATAACATTTTCAATATCTTAAACTGTTTCTTTCGGATAGATTCATAAGATCAAAGGAAATGAAGCTTTATAGCCTTTGATAATGTGCAATTGATATTCTGAAGTTGTATACCAATTTATAATGCCATAAACACTTGAAAATGGCAGTTTCATTGTGTCTATGACAGCAGTGAGTGTCATGACTTTTCTAATTTTTTCCTGTTTTGAAAAGTTAAAAAGGATACATGGAAATAATTGTTTTCTCCATAGTGGAAAAAGTAATATATGCTTGCTATATAAAATTTAGAGAAGCCAAGAGAAAATTAAAAGCATCTATAATCTTGCTTCAGTGCACTATAAATACTGGTAATATTGTTTGCATCCTATCTGGTTTTTATTTTTTTTTAATAATAAATTTTATTTTTATATTCCCCCATATAATTGCAAACCCCCCATTCTGACCCCAATCTTTTTTTTTAATTTTTTATTTTATTTTATTTATTTTTTGCAGATTTATTTATTTATTTATACAAGCACTGGGTACAGTCAGAGGCACGGGAGGGTGAGAGAATTCACCAGAGCCAGAGCAGAGAGTAGAACAGGCAGAATGACGAAATACACTGCTGAGGGGAGCAGTGAGCACGGCAGGAGAGGTCTGCGTGCCATGTGGGACCCTCACTGGTAGCCAGGGATCGAACTGGCGCTGCAGAGGCTGTGGGCAGCTTTGCAGCCCAGCGCTCAACAGCTGCGCCACTGGGGAGGCCCCCCAATCTTTTTTTTTAAAGATTTATTGATTTATACAAGAACCGGGGTTCAGGCCAGATGTGCAGGAGGGTGAGAGGATTCACCAGAGACAGAGTGGGGAACAGAACAGGCAGACCGACGAAATACACTGCTGAGGGGAGCAGCGGGCGAGACAGGAGAGATCTGCTCTCCATGTGGGTTGCTCCGATGTGGCAGGGATGGAACCGACACTGCAAAGCCTGCGGACAGCTTCACAGCGCTTACAGAATCTCTGCCTTACTCAAACTAAGTAGCATGTCAAACAATGGTATGTGCCTCTAGATCAGTGGTTCTCAAAAAGTGTTTCCAATCCAGCACCTGGGATCTCGTTAGAAATGCAATTTCTTGACATTCTCTCAAGGCTCACTGAATCAGAAACTGGAATAAATTGCATCACTCTGTGTTTCAGTAAGCCAGCCAGGGATTCTGCTGCATATGAAAGTTTGAGATCCTCTGATCTAGAGAATTAATCCTCAGGAGTATAATTATATTGTCAATATTCCAGTCTGACTTTGCAAAGACAAGTAGTCATCCTTTTGTCTATTTCTAAGTTTTACATAAATTTTCTTAGCCTATTTTTTCAGTATCACATTTTGGAAATGTGAATGCACAATGACTAAAAACCATCCAGAGGTTTTTTTTTAGATGCAATTTATTTATTTTTTTTAAATAATAAATTTTATTTTTATATTCCCCATACAATTTCAACCCCCCCATTCTGACCCCAATCCCTCCCCTCCCGCCCCCCAAAAAGTGTCTCTGGTTCATAGTTTTTTGTTGATTTTGATTTTCACTTTCTTATAGTTATTCATTTTCCTGGTCCCTTATTTAAGTTTTCTAGATTCCTGCTATGAGTGAGACCATCCGGTATTTTTCTTTTTCTTTCTGGACTATTTCACTGAGCATGATCCCTTCCAGCACCATCCATGTTGCTGCAAATTGCATGTGTCTATCTTTTTTGAATGCTGAGTAATATTCCATGGTATATATGTACCACATCTTCTTGAGCCAGTCATCTATTTTTGGGCATTTAAAACCATCCAGAGTTTTCAAAAAAGAAAGAGTTTTGTTATATTCTATTCCAGCGTACTCCAAGTAACAGCTCAAATCACACTTTCTAGGTTTTTTTTTAATTTATGTATTGATGCATACAAAACCGGGGTGTAAGCCAGCGGTGCAGGCGGGGGGTGAGAGGATTCACCAGGGAGAGTGAAGAGCAGAACAGGTAGATGTACTGAAATACACTGCTGAGGGGAGCAGGGTGGGGAGACAGGAGAGGGCTGTTGCACAATGTGGGTTAATTCCCTGGCCAGCTGGGGATCCACTCGTGCTGCAGTGGCTGGCAGTAGCTTGATAGGGCTGTCTTTAATCCCTGTGCCACCAGGGAGGCCCTCAAATCATACTTTCTCCTAGAAAATATTCTGTTAATATTTTAATCCCCTCCAATTTCCTTTTTTAAATCTTCCATTGACTCTTAGTTCACATGGGTCAACATAATGCTAAGAATTTTATGTGTGTCCAGTTTATCCCCACAGTTGAAAACTGTGTGAAAGCAACAACTGTGACTTAAGCCCCTTCTTTCAATACAAACTTTAATGCAGTGACAGAATCAGTATTAATGAGAGCCCACTTCCTGGCTCAGAGCCCACATCTTACCCCCCCAAGGAAGCTCTCTGTGGGGTCTCTTGTTATAAGGGCACTAATCCCATTTATGTGGCCTTTGCCCTGATGACCGAATCACTCTCAAAAGTCCCTCCTCCCAATACCATCAATTTCAGCTTGTGAAACTGGGGGAGGGCAGGACCACAAATATTAACTCTGTAGAAACCCCTTGGAGCTCATTCTTCCTTCCCTTTCTCCTCACAGGTATTAGCATCATGAATTTAGAATTTATCATTATCATGACAGTTTTTGTTAAATGACTACAGTTTTATACATCCTTAGAAAACATAAACTATTACTTTTCGGATTTAAAATTTTGTGTTAATGGCACCAATCCATATGAATCTTTCTGAAATTTACTGGTGTCACTCAGTATTATGTGCTATAAAACACAATTTGAAGGCACCCTGAGAACTTCAATTGAATTTGTATGTTGATATCTTCCCTGGCAAACCTGATGAACCTTCTAATTTGTTTTAAAAATTTACTTGTAGGGGGCCTCCCCGGTGGCGCAGCGGTTGAGCGCTGGCTTGCGAAGCTGCCCGCGGCCTCTGCGGCGCTGGTTCGATCCCCGGCTGCTCCCCGGCCACCGGAGGAGGGTCCCACATGGCGCGCAGACCTCTCCTGCCGCCCGCTGCTCCCCTCAGCAGTGTACTTCGGTCCTTCTGCCTGCTCTGCTCCCCGCTCTGGCTCTGGTGAATCCTCTCACCCTCCCGCGCTTCTGACTGTACCCAGTGCTTGTATAAACAAAACAAACAAACAAACAAATAAATAAACAAACATGCCTCTATTAAAAAAAAAAAATTTACTTGTAGGGTATCCTGAAATTTTCTATGTAGACTATCACACAATCTGAAAAAACGGGGGGCAGTTTGTCTCTTCCTAATCCAATTTGAATACACTTTGTTTTTCTTGACTTTTAATTTTTTTATTTTTTTAAAAGATTTATTTATTTATTTATTTATTTATTTATTTATGCAAGAACTGGGGTACAGGCCAGATGCGTGGGAGGGTGAGAGGACCCACCAGAGACAGAGCAGGGAACAGAACAGGCAGACTGATGAAATACACTGCTGAGGGGAGCAGCAGGTGCAACAGGAGAGGTCTGTGTGCCATGTGGGACCCTCCCAGGCTGGCCAGGATCGAACCTGTGCTGCAGAGGCTGCGGACAGCTTCACAGCATGGCGCTCAATCGCCTGCGCCACCAGGGGAGGCCTTTCTTGACTTTTTAGATTGGTTAGTACCTCCACCATAATGTTAAGACAGAAGGATTTATTGCTATTTATTGAGATCATGACTTTATGGGAGTGTTTCAAAAGTGTCGTGATTAAATATGCTTGCTTTAGGTTTGGGATGTATGCATTTTATTTTTAACAAATGTTTTCTTCACTCTAGTGACATGATTCTATGACTATATCATTTAGTAGTGTGTTATATCACCAATAAATTTAATGATAATGAATTATTTTGTTTCTGGGATACATCTACTCAGTTGATGTCTTGAAGTGTTCCTAGGAATTGTTTTAGTCAGGTATGATAAGGTGACAGACATGGAGACAGTTGCCTTTGAAATAAGAGTTTAATTTTTTCTATTTTATTTTTTTATGTGTCAGTTATTTACATAACTTTATAATTTTGAGAGTGAAGCATGTGCACATGTGGAGGTGTGAAGTTGTACTCTGAAATAAGAGTTTATTACTCACAATTTCCAAGAGGAGGGCATATCACATTGCACAGGGCCACATGGAGGAAGTACCAGGGCTGGTCAGGAGGCAGAAAATAACGAGGGGAGAACATGGACACAAGACGTCATTATGGTTTTCACAGGAAGGAGTGGGTAAGGCAAAGTAAGCCTTTTAGGATCAATTAGTTTGAATAATTTCAGCAGGCTCCATTCTATAGGGATAGTCCCCCACTGTCCAGCACTGGGCCTCGGGGAGCTGTAGGGCTGGGGCAATATTGGCTTGGTGTATGAGAGTTCAATAAAGGAGGTGGTTGAGAGTGTGGGTTAATGATTGGTTGGTTTGCATGTGAAAGACATTTTGGCAGGCAAGCTGTTTGCTATTCTAGGAATTAGCTAGTGGAAAGAGCAGTCTCTCCAAGACTAGCAGAGCCCCAAGGTGTCAAAGCATCATATAAAATGAAGAAGATAAGAAACATGACTTAAATACACTTGAGAGGGTGTATTTTTGTTTAATCTTGTTTATAGTACTTTGGATTTGCTTCATGAGGTAAGTCTAGGATTTTCTTGTATTATATTTTCCTTCATAAATGTTTGTGTGTGTGTGTGTGAGAGAGAGAGAGAGAGAGAGAGAGAGAGAGCCCAAATGAGTAAAATGTAAAAAATTGGTCGATCTGCACAAATGTTATATAGGAATTCCTACAATTTTTTGAGTGTATGTATGTGTGTGGGAAAAGTCTACTTTCCTGAGGATCAGGCAGGGCTGGGGTAGGACCACACTAGGGTAGCAGGTCATGCACACCAAGTCAACACTGGTCTTCAGGGCAGTGCTGGGAGCTCAAGGTTGAGCTCTCTCTACTCAGTTACCTCAAAGCAGAGGCAACCACTGAAGGGCAGGACAGTCTGGTTGGCTTTAATGTGGGAAGGGAAGGATAACACCAGGGGGAGACTTTGCTAAAGAAAAGATGGGTGTTGTAGAACTTTTAGGGCCTAGATAAACAGGATTGAGAGAAAGAAAGATTAATAACGCCTTTGGAGGGGGAAAGAAGGTAAAAGAAATGGAGAAAGGAACATGAAGTGGTGGTCCTAGGAGGTGGTAGGAGGCCCAGCTGTTCTTCAGACCCTGGTGGAGCAGGCACAGCTCCAGCTACTTGCTCCTATCTCCTGGCCTTACAGGGCCGTACTTATAGCACCACATGGCAATCTTTTTGTAAGAAGGGTGTAAGAGAAAACAGCTAGACTTTATGTAGGCAGAGATCTTCCTCGGGTCCTATAATGAGCCATGAACACTTTCACATTTGGAAATGCATCTTGGTATTCAGGCTCAAATAGATGGTGCAGACTAAGGACGTCACAAGTGAGAAAATCCAAAAATGTGATCTTGTCCCCTGCAAACCATGGCTCTTTCCCCAGAAACTATGAGAAGAGAGTCATATTTTCAGGGAACACATCCAGATACTCAGCCTTCAATTTCTCAAAGTCAAGTCTGTAGCAGACATACTGAGCCAAATGGAGTTTTTCTTGACACAGTTCTCAAAAATGTCCCCATGAATCTTCTTTTCTATCTCCTTTCATAGGTTGTAGCAAAAGATAACATTGCTCTGTTTGATCCTGTGAGCCTCATCAATTAAGCAGAGCAGATTAGGGAGGTCCAAGGCCAGATTGAAGTTTACATTGAGCCCCTGACTTTTGTCATAATTGGGACTGTCCCCCACCATTTAATTCTCTTCCTCATAGCTTGAGTCCATGTATTTCAGGAGTGGGCAGAATGGCATGTGCCAGTCCATGGATTTCTCATGAACTCAAGTTCATGGTCATGGTTCAGCTTTCTGTAGAATCAGTGGATGGCTTCAGTGGAGCCAAGGTAGCATTTCATCCTTGCACTCTTTCTTTAAGTTAGGCACTATAGGGCCTCCCTGGTGGCTCAAGGGGTTAAGACACAACCTACAAAGCTATCCACAACCACTGCAGCACAAGTTCGATCCCAAGCCAGGGAGCTACCCAGACCTCTTCTGACTTGCCCGCTGCTCCCCTCAACAGTGTATTTCAGTCAGTCTGCCTGTTCTGTTTCCCACTCTGCCTCTGGTGAATCCTCTCATGTCCCCTCCCCCAACTCTGGCCTATTCTTGTATGCAGAAATAAATAAATCTCCTAAGTTAGGCACTATGTCAAAATTAAAAGTTTTAGAAATGAAGGAATCCCTAAGGGTTACAAATGAAAAGGAAACCTACTAGATAAACATAGTATATACACCTACTAGAGAATACTTTGACTACCTAAGACCACTTACCTACATCAGGAAATAAAGTACTGTGTAGTAATAACTTTCTGGTGAGGCACCAATGCCTTGGGCATTGAGAACACTGAATAAAATATGGAAACGCAAAGCTCTCTCTTCTATTTGGAAATACAGATAGGATATAATCTCCATCTGAGGTTAATGTATGGGTGTGGGATTTTTTTTTAAATATTTATTTTATTTACACATACAAGAGCTGGGGTACAGGCCAGAGGAGTGGGGGGTGAGAGGATTCACCAGAGACAGAGTGGGAAACAGAACAGGCAGACTGACCAAAGTACACTGCTGAGGGGAGCAGCAGGCGAGCCAGGAGAGGTCTGCTGCACCCTGTGGGTCGCTCCCTGGCCTGCAGGGGATTGAACTCGTGCTGCAGAGGCTGCGAACAGCTTCATAGGTTGCGTCTTAACACGTTGCGCCACCAGGGAGGCCCTGGATATGGGATTTTGGTAGAAAAGAAGTTTCTCTTGAGAATTTAAAACTGCAGGCTATCCCTACAGGGTTCAAATTTACCCTAAGTAGCAGCTATTTGTACGCTAACATACACTTCTCATTTCCTTCCTGAGCACTTCAAAGAATCTATTTTCCAGCCCCCTTGCAGTTCGGAGGGGTGTAGGGACAGGAATGGGCAGAGTGCAGGTTTTCTGATCCCATGCAGACCGGGTAAAGGAAGAATCAGAGTCCTTAGTGGCTTTTTGAAGGTCTTTTATTGGGGTTCACCAGGCATATGGCAGGCAGGGGTGCTGGGGGGCCGGGAGGCTGGCAGGCCTCCCAGCCGGTCTTCACTCTGGGTTCTCCGGCCTTCTCCCAGCTACTGCTTCTCTTGATTCTCTCTTGCCTTCTACTGGCGTCCCCGTGACACCGCCCTTAAAAAGCCCAGTCTCAGCCCAGGTGAATCCCATCTACCTATGCCCACACCCTACTCCAGGTGCCCGCCATCAGGCATGCATTCAGGACCGTAAGGATCCATCATCTATCCTGATGGCGGGAGGGCAGAAAAGCCTGACATTTTCTTTACCCTACAAGGGGCCATGTGACCAGTTTTTGACCCTGGTCACTTCTGGACTGAGGACATCAAAAGCCCCCTCACCATCTTTGAGGTCTTACCTCTTTTGCTGTAGAGACATAGAAGTCATGAAAACAAAGTGGAAACAACTTGGATCTCCCTGAATCACTACTTGGGGAGAGGCGTGCTGAAGATTTGGTATGAGTGGGAAACAAGCATTTATTGTTTTATGCCAGAGATTTCAGATTAAATTAATTTTCTCTCTCTTTCTTTCTCTCTCTACACACAGATACACATAATGCACGCACACACAATTTATGCAGAAAAATATGAAAAGAAAATCTAGAAAAGCTCATGAAGTAAAATCTAGCAGTGTGCCGAAGACAAAACAAAGTCATCTCCACTAAGTAGGGTTTATTTATTCATTTTTTTGCAATTTTATTATTTTATTTTTTTATGTTTTTTTTTTAAATTTTTATATTCCCCATACAATTGCAACCCCGATTTTTGACCCCAATCCCTCCTTTCCCGCCCCCCCCCCGCCCCCCAAAGAGTGTCTCTGGTTCATAGTTGTTTGTTGTAAGTAGGGTTTATTCCAGAAATGCAATGACACTTTATCGTTACAAAAATTTATTAATGTGGGGGCCTCCCTGGTGGTGCAAGGGGTTAAGTCTCAGTACTATGAAGCTGGCCAGGATGCTGACCCACATGGTGCAGCAGACCTCTCCTGTCCCACCCGCTGCTCCCCTCAGCAGTGTATTTCAGTCAGTCTGCCTGTTCTGTTCCCACTCTGTCTCTGGTGAATGCTCTCATCCCCCACACCTCTGGTCTACACCCCAGTTCTAATATGCATAAATAAAAATGAATCTTTTAAAAATATATATTAATTTGATAAATAAGATACTCTATCTTATCCCAACACATTCAGTGACCCAAGAAATTCCAGAGAAATCAGTATTAAAAAAAGGTAATCTCGGGCCTCCCTGGTGGTGCAGCGGTTGAGCGCTAGGTTGCGAAGCTGCCCGCAGCCTCTGCAGCACCGGTTCGATCCCCGGCTGCTCCCTGGCACCGGAGGAGGGTCCCACATGGCACGCAGACCTCTCCTGCTGCCCTCAGCAGTGTACTTCCGTCTGCCTGCTCTGCTCCCTGCCCTGGCTCTGGTGAATTCTCTCACCCTCCCGCGCTTCTCACTGTACCCAGTGCTTGTATGTATAAATAAATAAATATACAAACAAATAAATCTTTTTAAAAAAAGGTAATCTCAGGTTGGCTCCACTTCAAGAGGACTAGGAGAGAAAACGTAAGATCTCTCTGAAGTGATGCAGACTCAAAATGGGTCATAGGATTTCTACCCTCAAATATTGCCTTCTCTCCTCCACCGAGGACAAGCAAACAAAACAAAAATTTACCATCAGTACAAGAAAACAGACCACCATGAATGAAAATTAGCATAAAAGCATGAAAAATATTCCTTTAAACTTCATATGTTGGAATTGTGTATATATTTATATGTGTGTGTATTTATATAACTTTAAAATATTGAGTTGTAAACAAATAAGAAATTGAAAGTAATGAGAAGGGAAATACAAATATCAAGAAAACAAACAAAAATATTTGAAAACCAGTGAAAGAAAATTTTCAGAAATAAAAAATATATAGCTTTAGAAATTTTCAACTCACTAGATATGTTAAACAAAACACTATAAATAACAGCTAAAAAGAAGATTGTGGAACTAGAAGAGCACATTCTACCTAAAGTGTAATGCAAATGAAAAGGAAATATGTAAAAAGCATAGGTAAGAAACCTAGAGAATAGAATAAGAATGTTCATCATATCTTTAATAAAGTTCTAAAAGAAGGAATACAGAACTTGGAAGAGAGACAATATTTGAAAAGATAATGACATTGAGAATCATACTAAATCTCAAGCAGGATAAATAAAAATACATCAGAAAAAACACATCCAGACACATCAGAATGAAACTGTTATACACCAAAGGCCAAGAGAATATCTTAAAAGCTATGTGGGAAAAAAACTGGCAGATTAAAGACAATTATACTGGGCCTCCCCGGTGGCGCAGCGGTTGAGTGCTGGGTTGTGAAGATGCCCGCAGCCTCTGCAGCACCAGTTCGATCCCTGGCTGCTCCCCGGCCACCGGAGAAGGGTCCCACATGGCGTGCAGACCTCTCCTGCTGCCCGCTGCTCCCCTCAGCAGTGTACTTGGGTCCTTCTGCCTGCTCTGCTCCCTGCTCTGGCTCTGGTGAATTCTCTCATGCTCCTGCACTTCTGACTGTACCCAGTGCTTGTATAAATAAATAAATAAATCTAAAATAAATAAATAAAGACAATTACACTGATATCACACTCCTTATCTAAAAAGACAAGGAAGACAGTGGGGAACCAAGAAAAAATAGGCCAGCCCTGCTATCTTTCAAGATCAAAGTCAAAATATTTGTGGACAACAGCAAATTTACTAAAAAAATATCATCAATGAAGAAATATTTTTGAGTGTTCTTTATTTTTTATTGTGATAATAGACACAAAGCATAATGTGGAAACACATCTCCAGGAATTTTTCATCTTGCAAAACAAATTCTCTACACATTAAATAAAAACTCTCCTTTCTCCCTACCTCTGTCTCTGTGAATTTGTCTACCTTAAATACTTCATAAATGGAATAATAGAGTATCATCTTTTTGTGACTGGCTTCTCTCACTGAGCACAGTGTCCCCAAGTTTCATGTATACAGTAGCACATGCAGGATTTACTTTAAGGTTAACTAAGTTCCATTCCATGTACGACCACATTTTGTTAATCTTTGACAAAGGAGCAAAGAATATGCAATGGAATACAGTTTATTCAATAAATGGTGCTGGGAAAACTGGACCTCCACATGCAAAAGAATGAAACTAGACCACTACCTCTCACCGTGCACAAAAATCAACTCAAAATGGATAAAAGAATTGGACATAAGACCTGAAACCATAAAATATATAGAAGAAAATATAGGTAAAACACTACAAGACATACATCGCAATAACATCTTTAAAGACTCATCACCCAAAGCAGTGATAGTGAAGGCAAAGATAAACACCTGGGATTACATCAAACTGAAAAGCTTCTGTACAGCAAAAGAGACATTAACCAAAACAGAGAGACACCCCACCACTGCTGGACCGCTTCAGTGGCACAGCAAGATCTGTGCAACATTTGCTATTTCCCAAGAGATTCATGAATCATCCCACAAGTCTTCTCTCCTGCTGGGCCCACTGTAGAATCTGACCTGCTCAGCATGGCATCTGTGATCTCTTCTGGAAGGGGCATAGCGGGGAAATGTCTGCATCCATGCTGGTCACCTGGAGTTCGAAATCTCCTGGTTTGGGTCTGAGCCTGCAGTGTTCCCACGCCCCCTGGGTTGGACTGGAGCCTGTACGTAAACCAAGCTCATCCAGAGAATTCCACAGTGCTTGGGGAGTCCTGTCATGGTTTGGGTGGTGGACCAGCAGCCTGTTCTGCTGATTGGGGTATTTACTCTCTCAGTCACTGCCCCCTTCATTTCCTCCCATTCTTTCCCCTCAGCAGCCACCAACCTTAGTTTGAGATCTCCATGGGAAAATCCTGGGTCTTCCTTTGAGCAAATAATATTTTTTAGTAAATGTTTCTAGAGGAGAAACTTATTCCAACCTTTCTAATCTGCCATGTTCTCCATGGATGAGATTTGTGCCTCACAGACACTGATAAAATCCTGGGTGCCTGTTTTTGCTCGTAAACAAAGAGCTCAGAAAATCCAGGACTCATGCCTTTAAGTCTATCCTATTTTCTACTTTTCAGAAGAGGGTATGTCTTTTCTGTTTTGTTTTGTTTTCTATGTTTATATTTGTTGTCTCTTGTCTATGTGTTGGGACCAGAAGGCTTTATCAAACATGAAAGCACTATGTCATCCTGACCATAACTCTCCCTGTTTCTTTGTACCTTCATTTCTGGTCAGGATGACATAGTGATTTCATGTTTGGATGATCAATATGTGCAGAATGATCAAGCTGAATGTTTCCCAAATTAGCTATGGTGAAGGATCAGTGTGTTTTTTCCCCAACAAATGGCAGACCAATACTATGTGAAAGCCAACTGATCATTCGAGTGTGACAGCAATGTCCAGTTGCTATAAAAGCTTTTAAACAATCACACTTTCTGTGCTTATTGCAGACCAATAACAAACTGTTCTTGGCCCAACACTGATACATGAACCACATTTTGAGTAGTGCTGATCTGGCTACAATTTAAATCTGAAAATTCCGTTTAAAATCATCTAATGAATTTCCATTATCTACAAAGAAATTCAATTTCAAAAGATGGCAGATGAGTTTTGATTTGACTGTCTCTATAGTTTCACCTGTTACCTTTGTCTGCCTCAAGAATTTTCCCCAAAAACAATTCAGTCCTTGCATTTTCTTGATCATTAAGGATCACTGGAAGAGGTGAAGAAACAAACTTTAAGCTGAGGTTCCTGATGCGAATCCCAAAACCAGATTGAAGAATTGAGCCACTAAGGAAGTTGTTGTTTCCTCTACATCAGGGAGCTTGTCACTCAGAACCCTATAACCACTACCATACATAAAACGCTGCTGTAATCAGAACACCATCATCATCTGTGCAGCACAGAACCACACCATACCTGTTATGATCTACACTAGGAAAACACCAACCTGCCTCTCAAGAGCCATGAAGCTACCTACTCAATATTAAGAACTCTGGCAATCCTGCTTCAGAAAAACTCTGCTTTCCATAGCTTCCATGAGTGCACTTGATGGACTAAACCTTATATATATGCAGGATGCAGTTGGAAGGGGTTCTATGGAACACAGATTTTAATTTTACAGTTTCTTCAGCACAGGACAAGACACTAGATCAGCAGCTTTCATACCATAGGTCATAATCAATTAGTGGGTTATAAAATTAATTTAGGGAGTCATGACAAGTATTTTTAAGTGAAATGGAAAGGGATGGGATAGACTTAAAAATATCACAGTGCACATTCAGGGTTACAAATGTTTCATGGAAATTTTGTTTCAGTTAATATAGGTGGAAAGAATGTAATATATGTAAATTATGTATAAGAAAGAAATACCTCAAATATATTCTAATAGAACAAAATCTTCACAGACTATTCTAATGTGTAGCTAATGTCAAGAACCATGGTTCTAGAGCAGTGTTTTCAAAGTGTATTCCTTGGACTAAAAGCATCACAAACATCTGGAAACTCATTACAAATGTAAAGTCTCAGGCCTCAGATCAGATCTGAATTAGAAACTCTAGAATTGGGGTAAAAAAATCACAAAAACAAACTGGTAAAAATCTAAAGAACTGGAAAAAATATTTGTGTAGTTGACAAGAGGTTCATCTCAAAAATTTACCAAATTCTTATACAATCCAATAACAAAAACCAACACAACCCAATAAAAAAATGCATAAAAAACCTAAATAGACAATTTTCCCTTTTTTTGCCATTTACCTATTTTTTTTAAATTTTACATCATTGATCATTTTTAATTTAGTGTTTGCTTTCTTTTCTCAGGTGTAGTCCCCATGGAATTTCCACCACCCATTCACCCATGCACCATCACCATAGTCCCTTGTGCTCTTCTGGCCCTGGTTTTGATCCCTCTCCCTCCCCCTCCCCTTCAGAATGTCTCTCATTTATAGTTGTCTTATTTATTTTTCTTTTGTTTTGTTGTATTTTTAAAATTGTTGTTATTTTTTCCCTGATCCTTTATTTGCTTCCCCTATGTTTCTCCTATAAGTGAAACCATCTGATATTTTTCTTTTTCTTTCTGACTTATTTCACTGAGCATGATCCCTTCTAGCTCCTATCTTTTTTGATTGCTGAGTAATATTCCATTATGTGTATATATACCACATCTTCTTGATCCAGTCATCTATTTTTGGGCATTTGGGTTGTTTCCAAGTCTTACCTATTATAAACACTGCTGCAATAAACATAGGAGTGCAGGTATACTTTTGAATTAAAGTTTTTGTGTCCTTTGGGTAGATCCCAAGGAGTGGTATTGCTGGGTCATATGGTGGTTCCATTGTTAGTAGTCTGAGGAATCTCCACACAGTTTTCCATAGTGGTTGGACCAGTTTGCATTCCCACCAGCTGTGTAGGAGAGTTCCTTTTTCTCCACATCCTTGCCAACATTTATTGTTGCTATTTTTTTTTTAATATGTGCCATTCTCACTGGTGTAAGGTGGCATCTCATTGTGGTTTTGATCTGCATTTCTCTGATTACGAGTGATGTTGAACATTTTTTCATAGACTGTTGGCCATTTGCCTAAATGGACATATAGATGTCCATTCTAAAGAAGACATACAGATGGCCTACAAACATATGAAAAATTGTTTGATATCGCTTAGTTGAAAAATTGACCAAACACACCATCCTTTAAGTTATCACTTTCAGGAACTCTTTTAGGACCTCTGATCTCTAGATTATACTTCTTTCACTGACAGTATCTTACACGGAAGGAACTGTGGGATCTCAAATCAGAAAACTAGCCTTTGAATACCAGCTCTTCCTTACTAGCTATGTGACCTTGTGCAAAGCCATGGGGCCATGTTTCCTCACCTGCTAATACAGAAGATGGCAAAAGCTGGTTGTACCTCACAGGAGGGACATGATGGTATAATATAGGCAAAAATCACTTTATAAATAATGGGGCTAGCATAACTAAAGTTCAGGGTGTACAAAGAGTGCAGAGTGTCAAGAAATGAAGGAAGATATTTTGGTTCCTTCAAAGGCATCTTGTGAGATTGATCACTATCCTGGAGTTTGGACAGTACATTCTGCAGTGGATATTTTAAGCAAGGAATTGATATGCATCATTTGTGCTGTTTTCCAAACAATAACTCCAAGTTTCTATAATAGGAAACAGAAAGGAAGTCTACAAAGCAGTTATGAGGCTTTTATATAAAAGCCGGTGAGATGGATTAGGGTGAGGAGACCAAGACTGGGATGCTCTTTGAGACTACTCTTGGCAGAGTAAAGTAAACTTAGATGAAGCAATTAATCAAGAAGAAATTTTACTTGGGTTATGTTCACATGTAATACCAAAAAAAAAAAATCAGACTTTTTAAAATGAAATTTCATCCACGAACTAGCTAGCTAGTTTCATATTTGCTACAAATTAATTAAGGAAATTAATTCATATTTCAAATCTGGTGAGAATTTGGTTAATTGTCCAATAGAGTTTCACTTCTTTAACAAAAATAAAATGATATTTCTTTTTAGTTAGGATGAAGAAATACATACCTGTAACCTGATGACAAAGAAATCATATTTGATATTTTAACCACTCACACCTGACTACCATGAAGACACACAGAGTGGTCACAAATAAAGCTAACAAACCTCTTCCAAAAGCCAGAGCTTAGGAGAATTCTGCGTACTGTGTACCTCTTGGAAAGTCAGCGTATATGTTAGCATTTCAAACACTCCAAGAAACTTTATAGCAAAGACATATATTCAGTTCTGCTTAATGCAGCATTTCTCATCCTTATAAAAATATGACAACCTTCATTATTATTTTTATTTATTAATAATACCTATTTATATTCTGTGAAGACAATGCAAGTTACAGTACACTTTAGGTCATGCCAGTTTGGAAAGTGGCTTAGAAATCTCCAAACTTTTTTAAAATCGAAATTTATTGATTTACCATTAGTTTATCAACTTTAAAATAATATAGCTTCCTTCAAGCACTATTGTGTATATGTATTACTTATATGTTTACATACATTATACAACCACTATTGTGTTTAAGCATTACATGCACAGTATAACATATATGAAAAAGAAATTTAAGATGATCCAATATGAAATAATAGTTTTGAAAATTTCTTTTTATTTACTCATGGTGTAAATATTTTACATTGATATAGCAGACAAAATAGATTTACACATAAACAAATGGGACTACATCAAACTAGAAAGTTCCTTCACGGTAAAAGAAATAATCATTAAAGCAAACAAACAAACAATCAAACAAACACAAAAAGCCTACTTAATGGGAGAAGATATCTGCAAACCAAATGTTAGACAAAGGGTTAGTATCCAAAATATAAAAATAACTCAACAACAACAAAAATACAAACTGATTAAAAATTGACAGGGGATTAAAATAGACATTTCACGGAAGAATATACACATGAAATAAATGCATGAAAAGATGTTCTACATCACTTATCACTAGAAAAATGCAAATCAAAACCACAATGAGATTTCATCTCACGTAAGTTAGAATGACTATTAATTATCAAGGAGTAAGGAAATAATTAATGTGGTGAGGATGTGGGGGAAAAGTTCCTTTGTCTAGTGCTGGAAAGAATATAAATTGGTGCAGTTACTATGAAAGCAATATGGAGGCTCATCAAAAAGTTAAAAGTAGAACTACCATACGATCTAATAATCCCACTTGAAGAATTTGAAAACACTAACTCAAAAAGATATATATGTGTGTGTGTGTGTGTGTGTGTGTCTTGGTTCATTGCTGCATTACTCACAGCAGCCAAGGTATGGAAACAAACCAAGTTCCTGACAATAGATGAATGGATGAAGAAGATCTGGTATATATACATGGAATACTACTCAGTCATAAAAAATGATGAGATCTTGCCATTTATAACAATGTGAATGGAACATGAGGGAATTATGCAAAGTAAAATAAATCAAGAGAAAGACAAACACCATATGATTTCACTCATTTTCAGAATATAAAGAAAACAATAAAACCCCTTAGACAACAGAATAGTGGTTACCATAAAGGAAGGAGAAAGAAGGGAATGGGTATAAGGGGTCAATTGTTGGTGGTCGATGATTACTGGATATTTGATGGGCATGGTGAGAAAATGTGCTCTTGGAACTTATACAGTGTTGCAAACTGTTACCTCAATTAAAAAAAAGTGACATTACATAATGTAAAAGGGTCAATTCCCTAAGAAGAGTTAAGAATTCTAAATGTGTAAGCACCAAACAGCAGAATCTCAAAATACATGATGCAAAATCTGAAAGGTGAAGTAGATAAATTCACAATTACAGATGGAAAAATTTTGACACTTTCCTCTTAATACTTGTAGAATAAATATACAGAAATTCAGCAAGACTATAAAAAGAACTGAACAAAATTATCAATCACCTGGACCTAATTGACATTTATTTATAGAAACTACATAACAACAGCAAATGCTCATTTTTTCTCAAGTGCCTACAGAGTGTTTGCTAATGTAGTCTACATCCTGAGCAACAAAACAAGGCTTAGTATATTAAAAAGAATTGAAATGATGCAAAGTATGTTCTCTAACAATAATGAAACTAAACTAAAAATTAATTCCAGAAAGACATCCTGAAAATCCTCAAACTTAGAAATTAAATAATACACTTCTAAGTAATTCATTAGTCAAAAAGGAAGTACCAGAGAAGATAAAATATTTTGAACTGAACAAAAAAAAATGAAAATATGACATAACCAAATCTGTGAGATACAGTAAAAATAAGCCAAATACACCAACTAAAAGACAACAATTTCCAGATTAAATTCAAAAAGCAAGACCCACCCATATGCTGTTCAGACTTATCTACAATTAAGGGGAACATACAACATTAAATACTTGTTCTAATAAAGAAGAAGGCTTCAAATCAATAATCAACTCTAATAAATTAGAAAAAAGGGCAAAAATATGCTCAGTGACTCTTTTTTCACATTTTACCTTTGAATAGTCAGTGAACTTGTGCGTAGTAGGAAAGATTTTCTAGGTCACTCATTTCATTTCAACACGTATTTTCAATATGTAGTTTCCACTTTGCAAGAAAATATAACCTACCAGTTGAATTCATTTAAATGGTTTCACATAGGGCTTCCCCGGTGGTGCAGCGGTTGAGCTCTGGGTTGCGAAGCTGCCCGCGGCCTCTGCGGCGCTGGTTCGATCCCCGGCTGCTCCCCGGCCACCGGAGGAGGGTCCCACATGGTGCGCAGACCTCTCCTGCTGCCCGCTGCTCCCCTCAGCAGTGTACTTCGGTCCTTCTGCCTGCTCTGTTCCCCGCTCTGGCTCTGGTGAATTCTCTCACCCTCCCGCGCTTCTGACTGTACCCAGTGCATGTATAAACAAAACAAACAAACAAATAAATAAATAAATAAAACATGCCTCTATTAAAAAAAATAAAAATAAAATAAAAAAATAAATGGTTTCACATAAACTTCAATACACTGGAATCAAACCAGCAGTGAGGGTGCCTCTACCTGCCTGTCTGCATTATAGGACAAAATTCTTCTCTCTGGAAACCATGGACACTAGACATGACATCCAACAGCCTTCTCTGCAGATCAACTGAGTGAGGTCATCAGTTTGAGACTGAATATTAAATGCTGATAAAGGTCAACTTCTTTCTTATTTATTAAAAAAAAATACTAACATTTTCTTCTCATACACCCATAGATTATCTCATGTACCCTAACTCAGAAACTCTTGGACTAGAAAGTAAAAAGGCAAAAGAACACAGATAGAATGCAATTTCAACTCTGAGCACTCCCATGGAATTCACTCACAACAGATAACAATATACTGAGCATAAAGTGAAGCTATGGAAATGTAATTACTTCTGAGGCTGAAATAATCCTTTGGAGAACAGACTGGCTGCTTTCTGTTAATTTGTCAACTAGTAAGTTTCTATGTCTCCTTGTATGTTGTGTTATGACTATCTTCTAAATACCACATTCCACTGTCAGCTTGATATTTAAAACCAGCTGGCTTCACTCCATCACCATCCATTATATTGCATTGTTTTACAAGAAATTTGATTTCTCTGGCAGCAGACATGTTGATTATAAAGAAAACGATTTTCACATGTTGTTATGTGGATCTTTAAAATATATTTATCTCAGACAAAGAAGATGTTAACATTGAAACAACTGGATTTATTAAAATAGCTTATAGATTTTTACATGCTGCCACAGTCTCTCAAGATGATTTCATTTTAAATATTTTTTTAAATAAAATTTAAAATATCAGCCTTGTTGGTTCAGATGCTTGCAGGGGAATTGGCACATGATACTTTCTCATTCAGAATAATCTTCTGTTGCTAAGAGACTTGCATATGCTTAGGGCTGACTTAAGATCATTGGTAGAAAATATACTTAGAAGCTAATCTATGAGTGGCCATTTTATACAAAGAATCTTGGTCAGACATACTTTCAGAGAGAAGGTATCTTCTTTTCTTTTTGATGGCAGTGGCACATCAAATCCTAAATTTAAGCATCATTCATCATGGTCAACTTGATGCAGTATTCAGGGTGACAATGACCCTGCTAGAGCCTGAATTTTCCTTCTAAATCCTAAATATTTATCCTAATACAGAATGAATAAGAAAATGCATGCACTTATCCATACTGACTATATTAGTCATGTATTACTGCATAATAAATTGCCACATAAATTTGTAGCTTAAAACAACACATATTTATTGCTTCTGTGGATTAGGAATCAAAACAATGCTTTGCTGTATTCTCTGCTTCAGGGTCCTTCATCAGGCTGCAATCAAGATGCCAACCAGTATTGAAGTCTCATCTGAAAGCTCAACTAGGTAAGGATCCACTTCCAATCTCATGATATGATTGTGGTGAGGATTCAGCTGCCTTTGGGTTGCTGCACTGAGGATCCAAGTTTCATCTTAGTTATTAGCCAGAGGTCACCCAGAGTTCCTTGCCACATGGGCATTGTAAACAAGTTATCTTGTTTTATTAAAGCATGCAGCAAAGAGAGTGGATAGCAAGATGGAACTTACAATCTCTTATAATGTAATCACAGAAATAACATCTCCTCATGGTTAAGAAAGTGAACTGAAGCAAGTTACTCAAGGAAAGGAGATTATACAAGGCTATAAATACAAAGAGACCAGAATATTTGTAAGCTATTTTAGAAAGCTGCCCAGCTCACTGAAACCCCAGATCCCGCTACATTTCATCATGGCCACTATCAGCCTTCTCATTTCTTAATATACATGACATTCACATAAAAAAATAACAACAAAAACCACAACAAAACAAAACAAAAATTAAATAGACAATTATAAATCAGAGACATTCTGCAGGGGAGAGGGAGGTAGAGGGATCAAAACGAGGCCAGGAAGAGCAAAAGGGACTATGGTGATGGAGCACGGTTGAACTGGTGGTAGAAATTCTATGGGGACTACACCTGAGAAAAGAAAGCAAACATTGTTCAAAAGTGAACATTGATGTAAAGTATATATAACTAAATAAATTATAAAAAATAAAAATAAAAAGTCTTTTTTGCTTACAAGTAATAAGCAATGTACTGGTGAATTCAGCCAGATTCAGATAAAAAAAGATTGACAAATAAGGTTTTAGACCAAACGTTTTTATTTTCCAAATCTAGATATCAGTACATGTTTTTCTTTCTTATGATCCCTACCACTAAGAGAGTCTATTTTTCTACAATTTAAAGTAAAAAAATTAAAATGGAAGATAATATTTTCCAAATAGATGGTGCCACATGATAGCTACAAATCAGGAATGTGTCTCTAGCTTCCATTAGCAAACTTAAAGACTAAGTATACTGGAATGACTAGCTTGGTTTTGGTTTCTCCAATAAGAAACTTTAAACAAATATTTTAATACAGTTTTTTTTCCAGGGAGGCAAAATTTATCAGGGGAGTGGAACAATGAGAATGGAAGCAAGTGCAGTCAATAAAGAGTATATTTTTAAGCTCCTTACCACTGTGGCAACTGGGGCCAGTTCCAGTGAGGAACGGTGAAAAATCATACCTTATAGTTACAATAACTAAGGGTGAGAAAACATTTATTCATTAACTAACCATTATCATCGGTTGAAGACTTTCTAGAAGCATTAACTCTCTGACATTTTATGCTTACTGTGTGTGAAGGTCGAGCATGTTCTCCCAGACAAAGGGGTAGAAATGTCCTCTGGCAGAGTCACAGATGTTCACAGTAAGCAGCCTTCAGCATGGAGAGGTGAGTGTGGAAGAAATACAGATGGAACGCCAACAGTGTCTACTACAATCACTATAACTGAAGAGCTGCTGGGAGACAACCCAGTCCTTTCCCTGCTTTCATCAAGGGTTATACCTTAAAAAAAATCCATAACTACTTATAAGATACTGCTTATAAGATAAGCAGTTCTTATTTCATTTAAGTTCCATCACACATTCCTGGTCATGGAAGGCAAGTGGTAAGATAAAACTATGATGTGTAGGACAAGAAAGCTATGAAACTCTCCCCAAAGAGCCTGTACCTTCCCCAAAACAGCCACATGCCAAAGAATGAAACTAGAGCACTATCTCACACCATACCAAAAAGTTGACTCAAATGGATTAAACACTTGGATCTAAAAGCTGAAATCATAGAATACATGGAAGAAAATAAAAGCAAAGTATTCCATGACATTGGCTTCAATGATATCTTTGGGGACTCGTCGCCAACAACAAAGAAAACAAAAGCAAAAATAAACAAATGGGAATACCAAACTAAACCAAAAAGCTTCTGCACAAAGAAAGAAAATGTCATGAAAATGAAAGGTGTGATACCAAACAGGAGAAAATATTTGCACATCATATATCCAACAAGGAGTTACTATACAAGGTCTACAAAGAACAAATGCAATTCAACAAGAAGAAACCAACTAAGCCAATCAAAAAACAGGCCAAAGAGCCATATACACTTCTTCAAAGAAGACATAGAGATGGCCAGCAGCCTTATAAAAAAGTGTTTATCATCAGGGAAATTCAAATCAAAACCACTCATAAAAATAACCCATACCTTAAAGACCAGAAGGAAGCTTTGGCAAAGACATGGAGTAAGAGGAACCCTGTACACTGTTGGTGGGAATTAGACTGGTAAAGCCTCTATGGAAAACAGTATGAAGTTTTCACAAAATATTAAAAATAGATCTACCATATGTTCCAGCAAGAGCATACCTAGATATCTATCCAAAAAACAAAAACACTAATTCAAAAGGATATATGCACCCTTATGTTCATTGCAGCACTGTTTACAATAATCAAATTAAAATACAACCTATGTGTTCAATGACAGATGAGTGGATAAAAAATATGTGGAATATATACAAGTGGAATACTGCTCAATTATATTAGAAAAGATGAAATCTTGCCACTTGTGATAATATGGGTAGAACTGGAGATTATGCTAAGTGGAGTGAGTCAGAATGAAAAAAGATAAATACTACATGATTTCACTCATATTGGAACATAAAGAAACAAAACAAAGGAACAGACAAAACTAAACCAAAATAAACCCTAGAAATTGACTATATAATTGAGACTACCAGAAGGAGAAGGTAGGAGGTAGAAAACAAAGTGGGGAGGGGCCCTCATGGACTATGGTGGAGGGCTGTTGGTGCTTTAGTAGTGGGAATGGTATGATCACATACACCTGAGGAGGTGTGAATCTATACCCTTAAGCCATATACAGTGTTGTAAAAATAAAAAAAAAATCACAATTTTTAAAAAAATCAAAAGTAATGGTTCTAAGTAGCAATATTCTAATGTCTTTATCCATCACTGGACTGCACAGCGCCCCTGGAAGATCATTGATTATTTTACAGGCTACAGAGCATCAATCAAGTAATGATAGGTCACAAAATCCTCAAGTTACCCTGGGAGGCTGTCTGATTATATTAGCCGTTGAATAACTTAGAAGGTAGTAGTGAATCACATTGACCCTCCTCATTGAATTCTAAGAGAGATTTCTGGACCACATCAGTCCCAAGGTATTAAGGTACCCCAGGGATGGCCTTCATCAGATCCAAGATAAAGGGATCTCTGATTTTTTGAAGGGAAAGAAAAATATCAGATGGTTTCACTTATAGGAGGAATATAGGGGAATCAAACAAGGGATCAAGAAAAAAAAAAACTAGCAGGCAAAAGAGAAATTGGAGACATTCCGCAGGGGAGAGGGAGGGCGAAGGATCAGAACAGGGGAAGGAAGAGCACAAGGGACTACGGTGACAGTTCACAGGTGACTTGATGGTGGGAATTCTGTGGGGATTATACATGAGAGGAACAACAATGTAAAAAGTATATATATAAATAAAAAAGAAAGAAAAAAGAGATTTCACATTTTTTAATCCCAAGACACATTTCATGGACAATGTAAATTGGAAAATATAATTAGCAACAGGCACAATCTGATAGTCATGCATTTTTCCAGCCACCTGAGTAGTAACTGGTACCAAGTTATAACTGAAGTATATAATTCCCAAACAAAATGAGATTTTTCATATTTAAATTAAAGCAGTGTTTAAAGGCACTGACAAAATGATTAATAGATCCCCAAAGACAGGGTCTTATTTAATTTCCCTATGAATCTCTAGTCAGTATTTGGGATAATAAATAGGTGTTAAAGAAATGTATAAATGGCTTAGTTTAATTCTCCTTTAATGCAAAAACTATCAGTAAGCACTTCTTTGAAATAGAAGGAATTTTCAAGTACCATGTTGGAATGAAAGAGTTAAAAATTAAACAGATTTCTTCAATGAAAAATTTCTCAGAGGCTTTAATGTGTCAAGTTGCACTGTAATTCATTGCACTAGGGAGATGGCATTTGAACTTTTTTAACCACTAAACTCTTCCTCCACCCCCATCTCCAAAGAGCATTTTTTAAGGATTTTCAAACACTCTAACCCTTAAAGGTTGCTTAATAGTTGAAACATATAAATAATAGCAAAACTGATTTGCTGTAGGGAGAGTCTAACAGAAAGTTGTGGAGATAAGTGAGAAGGGAATATAATAATTTAGTGTTCCATATTAACTGATTTTGACTACTGATTAAAATTAGATTCCATAACACAAAGGAGTCTGGAATAGTTTCCCAAAACATGAGACATCCTTGCTGAAAATTAGATCTTCTCCATCTTTGGATCCTAAAACCAGCACTCCCCTTAGACAGGAGCAACCACAGTCATTCATTCACCTGGGGCTCCCATCGATAAGGAGACTCACACTTCAGACTTGAAAGTTTAGAAGATCCTATTCTAGATCTCCTCCAGTTTTGCCCTCTGCATCAGGCAAGTAGTCCACAGGATCAAAAGGATGTGTTTCCTCAGAGTCACAGTCCTTCCTTCTAAATCAAGCTCTGGGTCTCAGGACCCTGAAATTCCTTGTCCAAAGATAGCTTTCTTGCTCAAGGAAATCTTGTGAAGAATCAATAGCAATGCTAGAAAGATTGATACTTATTCTAGTAAAATTACCTGTATTTTCTCTTCATTTCCACAATTATTGATTATCAGCTACCAGTGCTACTTTCAAGATTTATCTCTAACCTCTCACTGTAATGCTTGCCCTCACATTTTGCAGGGATATACAATAGATGCACTCATGTTCATGGCCATCACATTTATGCGAAACACAACCGAAAAGAAATTTTAAAAGTTCTCTGAAGAAGTAGTCTTTGTTACACAACACCTGTGCATTAACTCACAAGGAATCATTGAAAAATTAAGCAGACGGCTTCAGCCAATAGGCCACAATGGGATGTTAGGAAATATCAGGACTCTGCCCACTGGATGACCTTCTTCTAGCCTATATTAAGCCTGAAAACTGAAAAATGGGGGTGTCAAAAGGATAAAAAGTCATGATGGACTGCAGCATTGGGATCCTGTCCAGATGCAGTAAGCCATGATTCCTGAAGGAAGAAGACAGCCACTGAACCAGGAAGAGAAGATATTCTAAAATAATAAGTGATGAAAGAATTATCATTTTATTTTATTTTATTGTGGTAAGAACACTTAACATTAGACCTATTGTTTCAACAATTATTCAAGTACACAATACATTATTTTTGACAACAGATGCAATGTTGTACAGCAAACGTCAAGAACTTATTCATCTTGCTTAAGTAAAACTCTATGCACACTGATTAGCAACTCCCCATGTCTCTTTCCCACAATCCCTGGCAATCACCATTTCGTTCTTTGATTCTATGAATTTAACTATTATAATTTACTCATATAAGTGGAATCTTCTAGTATTTGTCATTCTGTGACTGACTTATTTCACTTAGCATAATGTACCTAAGGCTTATCCGTGTTATCACATATTGCCAAATGTTCTTCTTTTTTAAAACTGAATAGTGCCTGCCCACTGATCCAGCCAACCCACACAGTCCTGCAACCACGTCACATGACAGAATGTGGTCCAGGGAAGTCCCCAGCTACTTCACCGACCCCCTGGGTAATGCCCAGAATAATGGGAGAGAAAGACCTATGCCCAATAGAAGCCCCAAGTACAACAGAACAAACCCAAGAGCAAATAATGAACAGAAATAAAAATACAAGTGTCAAGTAAGTCCTCAGGCAAACAATACACCACAGAAAGAAAAACAATCTTCAGAACATAACAACACAGACATGGAAGAGTTTTTTTTTTCCTGTCAGATAAAGAATTCAAAATTGACACGATCAAGAAAATCAAATAATTAGAGCAATAAATAAAATTCCATTAAAAGAGATCAGAGATAAATGAGAAAACTCAAAAAAGAATGCTATGAGAAACAATCAATGAATAGAAGATTGAGGTTGCTTCTTTAAACAAGAAAACAATGGAATTTCAGGATGTAAAAAGCTCAGTGGAGATGTAAAAAATGCTGGAGAAAGCTATGGAAATAGAATACAGCAAATGCAAGAATGAAGCAATGATCTCAAAGATGCACATGTGAAAAGAACAGAAAGAAATGAAGAAAGGAATGGAGGGAAGAAGGTGGGAGGGAAAGAAGGAAGAAGAATGAAGCAACACTTTGAGAATTATCTGACACCATGAGGAAAAGAAATATAGGATTCCAAGAAAGAGAAGAGAGAAGAGAACTGAAAAACTGTTTAAGAAAATAATTAAAGAAAATTCCCCAAACTTAAAGAAAGAATTGAACATGCACATATAGGAAGCTACAAGAACACTGAACCTAAATGAAAGGAAATATACAGCAAGACACAGAGTAGTTAAGCTTCCAAGAGTCCAAGACAAAGAAAAAATAGTGAAACTGATGAGGGGGAGAAACAGATAACCTTTAAAAGAACACCAATTAAGCTAACATCAGACTTCTCTGAAGAAACACTATGGGCAAAAAGAGAATGGATGACATATTGAAAATACACAAAGACAAAATATGCCAGACAAAAATACTTTATCCTGCAAAGCTCTCCTTGTATGAGGGACAAATAAGGTCCTTTCTTAGACAAACAAAATCTTGGGTAATTTGCAACCACTAACCATCCTGTTCCAAGAAATATTAAAAGGAGCTTTGTAATTTAAAGCAAATGAACGCCAGAATTGAACAAGGAATTAAATAGAAAACCTGAACAAACCAATCATAGGCAAGGAAATTGAAACAGTAATAAAAACTGTCCCAAAAGACCTGATAATTTCATACATGAGTTGTGCCATAATGTCAGAGATGAACTAATGCCTATCCTTCTCTGACTCTTTCAAAAACTGAGAAGGAATACTTCCAAACACATTTTATGAGGCCAACATCACACTAACACCAAAACTAAACAAAGACAACACACAAAAAGAAAACTACAGGCCAGTCTCCTTAATGAACACAGATGCTAAAATCCTCATAAAATCTTAGCAAACTGAATCCAACAATGCATTAAAAGGATTATACACCATGACCAAGTGGGACCAATTCCAGGGACACAAGGATGGTTCAACATCCAAAAATCAATTAGTGTCATTCACCACATCAACAAAAAGAAAGATAAAAACCATATGATCATATCAATAGATGCCAAGAAAGCATTTGATAAGATTCAACATGTATTATGGTGAAAACCCTTGAAACACTAGGGATAAATGGAACATGTGTTAAAAAAAATAAAAGCCAAGTATGACAAATGTACAGCTAGTATCATTTTCAATGGTAAAATACTGTAAGACTTTCCACTAAGATAGAGGACAAGACAAGGATGTCCACTCTCACCATTACTATTCAACATAGTGTTGGAAGTCCTACCTAGAACATTTAGGTAAGAGAAAGCTATAAAAGGAATCCAAATTGGGAAAGAAGAAGTAAAGCTATCACTATTTGCAGATGACATAATATAATAGAGAGAACCCCCCAAAAAAATCCATGGAAAAATTAACGAACAATAAACCAGTACAGTAAAGTGGCAGGTTACAAAATAAACACACAAAAATTGGTTGTCTTCCTATATGCAAATAATTAACCTAAAGAGGAAGAAATTAAGAAAACCATTCCATTTATAATCACACCAAAAAAAAAAAATAAATACCTAGGAATAAACCTAACAAAGTTGGTAAAGGATCTACACAAGGAAAATTATAAAACATTGTTGAAAGAAATAAAAGACACAAAGATATCCCCTCCTGCTGATGGATGGGAAGGATTAACATTATCAAAATGATAATCCTACCCATAGCAATTTACAGATTCAATGCAATTCCAATAAAAATCTCAATGCATTCTTCAGAGAACTGGAAAAAATATAGCCAAAGCTACCTTCACTAAAGAGGGCGGTATATAGGGGTGCTACATATCCAGACCTCAAACTATACTACAAAACCATAAAAATTAAAACAGAATGGTATTCAAACAAAACCAGACACAGACCAATGGAACAGAATTGAAAGTCCAGAAATAAAACCACACAAAGATGGACAACTAATCTATGACAAAAGAGCAAAGAATTTACACTGAAACAGGGAAAGTTTCTTCAATAAATGGCGGTGGTAAAATTGGAATGCCATATGCAAAAGAATGACACTAGACTACTGTCTCACCCCATACACAAAAATCAACTCAAAATGGATAAAAGACTTGGATGTAAGACCTGAAATTATAAAATACATAGAAATAAATATAGGCAAAACACTACATGACATAAACCTCAGAAACATTTTGAGGACTTATCTCCAGCAAGGAAAACAAAGGAGAATATAAATAGCTGTGACTACATCAAACTGAAAAGCAAAAGAGACAGTAACCAAAACAAAGAGACACCCTACTGAATGGGAGAAAATAGTTGCACACTGTGCATCTAATAAGGGACAAATATCAAAGATCTATAAGAGTTCACACAACTCAACAAAATAAACAAATCAAACAACCCAATAAAAAATGGGCACAAGAGCTAAATGGACACTTTTCCAAAGAAGAAATTAAAATGGCCAACAGGCATATAAAAAAATGTTCATCATCACTTATTATCAGAGAAATGAAAATCACAACCACAATGAGATACCACCTGTGAGAATGGCCCTGTCAATTAACCGGGAACAACAAGTGCTGGTAAGGGAGAAAAAGGAAACTGCTTACACTGCAGGTGGAAATGTAGACTAGTCCAGCCACTATGAAAAGGTGTGTGGAGTTTCCTCAAAACACTAAAAATGGATCTGCCATATAGCTCAGCTATTTCACTCTTATGGATCTAACCAAATAACAAAAAAGCACTCATTCAAAAGGAAACCCACACTCCTGCAGCAGAATTTACAATAGCCAAGATATTGGAATGACCTAAATGCCCCAAAACAGATGAATTGATCAAGAAGATGTGGTGTATATACACAATATAACACCACTTAGTGATGGAAAAAGGTTAAACAGCATGCTATTTGTGGTAACATGGATGGAGCTGCAAGGGATTATGCTAAGAAATACATCAGAAGTAGAAAGATAAATGTGGGATGGTTTCACTTAGTGAAGGGTCTGAAAAAGACAAACCTTGAACATTGACCACAAATCTGGGGTATCCAGGAAGGGAAAAGTGAAGACAGAGATGGGCAGAGTGCACCGGGAACTACGGTGATGGACTATGGGTGATTTGGTAGTGGGAGAACTGTGGTGACCACATCTGAGGGGAGAAAGCAGAGATGGTCCAAAATTTAACAACAATGTAAGAAAAAGGTACTTCATTTAAAAATAAATTAATTTATACCCAAAAACCTGAAAAGCATTTCACTATATGTATATAAAACAGTTTCTTAATCCACTCATCTTTCCTTGGGCATAACTTGGCCATTGTGATTAGTGCTACATTGAACACCGGAGTGAAAAATCTCTCTTTGAAACCCTGATTTCAATTATTTTGGATCAATACCCAAAACAGGATTTCTGGAACTTATGGTAGTACTATTTTCATTTTTGGAGGATCCTCTATACTGTTTTCCACAGTGGCTATACTATTTTGAATTCCCATCAACAATGTGCAAGGGTTTCAGTTTCTCTGCATCCTCATCAAAACTTGTCTGTTGTTTTTTTATAATAACCCTCTTGACAGTGGTGAAGTAATATCTCTTTGTGGTATTGGTTTGCATCCCCTAATGATTAGTCGATAGACCTATTGACTGTATGTTTTCTTTAGAAAAATGCCTATTGAAGTCCTTAACATATATTGAATCAGTCTACTAGTTTTCTAACTATTGAGCTGAATAATTACTTTATTCATATATATTACTTTATATTACTTTATTCATATATATTACTTTAAATAATTACTTTATTCAAATATATATTATTTATATTTTACTTTGCTTTTTTTTTTAAGATTTACTTATCTATTTATACAAGCACTGGGTAAGGTCAGAAGCGCGGAGGGTGAGAGAACCCACCAGAGCCAGAGTGGGGAGCAGAACAGGCAGAAGGACCAAAGTACACTGCTGAGGGGAGCAGCGGGCGGCAGGAGAGGTCTGCGCGCCATGTGGGACCCTCGCCCGGCAGCCGGGGATCGAACCGGTGTCACAGAGGCTGCGGGCAGCCTCGCAGCCCAGCGCTCAACTGCTGTGCCACCAGGGGAGGCCCTATATTTTACTTTCCTTTTAAGCTACAATGTGAGATTTTGTTTCATTCACAGAAAAAATTTTGTTATCAAATGAGGGAGTTTAATGTTTTTTTTTATTGGTTAAAGTTACAAACACCAAACCTAGTTTTTCCTTAAGCTTTTAAGTTCAACCTATAAATCTTATTATTCTATTTATAAATCTAGTGAAGTTTAATGATCACTTACACAGATGCCTTTGACTGATGATAGGTCCCTTTAATTAAGCACACTTATACACTTCAACTGCCCTTATAAATTGAACAATTTAATTTACTTTTTAAGTTCCTTTAATATCTAACAAATAAAATCTTCTCAGCACTTAATTAATTCCTGTCAACATGATAAATTAAATTTAAAATATAGTGAACTTTAAATCTCTCTTAAATGTCCAAACATGTTAGTATAATGTCCTTAAAACTAGTGACAAACTCTGGAAAATTCATTCAGATATTTGTTTGTTTGTTTTAAATCTGTAAGAATTGTGCTGAAAAGAATGGAAAATGTAGGATCTTTGAAGTTTAAAATATTTAAAATAAACATGAACACTTCTGAATGTTGAGATATTTAAAGTAAAATCCCATTCTGTCAAGGAGCAGCCTGAGTATTAGCTCTCTGTTGAGGGGGACCTAGGGCCCCCAAACTATTAAGGGGTATATGTTCTCAAGGGGCCTAGTCATCCATGTACACAAAGGCAAAGAAAGCATACTCTTAATGGAAAAGATCTTTAATAGAATTGGTATGCGCACAGAGAGAAGAGAGATTATATTCCCATTAATAGTTTTCCAGTAAAACCCCCCAGATTATCTACCCACTCATGGGCAAATGCCCCACCAAAAAGGGTTGGCCCAAAGTGGGGCCACTGAAGCCTGAAAGCTTGCCACAAATCTACAATCTGTTCTGATGGAGAACCACAAAAAAAAAAAATGTTAGGTAGGTCTGGGACAGAAGAAGCAAAATTAAAGTACAAAGCAAGATAACAGCTGCCTTTGTCTCTGCCAAGAACAGCCTCCCCACATGTCTCTCACTCATACATCTCTTGTCAGTATCTCGTCCAAGTCTCTACATGTCTCTCTTCTATGTGCTTCCTCCAAATCCAGCCAAGTCCCAGGGTGCAAGTCAAAAGCAGAGAAGCAAATGCAAACCAGTCCTACCTACCTTCCTTGTTATATAGCTTCACCTGGTTGCTCTGTTCAATCCCTAGTTCCCAGTAGCTCCCCATTCAGGAAGTCTGGTTCATGGCACACTAGGACTTGTAATCCAAAGCAGCTTCATGTAAGTGGGGGCAAGGAAAATGACACCTCCCCTTAACTGTAACATGAGGTTGCAGGATTCTGTGAGTGGATTAAAGAATTTGATAATAGTTAGACACAATCCAGGGACATGAACTATGTGACTGTGTTGGTTAATTTTATGTCAATGTGATTAGATCGTGGATCCAGGTATTTAAGTATATATTATTTCTAGGCATGTCTGTAAGGATGTTTTTGAATGAAATTAGCATTTGAATCAGTGGACTCAATAAAGCATTTTCTGCCCACTGCCCATGTGGGTGGGCATCATTCAATCTTTTAAGGGCCCAAATAAAACAAAGACATCAGAAGAGAGAATTTGCTCCTTCTCCTTCTGACTCCTTGAGGTAGACATTGGTTTTTCTACATTAAGACTGAGATTTAGCTCCCCTGGTTCTCAGACTTTCAGATGCAGACTGATCTGTATCACCAGCTTTCCTGGGTCTCCAGCTTGCAGATGGCAGATTGTGGGATTTCTCAGTTTCAATAATCCCATAAACCAATTCCTTTCTTTCCCTCTGTCACACACGCGCACACACACACACACACACACACACACACCCTATTAATCCCATTAGGTTATTTTGCTGGAGAAACCTAACTAATGCAGTGATCATTCCTTCCTTAATCTCTAGGTCATATATAGTGAAAGAGTCTGTGAACAGAAAAAGGACTCAGTTACAATCAGGAGAATTATTTTCTTGTCCGGCTGCTACGCTAGACCTTGCATCACAGCTGACACAAATTAAAAAGCTTCTCAGAAAAAGAAACAACAAAATGAAATGGCAACCTACAGACTGGGAGAAAATATTTGTCAATCAACTACGTGATAAGGGATTTATAGGATTCAAAATACATAAAGAACTATACAAGCCAATAACAACAAAAGAAGCCAAATAATCCATTTTTTTTTTGCTATGGATATTTCATTTTAGTTTTGCTTTCGCACTTTATTTTTTTCCGATTATGTTTCAAATAATCCAATTTAAAAAATGAGCAAAGAACCTCAAAACACATTTTTCCAAAGAAGATAGGCAAATGGTTAACTGACACATGGAAAGATGCTCAATATCACTAATCATCTGGGAGACGCAAATCAAAACCACAATGAGATGTCATTTCAGATCTATTATAATGGCTATTTCAAGAAGATAAGACCTAAGTGTTGGTGAGGATATGGAGAAACGAGAATCCTGTGCACTGTTGGTAGAATTAAAACTAGTACAGCCACTGTGGGAAATAATATGGAGAGTCCTCAAACAATTAAAAACAGAACTACCAGGGCCTCCCTGGTGGTACAAGGGGTTAAGTCTCAGCACTACGAAGCTATCCACACCCACTGCAGCACAAGTTTGATTCCCAGCCAGGGAGGTGACCCACATGGCACAGACCTCTCTAGTCTCACACACTGCTCCCCTCAGCAGAGTATTTCAGTACATCTTCCTGTTCTCCCCACTCTGTCTCTGGTGAATCCTCTCACCGCCCTGCCCCACACCTCTGGCCCACACCCCAGTTCTTATATGCATAAATAAATAAATCTTTAAAAAAAAAAACAGAACTACCATATGATTCAGCAACTCCTCTTCTGGATCTATGTCTGAAAGAAAAGAAATCACTATGTTGAGGAAATATCTTCACACCCATGTTCACTGCAGTATTATTTGTAATAGCCAAGATATGGAAAGAACCTAAGTATCATTAACAGATAAGTAAGATAAATGTATAAAGAAATTGTGTGTGTGTGTGTGTGTGTGTGTGTTCTGCTAATTCTATTTCTCTGGAGAACCAGGACTAATGCACCCTATTTGTTAGATGAGAAATAAATGCTCCCAAGTTCATCCAGATGGAAAACAGCAGCACCAATATGCAAATTTAGTTTATCTGACTCCACAACCAATGAAAGAGTTGTGCTGAGGTCATCAAATAACAATCCCACCATATTTCATACTTGGACATTCCTTCCCACTGTGGAGAAGTTGGGTAACTTCTCCAGCATCTTCCAATACAGTGAATAATCCAAGAATTGCTTCATAGTAGAACATGCTAGGGGGGCACACTAGGTCACACCAGTGAAGCTATCTAACTCAAAGGTTTTCCCAATCCCACAAGAAGAGATGAACTTCAAGTCAACTTATATTCCAGTGCTTTGAAGAAGAAACCAGGGCCTCCTATCATCAATACCTACTGGAATTAGCAGCCATACCATTGTTTCTCTCTTTTTTTATGCTCCCCAGACTATGGGTGAGGTTGAGACATTTTCCCTATTTCTGTGATTTCAGGGTCACATATATGATGAAGCTGAACAGCATAATCTATTCTTTTGAATTAAAATGTGAAGTCAAATTTGAGCAGAGATACACAAGCTAAGAAAACTAGAAGATTTTGTACCCTTATACCTTCCAATGCCAGCTCCTAGGGAGTTACCCTGTTTGAAATGAAAACATATGAACAAGCCCCTTGGAAGGAACACTGTCCCGCCCTGATACTCTTAACTTCTTATAGTTCAACAATAAATTAATATTAAATAATAATGACAGACGTGAGCAAGTTGCTCTTGGACTGTCACTTTTTCTCATTGATTTTAGGAGAGCCCCAGAGGCCTTAAGCACAGTTGCTGAGAAATTCAAATTTTAACTAGGAATGGTGAGTTAAATTTGGCAGATGAGAAAGCTGGAACATTAATCTCTTTCGCAAAACTAGACTCCAGCTTTTGGTTTCATGCAAGGGTGCTGGCTGCTGTTTTGGGATTTACACTACAGCTTGGCTCTGCATCCAGCTCATGCCTTGGGTACTCAGCTGGCAGGATGCCCAGGACTCACATATAAGGACAATGTCTACATTCCTTTTAAAAATGAAAGTCACAAAAACCACTTCAGTTTGAGCCTTTCATATATAAAAGTAACACAACTGTATGCAACCTAAAGATTGAAATGTCCCCACCCAGACCAAGACCTGGGGAGATAAACACTGTGTCCAGAGAAAGCTCGACAGCTTTGGGGAATGAAGTTCAAACAAATTTCAGCTGTCCCCAATTCTGCCTCGGAGTCAAACAGAAGCAATTTTAGTTTAAAAGGAAAACCAACAGAGAGTGGAAATTTCAACAGGAGGAATAATAACCCAGCAAACTGGATATAAAGGAACATATCTCAACATAATCCAGAGTTAATTTCATACTCATTGGTGAAATATTGAAAGCTGTTTATCTAAGATCAGGAACAAGACAAGGATTCCTCTCTCACCACTCTTATTCATCATGGTACTAGGAGTCTTGGCAAGAGTAATTAGACAAGACAAAGAAATAAAACGCATCCATATTGAAAAACAAGAAGTAAAATTGTCATTATTTGCAGATGATATGATCTTATATATAGAAAATCCTAAAGCCAACAAAAAAAATCTGGAAGTAGTCAACAAATTTAGTAAGGCTACAGAATACAAAATCAACATACAGGGATTCCCCAGTGGCGCAGCCAGTTGAGCGCAGCGCTCTGAAACTGTCCACAGCCTCTGCAGCGCCGGTTCGATTCCCAGCTGGCCAGGGAGATTCCCAAATTGCGCAGCAGACCTCTCCTATTGCACCCTCTGCTCCCCTCAGCAGTGTACTTCAGTCCATCTGCCTGTTCTGCTCCCTACTTTGTCTCTGGTGAATTCTCTTACTTTCCCCAGCCTCTGGCCTACCACAGTGCTTATATAAATAAATAAATCTTAAAAAAAATAAAATCAACATACAGAAATCATTTGAATTTCTATACGTTTACAACAAAATATTTGAAAAAGGATAAATAAAACAATCTTGTTTATAATAGCATCAAACCAATAAAGTGCTTAGGAATATATTTAACCAAGGAAATCGAATATTACACATGATTGGACTTTGATGAAAGATATCACACATTCATAAATCAGAAGAATCCACTGAAAATTCACTGTAAGTGAAGGTTCCAAGAATGCAAAGTCCATGTCCTCTGCACCTTTATGTGCCCCATGCTGAGCACAGAATAGATATTCAATTAATATTTGTTGGATAGGTAAATGAATGAATGAGTTTCACAGGTAAGAGGAATTTAGAAAGCAGTATCTTTGACCCATGAAGTCAGAGACAAGTATGACATATTTTGGAAAGATTTGCATTCCTCAACTAATTTAAACACCAACTCTATGAGTTAAATACAAGGTTAAATCTTTAGTTATGCATGTTTCCACCTAAAATGATTGATGAATCATTTTCTCTCTCACTCTCTTTCACTCAATCTTCCTTTCCCAGGGGGCCAAAATTTGCAGTTGTTGTTTAGTCATGCAGCATAATGATTATTCATGTGTTAGTTTGCTTAGAAAAAAGCTGGTGTTGAAGAAGTAAGAGAGAAAATGAGAATCAATAGCCCATAATTTCTTAAAAGAAGATAATTCTCAGCCTTTATATTCTAGAATGGCAATAGCAGCAATGGCATTTTAATACAATGGATTACCTGTTCCAGTTCCATACCAGCATCTCTTTTCAGAAATATATAAGCTACCCAAAAAAGGGGTTACCCATCTTTCTCTCCCACTGATATATATTCAGCTCCTTATTATACAACAGAGATATGCAAAGTGAAAAAGGTAAATTCAACTCCTACTCTAGAAGAATTTTCAGTTTAACACAAGCCAGAAAAGATTTATTTTAAGCCAAGGCCAAATTTCTATTCAATCTTTCTAGAACAACAATGGTAAAGCTCTAATTTGGAGTCAAACCTCATCCAATGTTAATATGGAAATAAATATTCTTGGCTTCTGCCTCTGTTTGCTTTTTGTCTTTTCATTCATGATTAATAATATAGATTCATAAGTGCTTTTAATAACATGTTCATTTATCTGAAGTTATAAGATCCCTGAGGTAATTTTTCTTTGTTTAAAAAACAGACTTTGAAAGATTTTAAATGATTGAATGAAACCAATGTATACCTCTAAAGACTCTGGAAATCCCAAGATTTGATGGTTTCTCAGGAGGTCGAAAACATTTCCATTACTAAAATTGTGACAAGGCAAAGAATAACCCACCTCACTCTTCTAATGCTTGTTTTTTGCAGTAGAATCTATGTAGCCAAATTACTTTAGGCCATCTAAGCCTATAAAGGTAGCCAATTTGACTTGTCTTAGAAAAGAACCAATTATAACCTACCAGTTTCAGGTAACCCATTTTAGTAATCTCAGTCAACTTTTTTTCTAGGCTAGTAGTTTCCATTTTTATCTGCACATTGGAACCACTCAGAGAGCTCTGGTAAGTGTCGCCCACCCAGCAAATCAAAATCTCAGACAAAGGAATCAAGGCATCAGTATCATTAAGGTTTGTTTGTTTGTTTTTTGTGTGTGTGGCACAGCAATGTATAGTCAAAGGTAAGAGCTACCGCTCCAAGACAACATCTCCCAAATTGTTCTTCATGAACCACCAGATAAAAAAGTCCCCTGGAGGGCCTCCCTGGTGGCACAGGCGGTTGAGCACTGCACTGCAGCGTGGGTTCAATCCCAGCCGGCCAGGCGAGGGTCCCACATGGGGAAGTAGACCTCTCCTGCTGCGCCTGCTGCTCACCTCAGCAGTGCATTTCATCAGTCTGCCTGTTCTGTTCCCCGCTCTGTCTCCGGTGAATCCTCTCACCCTCCTGTGCATCTGGCCTATACCCCGGTTCTTGTATAAAAATAAATAAATCTTTAAAAAAAAATTCCCTGGAGAAATGCAAATCAAAACTACCATGAGATATCATCTCACACCAGTGAGAATGGCACATATTAAAAAAACTAGCAACAACAAATGTTGGCGAGGGTGTGGAGAAAAAGGAACTCTTCTGCACTGTTGGTGGGCATGCAAACTGGTTCAACCACTATGGAGAGCTGTGTGGAGATTTCTGGACCTACTAAACATCGAGCTTCCATATGATCCAGCAATTCCACTCCTAGGTCTTTACCCAAAGGACACAGAAACATCCATTCCAAAGAACACCTGAACCCTATGTTTATAGCAGCACTATTTACAATAGCTAAGCTTTGGAAACAGCCCAAATGCCCAAAAATAGATGACTGGATCAAGAAGATGTGGTACATATATACCATGGAATATTACTCAGCATTCAAAAAAGATAAACACATGCAATTTGCAGCAACATGGATGGCGCTGGAAGGGATCATGCTCAGCGAAATAAGCCAAAAAGAAAAAGAAAAATACCGGATGGTCTCACTCATAGCAGGAATCTAGAAAACTTAAATAAGGGACCAGGAAATGAATAACTATAAGAAAGTGAAAATCAAAATCAACAAAAAACTATGAACCAGAGACACTTTTTGGGGGGTGGGGGGCGGGAGGGGAGGGATTGGGGTCAGAATGGGGGGGTTGCAATTGTATGGGGAATATGAAAATAAAATTTATTATTTAAAAAAAATAAAAAATAAAATTGAAAAAGCATTATTTCAAAATAAATTTACCTGATTAATAGTTGTAAAAAAATTAAATGATATATTTAAAAAAAAATAAGGGGGTTGCAATTGTATGGCGAATATAAAAATAAAAATTTATTTTTTATATTCGCCATACAATTGCAACCCCCCCATTCTGACCCCAAACCCTCCCCTCCCACCCCCCACCCCCCAAAAAGTGTCTCTGGTTCATAGTTTTTTGTTGATTTTGATTTTCACTTTCTTATAGTTATTCATAAAAATAAAATTTATTATTAAAAAAAAAATTCCCTGGAAAGTTGACCAAAAATGCACACCTCTGGCCTCAGCATAGAGGTGGTGAACTGGTATTTTGGAAAACTGCTAGTATCACAAATCCTGCATACATGACCGTAATGCACACTGTAACACTGCAGATCAGCTTTCTCACCCCACTCTAGTTCCCTATGAGAAATGCTTCTCAAAATACAGTTTCGGGGATCTCACCGGGAAGATGGCATTTGAGGAAGTTCCCTGCTCTGCTCTGGGGAGAACAAACTGAGAGGGCCAATTGGGCATGAGATTTGGAGGATCCTGTAATGTGGGGTGAAACTGCAGTACTTCGCATTCACCAGGGACCAATGCTGACCAAGAGCGACAAAAGAGACTTGGAGGAAGTTCAACTCACAGAACAGAAAGGTAAGTTGCTGAGGAGGTGGACACCAAGGCAGAAACCGCAGTTCATACCTGATGTTGGTTTGGAGAGATGTTGGGTTCAGAGAGTGCAGTCTTTGGGTTATCCCTGAGAAGTTTCAGCAGAGTTTGCTCCCCTTTCAGAGGACGCAGGGAATTTCCCTACGAGGCAGAGACAGCAGAGATGTTAATTATACCCAAAAGGGCAGGTTGACTATAAAAAGGGAAGGGGAGGAAAAGACGCTTGCAGGACACAAGCGGGCAGAAAGAGCTGCCCCCAAAGAGACAGGGCTGCTAAAGAGAGGCCGGCACAGGCACAGGCAGGCAGCCTGGGGAGGAGCTGTCTCTGCTGCTTTGCAAAGGGAGAAGGTTGGTGCAGAGAAGCACCTGCAGTCACAGGCAGGCTGGAGAGCTGCTGCCTCTTGCCAGTGCAGAGATGGCAGGGATGCGGTCTGCTTCTCTTTGGGGGCGCAGGGAGGGTCTCGTTCCCTTGTGGGATTGTTAACTGCTGCTTAATTAATTATTTCTAGGGTTGGCGCCTAAGGAATTTTTTCTATATTTGGTTTGACTAGGTCAATTTAGGACGGGTGATTCTTTTACAATGGCTCCAACCTCCATATTCCCACATAGTCTGCTCCTCAGTCTGCGCCTCCAGATACTTTACTTTTCTATGTAGCTTGTTTAATGACTATTTTAATCATTTCTACCCCGACCTCCAGTTTCACTAGTTTCTGGTCTTATGATATCTCCTTCCCAATTCTTCTACTCTTAGCCTCCATCAATACCCACGCCTAGAGGGGGAGGGCAAAGAGGGACACTGTGGATCTGGCTGAGGAAGATATGATGTGTGGGCTGTGGTGAGCCAAGCAGGTGAGGCCCCAGTGTATTCATTATCTATCACTACGCAGCAAATGAACACAAACCTAGCAACACTAATAAAGCAAATTTATTATCTCTCAGTTTCCACAGGTCAGGAATCCAGTCATAGTTCGGCTGGGTATGCTGCTTAGGGTCTCTTGCTAACTGCATTCAAGGTTTTGGTCAGGGCTGAGTTCTCACTGGAGGCTCCAGTGGGGAAGAATCTATATCCAAGCTCCCTCAGATGTTGCCAGAGTTCATTTTTTTGTAGCTGATATTAGTGAGAGCCCACCTATTTTGTTAACTGTCGGGTACAGGCTGCCTCATGGTCCAAAGGCACACACTTCTCCCGATTCCCTACTGTATGAACTTCACACATAACTACTTGCTGTTTGCTTACTTCTTTAAAAAAAAAATAACAGGGAGAATCTTACTCCAACTTGTAATTCCCATAATTACAGGAATGATATCCCATCATCTTTGTCATATTCAATAGAATATAAAAATAATATGTATTATATTATGTATTATAATATATTATATATAATATAATAATTATCATATTCAATAGAAGCCCATGCTCAAGGGGAGGTGACTACACACAGGCATGGACACCAGGATAGGTAGAATCGCTGGGAGGGGGTCACTGTGACATCTATCCACCGCACAGCTTAGTAAGCTCCTATTGGGTTCTAAGCTACTTTATTCCGTTAGCTTACATAATCCTTTCAAAAATTTCATAGGTAAATATTTGCACTTTTCAGGATTGTTGGCTACAGGCTACCAACAATAGTTGTGGGCAATTTTAGTACAGATAATTTTTATTGGAAGGATATTGAGTAGCTTGCAGAATCCACAAAAAAGTTGAACCCAACTTGGAGAGTGGGCATAATGAAATGGGCATGGAGGAGGAGAGGTTGGGGGTGACCAGCAGCTCAAAACTAGCCAAGTCATACCAGTAGGAAGAACCCGGTTAACATGCCTCCACCACTGCCCCTGCTGATAAACATCATGCTCCTCCACCCGACCGCCCTCCAAGAATGAAGCGAAGCCGTTGCCACTCACAAAGGGCTCCAAAATGTCATCAATCTGCACAAGTATAGAATTTAAAATAAGCATCTGGCAATTGTACAGTACTTTGATGGAGTAATTTTCCTCTCTTGAGAACTTAATAATATGTAATTGAGGTTTGTCGTTTTTATGTCTTTGTTCATCTATTATTCACTTTTCTAGTAAATCATTTTATGGTCTATTTTGAAAGTATCAGCCCCCAGAAAATCAGAAATTTTTTCAAGCTGACCCTTAGGCAAACAGGTGCTTTGTGATGCCTTGGTCTAAATGGTCGGGACTGGCATTAGCTTCTGACACCAGAGGTGATGTCCCAACTGGGACACCTAAATCTTGGGTCTGCATACTGGCTGCCATCGTGGAGTTGAAGGACCCATAGTATAGTCTGTCTGTGCATCTGTGCTGGGGCAAATAGATGCTTCTTGAAAGCTCTCAAAGGTGGGCTCCTCAAATGCAGGAAGGAGGCAGATGGCAACCAGTCAAAACAGAGAGAAATCTTTTAAAGAATTGACTCACATCATTGTGGCAGTTGGAAAGTCTGAAATCTATAAGACAGGTTGGAAACTCAAGCAGGATACTTTATTACAGCCTTGAGAAAGAATTTTTCTTCACTGGGAAACCTCACTTTTATATTTTTGGCCTTTGACTGAGGAGAGAATGCAGTAGAGGCTCCAGTTTATAGGCAGTGGGCTGTAAAGTACATGTGTAGAAAGAGGCAGAGGAACACACTCTTGATAAAAGAAAAGAAGTTGGGCAGGGGAAAACGAAGATATTTTCTTACTTCATCACATTGAAGTGGCCAGACCTTGCAAAATAATCTGAAAATGCTAGTCAATCAGTCCACATTGCAAAATTCCAAATCTATCTTTATATAGTAATTGAAAAAATGAGAAAAGCACCTTTCTCAGGGGAGAAACTAGCCAAGGATTTTGTCCCTGGAAATTTAAGGTTAGTTTTTGACTAGAATGTATTTTTTAGTTTTTTGGTGGAATGTTTCTGGTACTGGTAGGGGCATGGGTGTGTTTAATCCTGTCAGCACTAAGTATCCAGACAGCATTTTTAAATAAGGGGTCAAGCTTTCCAGGACGTTCAGCATGGTCAGGTCTACAGTACCATTTTGCTTCCCCATTTCTCTCAGAGTCAACACTAAACTGTAGGACCTGTCCCTGTAAACCTTGAATTCCATCTTTTCATACTCAACCGCAACTTGACTCCATCGGTAAGGGAATCTGCTGGGCCTATTTTGAAAATTGCTGGGCAGGAATTGCTGGACTCACTTGCTCTCCATATCTCAGCAGCTCATGCAGCCACCACCCCAAGTTAACTTGGGCAGTTAATCCCAAGTTAACTGCCCCTGAGAAGATGGAAAATATGGGGCTTAAACTGAGTTTTGGAGTTGATGCTTTAAACTAAGAAATAATGGAAATTTAGGGAGAAGAAAGAGCTTTTCCCCCAGATTTTTATTACAAATAGTTTAAGCAAATTAAAAATCTGAAAGAATTATATAATGAGCACCCATATTCTTAACACCTAGATTCTACAGTTATCATGTTGGTGAAATTGCTTTATCTCATATCAATCCTTCTATTCATCCCTCTATCATTTATCAATCTATCTTATTTTTTGGATGCATTTCAAAGTAAGTTGAAGACATCTACTCCTGAACACTTCAGAATGCACAGTTATTAACTAGATCGAACTGAGTTTTAGTAACTTGAAGTAACAAGAAAACTTTGGAATCCATCCCATCATTAATGGATGTGAAAAATAATTCAATTAAACATGGTTGAAAGCAATATTTGTAGAAAAATAAAACCCCTGGGAGGGAAAAACATAAATATAAGTGAGTTCATGATACTATTGTACTTGTTCCTTTGAAGGCTATCCATTTGCTATTTATCTTTGATCACCATATGCATTTATCTGAATTTGGATGAGTAGACATTTGGTCCAGCCCCAAACATCCATTGAAACATTTGATCCATGCCAAAAGATAGTTGAATTTATCAAAAAACATCTACATTAGACAACATCCTTGGGTTCAAATAGCCTATAACATTGTTTATACTTTTGATATACAGGATTAATAAATACATGAAATATGCTGTCATTTTTTACATGTCCAATAATTGTGTTGTGGCTACATTGTCAATAACTTTCCTGCCTCTGTATTCTACCAGGTAATGGTACATAGGATTAAGTAGATGATTTTGGTTTCAAATCTTGCAGAAGAGTGAGATTTATATTATAGAATCAGAATCCTACAGTTAGAGAAATTCACAGAAAATTTCAAGTCCAGGATTGTAATTACAAGGTTCCTGGTCAGGACTTTGTGATATATGGTGCATTAATATGTCACAAGACATTTGGTTGTGTGTGGTTGTGTCATTCAATAAGGGCAGAGTTTGAAAGGAGGAGCACTTTGTGAAATGAACAACAAATACATTGACTTAAACACTTTACAAAGTGTCTGGCATATTCCAGAGGAGTGAGAACAGCTGTGACTCTTTTGGAGTATGCCAAAGGTTTCAATGGATGTTTTACACGGACCAAATTCAAGGAACCTTTGGTGTGGGTGAAATATTTCAATGGATGTTTTGGATAGAACCAAATGTTCTGTGAGACTCAATTAGTACTGCACTTGCCATCCACTGGTATAATGTGTATATTCTGTAAGACTTTTAATTATTTGTACATGAAGTTTCTGTTATTAATGAGTTTATTTCTATTATAATTATTTATTCAGCAAAAATACATGTAAACATATTTTCCAGGCAGGCACTTGATGAATGTATGTGCATATATAATAATGACCTGTGCACTATCACCATAGTCCCTTGTGCTCCTCCCTCCCCTGTTTCCCTGTTTTGTCTCCTCTCCCTCACCCTCTTATGATGTCTGTCTTGGATTTATAATTTACCTGCTAGTTTTGACTTTTTTTTTTTCCTGACCATTTTTTGGTTCCCTTATATTCCTTCTATAAGTGAAACCATCTGATACTTTTCTTCTTCCTTTTGACTTATTTCACTGAGCATAATCCCTTCTAGTTTCATCCATGTTGCTGCAAATGGCATGAGTCTATCTTTTTTGATTGCTGAGTAATATTCCATTGTATATATGTACCACATCTTCTTGATCCCGTCGTCTTTTTTTTTGGGGGGCATTTGGGTTGTTTCCACATATTAGCTATTGTAAATGGTGCTGCAATAAACATAGGAATGCAGGTTTCCTTTCAAATTAATTTTTGTGTGCTTTGGATAGGTTCCTAGGAGTGGAATTGCTGGGTCACATGGTAGCTCCATAAAATAACACCATTTTAATGTAAAGTCTTTTTAAATGATTTTCCAAAATTAAAAAAAAAAACACATAGGTAAAATAATAATTCTTGGTACTGTTGAGACCAAGGACAAGCTGTCCCAGGATGTGCCAAAGGGGCATGCTGATTATTTTTCATTGAAAGAAATTAAGAGGCAAACTCCAAAAATCATGTCTTTCCTAATTATTGATTTCCCTTAAAAAAGGAAATAAATCTCCCTGGCGGTCGTAGAGGTGAGAGAGTCTTATCACCCTGAAGCAGGGCTTGCAATGTCTGTGTTTTTTATACTTATGTACAAAACCCTGCAAAATTCAGTGTCTTTAAATTTCAAAGTTTTTGTTGTTCTGTCTCTTCCTCCCCATATTTATTACCTTTTTCTAAAAACTAAGCTTCACTGGAATAATCAGATGATGAGTCCAAATCCTGTGGCCCACAGCACAGGTAAAGTTTGTCTTCTCTCTTACTATTCTCTCTTTTGTCCCCCAAAACTTCCCCTTCGTTTCATCTGCATGCACTTTAAGCAGCCAGTATCTATTTCTGACATTTATTTCTAAAAATGTTTTTTTTTTCCAACAGGACTTAACAAAATTGCTTATAATATTCTTCAAAGTTGTAATTTACAGCTAATAAATTTGAAACTTTTGATAACTTTAATTTGTCTCTTCCTGAAGACTATAATTAATTTGAATTGAAAAATATTATCCTTATAGATGTTAAGGTATCTGGTAAGTTCAAAGCAAATTCTGCTAATTAGAGAGTACTCTCCACACAAACTCTTTTATTGAAAAATGTCTAAATATTTTGAAGGTACTGTCTTTTTGCTTCCATTCTTGATCCTTCAACAAATATTTTTATAACATAAAACTCATTACATAAGTTCTCTATGATTCTTTTGAATGGTTTGCCAAATTTAAACAATGCAAAATAAAGGCCTTCTTGAATTTATTCTATTCTACAAGAGACTGTAAACTTCTCCAGTTGAGAAGAAGAGAGGCAAGTGGCTGGGCTGGGTGAGGGTGGATGAAGTGCCAGTGATCTCAGTGCAGTCGTTGCTGTGCTGGACATGCAGGGCGTGCCCCGACCCTTCCTCTTGGGGCGAGCTCATGGCTATGTGCAGGTCAGTGTCTGGGGGGCCTCAAACTTCAGGGGCTCTCCTGGGCACATCCCCTGCAACTAGAATGAGTACATCAGGCTCAGGCTGCCATTAAGCGCAGGTGCCACTGGAGCAGCTGCTTCCAACGAGGTACTGCAGGCTAGGAAGGACAGCCCCGTATGGCCAACCCCTCGTCTGCAGCTGAGCAGTGATTTTCTGCCTCAGGCTGGGCTTTACATCATCAGCTTCCTTGGTTTTCAGGTCTTCAGATGGAATTACACCACTGACTCTCCTGGGTCTTTCATTTGCAGAAGCTGACTGTGAGAGCCAATTCCTCACTATAACTCATGTATTAATTCTGTCTTTCTAGAGAACCCTAGAACAAGGGGATTATGGTAGTTTCACAATCCCTGAAGCCTGTCACAGAGATCACAAGGCATCGACAGGAAGATGTCCCTCTTGAGTAAAATTTAGATGAGAGGAAGGAGGAAGATGGCTTGCGGCATTAGACCCAGAGGATCTTGTGACCTGGGGTGAAACTAGAGTACCTCTTGGATATTAGAGACCAACAATGAGCAGACAAGAAGGGATACTGAGGAAATTCAAGTCCAGATAATAAAAGCTGGGTGGAGAGATGTGCCGAAAGACAACAACCAGGGTGGGAGCCTGCACTGCAAATCTCAAACTGCTCCTGTGTTTGGCAGGCAGGCCTGGGGAGGGGAGAGCCAAGGAATGTGGAGGATCACACTTAACTGAGGATGGATGAGTGTGGAGGAGCTGAGGTGTCCTAAGAAGGCAGAGTCCCAGTGCCCTAACTCCATCACCACCTCAGGACAAGAATTATTCCAGTGAAGCACAAAAGAAGACACCCGGACTGCAGAGACAGGAATCTGGAGACCCAAAGAGAAGAGCTTTCAGCAATACCACAAACATCAGCCACTGCAGCACACCACTGTCACCAGTGACTCGACCCCTCCAGGACGCTCCCCCACCCCATGACTTAGCAGCTATAAATCAGTTCTCGGCCACATGTAGCGCCATCTGCTGGAAAAGTGGAAGTTTTGCGCCCTTAGTACATTTAAATTACAGCAGCCATGAAAGCTTCAAATGGGACATGGGAAAATCTAACACATGGCATCTTGGGACCTGAAGGGGATATTTCAACACAGAGAGAGGACAAGTCTACAGAATCCAACCACAAAGATACGGAATATCCTTTCTTCCGATCAATACACATCTCAAAATTACAGTGATAAAGAAATTGAAAGAAATGGAAGAAAAAAACAGGAAAGCTGATCAAAAAAAATCCAGAAAACTGAGCCTCCCTGGTGGCGCAAGGGGTAAAGACGCAACCTATGAAGCAATCTGCAGCCACTGCTGCACAAGTTCAATCCCCGGCCAGGGAGCTACCCACATGGCACAGCAGACCTCTCCTGACTCCCCCGCTGCTCCCCCCAGCAGTTTTTCAGTCGATCTGCCTGTTGTGTTCCCCACTCTGTCTCTGGTGAATCCTCTCACCCCCCCACACCTCTGGCCTGTACCCCAGTACTTGTATGCATAAATAAATAAAACTTTAGAAAAAATCCAGAAAACACATGAATGTCCTGAGAAATAAAATTAACCAACAGAAAAACAAAATTGAAGCTTGAAATAACAAAATAATGGCCACACAGGATGCAAAATGATCAATGGAGGAGATTTTAAAAAGTTCTTGAGAAAGCTATGGAAGTAGAATAGACAAAATGGGAGATGGAATGAGTGACCTTGAAGATGGTAACACACAAAGAATCCAGGGGGAAGAAGAAAGAAATATCCAAGTTGTGGAAACAATATACATGCTGTAAGATGGATGAATGGATTAGGAAGATGTGGTATGTATACACAATTGAATATTATGCCACTATTAAAAAAATTAAATCTTGCCATTTATGACAGCATGGATGGAACTAGAGGGTATTATGCTAATGAAATAAGTCAGAAGGAAAGAAAAACAAATACCAGATGTCGTCACTTATACATAAAATAAAGAGAAACAAAACAAAAAGTCAGATGCATCCAAATCAATAACAAACCCTAGAAATCTGATTGTAGAATTGATGCTAGTGATGAGGGAGGGGCAGGCGGAGAACAGATAGGGTTAGGTACAGTGGATTATGGTGGAGGACTATGGGTGCCTTGGTGGTAGGGTCACATACATCTAAAGTATGTGATCCTACACCTCTAAATCATATATGGCATTGTAAACCAATGTTGCCTCAATAAAAATATACAAATTAAAAATAAATGATATTTATTTTATTTAAATATTCCATAAGTATTTCATTTAAATCTTTAAATAAAAAAGAAGAGACGCATCAAGTCAAGATATTACAAAATACAATTGTAGAATTTCAAAATTAAACCTTCCACAATATTTGGGTTCTCATATAATTTGTTAATGATAAATATTAATGTCTTCCTTTATATAAACTTTGTTAACATAATTGCAATTTGCAAAGAGTACTAAAGCTGAAAAATTTTGATACTCCATTCCTTGAGTATTTTGATTAATGTTTTTCAAATGATTTTGAACAAAATGCAACCTAAATTGTAAGGGCTTATTTACAATAATATTCAATACTGTGTAGGACACTTGAGTTAATTAACAAAGTACTTCTCTAAAGGCTCAAACATTTTTGAAATCTGAGTCATGACTGGAAACTGAAAGAGAATTGTGTACTGTCATGATAAAAATTCTTTTATATGTTCCACATCAGACTTGTCACAAAACTTTGCAATTCAATTATTCTAAGTGTGCATATATAAATACATTTGTAAATGTTGACAACTATAGCTTGTATTTCAATTGGTAGATTATTACGGTGTAGATGCAATGATGAATTATATATGCACCACCACCACCAATTCCAAATGTATTTCTGCTCCATAGGTTTCTTAATTTAGTAAGAACATTGTTTTTGCCAAGATAATTATATTCCACCTAAATTTGTATTTGCATTTATTACCATCATAACAAAAGAATTTTATCTCAATATTGGGTTTTAAAACTGAATTTATAAATAATCATTATTAAAGTCAGATGTTTTATCCTTAACAAAATGAACTTCCAAAAACTATGCTTTGATTGCATAAATTGGATGAAAAAATTAAGCCATTACTGAAATTAACCAATTTTCTATTTGAAGCATCTAATGTCACTGATATAAAACTGGCATCATTTAACAGTTTGCAAAGATCTTTTTCTGGTAATGGAGCCAACCCATTAACAACTATCACTTCACTCTTTGTACATGCATGGGAAAACATGGAATTGAAAATGAATGAAATTAATTTAAAGGAATCATCATCTGATCTAATTGAAAAGCCATGCTTCACAGAATGCTATGCAAATTCACCTTCTGCATCTAACTTTTTAAATAGATGTTGCCATTTTCCAGCAGACTTGGGTCTTCTGGCTTTCACATGGCCAGTGATATCACCATGACTTCTAGTTGGATGGTAAATGTTGACAATCAGAAATTTAAAACATGCCATTTATAATTACTCCCCAAAATAAAATAGAGATAACTCTAACAAAATATGTACAGCATTTATATCCTGAGAATTATAAAATGCGGATGAAAGAAAGCAAAGAACCAAATAAAAGGAGTAACATGCTGTGTTCATGGGTTAGATGACTCAACATAGCAAAAATGTGAATTCTCTCCAAATCAATCTATAGTTCAAGCAATTTTTATCAAAGCCCCGCAAGGATTTCTGTAAATATAACAAGGCATATGCTAAATTTATATGGAATGGCAGAAAACCTAGAATAGTTAAAATGATCTTTAAAAGCAAAAATAAAGTGGACAGAACCACTCTGTCCCATGCTAAGACCTACTATGTATCTACAGTAGTCAACACAGTGCAGGGTTGGCAGATGGATAGATACACATGGGTCAATGGAACAAAATAGACAACAAAGAAACAGGCTTACACATATGTGCCCAACTGGTGTTTGAGAAAGGTGCAAAAGCAATTTGTAAGAAAGTGCCTGAGTGCACTTGTGATGTTTGACTGCTGATAGCTTTCAGGATCCGCCATGCCTTCCTGCTTTTGCCCTATATACAGATGAGCTGATAAACAAGCCTGGATTCGCCTTTCTTGGTACCTTCAGGGAAGGTCAAACCACTGTAACTCCTGCCTGAACATGGAAATCCTGACCCCAGCAACACTCCCTAATCATAATAAAAATTCAAAATCATTTCCCCCTTCCTTTCCAACTGTCTTAGGCGTCTACCCTGCCACCCTGCAAAAAGTTCCATTACATGAATAATACCCTTTTCCATATCCTCTTGGGGTGTGTGTGTGTGTGTGTGTGTGCATGTGTGTGTGTGTATTTACTAATCTCAGCATCTGAACCAATTTTGGGTGGGCTGTCGATCCCATTCTCCACGGGAAAACAACAAAATAGCTGTTGTTGTGAACAGGGCTATGCAGCATATCACTACACATTTATCAGAATGGTTGAAATAAAATGCAGCACTAACATCAAATTTAGGTAATGATGCAAAGAAGCTGCTGGTGGGAATGTAAAATACACAGCCACACTGTGAAAGAATATGGTAATTCCTTTAATATATGCTTACGATACAGCCTAGATACTACATTCTTGAACATTTTATCACAGAGAAATGAAAATGTATGTCTACACAAACATTTGTACTCAAATAGCCATAGCATCTTTATTCATAAAAGCCCTAAACTGTAGACAAACTAATGTCCCTCAACTGACAAATGGATAAAGAAATTGTGGTACACCCATCCCATGGGCTGGTATAGAAGGGAACAAACTACTAGTACTTGAAATAAATTGAATGAATGTCAAGGGAATTATGCTGGTTTAAGAGAAAAGACAATCTCAGATAGTTACAGCCTGTGTTATTCCACTCACATAACAGGTTTGGAATGGCAAAAATATCAATATGAAGAGCAGATTAGTGGTTAGTAGGCATTGGAGGGAGGGTAGGAATTCATGCAAACAGGTGAAATCCAAATCAGGTCGTTGGATTTAATCAATGTCAATTATCTGATAGTGATGCTGTACTATAGTTATGAAGATGTCACCGGTGGAAACGGTAAAGAGTATCAGATCTCTGTATTATTTCTTACAACTGTATGTTTGCTCAAGAAATAATAAAAACGTCTAAAACTTCTCCCAATGTCTAGATTAAAAAAAAATGTTTCAGTTTAGGCAATAAATATATGCTCACTTTAGTTATCATCTCCAGTACAATAAAAGGCTGTGGTGGGCCTCCCTGGTGGTGCAAGGGTTAAGTCTCAGCACTATCAGGCTATCGCAGCCACTGCAGCATGAGTTTGATCCCTGGCCAGGGAGCTGCCTACATGGCACAGCAGACCTCTCCTGTCTCGCCCGCTGCTCCCCTCGGCAGTGTATTTCAGTCAGTCTGCCTGTTCTGTTCCCCTCTCTGTCTCTGGTGAATCCTCTCACTCCCCCTGCACCTCTGGCCTGTATCCCAGTTCTCGAATACATAAATAAATAAAATAAATCTTTAGAAAAAAATGAAAGGTCGTGGAAATGCTATTGCTACAATGCATACACTGCTGCAGACAGGGTGAAAGGGGGGGAGGGCGTGGAGCAACCCTGCTCATAGGAGGATATTTTAAAGGTCAGTACCAATCTTAAAAGTGACTAGTGAGATGTCCTGCTGAGACTTGTCATCTGGAACCCCTGCTAGGATCTCTTGTTTCTGGAAACAAAGCAGTAGAAAAACTCACTAGGTGTTGCTGGGAGAGGTGGAGAGAAGGGGGATCTTCCTCCTCCGTTTGTTGTTTCTATGTTTCTAGAAAATTTGAGTGTTTTTGACATTCAGGTGAAATGGTGACACTTGGTCTTTGGGTTTCCTACCCTGTAGCAAGAAAAAACATTTATTTGAGAAAGCATGCTAGAAGTCGAAGGAGAGAAGTGGACTCAGAGCCCATGATGAGATTTAAACCAAAATCTTCATTGTAATCTGACCCAATATCCAGAGAGAGAGAGGATAATTCTGGAAAAGGGTTTTCACTGGCTATCTATTACTTTAACCACATCTATGTGATTTTTGAGTCTTGCTTTTTCATTTTTCCTTTTTTGTTCAGAGCCTTTGTTCCCATTTATGCTGCTCAAATAAGATCATCTCTTTTTTAAATGCTTCATATGTTCAGGGCCTACTATGCTGCAATTTTATTTTATTTTATTTTATTATTTAAATTTTATTTTTATATTCCCCATACAATTACAACCCCCTTGTTTTGATCCCATCCCTCCTTTCCCCGCCCCCCACCCCCCATAGAGTGTCTCTGGTCCATAGTTGTTTGTTGATTTTGATATTTGTTTTCTTATAGTTATTCTTTTTCCTGGTCCTTATTTAAGTTTTCTAGATTCCTGCTATGAGTGAGACCATCCGGTATTTTTCTTTTTCTTTCTGGCTTATTCGCTGAGCATGATCCCTTCCAGCTCCATCCATGTTGCTGCAAATTGCATGTGTTTATCTTTTTTGAATGCTGAGTAATATTCCATGGTGTATATGGACCACATCTTCTTGATCCAGTCATCTATTTTTGGGCATTTGGGTTGTTTCCAAAGCTTAGCTATTGTAAACAGTGCTGCTATAAACATAGGGGTGCAGGTGCTCTGGAATTGATGTTTCTGTGTCCTTTGGGTAAATACCTAGGAGTGGAATTGCTAGATCATATGGAAGCTCTATATTTAGTAGGTCAAGAAATCTCCACACAGCTCTCCATAGTGGTTGGACCAGTTTGCACTCCCACCAGCAGTGCAGGAGAGTTCCTTTTTCTCCACATCCTTGCCAACATTTGTTATTGCTAGATTGTTTAATATGTGTCATTCACACTGGTGTAAGATGGTATCTCATGGTAGTTTTGATTTGCATTTCCCTGATTACAAGTGATGTTGAACATTTTTTCATATGCCTGTTGGCCATTTGCATTTCCTCTTCAGAGAAGTTTCTTTTTAGCTCTTCTGCCCATTTTTGGACTGGATTATTTTCTTTGTTGTTGTTGAGTCTCATCAGCTCTTTGTAGATTTTTGTGATCAGTCCTTTATCATTAGTGTTGTGTGCAAAAATGTTCTCCCAGTCAGTCAGTGGGGTTTCTCTTTGTTTTTGTTATTGTCTCTTTTGCTGTGCAGAAGCTCTTTAATTTGATGTAGTCCCAGCTGTTTATCTTTGCCTTCACTATCACTGCTTTGGGTGATATATCTGTAAAGATGTCTTTGAGGTGCATATCATGTAGTGTTTTGCCTATATTTCCTTCTATGTATTTTATGGTTTCAGGTCTTATGTCTAGTTCTTTAATCCATTTTGAGTTGGTTTTTGTGCATGGTGTTAGGTAGTAGTCGAGCTTCGTTCCTTTGCATGTAGCTACCCAGTTTTCCCAGCACCATTTATTGAACAAACTTTCTTTGCTCCAATGCATATTCTTTGCTCCTTTGTCAAAGATTAGTTGACCATAAATCTGTGGGTTTATTTCTGGATTTTCTATTCGATTCCATTGGTCTGTGTGTGTGTTCTTGGGCCAATACCATGCAGTTTTGATGATTATGGCTTTGTAGTATAGTTTGAAGTCTTGGCGTGTGATGCCTCCATTCCCTTCTCTTTTTTTCAGGAGAGCTTTGGCTATTTGAGGTTTTTGGTGATTCCATATGAATTTCATCAATAATTGTTCTATTTCTTTGAAGAATGACATTGAAATTTTGATTGGAATAGCATTGAATCTGTATTGCTTTTGGTAGGATGGCCATTTTAATAATGTTTATTCTTCCAATCCATGAGCAGGGGATGTCTTTCTTTGTGTCTTCTTCTATTTCTTTTAACAGTGTTTTAGAGTTTTCTTTGTATAGGTCCTTTACCTCTTTTGTTTGATTTATTCCCAAGTATTTGATTTTTTTTTTGTTTCAATAGTAAAAGGGATGGATTTTTGATTTCTTCTTCTTCAGATTTATTGTTTGTGTATAGGAAGGCTACTGACTTTTGCATGTTGATTTTGTATCCTGCCACTTTACTGAACTGATTAATGAGTTGAATGAGTTTTTCTGTGGAGTTTTTGGGGTTATCTACGTATATTATCATATCATCTGCAAATAGTGATAGTTTGACTTCTTCTTTTCCTATTTGGATTCCTTGTATGTCTTTCTCTTGTCTTATTGCTCTGGCTAGGACTTCCAGCATTATATTGAAAAGCAGTGGTGAGAGTGGACATCCTTGTCTTGTTACAGATCTTAATGGGAATGCTTTCAGCTTTTTGCCATTGAGAATGATACTGGCTGTTGGCTTGTCATATATGGCCTTTATGATGTTGAGGTATGTTCCTTGTATCCCAAGAATTCCAAGGGCTTTTATCATGAATGCGTGTTGCACTTTGTCAAAAGCTTTCTCAGCATCTATTGATATTATCATATGGTTTTTATATTTCTTTTTGTTGATGTGTTGGATAACGTTGATTGATTTTCGGATGTTGAACCATCCTTGTGTCCCTGGAATGAATCCTATTTGGTCATGGTGAATTATCTTATGGATACATTGTTGGATTCTGATAGCTAAAATTTTATTGAGGATTTTTGCATCAGTGTTCATTAGGGAGATTGGCCTGTAGTTTTCTTTTTTGTGTGTTGTCCTTGTTCGGTTTTGGTATTAGTGTAATGTTGGCTTCATAGAACATGTTTGGTATTATCCCTTCCTTCTCAATTTTTTGGAAGAGTTTGTGAAGGATAGACACTAATTAGTTTCTGAACATTTGGTAGAATTCATTTATAAATCCATCAGGTCCTGGGCTTTTGTTTTTGGGAAGGTTTTTGATTACCGTTTCAATTTTGCTGCATGTAATTGGTCTGTTTAGGTGTTCTATTTCTTCTTTATCTAGCTTTGGGTGATTGTAGAGTTGTAGGAATTTGTCCATCTCCTCTAGATTGTTGAACTTGTTTCCATATAACTGTTCATAGTAGTTTCTGATTATTCTTTTGATTTCTGCTGTGTCCATTGTGATTTCTCCTCTTTCATTTATGATCCTGTTTATTTGTGCTTTCTCCCTTTTTTCCTTTGTGAGCCTGGCTAGGGGTTTGTCTATTTTATTGATTTTTTTCGAAGAACCAGCTCTTGGTTTCATTGATCTTTTGGATTGTTTTTTTAGTTTCAATTTCATTTATTTCTGCTTTGGTTTTTATTATTTCTTTTCTTCTACTGGTTTTGGGTTTTTTGTTGTTGTTGTTGTTCTTTTTCTACTATGCTGCAATTTTTAAATTCTTTTTATAATGAGAAGTTACATTCTTATTTACTCCTACCCCAAGACAGGTATCCATTACTGGTAGAATTTCTCAAAAGAGAAATATTCCATGAGAAATAATAACCTCTCAAAGGCAAAGGGCATCTTGGTTAGTCTGAAATCTTTTGGAAATCACACTTTCCAAAAACCCAAATTTCTCAGACTCCAAAATTCCACTGTTCACTGAGGTCTTTCTCTGCACTACTTTCTATGCTCAGAATGATTTTACATGACACTAGCATTTGCAATCAGGATTTAAGCATATCTGATTCATTTAGACAACATGCCATGTTAGTAGACAGTTACAAGGAGAAAACTATAATTGTTTTGATGACAATAACTGAGGGCATTTGTGAAGAGTTCTGGGATAATGCATTCCTCTTGGTGAAGCGGGAATAATCCATCACTTGTAAATTTTAAGTAATGTCCTCTGTGCAACTTATAATTTTCCCTTACACCTGCTCCTCCTCCTTCACTGTTCCCCAAGTCTCTCAATGGCACTATCTACTGTCACCTTCTGCCTTCCTCAGCACTGCCTTGCTCCATCTGGGAGAACTTCACCTGGACTTCCTGCATTCTCAGCTGGACAACATGGGAATTTTTGCCATTGAGTGAATGGGGACTTACTGGTGCAACCATCAAACTAACATCCTGAATCTCTCCAGCTGTAAAACTGAGCTTTCCTGGCATTTTTGTTTTTATCAGCCCCCTTTGGACTGGGTTCATCGGATTTCTGTCTGCCAGTCTCTAGAATTGGTGAATTTCTACCTGCTCGTGTCTCCCCTAGTCCCTGCTCTTTCCTTTACCCATTAATGCCTGTGTGTGTGTGTGTGTATGCATGAACACGCGCATGTGCACGCACGCACACATGCACACTTGCTATAGCAAGGGTCTTGCATTCTCTTTAGCTGCCTTTCCCTCTCTCACATAAAAATTGCTTGTAATACCTATTAATTGAATTAATTGAACAAAAGCCATTCCAAGTAATGCCTAGTGGAACAGAGAAAGGAGTAAATTGCTCTTGAAAATTTGATTCTGCTTATAAACTTGGAAGACCTAATGAGCTAAGAGAAAAAGGAAACTATTTAATTGAAAAGCACTAAATTTCCAAAAAGGATACAAGCAAAGGGTAAGCACCACTACTAGAAAACACAAGATAATCATTATGGGGTGATACCGATTAAATAAAATGTATCCCAGAATTTAAGCTATTGGTATAAATTATTTTCCAAAGTGGATAAATGGGGTTCTCCCCTCCTACATTTGTTTTTTCTTGTGGAAAAAACCACCTTCAGCCAGAAAGTTTGAACAAAATAAGTGACCTCCTTACTCCACACTTAAAAAACAGATTTTAATCTGAAGCTGACTAAAGCAGGAAACTGTAGAAAGCAACAGATGTTGTAGTGAGTATTTCATCCTGGTCACTGCTTAGACCTCAGCTGGAAGTTTATGCAGCTAAAACATCCATGTTTCCAAATAGCCAACAAAGGACAGAATCTGAAAGGCGAGATCTTGTTTTCACTGAAAGAGGGAAACTCACAGGGCAGGCAAAACCTGAGCCATATCTCACCAATCTAGAAAATTCCCACCATAGTCTTTAGCTCTGTTACTGAAGTATAAAAGTCTGCCTCAGTTCACAGTCCCAAAATTTATACCTATTGCTTGGAAATAACTTTGGAGTCTGCATTTATGTGGTCCAGACTCTAGTCATAGAGTTCCTGGAGACTTCACAAATGGGATTTCTTAACATTATGAAAGAAACTCAGAGTTCATGTGCATTTTTTTTTGAGAAGAAGCCCCAAAAGTTTTAGCAGATTCTCAAACAGGATCCTGACTGAAAAAGTCAAGATCATTAGACTAGCCCTAAAGAGGCCTCACCATCCTCTGTTATAATTTCTATGGGAAATGAGCCATAAACATGAATTTAAACCTGAACAAGATCTAAATTCACAGCTCCAGCTCCAGAGGTCATTTACGTACTTTCCATACCTCTGCACTCATGACAGTCACTTCACTGACCTCCTTTACTCTTTGTTCTACATATACAAAGTGAGAGGGACACACCGGAGAAAGTGGCTTACACCAAATCAACCAGCATCCCCAGCACTGAGAACGTCCATTTCCCAGAACTTTCTAATTCCAGTACCACTGGATGAAATGAGGTAACTGAACAAAGGGGGCATAGGGAAGGGTACCTATGTGGGTCTGGAAGAAATACAGCCATGAAAAATGGGAAAAAAATGGATGGGAAGGAAGGCATAAAGGAAGGAGGGAAATGAGTAAGAAAAGAAGGACAAGAAATATGGAGAGCAAAAGAGATATGGACAAGGGGCATGAAAACTGACATGAGGAATGAAAAGAAAATAGAGGGGGAGGAGGTAAAGGTTATGAGGAGGAAAATAAAAGTTCTCAGCAAGAAAGAGGAAAAGATAAAGGTGGTTATTGGGGAAAAGAGTCTGTATTACAGATAATTTGATGGGTCCCAGTAACAGCCAAACAGAACAAGCTGACAGGCTGAACCAGAGCGAGCGTGGCACATGACCATGGCCACGCTTATAGAAGAGGGGTGGGGCGGGGCATTAAAGGGAAGCCAGGAACACTGCCATCCAGCTGAAAATGGCCTCAATGACAGTTCCATGAATCCTTTTAAAGCTGCTGGTTATGTAACAGGGTGGTCCCCAGGAAAGGGGGAGGTTCCCTGCCCCACCCAAGGGAGGGTGGAGCTGAGCAGGAAGAGGAGAAGCTGAAGAAGAAACTGAGGAAGGAAGCAGGATGGAGCCAGGAGACCTGGAGGAGGCACATGGAGCCTAGAGACACGTGAAGAAGCTGCGCTTGTCTTTTGGTCGTGGACGGGGTGACACAGATGTGGGTGAGACCCATGGGGAGGTGACAATGGCAGCTTTTATCTTGATGTTGATTTTGCTCTTTTCCTTCCGGGCTTGTCTGGTAGTTTCTGATCCTTTTCTGTGGGTCCCCACTGGAAGATGCTTTAGACTTGTAGCAGGCTTTGGGGCCTTGTTCTGGGCCGATCCCATATGGATGGAGTTATACCCACGAGGGGACGGGTAACTTTGGGTGCTTCATTTAGAAACTAGACTCTTTGCCTTACCTGTATTGTTTCCTAGTTTTATTAAAGTTCCTTCCCATTAAAGTCTCATATGTTTTGTGTTGATGCGGCGGATGGCAGAACCCATTTAGAATAGGCAGGTTTGCGGGGTTTGGGCTGCCCCTCTCTCTGCCCTATAACAGATTGAGCACAGGAGGCCTGTGAAAAATCAAGCAAAGACTCTGTACAGCCGGAGCTGCTATCCAGGAACCCCCACCTCTACCTGCTCACCTGGGACTTTTGGGCCCCTGGTAATGCCAGCCTCTACCCTGTACCCCTCCCCAAATTAGGAGGGGTAATTTATCGGGTTCCTATGGGGTGAGAGTAGGCATAGTCATGGCATGCCACAGCCTTGCAGACATATGTGATGATGCAGGCCTGCCCACAGGTTTGCCCCAAGGAGCACGTGGCTGCATTAGCCAATGTGGGGGCACTAGGAGGAGGGAATTTTTCTAGGGCAGTCGTTCTAGGGCTCATCTGCATTCATATAGGTCACATGTCTGCAGTGTGAGTAGCATTTCCATAACCATAATGCCTTGTTCAGTGCACAGCCTGAACACCCTTACATGGATGCGCTAACAGAACCGTTAGTCAGTTCGTTGTTGGTAAGGGAAAGCACTAGGCACATTACTGACATCTAATCCTCAAGGGCTTGGAACAGCTATTATTAAGCTAGAAACTGGCCTAAAGGCACATAGCTCGGGAGGGACAGAGACAGGATTCAAACCTAAACTGGGCAGGCTTGAGCCCTTCTCCCTTTGCTGTGCCGTCTTCCTCTCTAGGACAGAGGCCCTGCTGAGAGAGGCATCCTGTTCATTTGAGTATCAGCATCCTCCTGGTGGAGGCGCCTTTTGGGTTTCAAAATGAGAGCTCATTAGGACTCAGAGGTTATTAAGTGTCCACCATTTAAGGTGGGGTTAAAACAAGGAAATGTGGCTAGGTAGGATGGCTTCCCAGGGCTGCCGTGCCTGCGGAGTGGACTCTTTTTTTTTTTTTTTTTTTTTCCTTTTTGGCCCTCAAAAGCCCTGATGCTATGTAGCCAGTTCGAGGCATCTGGGTTTTGCTAAGAGCTTGTATCAGTCCTTTTTTTATAGTTGTTTTTAGGAGAAAGATTGACCCCAGCCTGTCTATTCTGCCATGTTGTGGGAAATGTAATCATTATTAGAGGAATAAACAAGTAAATTTATTTACACAAAATGATTTATCCTGTTAATTTAACCTCTTAACCTTAGAAACTGATGGAGTTCAAGTCTGAAAACCACCACACAAACCTGTCCCTAGGCCAGCCTGGCCCTGACAAAGCTTTGGGGTCTGAGGCACACAGTTTATCCTCCCACCCCCTTTCTGCTTTCCGCGCTAGAATTGCTGGCAGCCTCGACCAGCAACTCCAAGTTTGCCCCTACCTGGAAAGTTTACAAATTCAGACTTTGCTTCAAAACTTTGTGGTTCAAGGGCTCCATCTTGAGGCCCGTTTTATTTCTCTCAATGCCTCTGAATTTGGGAGAAGATAGGACGTACAATTAGGAATTTTGCTGCATAGCAGACTGACTTCCTTCGGCTAAATAGCTCTTCCTCTTCACAGCAAAATTTTGGCTATAGGGTGACATGGTCTTGAGCAGACACAAATATTTTACAAGCGAAGGCTGCTCATACAAATATAATTACCTTTTAACAATGATCAGCATAAAAGTCATTTTTCATTTTTTTGTTTGTGCTTACAACAGCTGTTTTCTTCCATTATTGGAGACACTGAAGTCACATTATTAGGATTTCTGGGCTCCACAGGAGGGCACAGAAGAAATCAACAAATATCTCTAAGAGCTGAACCCTCAGGGGAGAGAGAGGGTAAGGGGTCAGAACAGGGGAAGGCAGAACACAAGAGACTGGTGTGGAGATGGGTCATGGGTGCTATGGTGGTGGAAGAACTATGGAGACTCACCTGGGGAGAAAAATCAAATACTGTACAAAAATTAACAATAAGGTAAGAAAATAAATAAATTTAATAAAATGTCTTCTCTTCCCTCTTTAAGCCAAAATGTGCATGCCAAAGTGTGCAAGATCTGAATTCATCTCCTCCCTCTTCTATACTCTTCATTCTGTGCTTCTAACTACTATTCAACCTTAAATGTGACTTCCTCCAGGAAGTGTTCCCTAACTGCCACAAGATATTTTGCCTCCTGGCTATACTTTCTCACACTACCTTATTCATAATATTTAATAACATATATTTTGTATAGTATATTATTATGTTTATATAACAGTATAATATAAATATAAATGATATATACTAAATGTGTCATATTTAATGCACATTATGTATATATGTATATAAAGAGAGAGAAAGAGAGTAACTAATTCCAGATTTAGTGCCTGATTCTCCTGCTAGAGTCTAAGTTTTCTTGGTGCAGGGAGGAGTTGTTTATTCTACTTCCTGCCCCAGCCACAGTGAACAACACATGATAGGTACTCAATTCTACATAGGATGGAGTTTTCCTACCCAGGATCTCTTTCAACTGCCAGACACCTGCTTCCCCTTTGGTAACAGCACTTATGGCTGGGGTATCCTCAGTGAAGTTCTTACCATAATTGCATGGATTTTTTTCCAATTCATGCCTACTTTTCCTTGCTCTTCTCTGCATCATTGTGGTTTGAATCATACAAATTACATTTCCCAGGTTTCTGGTTAGAGTCAGCCAGTGAGGAGGCCTTGGAAAAACTGGTGAAAGAGGAAGGAAAAAGCCCTGTATTTTTCTCATGCTCCTCATCGATTTTCATTCATATTCCCTGTCTCTGTCTCTCTCTCCTCTTTGAGTGGCCTCTCTAGCAATTACTGGCCCTACGTGCTGCTGGAAACCCCTGCTATAATTTTAGTCCCCCTAGGTGACCCTGTCTCCTGGGCTTTGCTAGCACTCTTTCCCATTATTCCTTCAATCCTGGGTATGTTTCTCCAATTTGCTTTTCAGAGTCTTCTAACACCTTTGTAATTCAATACCCACTATTAAATTTTTTTAATAAAACTACCTGGTTTAATTATTTTTCCTGCCTGGACTCTGACTGACATAGTTACTGAAGCTATTTTCTTACATTTAGAATTCTACCTGACATTCATATATATTGAACATTTATACAGTCATACAACTTTGGGATAAATCTCATTGAAAAAAGACTGCAATCTACATAAAAAGACATGCTGGAGAGGGAGTGCAAAATGCTAGTTTTATAGCCAGGAGGAAGGACCTCAAACATGTAATCAAAAGAATACTGCCTTGTGACATGAAGTTTGAACATCAAAGTTTTTTGCAACTGACAGCCTCTAATCTACAAAGTAGATGGTAGGAAGGGGGCCAGGGGTGAAAGGAGGAGGGAGAAAGTGGTACTGGGAACAATTTTTCTGGAAAAATCAAGTTCTGAAACCGACAACTTCAAGCTGTGGGGTAATTTTCAGCTTGGCACTATGAAGCAAGACCCAGGCAGAAGTGAAAATACCATCAACTAAACAGCAATTCTCAGAAGACTGCAGGAAACTCTGTTCCCACAGAGAATAATGCAGGAGTAATAACCTGCCCCCTAGAACAGTGGGGAAACCATTCATAAGAGCCTAGAATAAAACAGAGTCTGAGAATCAGCTGAATCTGAAAAATGCCTCCAAAATGCAGATGTATAATAAATAAGAAAAAATTATGACTGGATCTAGAAAAATAGCTCATTTGTATTTTTATTTTGAAAATATTTTTTTTAATTTTGTTCATTTGCACCCCAATTACATGCAGTTTTTATAATTCCAAATAAAGTTGGAATTATTTTGTATTTTCACTCTTATGAAGAAATTCTCTGGGAGGAAAATGTTCAATATTTTTTAAGTTCACCATTCAGTGATAAAATCAATAATCAATATCCTAAAATTTATTTCAGAAAACTATAAGAAAATATTCATAAGTTGTTAGTCAATTTAAACAAGTAGAGCCTGAGACAAGGACTCCATGGCAGTTTGTTTAAGTGTGATTCCTAGAAGCAGGATTTTGGGAATGGGGAGAGTAAGCTGGGGCTCAATGCCATTGCTGATTCTCTCAGAATGCATATATAATATGGAATTATCCTTCTCAAGGACAGTAGTTCAGGTATTTATCTACCAATCCCCATCCCTATTGGTCAACTCTCTCAGGGGCATTAACTCCATTTTACCTCCGGGCTGTGACCAACTTCCTGTGACTTCAGAGAAAGCCCTAAAGCAGGACAACTGAAATATTCTGTGCGTGGCTGAAATGGGAATTTAGCAAGATGCTTGGATAGTATCTACTGCAGCCCGAAAGTACTGAACCAAAGAGATGTGTCATGGGGCACAACACAGTACACTCCTTGCACTATCCACATGCTTCTGTTCAAACAAGGTGCACTCTGTCAATAAGTCTTCATGGTGGTGGCCAACTTCAGTCTCTAATAAAAGAACTAAGACAGACAAGTTAATGAAATGAGAGTTAGTACTTGATATTGCACTAGACCCAAGACTCTACATGGTGTTCATCATCTCAGTCTTCTTTCATGCTTTCCAGATTTCCTTCACTCTCAGTCAGTTCAAATAATCTACATTGTTTACCATGAGAAGTAAATACACTTTTTTTTTAATTTTAAAAGCTTTTTTTTTTAAGATTTATTCACCTATGCACACAAGAACTGGGGCACAGGCCAGAGGTGTGGGGGGAGGTGAGAGAATTTACCAGAGACAGAGTGGGGAACAGAACCGAAGATTGACTGAAATACACTGCTGAGGGGAGCAGCGGGCAAGTCAGGAGAGGTCTGCTGCACCATGTGGGTAGCTACCTCGCTGGGGATTGAACTTGTGCAGCAGTGGCTGCAGATTGCTTCATAGGTTGCATCTTAACCCGTTGCGCCAGCCACCAGGGAGGCCCTAAATACACATTTTTTTAACTGTGTGATTTAGACACTCCATTAATTCAGGTTGACCTGACCAATAAATTCCAAATTAGTGAGAATTTTTGTAGGGTCTCCTACACTTATGGAGTATGCGTAAAATGGAGAAATGAGCCCACAATAACCAGAATTTTTTTTAATAAAAAAACCAAGATTATCAGATTGGGTTTCTTTTATTTATTTATTTTAAGATTTATTTATTTATTTATTTATACAAGCACTGGGTACAGTTAGAAGCGCAGGAGGGTGAGAGAGTTCACCAGAGCCAGAACGGGGAACAGAACAGGCAGACTAACGAAATACACTGCTGAGGGGAGCAGCGGACGCGGCAGGAGAGGTCTGTAGTGCCATGTGGGACCCTCCCCGGCGGCCGGGGATGGAACTGCAGCTGCGGAGGCTGCGAGCAGCTTCGCAGCCTAGGGCTCAACCACTGCGCCACCAGGAGAGGCCCAATAGCCAGAATTTTTTAAAAGGCATGTTGAAGTCTAATTTCAGAATATCAGACCATCTGTCTCAAATAAAATAAGACATTAAAATGATAATGTACGATGTAACTATTATAATAATCGTCATATTAAATATGCATTTTTTCTGATCCACATAGCAAAATAAGCTTCAGGACCCAGTTACCATATGCAAAATTAAAGTTAAAATCATCAGGTTAGGGATTATTTAAACAAATCCACTACTCCAGGTTACCAATATTGGTTATTTTTTCCTCTTGGATCAATACATCGCTTTCTGGGGAAAAATTATTTAAATTACAATTTTTAAAATGCAGTAGAGAGGACCCAGGAAGTCACTACACCATCCCCAAATTAAATGGCAAGCCTCTTTGAATACAATTGAAAATAGGAGAAAATCCAGATATGCTATCCACACCAAATAAATCAAACTTGCGTAGGAACAATTCAACCCAAGCACTATAAAGTTGTGTCCACCATACTTGTCTAAGCTTCTTTACACCAAATGTATTGCTTTTTGGCCCAAGAACCCATCTATGTCTTGTTAGACACTTATGATATTGATGGGCACTACTGGTTACTGTTCCTGCTGCTCTATGGAATCATGCAAGCAGTGGTTCTGCTTCCTGAATGGACCTTATCGATAGAAGCCAAGCTTAGTGTTGGTGATTTGTCACAAATATATTTCTCTTTATTAATTACTTCATTCACAAGATTCATTAATGACTCCATTCACAAAACAGCTTATGATCAAAAATCATGACAATAAACCCCTCAGGGTTTTCCCACTCCAGGTAATAAGCATGACTTTCCAGACCCCCATACACATAAGTACATAGCCTATTTATTTCCCCATTTTCATTCTCACATTTTAGCCACATAAATATCTGGTTATACACCAAATTCACAGGAATGCATGATGTATATGGTTTGGAAACAGGATAGAATATTTAGAGTAGTAATATGATTGCAATAGCAATAGTCAGTTTAAGCCTTTATACATCTTTGAAAATTAAGCTACAGGTGTAATTTTCAGATTATACCTATAGATATAGATATTGATATATAATATTGGATTAATCAATACCATAAGCGTCTCAAATTCTATTTCATTTTTAAGAAGAGTGACAACCCAGAGAGTTAGCTAACTCTACTGAAAAATCTTCAATAGAAATGACATTCCCCCTCCCCCATCTGCTTATAATCAACAGAATTTTTTCCAAGAAAAAGTGCTATCTAAGAAATATTTATTATTCAACAATGCAGCTCAGCTCAGTGAGAAAAAGGTGATCTTTTTAATTAATTAAATATTAGATAGACACATAAAAATTCATGTCACTCTTATTTTACTCTTCATTTTAAAAAATCCGGATAGGTTACATTTCTAAAAGTGAGGATAAAACATTAAGTCTTTCCAGAGGAAATCATAGGAGAACATCTTGTATTGGCAAAGATTTCTTGAACCGGGCATCAAAAGCACTAATCATGAAATAAAAGTTAAGTAGCATTATATTAAAATTAATAAGTGGCATTATATTAAAATTCGGCTTGCCAAAAAAAGATCATAAAAAGACCGAAAGGGCAATCTACAGAGTGGGAGAAGATATTCCTAACACATGAACACAAAAGGACTCATATTTTGAATATATAAAGAACTCCTACTAATCAAGAAAAAGACAGATGATTTAATAGAAAATTGGGCAAAATACTCAATAATATTTCTTTACAGAAAAAGCTTACATGTTAACAGAAAGGAAGAAAATATGCTCAACTTTCTTATTATCTGAGAAATGTAAATATCACAATGAGGTTGTTTCCAATTCAAACCAAGATTTAGTACGTCCAATAAAGTCTCTCCCACTGATTATAACTAAGACTTCTTGAGAAAATACTAAAGACTAAAAAGCAAACAAAGCAGAAGAAATTAAAAAAGGAATCAAAACTTGAAGAAGTTATTCATACAGGGGTCAATTTCTCTTTTTTTCCACTTTCCTTGCTCTTACAGCATTGCCCTGAAGACAGGCCCCAGTTGTAGAACTATGAAGATGCACCAATATAAACACCTAAAACTCACATATAAGATCCAAAATTTTGAACAGAGGGATCGGGAAAAGTTGGTCCTTTTGCCCAAAGAGTATGTGGAAATTTCCTTTTCAACTTGTTTTCCCTTGCACCTTTGCCCTAATGGAGGGTTGCAGCTAAAATCTGCACTGTGGTGGTAGCATGTATGGCTAAATCTCTGAGGTAAAAACCATAATTTCTAGAAGGCCAGGGGAACCAAGAAAAATCCCCTTGATAGTCAGAAAGTATGGAAGGAATCCCAGAGAGAAGACTACTGATTAAGAATCCCCTAATTCAGGGGCGTGGGTTCCCCACGACGGTGGGGCACAAGGCAGACACAGCACCCCAAAGCCGTTGAGGTGTACCCTACCATCCCCGCTCTGCTCCCTGTCCCACGGGGTGGAAAATCAGCTCCCCAAGGGCTCTAGGAGAGATCTCTGGCGCCACCTAGCGACTTGACCCCAGCACAGGCTACTGAAGGAGCTAGTGGCCAGCTGGGGAGTTAGCCCACACCGGGCCCCTTCCGAACAAGTAGTCTGAGCCCACAGGGAGAGCGAGCACCCACAGCCGGGGCAGACCAGGCACGCAGAAGAGTGTGCCTGAGACCAGAAGCGCAGGGAGTGTGTCCCACATCACCATTTTAGAACAGGGACATTTCTTCAGTAAAGACTACCTGCAGAAGGCTTCCTCAGGAGCCAGAGGTGAGCGGGGGAAGTTCGCCCACGCCAGACCCCCTCTGGCCTGCAGTCCAAGCCCAGAGGGGAGCAGGAACCCACCGCCGGGGCAGACCAGGCGCACAGGGGAGTGTGTCCCCACATCGGCATTTTAGAACAGGGACCTTTCTCCAGTAAAGGCTGCTTGAAACTGACAGATGACTCCTGGAAGAACCAGAGGGGAACAGAGAAGCCCACCCAAGATGCCGGCCAGTCCCAACAACACAGTGTCCCAACGCATACGGCAAATTAGAAAACAGACAGTAGGGAGGAGAAGAACCACACGCAACCTAGCAACTCTCCAGAGAAAAAGCACACCACAAAAAGAAAGCCAGCCCCCAGATTGCAACGACAATAACTTGGAAGAATTTCTGAGCCTTCCAGAAAGAGAATTTAAAATTGCCGTGATTAAAAAACTGACAGAAGTCATAAAGGAAAACAATGATAAGGGAAAAATAATCAACGATCAGAAGAATGCAATTGAGTCCCTAGAGAGGGAAAACAATGGTCAGAAGAAAGAAATTGAGTCCCTAAAGAGGGAAGTAAAAGAAATGCAGGAGATCAAAGAATTAATGGAAGAACTAAAGAATTCTGGGAAAAGCAATGAAAGCAGAATAGATGAAATGGAAGAACGAATAAGTAATCTTGAAGACACAGAAATAAAAAGAACCAAAACAGAAAAGGAAAGAGAAGTACGAAGGAAAAAGAACGAAGAAAGACTTCGGGAACTATCTGACTCCATGAGGAAAGGAAATATAAGAGTTATAGGAATACCAGAAGGAGAGGAGAGAGATGTAGGAACAGAGAAAATATTCAAAGAGATAATTGAAGAGAACTTCCCAAATGTGAAGAAGGAGCTGAAAATTGATATACAAGAAGCAAGAAGAACACCAAACTTCCACGACGAAAGGAAAAATACAGCAAGACACATAATAGTAAAGCTCCCAAGAATCCAGGACAAGGAAAAAATAATGAAGCTGGCAAGAGGGAAGAAACAGATAACATTCAAAGGAAAACCAATCAGGCTGACATCAGACTTCTCCGAAGAAACACTACGGGCAAGGAGAGAGTGGAGGGACATAGTCAACAGACTCCAAGAAAACAGATGCCAACCAAGAATACTCTATCCCGCAAAGCTCTCCTTCCTCTTGGAAGAAAGAATATGGACCTTCCCAGACAAACAGAAACTCCGGAATTTCATTGCAACTAAACCCCCACTCCAAAAAATACTACAAGGAGTCCTAAAGCCAGAACCTCAGAGGGACGAATAACAATGAAAGAAGGCCAAAAAAAAAAAAAAGTTATTAAAAGAATAAATAAATAAAATCAAAGGAAAGACAAACACAATGGCAAATACAGATGTTAACATATCAATATTAACTCTAAATGTAAATGGACTAAACTCTTCAATAAAAAGACACAGAGTTGCAGCCTGGATTAAGAAACAAAACCCAACCTTTTGCTGTCTCCAGGAAACACATTTAGCTACAAAAGATAAAAATAGGCTCAAAGTTAAAGGATGGAAAACAATCCTACAAGCAAATGGACCAAAAAAGAAAGCAGGAACAGCTATACTTATATCAGATAAAACAGATTTCAAACTCAAAAAGATAAAAAGAGACCCCAATGGTCACTACATTATGATCAAGGGGACAATACTTCAAGAAGAAATAACACTCATTAACATATACTCACCAAACGAAAGAGCACCAAAATATACCAGACAACTGTTGTCCTCTCTGAAAACAGACATCAGAGAAAACACATACGTAGTGGGAGACTTCAACACACCACTATCAACAATGGATAGATCAACAAGACAAAAAATAAGTAAAGAAACCAAAGCTCTAAATAAAGACCTAGAGCAATTGGGCTTAACAGACATCTATAGAACACTAAACCCCAAAAAAACGGAGTACACATTTTTCTCAAGCGCACACGGATCATTCTCCAGGATCGATCACATACTGGGGCACAAGACAAACATCAACAGATACACCAAGATTGAAATCATATCAACCATCTTTTCTGACCATGAAGGCATCAAACTAGAAATAAACCATAAAAAGAAGGCAAGGAACTTTCCTACCTCATGGAGATTAAAAACCACACTACTGGAAGACCACTGGACTAATGAGGAGATCAAAGAAGAAATTAAAAAATTTTTTGAATTGAACGACAAGGAGGACACCAATATCCTAAATGTATGGGATGCAGCAAAAGCAGTAATAAGAGGAAAATATATAGCAATAGAAGCTCACATCAAGAAACAAGAAAGAACGCAAAGAAACAACCTAATCTCGAAGCTCAAAGATCTAGAAAAAGAACAACAAAAAAACCCCAAAACCAGTAGAAGAAAAGAAATAATAAAAACCAAAGCAGAAATAAATGAAATTGAAACTAAAAAAACAATCCAAAAGATCAATGAAACCAAGAGCTGGTTCTTTGAAAAAATCAATAAAATAGACAAACCCCTAGCCAGGCTCACAAAGGAAAAAAGGGAGAAAGCACAAATAAACAGGATCATCAATGAAAGAGGAGAAATCACAACGGACACAGCAGAAATCAAAAGAATAATCAGTAACTACTATGAACAGTTATATGGAAACAAGTTTAACAATCTAGAGGAGATGGACAAATTCCTACAACTCTACAATCACCCAAAGCTAGATAAAGAAGAAATAGAACACCTAAACAGACCAATTACAATTAGCGAAATTGAAATGGTAATCAAAAACCTCCCCAAAAACAAAAACCCAGGACCTGATGGATTTACAAATGAATTCTACCAAACATTCAGAGACGAATTAGTGCCTATCCTTCACAAACTCTTCCAAAAAATTGAGAAGGAAGGGACAATACCAAACACGTTCTATGAAGCCAACATTACACTAATACCAAAACCGAACAAGGACAACACAAAAAAGGAAAACTACAGGCCAATCTCCCTAATGAACACTGATGCAAAAATCCTCAGTAAAATTTTAGCTATCAGAATCCAACAATGTATCCATAAGATAATTCACCACGACCAAGTTGGATGCATTCCAGGGGCACAAGGATGGTTTAACATCCGAAAATCTATCAACGTTATCCAACACATCAACAAAAAGAAATATAAAAACCATATGATAATATCAATAGATGCTGAGAAAGCTTTCGACAAAGTGCAACACCCATTCATGATAAAAGCCCTTGAAATTCTTGGGATACAAGGAACATACCTCAACATCATAAAGGCCATCTATGACAAGCCAACAGCCAGTATCATTCTCAATGGCGAAAAGCTGAAAGCAATTCCATTAAGATCTGGAACAAGACAAGGATGTCCACTCTCACCATTGCTTTTCAATATAATACTGGAAGTCCTAGCCAGGGCAATAAGACAAGAGAAAGACATCCAAGGAATCCAAATAGGAAAAGAAGAAGTCAAACTATCACTATTTGCAGACGATATGATATTATACATAGAGAACCCCAAAAACTCCACAGAAAAGCTAATTCAACTCATCAATCAGTTCAGTAAAGTGGCAGGATACAAAATCAACACGCAAAAGTCAGTAGCCTTCCTATACACAAACAATAAATCTGAAGAAGAAGAAATCAAAAAGACCATCCCTTTTGTTATTGAAACAAAAAAAATCAAATATTTGGGAATAAATCTAACAAAAGAGGTAAAGGACCTATACAAAGAAAACTATAAAACACTGTTAAAAGAAATAGAAGAAGACACAAAGAAATGGAGAGACATCCCCTGCTCATGGATTGGAAGAATAAACATTATTAAAATGGCCATCCTTCCAAAAGCAATATACAGATTCAATGCTATTCCAATCAAAATTTCAATGTCATTCTTCAAAGAAATAGAACAATTATTGATGAAATTCATATGGAATCACAAAAAACCCCGAATAGCCAAAGCTCTCCTGAAAAAAAAAGAAGGGAATGGAGGCATCAGACTCCCAGACTTCAAACTATACTACAAAGCCATAATCATCAAAACTGCATGGTATTGGAACAAGAACAGACATACAGACCAATGGAATCGAATAGAAAATCCAGAAATAAACCCACAGATTTATGGTCAACTAATCTTTGACAAAGGAGCAAAGAATATGCATTGGAGCAAAGAAAGTTTGTTCAATAAATGGTGCTGGGAAAACTGGGTCGCTACATGCAAAAGAATGAAGCTTGACCACCACCTCACACCATACACAAAAATCAACTCAAAATGGATTAAAGAACTAGACATAAGACCTGAAACCATAAAATATATAGAAGGAAATATAGGCGAAACACTACGTGATTTGCACATCAAAGACATCTTTACAGACACATCACCCAAAGCAGTGATAGTGAAGGCAAAGATAAACAGCTGGGACTACATCAAATTAAAGAGCTTTTGCACAGCAAAAGAGACAATAACAAAAACAAAGAGAAACCCCACCAACTGGGAGAACATTTTTGCACCCAACACTAATGATAAAGGACTGATCACAAAAATCTGCAAAGAGCTGATGAGACTCAACAACAACAAAGAAAATAATCCAGTCAAAAAATGGGCAGAAGAGCTTAAAAGAAACTTCTCTGAAGAGGAAATGCAAATGGCCAACAGGCATATGAAAAAATGTTCAACATCACTTGTCATCAGGGAAATGCAAATCAAAACTACCATGAGATACCATCTTACACCAGTGAGAATGGCACATATTAAAAAAACTAGCAACAACAAATGTTGGCGAGGGTGTGGAGAAAAAGGAACTCTTCTGCACTGTTGGTGGGAGTGCAAACTGGTCCAACCACTGTGGAAAGCTGTGTGGAGATTTCTGGACCTACTAAACATAGAGCTTCCATATGATCCAGCAATTCCACTCCTAGGTATTTACCCAAAGGACACAGAAACATCAATTCCAAAGAACACCTGCACCCCTATGTTTATAGCAGCACTGTTTACAATAGCTAAGCTTTGGAAACAACCCAAATGCCCAAAAATAGATGACTGGATCAAGAAGATGTGGTACATATATACCATGGAATATTACTCAGCATTCAAAAAAGATAAACACATGCAATTTGCTGCAACATGGATGGCGCTGGAAGGGATCATGCTCAGCGAAATAAGCCAAAAAGAAAAAGAAAAATACCGGATGGTCTCACTCATAGCAGGAATCTAGAAAACTTAAATAAGGGACCAGGAAAATGAATAACTATAAGAAAGTGAAAATCAAAATCAACAAAAAACTATGAACCAGAGACACTTTTAGGGGGGCGGGGGCGGGAGGGGAGGGATTGGGGTCAGAATGGGGGGCTGCAATTGTATGGGGAATATAACAATAAAATTTATTTAAAAAAATAAAATAAAATAAAATAAAATAAAATAAAATAAAATAAAAAAAGAATCCCCTAATTCTCTGTATGAACCCGTACAAATATTCATGGTTCCTTGCTGAGTTGTACATGTGCAGAAGAGACTAAAAGAAGCAGAGTACAATCTTTGAGAACTGAAATATAAGTCAATTCACTGCTAAGTCTCACTAGTGCTAAGTAACACGTATGAGGAATAAACCAGGAGAAGCATAGCAGAGGTTTTATAACCCATACTGAGAGTTGAATCACCCCCTCCTACCCACTGATGTGGTCAGATAAAAATTGCAATCTGAGCCTAACTGGGTTAATTGCATGTTATACAAAGCAAAATCTCCAGAGAATTGTAACAGGATGTATGCACTGCACAACAAAATCTTCAAAATTTCCAGGATAAAATAGAAAGTTGCATAACAGGCATGTTTAAAATGTAATCAATTCTCTGCAGATACAAACTACACAATAATCCAGATAATGGAAAAACTAATGTCTCAAATAACTGTTATAAATAAACTCAATGAAATAAAGCTAAAACACATTTGATATGAGTAGAAAGATGAAGATTTTTTTTTTCTGCAGAGTAGTAAAAACTGCAAAATATAACATTAAAATTTTAAAACTGTATATATAGTATATGAGATTTTTCACTCCTAGATGAATTTAACAGCAACATGGAAATGAGAGAAGAAATAATGAACTAGAGGATAGATCGAATATGAAGAGCCTAGAGGTTTTTAGTTTTTTTTAAATAAAGAGAATCTCAGGGAGTGTGAAACAAAATCAAAAGATCTCTAACAGTTGTGTCATTGGAATACCAGAAAAAGAGGTGAAAGAGATCATTATAAAAATACACAGTTGAAGTAATAATGTAAGCAACTTCATAAATCTGGTATAAAACATGATTTTACACATTCAAGAAGCTCTGTAAATGCCAAACAGGAAAAACCAAGGAAAACAAAACATAGACACATTATAATCAAATGGCTTAAACCAAAGATGAGGGAAAAAACCTTGAAAGCAGATAGACAAAAACAACATATTACATATAGAACATATGTAATAATGTAATCCATAGCACAGTTAATTTTCAAAAAGAATAGCATGTAATTATATACACTCAAATAGTCTCCAGAAAGGAAAGATAAGAAACAACAGAACAAAGGGAAAAACAGAACAAATAAAAAATGATATATCTCAGTCAATATATCAACTATGTTGATTTTGTTGTCATTTGCACTGTTGTTCCCCTATATAACATGCTGTTTTTTTCTGCCTTCTTATTTGAGTTAACTGACACATGCAAAGGCTCAAACATATATTCATTATATATACACTTTTGAAAAACTTACTTGAAAATGAAGTCTTTAAATTGAAAGATAAAGAAAACAATGACCTCAAGAATAGGTAAATAGTATTTCAAAATGATTAGTGGGGAACATCATACCTATGAAACAAAAATTAGTGTGATTTCTTATGAATTTAATTGTGAAACTGCATGCAATTGTCAAAAGCCATTCCAAAAGAGATAGAATATAAAAACAATAGTTGAATAGCAAAAGTGCAGGTATAAGAATTCAGAATAGGAACTAATTGGATCAAAGAAGCAAGTAAAAGCCTTTTTAAAAAAATCTCCTGTTTTGGGGGGGCCTCCCTAGTGGCACAAGGGGTTGAATCTCAGCACTATGAAGCTGTCAGTAGTCACTGCAGCACAAGTTCGATCCTTGGCCAGGGAGCTACCCACATGGCACAGCAGACCTCTCCTGTCTCACCTGCTGTTCCCCTCAGCAGTGTATTTCAGTCAACCTCCTGTTCTGCTCCCCACTCTGTCTCTGGTGAATCCTCTCACCCACCCCCCAAAACCTCTGGCATACACTCCAGCTCTTGTATGCACAAAGAAATCTTTTAAAAATAATAAAATTTAAAAATTCCCATTTTAAAATGAAGGAAATTGTTTAACAGGGCATTTAGAGATTCCTCCCACATCATGGTATAATAAAGAAGTTGGGATCACCTACTCCCTTAAAAACAAATATAAAAATTAATATCTGCTCAAAGGAAGATTTAGAAGTTCCCTGGCAAAGTCCCAGGACTTCCCCATGGAGGACTTGCACTTAGGTTGCTAGCTTGCGACAGGGAAGAGGTGAGGTGAAAGGGGAGCATGGATAGAAAGGTAGAACCCGAGCCAGCAGAACAGGCTGGGGTTTGCTATCCACAGTCCTCTGAAGAACTCTGGGGCACAGTGAGTTTCCCTGGAGAGACTCTTCAGAAAGGGCGTACAAACACGTGCGGGTGTGAGTCTAGCCTGGGACACTGCCAGTTTCATCTCAAGTGTGTGTAAGGGGGCCTCCCTGGTGGTGCAAAGGGTTGGGCACAGCACTGTGAGGCTGTCCGCAGCCTCTGCAGCATGAGTTCAATCCCCAGCCAGGGAGGTGACCCAAATGGTGCAGCAGACCTCTCCTGCCTTGCCCGCTGCTCCCCTCAGCAATGTATTTCAGTCAGTCTGCCTGTTCTGCTCCCCACTCTGTCCCTGGTGAATCCTCTCAACCCCCACACCTCTAGCCTGTACCCCAGCTCTTGTATGCATAAATAAATAAATAAATCTTAAAAAAATGTGTGTGTAAGGAAAGCTCCTTCCAGAAGTAAGAGATCAGAGTCTTCAGGTGGAGGCAGTACAGTTTCAATTGTGGGCCCAATAGCAGAGGAAGGACCTGGTGAGAGAGAGAACACACCAAACACTTGGAAAGTATCAAGTGGGCACTCAGTGATGATGGCAAGTCCCTTGGTGGGGTGACAGCAGCAATGGCTATGGTGGCAGTCATGTGTGTGGCAATAGCCAGGCAATTGGGTACACCTGCTACTCAGGCATTTGCCTAGCCCGAGTCCTGGAGTGTGTGAACACTGGAACAAGTAGAGCCCCTTCAGTAAATGATGTTGGGGAAATTGAACTGCCATATCCAAAAGGAAGACCCTAGACCACTATCTCCCCCCATTCACAAAAATCAACTCAAAATGAAAAAAAGACTTAGATATGAGACCTGAAACCATAAAATGCATAGAAGAAAACGTAGGCATAATACTCCATGACACAAACTTCAGAAATATCTTTGTGGACTCATCCCTAGCACCAAAAATAAAAAGTAGGGCCTCCCCAGTGGTGCAGCAGTTGAGCGCTGGGTTGTGAAACTGCCCGCAGCCTCTGCAGCGCTGGTTCAATCCCCTGCTGCTGGGTAAGGGTCCCACATGGTACGCAGACCTCTCCTACTGCCTGCTGCTCCCCTCAGCAGTGTACTTCGTCAGTCTGCCTGCTCTGCTCTCCACTCTGACTCTGGTGAATTCTCTCACCCTCTCGCGCTTCTGACTGTACCCAGTGCTTGTATAAATAAATAAATAAATAAATAAATAAATAAATAAATAAATAAATAAATCTTTAAAAAATAAATAAAAAGTATATAAACAACTGGGACTATATCAAACTAAAAAGTTTCTGTACAGCAAAACAGTAACCAAAATGCAGAGACACCCTACTGAATAGGACAAAATGTTTACATACCATACATCTGACAAAGAACTCATATAGAAGATCTATAAAAATGGAACCACAAAAGGTCCCAAATAGCTACAGCAATCCTGAGAGAAAGAAAGGAAACCTGGCTGTCACACTCCCTGACTTCACACTATACCACACGGCAACAGTAATCCAAACAGTGTGCTATTGGAACAAAAACAGAAACTCAGAACAATGTAATAGAATAAAATAGAAAGTCCAGATAAAATCACACAAATATGGACAGCTAATCTTTGACATAGGAGCCATGACCACATACTGGAGAAAAGAAAGCCTCTTTAACAAATGGTGTTGGGAAATATGAATAGCCTATGTTTAAAAAAAAATGAAACTAAGTCCATCCTTAATTCCACGGACAAAAATTAATTCATAATGGATTAAAGATCTGGATATAAGAACCAAAACCATAAAGTATCTCAAAGAAAACAGAGGGGATGCAACTCCAATGGCAAGGAAAATAAAAGCAAAAATAAACAAATAGAACTGCATGAAGCTAATAAGTTTTGCACCTCAAAAGAAACCATCACCAAAACAAAAAGACAACCTACATAATAGAGAAAATATTTGCATATCAAACATCTGATAGGGAACTAATTTCCGAAATACACAAAACACATATAATCCAACAACAAAAAAGTGAGATGACCCAATCATAAAATGTGCAAAACATCTAAACAGATTTTTTTCTAATAAGACATTCAGATGGTGTACAGATGTGAAAAATTATTCAACATCACCTCCATATGGAAATGCAGATCAAAACAACTTTGCACAATAATCCTTGTGTTAAATGAGAAATCAATCACTACTTATCATCTACTTAGAAAATATGTAGAGCCAGTCAAATAAATCAGAAAAATATAACCTAAAAGAAAATCAAGCAAGGGATATAGGCAAGCAATTTATAGAAGTACTAGTGGTGATTAAGCAATGAAATAATTCTAATCTCATTAATAACAAAAAAGCATATGTTCGTATAAGATAATAATACACTTTAACATATCACTTTTGTCGATATTAGAAAAGACAGATCCCCTGCAGTGTAGGAGAGGGTATTTTCAAGCACATATAATCCGTGAAGGTAATGCAAACTGGTAACACATTATTAGAGGGCATTGGCAATTAATGTATAACTATGATATATTAAAAAGGAAATCATTTCACCCCCAAAAATCCGTGTAATATGCCTATAATATCTAAACCATAATTGGATATATATATGACTAATATATATGCAAATATAAATACACACATATGTCGGTAAATGGATCGAGGAGGCTATATATGCCAAACATTAACAGTGTTTATCACTGGATGAGGAAAGGGGTATTTGAGAGAAGGAATTGCAAAACGAGGAAACGTCACTTTTATCCTGCATATATTTGCATGTGTTTGCATTTTTATAATGAACACACTTTTATTTAGGAAAAATTAAATTATTACAATAAATGCACAAAGCAAAAAATTATAGGCTGATTCCAATGTTCAGAGATAAATTTATAGCTTTAATTGCCTTTTATTTAGCAAACACAGGATAAAAATGAATTAAACTAAGATTTAGCACAAGTAGTCATGAAAATCATAAGTAAATAATATATCAAGTTATGCAAGGGAAGAGAATTAAGATAAAAAATGGAAATGAGTAATTTGGAGTGAAGAAAACAGAACTGTGAAATAAATCAAAGAATTGCTAAGTAAATTAGGGGAAAGCCAATAAAGAAGACAAAATTCTGGCGGGTTATAATGAGGAAAAAACCTTAAAACACAAAATATACAATTAAAAAGGGATGAAAATATAAAAACTAATATAACAGATTAAAATAAATTAGCAGACTTTATAGGAATAGATGAAATATTGAAGTATTTTATTTACTCATATGTTTTTGTTCCCCCAAGTTATGTTTATTGAGGTAATGTAGGTTTGTTTCTACATCTGTCCCAGGAGATATAACTTAAAACCTCTACAAATGTATACTTTCACACCCTGCCCACCACAAGTGCCTCTTCTTTCCCCCACTCCTACTCCACCCACCTCCCCCTCTGATTGCCTCAGTTTTGCAGCCGCACACTGAGAGTTTATTGTTGATTTGGTTTTGACTGACCCTTTGTTGTGTTTCCTTATATTCCACATGTGAGTGAGACCATCTGGTATTTTTCTTTTTCTTCTGACTTATTTTCTCACTGATGGTGATTAGAATTATCCTCTTCAGTTCCATCTATGTTGTCCCAAATGGCAGGAGTTCATCCATTTTTGTAGTTGAGTAGTATTCCATTGTGTATACATACCACATTTTCCTTATCCACTTCTCTGTCCTTGGACACTTAGGCTGTCTCCATAACTTAGATAGCGTAAACAGTGCTGTAGTGAACATTCATGTTCATGTATCCCTTCCAGTTAGTGTTTTTGTATTCTTCAGGTAGATGCCTAGGAGTGGAATTCATAGGTCATATGGTAGATACATTTTTAATATTTTGAGAAACCTCTATACTTTTTTCCATAAGGGCTGGACCAGTTTATAATATGCTGGCATTTAGATTTTCATAGTAATCTCGTATGATCCTCTGTGTTTCTGAAATATCTGTTGTAACTTCTCTTTTTACTGATTTTATTTAATAGATTTTCTCCCTTTTGAAAAACAAGTTTTAAAATGATACCCATTTTGATGCTAATGAATTTTAACACAATGACAGATAAATTTTCATTTATATAGACTATGCCAATGTAATACCTATCATTGTTTATGGAACACATGACATGTTTGCCTTTTCTGAACCACAATAGGGCTACCATGCAGTTAGGACCAAAGAGCCCGAACCGTCAATGGTCCCTCAAAGTGCATTCCTGAGACTCTCAGGAGGAAACAGCAAAGTAGGGTGCCCCATGGAAGATTTACAAGGTGATGCAGCACCCTCGGAAGCTTGGGGAAAACAGGTATTCTTATCAACAAGGACACTGGTGAGCATTGGGGTTCCCAGAAATAACTGGGGGGATATGGAAGTATAGAGGTGCAGAGCAGAGACTGCGTCCTTGCACTTCAGCACGTGGGAGTTACAAACCAAGCAAACTGAAGTATTATTGTGATTGCGTCTGTACTTACACATTAAGTCTAAGGACACTTAAGTTATTTAACCATAAACGATAAACCAAGAACTTATAAAGGAAATGATTGATGTAATTAATTACATAAAAAATAAACACTTTTCTATGCCAGGAAAATCATAAGTGAAAAAATATTTGCAATAGCAATGACAAAAAAGTGAATATTCTTAGTATAAAGAGCTTTTATAAAGCAATGACAAAAAGACAAATGTCCTCATAAAAATTAGTAGACACATAAATAATGTAAAATAGAAAATAACATGAAGTGCCCATAAACATATGAAAGAATGTTCAATCCCTGAAAATCAAAGAAATACAAACACAAGCAATGATGGCATGTAACTTGTGGTATAACAAATACATTTTAAAATAGTTTTTTGTTGAAACATTTACACACAGAAGAGCACATATTAAAAGTGTACAGATAACTGAATTTTCAAGCTGAACCTATCCCTACAATCAGCACCCAGATTAGGAAACAGAACATTCTCCTTTCCGGGCATGTTCTCCCACTACCAGGCAAAGGTAAACACTGCCCTGCCTTCTAATAGAATGCTTTTGCCCATTTTTATCATGCATATTAATGGAATCATGCACTATGGACTCTTTCATCTGTTTTCCTTTGCTCAGATTATGCTTGTGAAATTAGTCTGTGTTAAAGTATATAGTCATAGGCCATTTGTTCTCAATGCTATGTTAAATAATCCACAATTGTGGATTTTAGTATTGAAACTTATCTATTCTTTTTTTAAAAATTTATTTATGCATACAAGAACTGGGGTACAGGCCATAAATGCAGGGGGTTGGGGGGTTGGGGAGAGAATTCACCAGAGACAAAGTGGGGAACAGAACAGGCAGACTGACCAAAATACACTGCTGAGGGGAGCAGCGGGCGAAACAGGAGAGGTCTGCTGCACCATGTGGGTAGCTCCCTGGCCAGCTGGGGGATCGAACGCGTGCTACAGAGGCTGTGGATAGCTTTATAGTGCTATGCTGAACCCCTTGAGCCACTAGGGAGGCCCTAAAATTTATCTTTTCTACTGTTGACAGTCACTGTGTAGTTTCCAGTTTGGGACTATTATAAATAATGCTCTCATGACCATTTTATTTTTTATCTTTTTAATTTTAAAATATTGTTCATTGAGGGCCTCCCTGGTGGTGCAGGGGTTAAAGTCTCAGCACTATTAAACTAACTCCAGCCACAGCATGAGTCCGATCCCTGGCCAGGGAGCTGACCCACATGGAGCAGCAGACCTGTCTCTCCCGCTGCTCCCCTCAGCAGTGTATTTCACTCAGTCTGCCTGTTCTGTTCCCCACTCTGTCTCTGGTGAATCCTCTCACTCCCTGCACCTTTGGCCTATACCCCAGTTCTTACATGCATAAATAAACAAAAATAAATCTTTAATAAATAAATTTTGTTCATTGAGATAATATTGGATTACAACACTGTATATGTTTTAGAGTTACAGGTTCACACCTCTACAAAAGTATGTTATCATACCACACCCACAATCAAAACCCACAAATAATCCTCCACCATAGTCCATTGGACCCCCTTCTCCCTTTGCTCCTACTCCCTCCAAACTCCCCCTCTGGTAGCCTCAGTTCTGCCATCAGATTTTAAGGGTTTGTTTTCATTTGATTTTTGTCTGTTCCTTTGTTTTGCTCCTTTATATTCCACATGTGAATGAAATCCTCTGGTACTTGTCTTTCTCCTTCTGGCTTATTTCACTGCGCATCATCCCCTCCACCTCCATCCATGTTGTCACAAATGGCAAGGTTTCATCAATTTTTATGGTTTGAGGCACCTTGTGCTTCTTTGCCACTTTGTTCTTGCCCCTCCTCTTCCCTTTCTGGTAGCCCCAGTTGGTTTTTTTTTTAAGATTTTATTTATTTATTTATACATACAAGCACTGGGTATAGTCAGAAGCGCGGGAGGGTGAGAGAACTCACCAGAGCCAGAACGGGGACACTGCTAACCGGTGCTGCAGAGGCTGCGGGCAGCTTCGAAACCCAGCGCTCAACCGCTGCGCCACCGTTGGTAGTCCCAGTTTTATAATCAACTTTCTAGGGTTTGTCGTTAGCTTGGCTTTAATCGCAGCTCCTTTTGGGTATCTTTATATCCCACAGATAGGTGACACCATCCAGTATTTGTCTTTCGCCTTCTCACTTATTTCACTTAGCATAATGCCCTCCAGTTGCATTCATGTTGCTGCAAATGGCAAGAGCTTATCTTTTTTGATAGCTGAGTAGTAGCCCATTGTGTGTGTGTGTGTGTGTGTATCACAACTTCCTGATCCATTCATTTATATTTGGGCACTTACATCATTCCCATTGTTCGCTATTGTAAATAGTGCTGCAACGAACATAGGAGTGCAGTTTTCCCTTCGAATCAGTGTTTTGTGTTCTTCAGGTAGATAGTTTCTGTTGGCTATCTACCTAGAAAAGAAGTCGCTGGGTCATAGGGTGTGCACTTCTCCAGGTCCAGTGGATACTATCAGAATATTTTCCTTTTATCAATTTACACTCCTCCCATCAACGTATGAGAGTTTCAATTTCTCTACATCCTTACCAACATTTGGTATCTTCCAGCATTTCTATTATAGCCATAGTGGATATGTAAGGCTATCTCATTTAGTTTTTTTCCTTACATTTTGTTATATATAATGAACCTGAGCACCTTTTCCTATATTTATTGGTCATATACATACTTGCTTGTGAAGTATATGTTCATGTCTTTTCCCCATTTTTCTCTTAGATTGTGTGTCTTTTTCTTATTAAGTGGTAGGAGACCTTTATATATTCTAGCTATGGTCCAAATGTCAGATACATTTATTATGAATATCGACTATTGTTAGGTTGCCTTTTCCCTTTCTTTTGATGAATAGAAGTTCATAATCTTAATATATTCCTTTTAAAGTACTTATGGTCAGTACTTTATTAGTGCTTTCAAACAATATAGGACAACAAACAAGCTTTCTTTTGTTTTATGACAAAAGCTTTCTGGCTTTATTTTTTGAAAAAAAAAATTAAGAATAATACTCAATGATTACAACTTCTAAAAATGGACATATTCACGGTATTGTAATTTTTCTTAACATCATACCTTTTTTGCTTTCCAACAAGCAGGCCATAAACACCCCACCAGGCTACCAGTGAAGTAAGTTTGGTCCCTGCCCAAGTTCCCCCTCTTGCCTTGCTGTCCCCTGACTGCAACTTAATGACATTGAAATATGGCAGTAAAATCCCATCATTACTTTTGCTTATCTATTCCCCTCTGATTTCAATATGACTCTTTTCCATGGGTCCTCACTCTTCTGAGGCTCCCTCCACCCCAATTTAGTAAAGCCTGTGTGGCCCTGAGTGGCATGTCATGCCTCCCACTCTAGGACCCAAGAGGATTTAATAAATCCTTCAATTTCATGAGCCTCTCCATATGTAATTTCCAAAGCTGTGCCAAACTGATACTAAAAGACCCCACAAGGGGGACTTAGTCCCTCATTTACAAAACACTCAATGTAAATTGTTCCAAGCTTTCCAAAAGACAATTTGGCAAACTTAACACATTTTTTTTTATTTTTTCATTTAAATTTCTTGATGTTTGATATGATTATTAATTAATTAGGAACTCATCCTAAGAAAATAATGAGGTGACAAAAAAGATTTATTTATAAAGATACTCAGTATTATATTTTTGAATAACAGCAAAAAATAAATAAAACTAGAAAAATCTAAATAAACTGCAGCTGAGAAATGAGTAAATGAACTATGGAATAGTCACAATCTGGAACAGTGTACACTAGTTTATAATAATAGAAAACTATATTTAACAAGGATGGATCATTAAAGCAAACTAATGTGTGAAATAAGCAAATTGCAAGTGATACACATATTATATGATACAGAAAGTAAAAGCACATACCCAAGTCACAAAACCACTAACAATGAAGGGCAAAAAAAATCACGAATTGATTACATCAGTATTAAGAAGCTATGTTTCTCAAAACATAGAGTGAACATTTCAAGATACAGAATAGGAGAATACATATAAATACATATAAACTGATAAATAACTGGCACTTGGAACATATATAGCACTTGTACTAATTAATAGGGAAAAGATGGGCAATTTAATAGAAAAATGGGTAAAGAAATAAAAAGGTACTTCTAGAAAAGAGTAAATTCAAAAGACCAGTTACCATATGAAAGGCTTTCAGACTCATCAGTAATCAGATAAATGTAAAGTAATATTAAGAACTACCACTATACACCCACTATATTAGCAAAACTAAAAAAAAATGACAACTCCAAATGCTGGAGGGGATGCAGAACAACTGAACATCTCACGCATGTGGGGTGAGAGTGGTAACTGGCACAAATACTTTGAAAAACACTTTTAGCATTATATAGTAAAGCTAGAGATAAGCATACACTATGGCCAAATAATTCCACTAGCCTAAGGCCTAGAGGAATCACGCACATGTATACAAAGACCAAAGATTTTTTAGAAGCTCATAGCAACATTTTTTATAATAGTCCAAAAGCAGAAACAATCCAAATGTCCATTAACAGTATAATGAATAAATAATGGTGCTGTAGTCCTGCAATGGGACACTACATTATGAGGAAAATGAGCAAAGCATAGCTACAGGCAAAAATATATACATTAATCTCACAAATATAATGTTGAATAAGAGAATCAAGGCACAAAAGAATATATTATGTATGGATTAATGCAATCCGCATAAAGCTAAAAAAAAAACCCATAGTATATAGGGATATATTCCTAGGTGATAAAATTACTTTTTAAAAAAAAAGCAAGGAAGTGATTATCATAAATTCAGAATAGTAGTTAGAAAGAGGACGTGATCAGTGAGAAACCCAAGGAGGCTAGGGGAACTAGATAATAATACAGGGGAATAATATAGGGGAAAACTAGATAATAATAATATAACTAATTCTATTTTTTGACCTAGCCTGGGTAACACCAATATTCAATTTTTGTAATTTGTTAGACTGAAGATTTACATCTTATAACATAACAAAAACTTTTAAATGTGCATGACACAATATAAATTGTGATATAAATGTATGAAATAGACTTAATGGCAGTAAAACAAATGGGCAAAGACCAAAAACAGAAATTTCATAAAAGAAGAAATTCAAAAGACTCATCATACAGTGAAAAAATATCCACTACATAAATGGAAATTTGCATTAAAGAGAAAATGTTATCTTTGAACCAGACAGACAAAGATTACAAATATTAAGAATATCCATTTTTCCATTGTAGGAAAATTTTCACATTCTTCTTGCTAGAAGTACAAAGGGAAGCGGTCTCTTGGGAGTTTGTATAATGATATGCATTAAGACTCTTTAAAATAACTACATCTTTTGACCCCTCAATTTCACTTCTAGAAAATATTCCTAAAATGATAATCAAAGATGCATAAACTGGCTTACAATAATAGCTATAGCAATGTTAATACAAAATATTTGAGAACAGCATAAATAATACAACTAGAGGACCAGTAAAAAGAAATATGCACACATAATCTACGCCATTTCATGCTATTTAAATTAGAAATCATCTTCACAAACATTTGATACTATGGAAAAATGCTAAATATATCATGCTAAGTCAATAAAGTGGGATAAGGAGAAATATCCCAATTTGATTCCAGGTTTGAAAAAAATAAAAGATGTATGTGTGGGAGCATAAGAGTGTGTGTAAAAAAAAAAAAAGAAAGAAAGTCTAGAAACAATACAATGGAATGTCACCAGGAGTTTTAATGGGCGATGTTTATGTTCATCTTTGTGCTTTTGTAGATCTCCAGATTCTATTCAATGAACCCATTAGAAATGAACACATATTTTTAAAAATATTTTATTTTATACAATTCTTACATCTTTTTTCATCTTTGCACAATGTATGCATTTTCATTTTGGTTTTATTCCCCATACAATTGCACCTCCCCCCTTATTTTGATTCTAGTCCTTCCTTTCCCCACAGCTCCCTCCGCCCCCGCCCCCCGTAGTGTGTCTCTGGTTTATAGTTGCTTGTTGATTTTGATTTTTACTTTGGATTGATTTTGTATTGATTAGTCTTTTTCCTGGTCTCTTATTTAGGTTTTCTAAATTCCTGCTATGAGTGAGACCATCCGGTATTTTTCTTTTTCTTTCTGACTTATTTCGCTGAGCATGATCCCTTCTAGCTCCATCCATGTTGCTGCAAACTGCATGTGAACACATATTTTTAAATGTTTTAAAACTTTATAATAAAACTGACAGTGATGCAGTGGTCTGATGAATTCTTTTATAAAAATTATCCCTGACATTCTAACAATTTTCATGCCTTTCTCCAGTCAACTCTGTAATTCATTCTGATTTCACGCGGCCTCTTCCTTGCTCTGTAAATCTTGTGCCGGCTTTTGGCCAAGAGCAATAAAACCTGACCTGACCTGAAAGTTCAGTCAGTGGTCGCAAAAGGAATTTATATCTTTGCTGTGCTAAATGCTCTCCTTACTATGGCAATTCTGCTATTGTTGAACTGCTGTCCAAATTACCAAATTAAGTTGGCCATCAGGGGCCAGGAGGCCAACTGTTAAGGTATCTATTGATCTTAACATGCCATGCCTGTTAACGTTAGCACATGATGAAAAATATATATTATAAATAATAACTTCATATAAATGAAATGTCAGTCTTCATAAATATTAGAAGAAGCACGCTCTGTATGGGTCAACAGACTTCTACATGTCATTATTCACTTCTTTCCCATGGGACCCCAAAGCTGAGTTAATCAAATATAGGTCAGAAACAGGTCACCCAACACCAAAGGCTTGTGAATAGTGGTAGAAAATTCAGAACAATAAACACCGCATAGTATATTATTTTACATATCGGTGAGCTCTAAAGACAGAATTCATTTATCTGTTTTCAAAAGTGGCTCCTAATCACACTGTATTATTATCTGGAACTCACCCCGCATCATTTGATCACAGATACTTGTTGGGCGTCTATTAGCGTCCAATATAGATCTAGGCACTTGGGATACATTAGTGAGCAAAGGACAGAAATCTCTGCATTCACTGGGGCCTACAATCTGGCTGGGAAAAACAGACTATAAATAAAAACAAAGTAAATAAATGATATATTTCCTCAGACTGTGATTAGTGTTATGGGAAAATAGAACAAGGTAGAGGAGCTCTAGAAGTGTAAAGGGTGGGGGACAGTTTGCAAGAAGTAAAGAAGGTGATGTTGGATGTTCAGATCATCTTCTGAGGGAGTAGTTCTGCCCCAGCTTCTGGAAATGCTGAGAATCCCATCAGCCATTGGCTCATCTGCAGAAAGTCATCTTGCCCAATGTCAGTCCTGATTAAAGAGGGGAGCGTAAAGGAGTGGCTGTGGAGGACCTGTCAATATTATCATTAGGCCTGCTTCAAAATTCAGCTTCTCCATCGGCCCAGTCCTGCTTCCTCCCATCCCTTTAAAGCAATTTAACACCAAGAGCACTGCCTGATAAGCATCATCTGTATGCCAAACATCATCTTAGTCTGCTTACCATAGAACCCAATCCATAATAGTGGCATCTGAGCAAATGCTTGAGGGAGATGAAGGAGTGGAGTGAGCCACACATACATCTGGAGGAAGAGCATTCCAGATGGAGGACACAGCCAATGCGAAGGCCTTGAGGTAGGAACATGCTTGGGGTGATCCAAGAACATAAGGATGCCAGTGAGGTTGGCAGTGGAGTGAACTCAGAGGAATTTGTAGCAAATCTGGCTTTTACTCAACATGAGATGGATAATCTTGAGCGAGTTTTAAACAAAGTTGTGATATAATCTCATAATTTAAAAAAAAAATCAATCCAGCTACTGGTTGTTGTGTGGAGAATACACATAGAGGGCAACATGGAAGCAAGAGGATAGGTGGGAGGAGATTAAAGTAATCCGGGGTGAATGATGATAGTTTCTTGATCCAGAGAGGTGGTAGTAAAGGTGAAGAGAAGGGGTCAGATTCTGGAGACATTCTAAACGCAAAGAAAATTTCCAGGATTTCCCAATGGATTGGATGCAGAATCTTTGAGAAAGAGAACATTATGGCTGATAATAGAATCCAGCATTCAGAAAAGCAGTCAAGAAACAACATGACACTTAAACACTTTTGTTTTGGTTTTTTTTTAAAGATTTATTTATTTATGCATACAAGAACCAGGGTACAGCCAGAGGTGTTGGGGGTGGGGTAAGAGGATTGACCAGAGACAGAGTGGGGAACAGAACAGGCAGACTGACTGAAACACACTGCTGAGGGGAGCTGCAGGCAAGACAGCAGAGGTCCACCACGCCATGTAGGTAGCTCCCTGGAAGGGGATCAAACTTGTGCTGCAGTGGCTGTGAATTGCTTCATAAGCTGCGTCTTAACCCCTTGCGCCACCAGGGAGGCCCCTTAAACCCTGTTGGCTGCATAAATTCACCAAGGGACTAAAGGCGGACATGAAAGAGAAGAGGACCAAGGACTACAGCATCCCAATGTTGTGACTCTTGGAGGAAGAGGAGAAACTAGCAAAGGACATTGAGAAGGAGCGACCATGAGGCATGCAGGAAAGCGAAGAGAGGGTGCTGCATTGGAAGCCAAGTGAAAAACGTGATCCACTACACTGTCGGTAGATCAAATAACATGGAAGCTGACAACCATTAGAAATAGCGATATAGACAACTTTGGTGGTATTGGCAGGAACAGTTTGAGAGGAGAATGAAAATCCTTGGAAGAAAAGAGGGGATTTAAATTTTGTTTTCACTTTCTATGGCTATTAAAAGATACATCCATCCGGGGTTTTTGGTGATTCCATATGAATTTCATCAATAATTGTTCTATTTCTTTGAGGAATGACATTGAAATTTTGATTGGAATAGCATTGAATCTGTATATTGCTTTTGGTAGGATGGCCATTTTAATAATGTTTATTCTTCCAATCCATGAGCAGGGGATGTCTTTCCATTTCTTTGTGTCTTATTCTATTTCTTTTAACAGTGTTTTATAATTTTCTTTGTATAGGTCCTTTACCTCTTTTGTTAGATTTATTCCCAAATATTTGATTTTTTTTGTTTCGATAATAAAAGGGATGGTTTTTTTGATTTCTTCTTCTTCAGATTTATTGTTTGTGTATAGGAAGGCTACTGACTTTTGCATGTTGATTTTGTATCCTGCCACATTACTGAATTGATTGATGAGTTGAATTAGTTTTTCTGTGGAGATTTTGGGGTTCTCTATGTATATTATCATATCATCTGCAAATAGTGATAGTTTGACTTCTTCTTTTCCTATTTGGATTCCTTGTATGTCTTTCTCTTGTCTTATTGCTCTGGCTAGGACTTCCAGTATTATATTGAAAAGCAGTGGTGAGAGTGGACATCCTTGTCTTGTTCCAGATCTTAATGGAAATGCTTTCAGCTTTTCACCATTGAGAATGATACTGGCTGTTGGCTTGTCATAGATGGCCTTTATGATGTTGAGGTATGTTCCTTGTATCCCAAGAATTTAAAGGGCTTTTATCATGAATGGGTGTTGCACTTTGTCGAAAGCTTTCTCAGCATCTATTGATATTATCATATGGTTTTTATATTTCTTTTTGTTGATGTGTTGGATAACGTTGATTGATTTTCGGATGTTAAACCAGCCTTGTGTCCCTGGAATGAATCCTACTTGGTCGTGGTGAATTATCTTATGGATACATTGTTGGATTCTGATAGCTAAAATTTTACTGAGGATTTTTGCATCAGTGTTCATTAGGGAGATTGGCCTGTAGTTTTCCTTTTTTGTGTTGTCCTTATTCGGTTTTGGTATTAGTGTAATGTTGGCTTCATAGAACGTGTTTGGTATTGTCCCTTCCTTCTCAATTTTTTGGAAGAGTTTGTGAAGGATAGGCACTAATTCGTCTCTGAATCTTTGGTAGAATTCATTTGTAAATCCATCAGGTCCTGGGCTTTTGTTTTTGGGAAGGTTTTTGATTACCATTTCAATTTTGCTGCTTGTAATTGGTCTGTTTAGGTGTTCTATTTCTTCTTTATCTAGCTTTGGGTGATTGTAGAGTTGTAGGAATTTGTCCATCTCCTCTAGATTGTTGAACTTGTTTCCATATAACTGTTCATAGTAGTTACTGATTATTCTTTTAATTTCTGCTGTGTCCGTTGTGATTTCTCCTCTTTCATTTATGATCCTGTTTATTTGTGCTTTCTCCATTTTTTCCTTTGTGAGCCTGGCTAGGGGTTTGTCTATTTTATTGATTTTTTCAAAGAACCAGCTCTTGGTTTCATTGATCTTTTGGATTGTTTTTTTAGTTTCAATTTCATTTATTTCTGCTTTGGTTTTTATTATTTCTTCCAAAGCTCTACTGAAAAAAACAGAAGGAAATGGAGGTATCACACTCCCAGACTTCAAACTATACTACAAAGCCATAATCATCAAAACTGCATGGTATTGGAACAAGAACAGACATACAGACCAATGGAATCGAATAGAAAATCCAGAAATAAACCCACAGATTTATGGTCAACTAATCTTTGACAAAGGAGCAAAGACTATGCATTGGAGCAAAGAAAGTTTGTTCAATAAATGGTGCTGGGAAAACTGGGTTGCTACATGCAAAAGAATGAAGCTTGACCACTACTTCACACCATACACAAAAATCAAAATGGATTAAAGAACTAGACATATGACCTGAACCATAAAATACATAGAAGGAAATATAGGTGAAACACTACGTGATTTGCATATCAAAGACATCTTTACAGACACATCACCCAAAGCAGTGATAGTGAAGGCAAAGATCAACAGCTGGGACTACATCAAATTAAAGAGCTTCTGCACAGCAAAAGAGACAATAACAAAAACAAAGAGAAACCCCACCAACTGGGAGAACATTTTCGCACCCAACACTAATGATAAAGGACTGATCACAAAAATCTGCAAAGAGCTGATGAGACTCAACAACAACAAAGAAAATAACCCAGTCAAAAAATGGGCAGAAGAGCTAAAAAGAAACTTCTCTGAAGAGGAAATGCAAATGGCCAACAGACATATGAAAAAATGTTCAACATCTTTTGTAATCAGGGAAATGCAAATCAAAACTACAATGAGATACCATCTCACACCAGTGAGAATGGCACATATTAAAAAAACTAGCAACAACAAATGTTGGCGAGGGTGTGGAGAAAAAGGAACTCTCCTGCACTGTTGGTGGGAGTGCAAACTGGTCCAACCACTATGGAGAGCTGTGTGGAGATTTCTGGACCTACTAAACATAGAGCTTCCATATGATCCAGCAATTCCACTCCTAGGTATTTACCCAAAGGACACAGAAACATCAATTCCAAAGAACACCTGAACCCTATGTTTATAGCAGCACTATTTACAATAGCTAAGCTTTGGAAACAGCCCAAATGCCCAAAAATAGATGACTGGATCAAGAAGATGTGGTACATATATACCATGGAATATTACTCAGCATTCAAAAAAGATAAACACATGCAATTTGCAGCAACATGGATGGTGCTGGAAGGGATCATGCTCAGCGAAATAAGCCAGAAAGAAAAAGAAAAATACCGGATGGTCTCACTCATAGCAGGAATCTAGAAAACTTAAATAAGGGATCAGGAAAATGAAAAACTGTAAGAAAGTGAAAATCAAAATCAACAAAAAACTATGAACCAGAGACACTTTTTGGGGGGTGGGGGCCGGGAGGGGAGGGATTGGGGTCAGAATGGGGCATTTGCAGTTGTATGGGGGAATATAAAAATAAAATTTATTATTTAAAAAAAATAAAATAAAATAAAAATTTGAAATATCCTTATAAAAAATAATAATAATGAACAAGAACTGCCAAAACCTACTTAATGAATTGAATATAGATCTTCAACAAGCACAGAGAACACCAAAATTCTTAAATACAAAAAAAAGTACACATCACCATCAAACTATCAAAAAGCAAAACTAAAAATAGTTTGCAGAAAGCAAGGGAAAATAATAAGTTATCAGGTTCCCAAGTTAGTATTTCCCCAGATTTCACTTCAGACACCATCCAAGAAAGAAAAGAGTGGAAGGAAATATTCACAATCCTAAAAGATGTGAATTGCTAGGCAAGAATTCTCCATCCTGCAAAATTATCAATTAGGCATGATGGTGTAACAACGGTTTTCTCCAACAAGCAGAAGCTAATGGCATTTGCTGGATCTGTTCTTCAAGTAATACTAAATGCAGTTCTTCTATAAGAAAAGAAAAACTGAAGCACAATTCCCTAGCAAAATGATAATAGAAATACAACATAGTAAGAAAAGCAAGAATACTGCAAGTCAACAATAAAATACTAAGGAAGAGGAAGAAAGGGGTAGAACCAATATAGTTAAATATCAGAGAGCAGACACAGCCCATAAAGGACCTAAAACATAGGAATTGAAGTAAAAGCTCCATTGTAACCACAAACAAAAAGTTCAAAACAGACACCCACAGATGAAAAAAAAAAACAAAAACAAAAAAAGAAATGCTAACTAAAGTGTCCTGGTGGAGTAGAAGGGAAAAAAAATCAATCTCCCCCCACCCCTTAAATCTAGTCAAGATGTGTCCCCCACCGTACATACAGAATGCCATCCACTACTTCATAGTGAAAATGACTCAAGAGAATGGCTATTCTATTCTGTCATTTTGTGCTTAAGAATTGATTTCTATTAAAAGGATACTGACATTGAAAAAAAAAAAAAAGATACATCCATCAAGTCTCTGGAAAACTTACTTGCATGGAAAGTCTTCCCAAGCCAAGGTAGCAACACAACATAGGGGAAAATTCACACACACACACACACACACACAAAAAAAAAAAAAAACCTCATTGTGTTACTACCTATTTTTTAAGGAACTGACGATAAACAAGTCTCTGTTTATATAATTGGTCAGTCACTTTCGTGCCAGGGAAAGCTCTCCAATGGAGACATAGTACAGAGTTCAGCTCAGTAAGTAGACCTGATTCCTTCCCATCTAAAGCCATAAACACAAGCCAAGAGTGAGCCTCAAGCAAACCATGAAATAACTAAAAACTAGTACACGCTGAACAGTTTAGCCTCAATCACTGAACGACATGTACTGGATGAAACTGCTTATATGCGGGCCTCCCCTGGTGGTGTAGGCGGTTGAGCAACACACTGTGAAGCTGTCCACAGCCTCTGCAGCACCGGTTCAATCCCGGCTGGCCGGCGAGTGTCCCACATGGCACAGCAGACCTCTCCTGTCTTGCCCGCTGCTCCCCTCAGCAGTGTATTTCATCAGTCTGCCTGTTCTGTTCACCGCTCTGGCTCTGATGAATTCTCTCACCCTCCCGCATATCTGGCCTGTACCAGGTTCTTGTATAAATTAAATAAATAAATCTTTAAAAAAAAAAAAAGAAACTGCTTATATGCAATTGCAGGTCACCCATTATTCTAAACTCCGATGACCTTGCCCTATTATGACATCCCACACCATGATCTCTCCAACGACAGCAGGCAATTGCCTCTTTTCTCGCACAATTTTTAACTTCATTGCCATTGTGCACAGCACGCCCACACACACCCACACACATGTACTTACTCAAACATTATAAAAACTGAAATCATATTCAAATTCCCCCTCTTCTGAGAAGCACTGGCCCTTCTCGCCTTCATGCTTTCATAACATTTCATATGTCTGTTACAGACAAATGGCTATATACACACAGTCCATTCAGTGAGGGATGCTGTCTGTCTCGCCAGCTCCCATTTGTATACAAACAAGGTAAGCACATGTCCCACACATCAGTAAAGTCCTAGTTGACATCTTCTGTCCTACAGTAAGTATTATCACCACTCTTCATCCAAAGATGTTCTGGTTAGGATGCTAAATGAAGTGGTCCTCCTATTAGTAAGCATTTTGAAAGTAGAACGTGAGCCTTATTTATGCATGTAACTCCCACAGCACCTAGCAAAGTGCTAGGCACATAATAGGTGATCAATAACTATATCATGACAAGTTATAGACTAAGTATTTTGTAAAATTTTGTCCCTTTATAATAAATCAATCTCAGCCCCGTTCCCCCACCAAAATGTAAACGTTAGGAGGAAAAAAAGAAATTCTTTAAAATCAAAACAAACCCTAACATTAAAAATGAAAGAAGTCAAGAAGCAGGCTTTTATTGCAGATTTTGTCCAGCACTACCTTCCAGCTCATTTCCTCTTGGTGGGGACCTGTGCTCACCAGTGACACTGCTTCCCGCTGAGAAAGGATGTCTTTCTTCAGAGGAGTCTTGTTTTCTTCCTCCCTCAGCTCCAGTGTGTTAATCCTAGGTCTCATTAGCCCTTGGAATGCATCCCAGTTTAGCATCAGCTGCAAATTTAATTAATGTCCCAGGTAACCCTTCTTCACAGCAAGGAAGAGGATGCTAATTAAGGCAGAGAGAAACCAAGTCCTGTATTCCTCCTGTTTCTACCTGCCGTTGCTAGACCCCATCCTTAGTGTCCTAGCAGGTCTCAGCAATTCTCAGCTCCAATTCAATTTGAATTCTATTTGTAGAGGATGTAATTTTATATTCTTTACATCAGCTGGATATGTCTGACTTGATAGAGGATGATTTGAAAGGGGGATTTCACCCTGGTTTACTCCAGGGGTATAGGAGGCAATTATTCTCCACCGTCAGCTTAGGCTACTCAAGAAAACCCTGATGTAAACATTTGACTACTGAACAAGTCAGTCATAGAATTCTGTCCTCCCACCATACATTCTCATAGCCACCATCAAAACCTCCAAAGAATAGAGTAAAAGCTGATCTAGGAATTACCAGTTTCCGAAACAGAGGTGGAGAAAAGCCATGCAATGTGGGACCATCTCGAGAGTATTGCTCCAGGGCAAAGGCCCCACCAACTCACCCACATAGGATTCCCCTTGTCAGAAAGCACTCTGTCTACCCCCACCCAGCCACTCTATGCCAAAGCTACCAAAAGCAAAGGAGTTCACTTTGTCACAGAGCATAACAATTCATCCTCTTCTGTGTCATGGTGGTTAGATAATCTTTTAAGGCTCCCACATCGGAGCAATGGTCTGAACCCTGGCTGGTCATTAGAATCACTTGGAGAGCTTTTCAAATCCTAAATCCAGATCACACCCCGCACCAATTAAATCAAATTCTCTGAACGGAACCCAGGCATCAGTATTTTTTAAAGTCCTCAGGAGATTTCAACGTGTAGCCAAGGTGGAAAATTACTGTATTCAAGTAGATTCACACAGGTTTATTAATCGTAACCCCTGTCTGAGGCTAATCTCTTCACTGACAGATTGGGAGATTTAATTAGGAAGAAGGAAAATTTCCATTTAAGGGACACTCTAAGGAAAAGGGTAAAACTGGTTGGTACACCTGCTGGGCTAGAAAAAAGGATAAGGGAAGTAGAAGTTGCTAGCAGTTGCAGGGAAAGTTTTATAGGAGTTCCAGGCCAATATTTTTAATGTCTGGTACCATCTCTGTACCCAGCCAAATAAGAATCCTATATTCTGCCTATTAGCCCCTGCTTTCATAGCCCGCTGCTCAGAATCACAGTTAGTTAGGGTATATTTGCTTTGGCATCATAAGTTGGTTATCAAGGGCATTAATAAGGCTAATAATGGATTCACAGCTATATGAGACATTGTTTCTGTGAAAACTCTGAGCATTCTAACCTCAGTCTTTCCTGCACACTTTTAGGTGGGGATTGCTATCTTCCATTCCATCTGCCTAAACTGTGGCGCCAGGAGCTTCTGAGCACCAAGCTGAGTGTTTGATCTCTGAGTAGGCCAGTTGCTTCTCACAGTGCTCCTTTCTCTCTGGTTGCTGCTCTCATGAATAGTGACTGTTGCTCTCAAAGAGACCTGAGGAAGGAAATGTAACTGAACCAACACATTTAGAGGCCAGCTGAAACAACACCCCAAGTGCGGGCCCCTGGTAAATCCATCATGTCAACTTCAAAGACAAAGTTAACTTATTCATTCATTCGTTCAGCTGTGTCCTTTCTGTTTAAAGATAACTTTACCTTCCAGTTCATTTCCCTTAGGAACATCCTACCAAAATCAAGACTCTTAAATAACTGCTTCTGAGGTACCATCAGCACTGCTTTCTTTGGGTTCCTGTTATAGATGGAATTGTGTCCTCTAAAATTCATACGTCAAAGCCCTAACCCCAAGCGCCTCAGAACGTGACCTTATTTGGAAATGGGGCTGTTGTAGATGTAATTAGTTAGGATGATGTAGAGGTATTACAGGGCAACCCCAAAGGAAACTGGGGTGCCCTGGGTATGAATCCTCACCCACACTCTAAAAAAAAAAAATCAGGACAAGACCCAAGGGCAGACACACAGAGAAAGGTTATTAAAAGGTTTGTTTACAAAGGAAATGAGAAGAGAGGAAGCACAGAGAAAGAGAGAGAAAGAAAACTTAGTTGGACGATGTGTTCTAATGCAAGCTGCCTGAGCTGGGAGCCCGGGTTCCTGCTGAAGGCAGGCAACACCAAGCACCCTCCAGACACACTTGTGTTCGGCTTTATACCAAGTATGGCTGCTTAACTCCACCCTTAGTTCCCAGCAACGCTCCCTTCCTTGACTGTTGTCCAGGCTTGCTCCATGGCTCCAGGGTCTACAAGGCACCCACTGCCTGGAAGTACTGTGCTCTCATCTCTTCTCACAACCCCCCAGTATTTACTCTTCGTCTTTCTTCCTGTAATTCTTTTTCTTTGCTTTTATTTTAATTTTGGGGTTACATTTTTGCTCTTCCATACATGTGGAGATTTCTTTAAGAAAGTCAAAATGGAAGTTCTGTATGATCCAGCAATACCTGTTAGTGGGCAGAATGAGGAGCACTCCAGGACCCCCAAACCTGCACGCTATAAGTGGGTTCTGCCATCCGCTGAATAAAGACAGACATACTTTTCGTGCGTACAACCTGCAATGGATAAGAACTTCAATACAATTAGTGTGCTATGGGGAGAAGAGAAAGAATATAGTTTCCATACCAAGCCCTCAAAATTACCCATTCCATCGTGGGTAAATGCCCAGCCAAACAAGTTTAGCCCAAAGCGGGACGTCTAAGCCCCAAAAGCTTGCCACAAGCCTAAGGCACCTTCTGGTGGGGACCCGTAGGAAAGAGGCAGAAGGGGCTGGGCAAGAATGGAGGAAAAAGAGCAAATTGAAATCAAGATAAAGGCTGCCATTATCAGCCTCCCCATGGGCCTCTCACCCAAGTCTCTTTCAAGTATCTCCTTCTGTGACCCCCAAGTCCCTGACACAAGGCCAGGGCCAAGAAGCAAGCACAGCTTTTTCACATGTCTCTGTTCCTCGTGCCCCTCCAGTCTTCTCCTGGTCTTTCCCTCCTTCCCAGTCTCCTCTCACCTCCCCTCCCTGCTCAGCCCCACCCTTCCTTAGGGTGGGGCAGAAAACCTGGAACCGCCCCTTTCCCTGAGAACCACCTGTTACATATCCTCTCCCCAAAATTCCTAACTGAAATTTTTTTTTAATTTTTTTAAAATTTATTTATTTATACAAGCACTGGGTACAGTCAGAAGCGCGGGAGGGTGAGAAAATTCACCAGAGCCAGAGCGGGGAGCAGAACAGGCAGACTGACGAAATACACTGCTGAGGGGAGCAGCGGGTGGCAGGAAAGGTCTGCATGCTATGAGGGACCCTCACTGGGCAGCCCAGCCCTCAACCGCTGTGCCACCAGGGGAGGCCCCTAACTGAAATGTTTTTAAATTAGTTATTTCCCTTGGAAAATGGTGGAATAAGCAACTTGGTTAATGAATAAAAACATGCATAGTAAAGGAAGAGACAAAACTGAACCAAACCAAATCCTAGAAATCCTGCCAAATTGAGGCTACCAGAGAGGGAAATGGGCCAGGGAGCAAAGGAAGAAGGAGGCCCAAGGGCTGTGGTGGAGGATTATGGGTATTTTGGTAGTGGTGGTGGTGTGGTGGTAACATCTGAAGAAATGTGAACTTATTCACCTAAATCATACACTGTGTTGCATTCAAAAAATTACAATTATCTTGATTCAAAAAATTACAATTTTACTAAATCATATTATCGAATAAGAGAAAAGATTAAAAAGACAGAGGGGCCTCCCTGGTAGCCTAGGGGTTAAGTCTCAGTGCTATCACCACTGAAGCCTGAGTTTGACCCCCAGCCAGGGAGCTACCCACATGGCGCAGCAGATCTCTCCTGTATCAGCCCAGCCACTGCTCCCCTCAGCAGTGTATTTCAGTCAGTCTGCCTGTTCTGTTCCCCACTCTGTCTCTGGTGAGTCCTCTCACGCCCCACACCTCTGGCCTACACCCAGTTCTTCTACAAAATAAATAAATATTTAAAATAAATAAATAAATAAAAAGACAAAGGAAAGCTGGAAGGGATTATACTAGGCAAAATAAGCCAGAAGGATATAAAGAAATATTGGGTGGTTTCACTTATAAGTGGGTTACAGGGAAACCAAACAAAGGGTCAGGAAAAAGACAAAACTTACAAGCTGACCATAGATCTGAGGCATACAGCAGGGGAGGGGGAGCGAAAGAGGTCAAAAGAGGGAAGGAAAGAGCACAAGGGACTGTGGTGATAGATCACGGGTGCTGTGCTGGTGGGAGAACTACAGGGACCACACCTGAGGGCAAAAATCAAATATTGTACAAAAATGAACAATGATGTAAGAAAATAAATAAATTTAAAATAAAAAAAGGTAAAGAAAAATATCTGGTTTCATCAAATCTCCAAATGTCCTTTCTTCCAGAACAGGCTGTGCAGAACCATGTTGGAGAACCCCCAGCTGGTGTACTTGTGAAGAGAAAAGCCTTTTTTCAAAGAAATAACTGTAAAAGCCTACTTCAGAGAAAACTGTTGGTTGTTGCTGGTTAAAGTTAAATTTATGATTGATTCAAAATGTTCACCAGTCCTTCCTGCTCTGACAAACAGAAGGTATACGCAATTACAGATTTACGAAGAAAGCATTTAGTAGCACACACACATGCACATACATATACATACACATGCAAACATCACATATCTACACACATGCACACATGCATATACACATATGTGTGCATGCACACACACACAAATGGGCATGTCAATCCCTTTCAATCACCAAGCCAAAAAAGGATGAGGTGGATGATTGCAAAAATAGCTCTTCCTGAAGACATTTATGTTAAAGTTGAAGTCAATCAATTTCTACCGAATTTTGCAAGCCCTGGATATTCAGAATACTCTCCACAGCTTTGCAATTCATGCTGGGCATTACTTCCTGCTCAGACTGCAACACCCCCACCCCACCCCCAGTGATCTCATCAGCCCCTTCTCATGCTAACACCCCACCTGAACTGCTTAGGCAAGCCCCTTGGGAATTATTCAACAGACAGCACAAATTGCTCAGCACCTTTGGCAAAGAGCTAGGAGAAGCAAAAAGCAGAACACATCAATACCTTGAATAAAGAGTTGTGGCAGATGTGCGGGAGAAGATTGCTAAATCCTCTAACTGCTCCAGAGGAAAGTAGTTGAATAAGGAAAGATGGGGAAATAGCCAGGAAAGTTAGGGTAAGGACATGGAGTTACAGAAACTAACCAAAACCCTGAAACTAAGACTTGGTTTGCACTTATCTGCAGGCCTGCAAAGCTGGTCCATTATTGTTATCATAAGTCCTGCATTTCTGAGAGGGTCATGCATGCTAGTCATTTGACTCCATCTTGGTCTCTTGAGTGATAGCACTTCTATGTAACAAATAGACAAATCCCCCTGCAATAGCTTCCTAAAAGTGGGGGGAATGAAAGGGGGCTTGCTTGGAAGGGATAGTGCCATTCTATGTGAATGTAGCTCCAAGGACAGAAGTTCGGGATATGGGAATGGAACAAATATTTATGGAACACCTAATAACAAAAACTCTCCTAAGCATGCTAACTCATCACCTTATTCCATCATACATGAACAGTATAAAGTATACTCTTATCCCCATTTTACAAAGAAAGGAATTGATCACAGAGGTTGGCACCACCCATCACAGGTCCTGCCAGAACAGCCATCTTGTTTCTTTGTGAAGGTTCCAAGGATGCAGGGTCCACACGCAGAAAACAGTACAAATGAAACTGCAGAATATAGGACAAATAAACCCTTTAAAAAGACATGTTCAGCCACTGACCTAAGCAGTAAGTCCTGTATGTGTTTTTCTATTATTTTGTCATTATCTATTCTCATATTTGATTTGTTTATTTAAAACCTAATTTTTCAACAAGGGTACCAAGACAATTCAATGGGGGAGAAATCATCATTTCAAAAAATGGCATTGGCCACATGATCATCCACATGCAAAAGAATGAAGTTAGACCCTTATCTATAACATGCACAAAAAGTTACTCAAATCATAGACCAAAATAGCAACAATAAACTCAGAAGAAACAACAGAACTCAGGAGAAGACAGATAAATCTTCATTACCTCAGGTTAGACAATATTGTCTTAAATATGACATATAAAGAACAAGTGAAAAAAGAAAAATAGGTTAACTGAACTTCATCAAAATTAAAAATGTTTGTGCTTCGAAGAATACCATCAAAAAAGGTGAAAAGGCAACCCACAAAATAGGAGAAAATATGCACAAATCACATATCTGATAAGGGGTTCAGATCCAGAATATATAAAGAAATTTTATATTAAACAATTAAAGAATAATCCAATTAATATAACAGGGAAAGGACTTGATGTGCATAGACTTTCCTCCAAAGAAGATATACAAATGGGGGGCCGCCCCTGGTGGCACAGCGGTTGAGCGCTGGGCTGCAAAGCTGCCTGCAGCCTCTGAAGTGCCGGTTCGATCCCCGGCCGCCAGCGAGGGTCCCACACAGCGCGAAAGACCTCTCCTGCCGTGCCCGCTGCTCCCCTCAGCAGTGTACTTCCTCAGTCTGCCTGTTCTGATCCCCACTCTGGCTCTGGTGAATTCTCTCACCCTCCCATGCTTCTGACTGTACCCAGTGCTTGTATAAATAAATAAATAAATATTAAAAGAAAAAAAAAAGAAGATATACAAATAGCCAAAGAGCTATTTGTGAAAAGATGCTCAACATTAGGGAAATGCAAATCAAGACCAAAATGAGATAATACACTCAATTGGATGAATGAAATTAAAAAGGCAGACAGTAGCAAATGTTGATGATGTGGAAAAATTGGAATGCTCATTGTTTGTGGGAATGTGAAATGGTATAGCTGCTTTGGAAAACGGTTTGGCATTTCCTCAAACTGTTAGACAAAAAATAACCATACAACCCAGCAACTCCACCCTAGTTAAATATTCAAGAGAAATGAAAATATATGTCCAAAAAAACCTTGTACACAAATGTTCATAGCAGCATTATTCATAGTAGCCAAAAAGTAGAAACAACCCAACCGCCCATCAACTGATGAATGAATAAAGCAAATGTGTATATTCATACAATGGAATATTATTTTGCAATAAAAACGAGTGAAGTAGTGACACATACTACAACATGATGAACTTGGAAAACATTATGCTAACAGGGAAAAGCCAGTCTTTTATAGACCATATGTTGTTTGATTCCATGTATACGAAATTTCTAGAATAGCCAAATCCCACGGGGACAGAAGGTAGATTATTGGTTCCAGAAACTGGGACAAAGAGGAAATAGAAAAATGACAATAGACATGGGATTTTGGGGGGGAGGTAATGAATGTTCTGGGATTGGGTAGTGCTGATAGTTGTACAACATTTTGAATATGCTTAAAAATCACACACTTTAAAAGGATAAAATTTATGGTGTAAGAATTTATAATTCAATAAAGTTATTAAAAAAACTGCATTCCAAAATGAAGTTAAGGCCAAAAAAGATTTCACAATTATTCATAAATCAAAATTTCCCTTTTCCAGCATTTGTCTGCATAATTATATAGTCTGTGGTTTTTATAATTCATTGATAAAGATTTAAGACCTACTAAAAAGTTAGAAAATAAAAGTAGTAAGAACTGAGAAAGCTGAGGGTTTGGCCAAAACAGAGCCTAGATTTCCCAATAGGTGACCTGTAACAATGTTTTTTTTCCTAGTTATCTGTCTTTCTGTGTCTATATCTGTCCTGCTCTCGCCTCCCCTCTACACATTGTTTTTACAAACCAAATAGAAGTCAATATTTTTTATTCAGGGCAGGAAGGAGACAAAATGGATGGATAGATGGATGGATGGATGGATGGACGGACAGACTGGGAGGTGGATGGATGGATGAGGCGTTGATGTGGGGACACACACAAAGGAAAGAGTAAAGAGCTCTAAGTGCAAATTGGTTTTTATACTATCTTCTCAAGGCTTCCATTTCCTATAGTTGTATTCCTTCTGCAATTCTGCACGGGTGTGTCAGCATCTCCACAGCTATCAAATGGTTACGGTAGCAAAATAAGGCGGAAGGTGGCTGTGGTGAATGCTGTTGGTGGCCATCCAGGTCCTTTGCTGGCTAGTTCATACACCCGGATGCTAACTGCTGTGCTGTTAGTTGATGAAAATTCACAACAGTCCCCTTTCCTGAAGAATTTCCCTCAACTATATGGGAAACGATTTGGCCAGAAGGATCTGTCAACACATGCCTCACCCTGGGAACTGCCTAAATCCAAAGACTAGCAAATTGGTGCCTCAAGGTGGAACCAAGTTTGTGATGCAATTTAGGCTCAAAAGTTTCTTCTTAATACAGAGCTGAAATTAGTCTCCAACTGAGACCATATCCTTGCTCAACTTTCTTTCCCTGCATCTTCCGGCTTCTATTTCCCCTTTTCTCCACCAAATTACTTGCACACAAAAATCCGGATTACAGTTTTGCTTCTAGGAAAGCTGATCTAAGACAATGAGTCACCACTGGCTTTAAAGGAGCTGCAGTAGGAGGTGAAAGGAATCTTGAAACTGAGGAGCTAGGGCCTTGGGAGGGGAGATAGCGAGTGAGGAAGAGAGAGCTTCTGGTTAGTCCCAGGCTTTGTGGGGCCTCAGGCTTAAATGATTTGAAGTCCCTTTTTGAGAAAAAGAACATAAAATTATAAATACAAAATTAGGTTGAAAAGTAAATATTTGGAATGAGAAAGAAGTCACAGAGAATTACAAAATCTTGAAGGTCAATAAGCACCACAATATCAAAATCCATAAAAAACCATAGCACTTTTATTCATCAATTACTTGACTTAATTCTACACTATTTGCATTTATTTATTTGTTTGTTTGTTTGTTTGTTTAATTGGGGGGAGTGCTATGTAACTATATGAGTTATCTATTACTGCCAAGCAAACCATCCTAAAACTTAGTGATTTCAAAGTGCAATAATTTCTTGTCTCCCACAATCCTGGGGTTTGACTGAGGGGGTCTCCTGCAAGTCTCCTCAAGGCTGACTCAGGCACCTGCAGTGAGATGGTGGCTGCAGAGCCCGATGGTCTAGAATACCCCACCCAAATGTCTGGGGCTTTGACGCTGGAGCTTGGCTGAACTGCTTTCTTTTCTTCTTTTTTTTTAAATTAATTAATTAATTTATACAAGTGCTGGGTACAGTCAGAAGCATGGGAGGGTGAGCGAATTCACCAGAGCCAGAGTGGGGAACAGAACAGGCAGACTGACAAAATACACTGCTGAGGGGAGCAACGGGCAGGCAGGAGAGGTCTGCAAGCCATGTGGGACCCTCGCCGGCGGCCACGGATCGAACCGGTGCTGCAGAGGCTGCGGGCAGATTCATAGCCCAGCGCTCAACCACTGCGCCACCAGGGGAGGCCCTGAACTGCTTTCTTTGCACGATTTCTCACCATCTAGTCTCATCTTCCTTATCTTGTGACAGGAGCAAGAGTGTAGAAACAGAAGCTGCGAGACAGAAATTGCAGTGTCGCTTCCACTATATTCTATTGGTGAAAACAAATAGCAAGGCCAGTGCAGATTCAAGAAGTGGGGAAACGTATTCCACCTTTTGACAGAGGCCCTGCAAAGTCACTTAGCTAAAAGATGTGACATAAGGAGGCATGATTTGGGGGAGGCCATTATTCTAAAATTCAACCACAATACTTTTGGTTGCTTCATCATACAATGACTTTGTAATATAATTTTCAATAGAAAGTTGAAAAGATAATTGTCTTTCTTCTAACCCTAATGCTCAAATTTTATTTTTTACAATCAATACTTTAGAAATGAATCTTCTAGCGTTGTAACTTACATAATGTGTAAAATTTTAGGATAGTCATCAAATTTGGGAACATCTCTATGAATTTTCTTTCAAAGCATTTCAAGTTTCCTTGCTCAGTTGCTGAAGATTTAATCTTTAATATTCTTTCACTTCACAATACACATTATCCAGCTCACCCCACTGTCTTATTGTGTGTTGTATCAGGAATCGTGTGTTGGCACTTCATGTCAAATCAACCAAAAGTTTTAATCCTTTTCCAGTAGGTTCTTGTAACACTTTCCTCTGTATTAATTGATTATCACAATTAATACAGGAGCATCTTCATACTTTTGTGAGGGATTTATCTTTGCCTGTAATAAAGAGTGATCCTGGGGCATAAGCACTGCACTATGAAGCAATCCGCAGCCTCTGCAGCAGGAGTTCGATCCCTGGCCGGCCAGGGAACAACCCACATGGCGCAGCAGACCTCTCCTGTCTCGCCCGCTGCTCCCCTCAGCAGTGTGTTTCAGTTAGTCTGCCTGTTCTGTTCCCCGCTCTGTCTCTAGTGAATCCTTTCAACCCCCACATCTCGGGCCTGTGCCCCAGCTCTTATATGTATGAATAAATAAATCTTTAAATAAATAAAGAGTGATCCTGCATTTTCCCATCACAGCACCTCCTTGGTCAGTACTTGGACACCAGGGTCACTCTTGGACACTTATACTAGGATAGTAGAAATAGCTACATTCAAAAGTGACAATGTTGAATTTTTTATGTAATTTTTTAACGAAGTACCATATTTTATATCCTTGTTAATATTTTGACAGTAAAAGACTCTCCCCTCAGGTGTGGTCCCATAGCTCTGCCACCACCAAAGCCCCATAGTCCTCCACCACAGTCCACTGTGCTCTGTGCTCATGGGAAGCAGTGATGGTTCATAAATCTCACCACTCTTTTGTGCTCTGGGAAGCAACCTGGCACAAAGAACCCCCTACTCTATATAATAAAACTCATGAATGTCCCCTTGTTTTCTTGTCAAAGCCACACACAGACCCTCCAAATTCCCATTGTTTGTCTCATCAATGGTTAGTTGAACTGCTTGTCCCCCCCTGACCAGTCAGCACACATACTTGTTAACAAAACTTTGGTTAAGCTTCTCTTCTTCCTCCAAGTTTCTGAACTTTGGCCCACCCTCAGTCTGAGTCAGCACACAGCTCCTGCTAAAAGTAGGCTGGCCTCTAGGTAGAATGTTCTGTGACCTGTTATCAGTTCCAGTCACCCTTTCCCACACCCAGTTCCTTCTAATATTGTTTACTCCTCTCTATAAAAGAAACCACTTTTTACTTCTCCCTTGAGAGGCAGATCTATGGTCAGAGTGTTCTCCTTATTGGAATAGTCCCTTCACCCCACCCCCCACATCCCCACATCCTCATAACCCCCCCCCCTCGGCAATAATCCTGTCAAGTGAAGCCTCACTTTAGCAAATGTGAATTTGCTTTTATTTGACAAAAGTGACTGGAAAAGGATAGAATTGGACTTTCACTGGTGAACTCAATGTAGTATAGTCACATATTGAGTAATGATGCACACGTAAAACCTACATAATGTTATAATACAATGCTACTTCAAAAAAATAATGGCACAGCATACATAATTATAGCCCAGTAAACCCAAATTAAATATGTCCCCAATTCAACTTCCCTTTGCGAAATTCTTAACACCACTTGTCACAAGATTCTCCCCTTGATCTAACTTTACTCAGGCTTCCATGGACCCCAGTTCTGGCCTTCACTTTGATCTTTTCTGTTCAACTCCGTGTGGGCCAGTTTAACAAGATCCCGGCTAAGTCAGCTTAGCCCAAATGCTCCACCCTCCAAATCCAATCACCAAGTGTTGTAGAACCTAAGCTTATACATTTGGAGGCCCTCTGTAAAAAATAGAACACAATATTACAAATTTATAATTTTAAAAGCACATAGCATACAACAGAAACATCACAACCCCATAAAATATATATTAATAGCCTGACCCACATCCAAAGCACACTTATGGAGTAGTCCGCCCTTTTCCATGGTTTAAAGTTACCTGTGGTTAGCTGACGTCTAAAAATATTACATGCGTTAGCACACATATCTCATCTTTTTAGCATCAAGTGCTATAAACTAAGGCAAGTAAAATTCACCTTCCAAGTTTTGTCCTTTGTAATGTTTACTCATATTCTGGAATAAACTAATAATTTAGGGTAGATCTCAGAGGGACTGATCAAAGTGATTTAGCAACAGTTCTAAGATGCTGTTAATATGCAATGTGCCCTTCATTGCTGCCTTCAAATGAATCAATCAGTATTTACACATTCAAACAATTTCTGACTTTAAATGTTCGATATTGGTCCTCAGTAAGTTTGAAGAGTATAAGAGACATTAAGAAAACCACCTCTGAAAATTGCTGCTTTTTTGTTTGTTTGTTTGTTTGTTTTAAGATTTATTTATTTTTACAAGCACTGGGTACAGTCAGAAGCACGGGAGGGTGAGAGAATTGCTGCTTTAAGACAAAGCTACCTTTTTCCTTGAAACAAAAGTATGTCCACGAGTATATTTCTTATTACTCCCAAATAGAGTCTCAACTGTATATATTCATTATAACTGTGGAAACCCTCTCATAACCCCAGAGTTGGTCTAAAGAGTATTTTAAGTGGATTATTTAAGTGGGGTGAGGCATGGGGGACACTCAAAACTGTCTTTATGTGACAAAAAGCAGGAAATTTTAGAAAATAAGGCTGCCCTAAAGTCCTCTTTAGATTAGATCTACTACCAAAAAGGAGAATGCCAATAAAATCTACTCTAAATTCCTTCTCCAGGGGAGTTTTATCACCTATGAAGGAGACCAGCCATACCTATATATAAAAAAAAAATGTCATCACAAACTTATCCATTTGTTCTGAAAAAATATTTATCTTTCAAGAAAGTCATTTTTCCCCCATAAGTTCCCTTCCTTCCTCTTCTTATAACCTGCTAAGTTGGTATATAGCCCCAAATCCTAACCACCTTTTTGAGTTATTCAACACTGAGTTCTCCCATGTATGTGTATTGCATGTACAAATAAAATTTTTTTCTCTGTTAATCTGTTCTTGGCCAATTTAATTTGTAGTCCCTCATCACAAAGTATAAGAGGATAGAGGGAAAGTTTTTTCTCCCTTACATAACTACTACCAAAGTAAATTATATTTCACAGAGTAATTAGGAGAGAAGAACAGATAACTGAGAGCTGTCATTCAAAAAGTCTAACTTCAGAGGATTATTAGAGCTCGTGAATAAATAACACAACTTCTACATTCCTTACACAAACTCTCAATGTGGCAAAAAGGAACATCCCTTCACAGATCCAAAGACATAGCCTCTCTGTAACATATACAAATAAGAAGTAAAAATAAATAAACTTACTAAGTTATGCTTAGTAATCAGTTTCAGTATTCTAACTCAGTTAGAAAAGATCTAGGTATCCAGGGACTATCCATTAATTATCTCATTTAATATCAATCAAATTTCTGAGTGTCCTAAAAATCTGGGAAATTATCTTCAAGTGAACATACTACAAAGTATAATATCCACTGAAGTAAAATTTGTCGGAATAATTACTCGATTTGGTTAAGCACAGATTTACATAGTTAATTTGTTCTGTAAATCTCTATAAGTTAGAAAGAACAAACCCAAGTAAAATAAAGTATGTGCTTATATTATACTTAACAGTGATAAACCAGTGAAAATGGCATTGTTTTTATTAAATCAAAAAATAATAAACAAGGGGCCTCCCCCACGGCGCAGTGGGTTGAGCGCAGCACTGTGAAGCTCTTTGCAGCCTCTGCTGTCCCGACCCGCGGGATTCGTAGGCACGAAAAGAGAAGGGCTGAGGATTGAAATGAGGGGCTTGAGACAACTTGACGCTAGCGTTTACTTCTTTATTTTTCCTTTTCCTTTCTTTTACTTTTCCCTGTCTTTCTACCTTCCCTGACCTTCTCTCTGCTCCTCTCGCAATAACCTCCCTCGCAATAACCTCCTGACCTTCTCGTGCTTCTCTTCTTATATCCTGGGAGCTCCTCCCATCGTACCTCCCAGTCTCATTTGATTAATAGGAAACACCTGTGGTTTCTCAGCAGGCAAAACGGTAAAGCGAAAACTAATTAATGGCACGTGTGTTGCGCAACACGGCGCATGCTCCAGGCGGCTCCGGACACTCTGCAGCGTGGGTTCGATTCCCATCCAGCCAGGGAGAGTCCCACATGGCGTGGCAGACCTCTCCTGTCATGCCCACTGCTCCCCTCCCCTTCAGTCGTCTGCCTGTTCTGCTCCCTGCTCTGTCTCTGGTGAATCCTCTCTCCCTCCTGCGCCTCTGGCCTGTACCCCAGCTCTTGTAATAAATAAATAATCTTTAAAAAAGTAATAAACAAGTCTGTTTTTTTTACTTGAGGTAATATTGGGGTACCCCCATTAGGTATTACCACAATAGTGTACCTGCCACCAACTCACCCATATTCTACCACCATAGACCTTTGTTCTTTTGGGTGCCTGAGAATGCCAAAATATTTTTCTACATAAACGAATGGTAGTAGAATGCCCAGAACCCAAGCATAGCTTACCCATTAGAAATGTTTTATTTTCAGATAGTGGTTTAAACCTATTATGAATATTTTAAGGTAAAAATATTTGAGCTAAAGTAGATATAGGAAGAGATCTTACTGATGTTCTGGTTTTGCTTTCCCACAGTAAGCATTGGAGGTACAAATCATCTGGGAAAGTCTGTTTCCTTCTCTCTTTGTTCTCTCAGATTTAGCCAGATTCTCAAAAGGAGCTCTGGTGTATCAATTGCACTGCAGTTTGTCCCACCTGGAGAAAGGGACCTGGGCTACATTTTCTTTCCCACATCAGTCTGTCATTTATTTGGCAGTTGGAAATATAAATCTCAGGTCCTTCCAACTAGTGGTGTGCTGGAGCTGAATTGTGCTGGCTCTCAAGAAGCAATTATTTATCTTTTCCTTCACTTACTTTGCTTTGGGGGATGTATGTCTAAAAATGTTACTGAGATGTGTGTCGTGTAATGTTTCGCCTATATTTCCTTCTATGTATTTTATGGTTTCAGGTCTTACATTCAGGCCTTTAATCCATTTTGAGTTGGTTTTTATGCTTGGTGTGAAGTGGTAGTCTAGTTTCATTCTTTTGCAAGTAGCAGTCCTGTTTTCCCAGTACCATTTATTGGACAAACTGTCCTTATTCTATTGTCTTTGCTCCTTTGTCAAAGATTAGTTATCCATAAACATGTGGGTTTATTTCTGGGTTTTTTTATTCAATTCCATTGGCCTGTGTATCTGTTTTTGTTCCAGTACCATACTGTTTTAATTATTATGGCTTTGTAGTACAGTTTGAAATCAGGGCATGTGATATCTCCATTCTCCTTTTTTAGTCAGGAAAACTTTGGCTATTTGAGATATTTTGTGGCTTCATATGAATTTCATCAACATTTGTCTCCTGCACTGCTGGTGGGAATGCAAACTGGCTCAACCACTATGTTTTTATAGAGCCAATTACTAGACATCTGCCAGATGTACAGATGTGGTGACTCTTATGCTCAAGGACAATCTTTTGAAGGTCACAGGTACCAGTCATTAGCAACAAAAACTGAAGATGCTGAGGGATGAGCACACCACTTTGGTAAAAGGAATGAAGGGGTCTAGGTAAGGTATCAACAGTGTTCACTACATCCACATATTCATTCCTTCTCAGTATGAACCTACCCTGAGTTATGTCTTCTCTGAAATAACAACCAGCCAAACAGCTAAGGCTCCACATCAAACTAAGAACACAACCTCCATTGAGTCTCCAGGATGAAGGTGGAAGTTGGGGGGATTGGATTAACTCTGCTTCCTCCATCACTGTCTGCTCCCTGAAATGCATTTATTCTAGGACTTTATGGCAACAAGGAGGAAGAAGGACTTTCTTCTGAAAGTTTATGTGTTCCCCTCTGGTTAACCCCATTCACGACTCAGTGTCTGATTGGGGACTTTACAATGACTGTACCTTGACCATTGACAAAGAGAACAAATAGAAATCAAGGTGTTTTTCTTCTGTAGATAAGAGAACAAAGAACAATATACAACCATTGCAGCCATTGACTTATCAGCTGGTGACTATCTCCATTTCCATGGAAACAGAGAACAGAACAGTGAAAAAGAAAGACTTTTTAGAATAGAGGGTTTTGTGCTGTGATTTGCTTTTTTAAAAATAAAGCCAGCAAGATGACCCCATTCTCTCAACCCTGACCCCTGTACTGCTCTCTGGAGAAGCCAGTAGGTAGTGGAACAGAATGGCAAGAGGGCACCTGCCCACCCACCAGGCCACCTCACCAGCCAAGGTGGCCTGAGCTAGCAGGAAGCCAGACAATATCAGCCCCGAAGAGAGAAAGATTATCAGGAAAAAATCAAAAACAGTTACCACCAAGAACAAAGCCTTATGCAGAGTTAGCTGCTTTTTATAGGTTCTTTTGACTTTTAAAAAAGTAAGTTATGTATGTGGCTTAGAGAAAAAGCAACATCCCTCATTGAAACATCATTTTGAAAATCTGGTAAAGCTTTATATATTTAGATGCCACATTTGCACCCACCTTCCACCACCATCTTTCCTGGATACCATGGGGGAGCGACTGGCAAAGCAAACTGGCTCTGGGCGCTGGATTCTGACATCTTGGCCTCACTCCACAGACCAAATGATTGTGTGATCATTTTGCCCCCTGGCATCTAGCTGGGACCATAGGGTTCCCTCCTGAGCAGTCCAAGGGGCAGGCAAGCAGCAGTATTATCAGTCATATGCCTGATCCACTTGTGCAAATATCATGGAAAGGAACCATTTTAGGAAAAGCAAAGAAACCCACAGCCCATACAAAGCTGTAACGGAAAGAAAAAGTAGGCTGGGGGGAGGGGGCACCAAGATCAGTGACGATGCGATGCGTGCTGATCTCTCTTTGCAGAAAGTTGAGTTTGCCTTGGTAACCATGACTCAGAGTTGCCAAAGGGATGAGTCAAGTTGCTATAGAAACCTAATTTTATAGGCAGAATTTGAAATAAAGCGCTCTATAGGGCACTTAAGTTTGGACTCTTAAGTTTCACTGAGTGGTGGGGCTCTTCAGGAAGAAGCCTCTGAGATGAGGATTCAGGCAGAAATGATTCATGCAAGAAATGCTCCCTAGAGAAACTGATAAGAGGGCCAAACAAAGGCATGTGTTTAGGAGTTCACCCAAACTCAGTTGATCCTGCCAGGAGCATCAAGGCAAAACCTGCTTTTTAGAGACTGGTAGGTCTAGGAGCAGTTGAGCTGGGTGTTTTGTTTATACTTCTGCATTTGTCACACAAAGACTAAAGGTCACTCCAAGGACATAAATCTTCAGATCAGCCCTTTCTAGCCCCAGCAACCCAAAGGGAAAGCCTCTGCAGAAGGTCACAGGCACAAGCCATCAACAGCAAAGCACAGAAGTTGAGGGAGAGGCACATGGCACCAGAATACAGGGTTTGAGGGGGTGATGTTGATGCAGTGAAACAGGACAGGTATCTCTCCCTGCCCCAAGAGATGAACATTCCTATCTGTTGCATTTAACAAATTTGTCTTCTTGCATGCTAAGGAAAAGAAAGGATATCCCTAAGAGGAAAATAAGGCAGTTAAACATCCAAGGAAGTTAAACAGCAGGTGTTAACAAAGCAAGCTAGTGAAATCTCCCTGTTCCTGCACCAAAAGGACATGCCGACCCTCTCCCCTCCTTTTTGTTTTACTCCTTTGTATAAACACCCCTGCCCTCTGCAGGACGTAGTCTTTCAGACATGAGTCTGCTGCCCTCCTCAGTTTGTTGACAAATTAAACTACTTTCCTTCTCCTCAAATTGTTTCCTTTTATTGGCTGAGGGAAACCGAGGCCGGCATTAGGTATCAATGTCAGTTTGTAGAGGTGCTGGGTTCAGAGAGCGGGGGTCCTTTGGTTAAAGCTACCCTTGTCAGCAGACACGGCGAGTTTCCCAGGCAGAGACACTTAGTTATATCCAAAAGGGCAGGTTTATTATAACAAGAGGAGGAAAAGACGCTTGCAGGACACAAGCGGGCAGAAAGAGCTGCCCCCAAAGAGACAGGGCTGCTAAAGAGAGGCCTGCACAGGCACAGGCAGGCAGCCTGGGGAGGAGCTGTCTCTGCCCCTTTGCAAAGGGAGAAGGCTGGTGCAGAGAAGCACCTGCAGTCACAGGCGGGCTGGAGAGCTGCTGCCTATTGCCAGTGCAGAGATGGCAGGGATGCGGTCTGCTTCTCTTTGGGGTGGGCAGGGAGGGTCTCGTTCCCTTGTGGGATTGTTAACTGCTGCTTAATTAATTATTTCTAGGATTGGCGCCTAAGGAATTTTTTCTATATTTGGTTTGACTAGGTCAATTTAGAAGGATGAGGAAGGACAGGTGATTCTTTTACAGTAGCCCTCAACCTCCATATCCCCACATGGTCCATACCTCAGTCTGTGCCTCTGGATACTATGTAAATTGTTTAACGACTATGTTAAGCATTTCTACCCACCACCTCCATCTTCTGGCACTGTGTGAGCCAGTTTCTGGTCTTGTGCTGCCTCCCTCCCAAATTTTCCACTCTTGGCCTCCACCAGAGGGCTTTAAGATAGCCATCAGCATCATCCCTTACACTAAATAAAGAGTGTGCCTTTCCAAATTCAACCAAACTACTTGCTATATGAAAACAGCCCTTCAGCCCCCACCTTCTCACAGAAATCAGCTTCCTTAAGGTGATGCTCAGATATGACTGTTGGAGGAAAAGGATATCGTGAGTGAATTCCACAAACACAGGTTTTATGGACCCCACCCCCATCCCAGACCAAAGATCCAAGACACCAAGGACTACAAATCCCATAATATCATCACCACCAAGAGAGGATTGCTGGGGGTTGTTGGTTTTTCACAGGCCTTCAGAGTGCTATTGGGGTCCCAGCTCAGCAGAACTGGTAGGACGCATTCACAAATTTATCTCTCTCTCCCCTGGTTATTCATCTTTTCATTTCCCCTTTTTGTAAACAAACCCTTTTGTGTGTGTGCCTGAAGTTGAGTCTCATTATGAGTCCCTTTCAACGTGAGGGTGAGGACCCACACTCAGGTCAATTCAGTTCACATTGGGGTTGTCCTGTAACAGTTCCACAAAAATTAGAGTGAGGCAAAGGAAGCACACACCTAGGACGCAAAATTTGAGGGAGTGACAAAAATCTCAGTGATTAAGATAAGCAATGATGGAGGACAAGAATAGAAAAACTGAAAGGGAGGTGGGCACCTGGCTCACACAATGCCAAGAGGTGGAGGTGGGGGTAGAAGGGATTAGCATGGCCATTGACCCAGCTGTAGAAACCAAGATCGTTAGGCCCAAAGCCTAGATTACAAAGCATAAGATCCAAGCAGGTATCAGATGCTGTAGGGAGTGTCACGAGAGCACAGGCCCAAGGGTAAAGATATGGAGATGGAGCCCATTGTGGAATCTCAGGTTTGGTCCCTCTCAGATTCTGCATAGTCACCCAAAATCAGCAACCAACTGAGGGCTCACAAGGAGTGAGCCCCTTCCAAACAGAAAACTATATCAGTTTAGTCTCAGCATAGTCTCGGGGCAGCAATTCCACTGTCCACCTGTGCCTATGCAAGTGCTACTCTTCACCAACTCTCCCTCCCCAGGGCAGCATCTTCCCGCCTGCCCATGACCTGTGCCATGTTGGAACTTCTCTTCACTGACCTCCCTCAGTGGAGGCCGCTCTCCTCAAGGCCGCCCGCCTGCAGCCATGCAGGCCTCTCTCAGCAAACCTGTCCCTTTTGGGGCAGCTCCCTGCCTGCTTGTGTCTGTGCAAGCTTATTCCTCCGTCCCTTTCCCTGATAAACCTGCTCTCTAAATATAACTAATGTCTCTGTCTCGTGGAGAAACTCGCCTGGGAAACTTGCCGCGCGTCACTGAAAGGGGAGCTCTGGTGACACCTTTCCTAGAGTGACCCCAAGGACCCCGCACTCCAAACCCACTGACTCCAAAAATGACAACAAGCAATATCTTAATGGAATATTTTGAAAAATCTATTTTTAAAAATCCAAGTTGTTACAAAAATCCATCATCAAGCAAATAGCAATATTCTGCATAAAGACAAACCCAACTCTGCCTGGCTTTACCCTAATCCTAGCCCTGGTTCCTTGTTTACAATAACCAATAAGCCTGTTGGCAAAAGTTTGCCAATTTGATTTTTTAAATATTACATTAAAATACCATTATCTTGATTTCTGAGTGTTTTGGCATGTATTTAAATTTTGCACCTTAGTGCTTCATTTGTCTCATTCTGGTTCCAGCCCTGCTAAGGTGAATAACAACTTCCTGAAAAGATAACAATTTCCTGAGAAGTTAGCAGCTTCCTGTCCTAGAACAAGTACCCTCCTCAACACACACACACACACACACACATACACATACACACACCCTTAAATTCTTCCTTTTGAGATTTGAAATCTTAGTACTCACTAGCAGCGACCTCTTAGTCCCCCTCCACTTTGCCTTCTACCTCTTAACTCTTGTCACCACTAGACCTCTGGTCATCCAAATGGGTTCAGAGGCTCCTGTTTATAAAAACAGAGACACCCCAGGGTCTTCGGCAAAAAAAAAAAAAAAAAAAAAAATCCCTAGAATAATACACTGCAACCTGTAATCTTAATTAATATAAGACCAATATACCAATGTACAGAAAGAAATCTCTTTATCTGAATCTGTTACAGGGCAGGGAGAGGGGCGCCCCAGACCCCGCAAATCTGCCTGCTCTAAATGGGTTCTGCCATCCGCCGCATCAACACAAAACATATGAGACTTTAATGGGAAGGAACTTTAATACAATTAGGAAACAATACAGGAAAGGCAAAGAATATAGTTTCCAAATCAAGCACCCAAAGTCACCCGTCCCCTCAAGGGTAAAAGTTCACCCAAGCAGGATTGGCCCAGAGCAAGACCCAAAAGCCTGCCACAAGTCTAAAGCATCTTCCAGTGGGGACCCACAGAAAAGGATCAGAAACAACCAGACAAGTCTGGAGGGAAAAGAGCAAAATCAAAATCAAAACAAAAACCACCATTATCACCTCCCCACAGGTCTCTCACCCACATCTGTGTCACCCAGTACACGACCAAAAGGCAAGCGTAGTTTCTTCACATGTCTCTCGGCTCCATGTGCCTCCTCCAGGTCTCCTCCTGGCTCTGCATCCTGCTTCATTCCTTCCTCAGTCTCCTCTGCAGCTTCTTCTCTCCCTGCTCAGCTCCACCCTCCCTTGGGTGGGGCAGGAAACCTGGAACCTCCCCCTTTCCTGGGGAACCACCCTGTTACAATTCCATAAAAACAAAAAAATGAGGGAAGGAATATAGAACAAATAATGGAACAAAAACACTCAAGAAAAATCTAAATCCAACAAAAGTATGTAATTTATCTCATGAAGAATTTAAAGGGTAAGTGAAACATGTACACATATGAAGGTATAAAGTTCTACTCCCAAAATTATATAGTTATGTAAATTTCTGACAAAATAAGTAAATCAAATTTATTTTATAAGAAAAAAAATTAAGCAACGGTCATAACTATACTTACCAAATAAGAAAAATAACTGATGAGCCAAAGCAGAAACACAAGGATAGAGAAAACTGGAAACAGAAAATGAGCTTAAAGAATTCTATAACTGAACTAAGAAAAGCATGATAAAAGGAGTCAATAATAGACAAGTAAAAGTAGCTAATAGAATTAGTGGACTTGAACAGACAGTAGTGGAAAATAGACAAACAGATCAGCAAATAGAAAAAGAGAATTAAAAATAATTAAAATTGTCTAGGAGATCTCTGGGACAATAAAAAGAGAAATGATATCCTCATAATAGGGATCCCAAAAGTGACAAGAGAGAGAAAGGGATAGAAATTTTATTTAAAGAAATAATAGTTAAGAATATCCCTAACCTGGGAAAGGACACAGATATTTTAATCTCAGAGGTCCAAGGAGTTCCAAACAAAATAAATTCAAGCAGGCATACCTCAAGACATATTACAATTAAACTACAAGGAAAGGATACTCAAAGCACCCAGAAAAAGGAAACACTTAGAGGCCTTGCAGGCCAGAAGGTAATGACAGGAAATATTTACAGTCTTTAAAGAAAAGGATTTCCAAGTGAGGATTTTTTTTTTATCCATCTAAGCTATCATTCAGGATTGAAGGAAGAATAAAAAGCTTTTCATAGAAAAAAATTTAATTCATCACCAATAAACTGGACTTGGAAGAAAAACTAAAGAGACTATTAGAAAACAACAAGAAAGTTTATCTAAGAGTAACAGGTATCAAAAGCATAAAACATCGAGGGGGAGGAGTTGAAAATGTGGGAAGTAGTTTGAAAGAATGAATTTGAGAGCAAACCACTAAATAGTACACAAAAGTACAGATCACTAAAGTACAGATCATCACACATAAATCTCATAACTTACAAGCAAAAATCTATAGAAGTACAATTTAAAAAATGGAAATGAAACCCAAGCAAGAGACAAAAGAAAGTTGTGAAAATATCAATGATGAGAAGAAAAAATAGAAGAACAAATTCTAAAAACACCAAATAACAGCAATAAGAAAATGGAAATTGATATATTTCAGTAATACATATATTTCAATAATTATTTTAAATGTAAATGGTTTGAACTTACCAATGAAAAGGTATGGAGTGGCTGAATGCATAATAAAACAAATTCCAACCTCTTGTTATTTATAGAAGACTCATCTAATTGCTAAATAAAAGTGCAGAGTTAAAGTAAAAGACTAGGACACAATACCACAAGCAACTGGAAGTCAAAAGTAGAAGGAACCACTATTTTTATTTTTATTTTTTTATTATTCTTTTTTTAAATTTATTTATTTAAATTTTATTTTTATAATCCCCATACAATTACAACCCCCTTGTTTTGACCCCAACCCCTCCTTTCCCCGCCCCCCACCCCCCATAAAGTGTCTCCGGTTCATAGTTGTTTGTTGATTCTGATTTTCTCTTTCTTATAGTTATTCTTTTTCCTGGTCCCTTATTTAAGTTTTCTAGATTCCTGCTATGAGTGAGACCATCCAATATTTTTCTTTCTCTTTCTGGCTTATTTCAATGAGCATGATCCCTTCTAGCTCCATCCATGTTGCTGCAAATTGCATGTGTTTATCTTTTTTGAATGCTGAGTAATATTCCGTGGTGTATATGTACCACATCTTCTTGATCCAGTCATCTATTTTTGGGCATTTGGGTTGTTTCCAAAGCTTATCTATTGTAAACAGTGCTGCTATAAACATAGGGGTGCAGGTGCTCTTTGGAATTGATGTTTCTGTGTCCTTTGAGTAAATACCTAGGAGTGGAATTGCTGGATCATATGGAAGCTCTATGTTTAGTAGGTCAAGAAATCTCCACATAGCTCTCCATAGTGGTTGTACCAGTTTGCACTCCCACCAACAGTGCAGGAGAGTTCCTTTTTCTCCACAACCTCGCCAACATTTGTTGTTGCTAGTTTTTTTAATATGTGCCATTCTCACTGGTGTATGATGGTATCTCATTGTAGTTTTGATTTTCATTTCCCTGATTACAAGTGATGTTGAACATTTTTTCATATGCCTGTTGGCCATTTGCATTTCCTCTTCAGAGAAGTTTCTTTTCAGCTCTTCTGCCCATTTTTGGACTGGATTATTTTCTTTGTTGTTGCTGAGTCTCATCAGCTCTTTGCAGATTTTTGTGATCAGTCCTTTATCATTAGTGTTGTGTGCAAAAATGTTCTCCCAGTCGGTGGGGTTTCTCTTTGTTTTTGTTATTGTCTCTTTTGCTGTGCAGAAGCTCTTTAATTTGATGTAGTCCCAGCTGTTGATCTTTGCCTTCACTATCACTGCTTTGGGTGATGAATCTGTAAAGATGTCTTTGAGGTGCATATCATGTAGTGTTTCACCTATATTTCCTTCTATGTATTTTATGGTTTCAGGTCTTATGTCTAGTTCTTTAATCCATTTTGAGTTGGTTTTTGTGCATGGTGTGAGGTAGTAGTCAAGCTTCATTCTTTTGCATGTAGCGACCCAGTTTTCCCAGCACCATTTATTGAACAAACTTTCTTTGCTCCAATGCATATTTTTTGCTCCTTTGTCAAAGATTAGTTGACCAAAATCCGTGGGTTTATTTCTGGATTTTTCTATTCGATTCCATTGGTCTGTGTGTCTGTTCTTGTGCCGATACCATGCAGTTTTGATGATTATGGCTTTGTAGTATAGTTTGAAGTCTGGGAGTGTGATGCCTCCATTCCCTTCTTTTTTTTTTCAGGAGAGCTTTGGCTATTCAGGGTTTTTGGTGAGGAACCACTATTTTTAAATAAAATAGGTTTACAGTTTAAAAAGTAATGAGGCAGATATGGGTGTTACAAAATGATTAAAAACCTAAAACAACAAAATAAAACACTTATAAACATATATGCACCAAAAAAAGGCAAATTGGACTGCCACATGCAAAAGAATGAAACTACACCACTCACACCATACACAAAAATCAATTCAAAATGGTTGAAAGACTTAGCTATAATACCTGAAACTGTAAGATACATGGAAGCAATACTCCATGACATAAGTTTCAGAGATATCTTTGCCAATTTCTCCCCAGCAGCAAGGAAAACAGAAGTGATTATAAACAATTGGGACTACATCAAACTACAAAGCTTCTTCACAGTGAAAGAAACTATAACTAAAATGAAGAGACACTTTAATGCATGGAAAATAATATTTGCACACCATAATTCTAACAAGGAGCTGATATCAAAGATCTACAAAGAGCTCATACAACTCAACAAAAAGAAAACAAACAGCCCAACCAAAAAAAATAAGCAGAAGAGCTAAATGGGCTCTTCTCCAAAGAAGACATACAGAGGGCCAACAGGCACATGAAAAAATGTTCACCATCATTTATCATCAAGGAAATGCAGATCAAAACAGTTCTATACCACCTCACACCTGTGAGAATGGCCCATATCAAAAAAACCAGAAACAACAAATGTGGAGGGAAAGGAATGCTGGTACACTGTTGGTGGGAATGTAGACCAGTCCAGCCTCTATGGAAAGCTGTGTGGAGGTTTGTCAAAAGAATAAAAATGCCATATGACCCAGCAATTCCATTCCTAAGTATCTACCCAAGAAACACAAAAACACTAATTCAAAAGGAAATCTGCATTCCTATGTTAATTAACATAGGACCACTATTTACAATAGCCAAGATGCAGAAACAGGGCCACCCCGGTGGCGCAGCGGCTGAGCGCTGGGTTGCAAAGCTGCCAGCAGCCTCTGCAGCATTGGTTCGATCCCCAGCTGCTCCCCGGCCACCGGAGGAGGGTCCCACATGGCGCGCAGACCTCTCCTGCTGCCCGCTGCTCCCCTCAGCAGTGTACTTCGGTCCTTCTGCCTGCTCTGCTCCCCGCTCTGGCTCTGGTGAATTCTCTCACCCTCCTGTGCTTCTGACTGTACCCAGTGCTTGTATAAATAAATAAATAAATCTTAAAAAAAAAAAAGATGCAGAAACAACCTAAGTGTCCCAAAACAGACGAATGCATCAAGAAGATGTGGTATATATACACAATGGAATAGTACTCAGCAATCAAAAAAGATAAAATCATGCCATTTGCAGCAACATGGACAGAGCTAGAAGGGATTATGCTAAGCAAATTAAGCCAGAAGGGGAAAGATAAAGCTGGCTGGTGTTACTTGTATGTGGAATATAGAGAAACCAAACAAAGGTCAGACAAAGACAAACATTAAAACCAACTCTTGAACATAGGGGTTCAAGTGCCCTTTGGAATTACTGTTTCTGTGTCATTTGGGTAAATACCTAGGAGTGGAATTGCTGGATCATATGGAAGCTCTATGTTTAGTAGGTCCAGAAATGTCCACACAGCTCTCCATAGTGGTTGGACCAGTTTGCACTCCCACCAGCAGTGCAGGAGAGTTCCTTTTTCTCCACATCCTCGCCAACATTTGTTGTTGCTAGTTTTTTTAATATGTGACATTCTCACTGGTGTCAGATGGTATCTCATTGTGGTTTTGATTTGCATTTCCCTGATTACAAGTGATGTTGAACATTTTTTCATATGCTTGCTGGCCATTTGCATTTCTTCAGAGAAGTTTCTTTTTAGCTCTTCTGCCCATTTTTAGCTATGGAAGCAACCCAAATGCCCCAAAATAGATGACTGGATCAAGAAGATGTGATACATATACACAATGGACTATTACTCAGCAATCAAAAACGATAAACACATGCAGTTTGCAGCAACATGGATGGAGCTAGAAGGGATCATGCTCAGCGAAATAAGTCAGAAAGAAAAAGAAAAATACCGGATGGTCTCACTCATAGCAGGAATTTAGAAAACCTAAATAAGAGACCAGGAAAAAGACTAATCACTACAAAGTAAAAATCAAAATCAACAAGCAACTATAAATCAGAGACACACTATGGGGGGGGGAAGGAAGGACTAGAGTCAAAATAAGGGGGGAGGTGCAATTGTATGGGGAATATAACCAAAATGAAAATGCATACATTGTGCAAAGATGAAAAAAGATGTAAGAATTATATAAAATAAAATATTTAAATTAAAAAAAAAAAACCCAACCCTTGAAAGCTGACCATAGATCTGAGGCATCCAGAGGGGAAGAGGGTAGAAGGGTGAGCAATGGGGGTAGCACAGTGGACTATGGTGGAGGACTATGGGTGCTTTGGTGGTGGGGGAACTACAGTGACTACACTCAAGGGGGGAAATCCTATACTTTCAAAACACTAACAAGGATGTAAAACAATGGTACTTCAATTAAAAAAAATACATAGCAGTTGGAGAGACTATGGAAGAAAAGATAATCTTTATATTTCGGTACCTTTAATGGCCTTTTCTCCTGCTTTTTGAAAAAGAGACCTAAATTTTCATTTTACAATGAGCCCCACAAATTCTGTAGCCATCGTGACAACACCTATTTATGTTGAGCATTTTACTGGAGTCATCTCCTTTCATCCTCACAAATGTCTCCCAGGTTTTTAGACTAGAACTATATTTTTCAACTTTTTCCACCATTCCTGAGTAAGAAATATATTTTACATCATGACCCATGCAAATAAATGAATCAAATGTTTCATTAAATAATACTGTTACTACATGTGTAAAGCCATTAACATCACATGTGATTTTATAAAATTTTTAAAATAATAAAAATTAAAAAAAATATAATAAATAACAAAATATGTAACAATTATCAGAATATCAAAATATAATAATAAACTGTATTATGACATAATATGATGATACATGATATAGTAATATTAAAATATAAATAATATAAAAAGCAAAACGTGGGGGGGGATTGTTTGATGAAGTTTGACAGCCTAGATTATAAAAGGAGAATATCTGTCAGAACCACTATTTGTTGAGTGTGTTTCTATGCTAACTTTTTCTTTTAAGCTGATCACAACCTAAACTGACTTCACAGCACTCAATTAATCCACCACTTTCTGTGATCTGGAAAGCACTATTCTAGAACAATACATTCCTATGTCTAACACTAATATCATGTAAAATGAAATATTTCTCAGAAAAAGAGTTCCATGGGCAATAAATGTAGAAAACACTGCATATGCAGTCCCTTCCTAGAAATTCACAATTCCTATTACTGTATACTTGCCTTACAAAATCCGGTAATGAGAAGAAATATAAATGTTTTTCGCCAGTCTTCATCAACCATTACCACATAATACACCCTATGTAGTTACTAGGCCAAAGAAAAATAAAAACACAACATATTGACATTTTAAAAGATTGAAAAAGACAATGCTGTATCTCAGATTTTATTGAGTGGGGGTCAAAATTACTGCCCATATGTAAATTAATAACCTCAAAAGATTTTATTATATTAAATGGATTTTAAAATATTAAAGATTAAATTCAAGGAATTTATCCAAAGATAGCAAAACAATCCCAGAGAAATCAGCAGGATAGGAATAATAGAAAAGCATAAATTAAAAGCAAGGAAAAAATTTTTAAATAGGCAAAATGTCACCAAATACAATTTTAAGGAGTACAAATGAATAGAACAAATACATTTAAAAAAAGCACATGTGTGGGTTTGACAATCTTGATGATATGAATAATTATCTGGAAAATATAAAGAAGGAGAAAATCCAAAATGACCATTAACCAGTAAGCTAAGAAAAGTTTGCGAGGAAGTGCCTTCAAAGGAAGTCTAGTGAGCCACTCCTACCAGCAAGCCCTTTCAAATTTTCAGTGAGCTTATTTCTAATGCTCCATAAATTTCTCCAGGAATTTAAAAACACATAAACTTACTCAGCTTGTCTTATGTAACTAAAATAAATGTGACACCAAATCTGACAACTAGGACTAAAACTTCTATAGACATAGACCATTAGGACTTTTAGAAAGAACTAGAATGCATAAATAACACATAAAATCAAATGAGGCAGAATATTAAAATAATAACCTATCACATCCACACCTAATCAGAATATGTCCCAAGCCTGTAGGACTTAATTTATAGTAGGAATTCTATAAATAACACATCCCATTAATAGGTTAAATAAGAAATTAGCACTACTAGGAGTGCTTTAAAAGCATTTTAATTAAGTCCAAATCCAACTCATGATTTTAAATATAAAAACCTTTAAAATTAAGAATCAAAAGGAACTTCTAGTTGGTGAATATGTGATGATTTGGGGGAGAATAAAGTGCCTGGAGAGGGCTAGAAGCTCTCCACCTTTCCCCATACCAGGCCCTATGTAGCTCTTCCATGGAGTTGTTCCTGAGCTGTCACTTATTTATCTCAGATGGACATTTTGTTAGTGAAAATTGAGAGGAATTACCCTTCCAGGATTCATCTCAAGTTTTATCTGTATGTTTGCAAGTTCAACTGCTACTCTTCTAGGTAGTATACCGGTGTTCTTTTTTCTGCTGAAGAAAATAGCCAGTTAGCCTGGAAGAGTGAGTGTGCGGTTTCTCAAAAGACAACCCAGAAGAGCAGCATCAGCTCCTGGAAAGTTGTTTGAAATGTAGATGCTTCATCCTCAACCCAGACCTAAAGAATCATAGACTGTTTTGCACCTACCGACCTATGTTTTATCTCTCCCAGGTGATTCTGAGCAGCAGGTACCTCTATTGTAGTGGGTGAAGTGGGCCCCCTTTTAGGACTGAAATACTTATTTCCTCACTGCAAGGAGTCTAGCTTTCCCCTGGCTCCAGGATTTAACAAATGGAGCAGGATCATCCAAGATTATGTCGCTCTCTGGCACGGCACCTTTGCAATGATTTGTTGGTGAGGGAGCATGAAGTTCAGCCTTTACTTCAACTTGGGGCTGCTCTGAAGAGACACACCTGCTTCTGAGCACTGTGTCGGGTCAGCTGTGGCCTCTGCTGCCCCTTCTACATGGTACTGCTCCCCCTTGACCTTATAAGCTCCCAAGAGCTCTCCCTACAGCTCCATCTTAGCATCTGTTTCCTGAGGGACCTGAAGCCTCCTGGTTTTCCTGTTGTTGGAGGAGGTCAGCATGACCTCTGTTTGACCCATGAGCTGGATTCAAGCAATAGGAGGCTCCATACCATCCTCTGTCCTTGGATTGTTTATTCTACACATGTTCCCATGCTAGCAGCCACTTAAGGATACATCTCTGAGAGAGCAATGGTTATTGAGACTATTTGGATGGTACACATAGACTTTTAAGATCCCAGTGGGCTGGGGGAGGGTTATGCCAGATATCAACTCATCTTGTGGCCCCAGAAGATAAGCCTCCTATGTAATTTCCTTAGCTTGTTAAAGCTGCCACCAGCCAATCTGGAAAAAATAAGAATCAAAAGATATTTCTTTGATATCAGAAATTCTTTTTTTTAAAGATTTATTTATTTATGCATACAAGAGCTGGGGTGCAGGGGCCTCTCTGGTGGCGCAAGGGGTTAAGACACAACCTATGAAGCAATCCGCAGCTTCTGCAGCACGAGTTCGATCCCCTGGCCAGGGAGCTACCCACATGGCTCAGCAGACCTCTCCTGACTCGCCCACTGCTCCCCTCAGCAGAGTATTTCAGTCATATTCAGTATTTCATTTCAGTCATATTCATTTCAGTCATATTCATTTCAGTCATATTCAATATTTCAGTGTATATTCAGTCTTCCTGTTCTGTTCCCCACTCTGTCTCTGGTGAATCCTCTCACCCCCCACACACACCTCTGGCCTGTACCCCAGTTCTTGTATGCATAAAAAAATAAATCTTTAAAAAAAAAGAAAGAGCTGGGGTACAGGCCAGAGGTGTGAGGGGTGAGAGGACTCACCAGAGACAGAGACAGAGTGGGGAACAGAACAGGCAGATTGAACAAGGTACACTGCTGAGAGGAGCAGTGGGAGAGTCAGGAGAGGTCTGCTGTGCCATGTGGGTTGCTCCTTGGCCAGCAGGGGATCCAACTCATGCTGCAGAGGCTGTGGATTGCTTCATAGTGTCGTGCTTAACCCCTTGCGCCACCAGGGAGACCCATGATATCAGAAATTCTTAAATTAACTTTCTAGAAGTCTAGATCCCTAGAATATCTAGAAGGATAGAGTTTAGAGGGAGTTGTGATCCCATGAAATTGTATGCAAAATTGTACATAGATGTCTGCTAGCATTTTCTAGAAGAAAAATTGATAAAATTGTCATCAGATCCTTAAAGGAGACTATGATCTCCCCAAAATTGAGGTAAATACTTTTTACCTCAATGCCATAAACTTTTCACTCAGCTAAAAGTTTGGGGGACAGTTCTATAAATAGCAGAAGCAAAACAGTGATGTTCAGCATCCATTGATTTTTTTTGTTTTTTATTTAATTATTTTATTTCATTTTTTTATTGTTGTCTTTGTGTGCTTTTTATTTGTTTATTTTTTTATTTTAATTTTATTTTTATATTCCCCATACAATTGCAACCCCCTTATTTTGACCCTAATCCCTCCTTTCCCTGACCCCCGCCCCCCATAAAGTGTCTCTGGTTCATAGTTGTTTCTTGATTTTGATTTTTTCTTTCTTATAGTTATTCTTTTTCCTGGTCTCTTATTTAAGTTTTCTAGATTCCTGCTATGAGTGAGACCACGTGGTATTTTTCTTTTTCTTTCTGGCTTATTTCACTGAGCATGATCCTTCCAGCTCCATCCATGTTGCTGCAAATTGCATGAGTTTATCTTTCTTGATTGCTGAGTATTAGTCCATTGTGTGTATGTACCACATCTTATTGATCCAGTCATCTATTTTTGGGCATTTGGGTTGTTTCCATAGCTTAGCTATTATAAATAGTGCTGCTATAAACATAGGGCTGCAGGTGTCCTTTTGAATTAATGATTCTGTGTCCTTTGGGTAAATACCTAGAAATGGAATTGCTGGATCACATGGAAGCTCCATCTTTAGCAGATTGAGGAATCTCCACACAGCTCTCCATAGTGGTTGGACCAGTTTGCACTCCCACCAGCAGTGCAGGAGAGTTCCTTTTTCTCCACATCCTCTCCAACATTTGTTGTTGCTAGTTTTTTAATATGTGCCATTCTCACTGGTGTAAGATAGTATCTCATTGTAATTTTGATTTTCATTTCCCTGATTACAAGTGATGTTGAACATTTTTCATATGCCTTTTGCACATTTGCATTTCCTCTTTGGAGAAGTTTCTTTATAGCTCTTCTGCCCATTTTTTGACTGGGTTATTTACTTTGTTTTTGTTGAGTCCCATCAACTCTTTGTAGATTTTTTGGTTTGTTTTTGCACCCAACACTAATGATAAAGGACTGATCACAAAAATCTGCAAAGAGCTGATGAGTCTCAACAACAACAAAGAAAATAATCCAGTCAAAAAATGGGCAGAAGAGCTTAAAAGAAACTTCTCTGAAGAGGAAATGCAAATGGCCAACAGGCATATGAAAAAATGTTCAACATCACTTGTCATCAGGGAAATGCAAATCAAAACTACCATGAGATACCATCTTACACCAGTGAGAATGGCACATATTAAAAAAACTAGCAACAACAAATGTTGGCGAGGGTGTGGAGAAAAAGGAACTCTTCTGCACTGTTGGTGGGAGTGCAAACTGGTCCAACCACTGTGGAAAGCTGTGTGGAGATTTCTGGACCTACTAAACATAGAGCTTCCATATGACCCAGCAATTCCACTCCTAGGTATTTACCCAAAGGACACAGAAACATGAATTCCAAAGAACACCTGCACCCCTATGTTTATAGCAGCACTGTTTACAATAGCTAAGCTTTGGAAACAACCCAAATGCCCAAAAATAGATGACTGGATCAAGAAGATGTGGTACATATATACCATGGAATATTACTCAGCATTCAAAAAAGATAAACACATGCAATTTGCAGCAACATGGATGGCGCTGGAAGGGATCATGCTCAGCGAAATAAGCCAAAAAGAAAAAGAAAAATACCGGATGGTCTCACTCATAGCAGGAATCTAGAAAACTTAAATAAGGGACCAGGAAAATGAATAACTATAAGAAAGTGAAAATCAAAATCAACAAAAAACTATGAACCAGAGACACTTTTAGGGGGGCGGGGGCGGGAGGGGAGGGATTGGGGTCAGAATGGGGGGCTGCAATTGTATGGGGAATATAACAATAAAATTTATTTTAAAAAAAAAAAAAAAAAAAAAGATTTATATATTTATTTTTACAAGAACTGGGGTACAGGCCAGATGTGCAGCAGGGTGAGAGGATTCATCAGTGACAGAGCGGGGAACAGAACAGGCAGACTGACAAAATACACTGCTGAGGGGAGCAGCGGGCACGACAGGAGAGGTCTGCCACGCCATGTGGGACCCTCGCCAGCGGGCCGGGATGGAACCAGTGCTGCGGAGGCTGTGGACAGCTTCACAGCATGGCTCTCAACTGCCTGTGCCACCAGGGGAGGCCCACTTCGTAGATTTTTGTGATCAGTCCTTTATCATTAAGTGTTGTGTGCAAAAATTTTCTCCCAATCAGTGGGATGTCTCTTTGCTTTGGTTACTGTCTCTTTTGCTGAAGCTCTGTAATTTGATGTAGTCCCAGCTATTTATCTTTGCCTTCACTATCACTGCTTTGGGAGATGAGTCTTTGGAGATGTTACTGAGGTGTATGTCATGCAGTGTTTCGCCTATATTTCCTTCTATGTATTTTATGGTTTCAGGTCTTATGTTTAGTTCTTTAATCCACTTTGAGTTGGTTTTTGTGCATGGTGTGAGGTAGTAGTCGACCTTCATTCTTTTGCATGACAGTTTAGGTGAGGTGTGGACATGAACCTCCCTTTCTCAAATATGGCACGCCTGGGGGAGGTTCCCCTGTGTGCCCTATAGTATTTTTATGCCCATTTTTCCCAATTAATATAAATATCAAACAAAATTCCAATTTAAATTCCAGTGGGATTTGGTTTTGAATTTTTCAAAAAGATTTTTAAGGAACATCTAACTGAATATAAGAACAAAAATATAAAAGTCATAGAGAAAAATGGTTAAAGCTAATTTTAAAAACCATAAAAAATTGAATGATGGGTTATTAATCCCTCCAGGTATTTAAACACATCATAAAACTGCAATAATTAAAGCAATGTGATACTGATACAGGTATAGACATACCACTAAAAATAATACAGAAAATTATTAGTATAAGATCTATGATGAAGATAGAATCACATGTCAATAAGGAGGACATTATTTACTGATGAATCTGACAAATTACCTAGCTGTTTTGGAATATTAGTATTTACTATCACTTACTGAATACTTACAGTATGCTAGGTACTGTATTTTACATATTTTTTTAAAGATTTATTTATTTTTTTTTTAGTACAAGAACAGGGTACAGGTGAGAGGATTCACCAGAGACAGAGTGGGGAACAGAACAGGCAGACTGACTGAAATACACTACTGAGGGGAGCAGCAGGTGAGACAGGAGAGGTCTGCTGCGCCATGTGGGTTTGTCCCTGGCCAGCTGGGAATCGAACCTGTGCTGCAGAAGCTGCAGACAGCTTCATAGCACTGCACACAACCCGCTGCGCCACCGGGGAGGCCCTACATATATTTTTTACTTAACCTTAAAAAATACCCTTATCAAGTATATGTTGTTATTCTCATTTTACAATTGATGATATTGAGGCACAAGGAGGTTAAGATATCAGACTATGTTACACTTCTGGTTAACAGTCAAGCAAAATTTCAAATCCAGGTTGTCTTCACTCCAAGATAAGACCAAATAAATGTCATATGCATTCAAGATTTTATTTATTTTAAAGCCACAGGGGTGGGCCTCCCTGGTGGCGCAAGAGGTTAAGCACTGCACTATGAAGAAATTCACAGCCTCTGCAACATGAGCTTGTTCCCCGGCCAGCCAGGGAGCAATTCACATGGAGCAGCAGACCTCTCCTCTCTCACCTGCTGCTCCCCTCAGCCCTGGAAAGATTACAAAGTCACCCAAAACACAGTTAAAATATAAACCACAGTGTAGGCATCCCTGGTGGACAAAGGGTTAAGATGCAGCCTGTGAAGCTATCTGCAGCATCTGCAGCATGAATTTGATCCCCAACCAGCCAGGGAGCAACCCACATCTTGCAGCAGACCTCTCCTGACTCACCGCTGCTCCCCTCAGCAGTGTACTTTGATCTATCTGCCTGTTCTCTTCCCCGCTCTGTCTCTGGTGAATCCTCTCACCCCCCACACCTCTGGCCTGTACCCCTGCTCTTGTATGCATAAATAAATAAATAAATCTTTTTTTAAAAATATATAAACCACAATGTGGCAGAAGATTATTTTCTTTTCATAGATCTAATAGAGGATTAGTACCCAGGATAGAGCGAGAACTACTACATTAATCAAACAGTCAAATAGAAAAATGGGTACAGGATATAAACAGACAATTCAAAAAGGAAAAAGCTCAAATGGCCAATAAACATATGAGATGATTCTCCAAGATAATAATATTGAGGACAATGAAAATCAAAAAGAATAAAGAGACATTTCTTATCCATCAAGTTGGAAAAAGTGATGTCTGGTAACACCACGGGTTGTGAGGATATAGAGGGAGAACACAGTACTGGCAGCACGGTAAGGTGGTGCGACCACTTTGGAGCACAACCATGTGCGATCTTTAAAACTGAAGATCTTTATACCCCGTGACTCAACAATTCCGCCTCCAGTGTTCTATCCTACAGAAGAGACACCGTAAGAATATTCATTGCATTGGGCCTCCCCGGTGGCGCAGGGGCTGAGCGCTGGGCTGTGAAGCTGCCCGCAGCCTCTGCAGTGCCGGTTCGATTTCTGACCACCGGGCAAGGATCCCACTTGGCATGCAGACCTCTCCTGCCGCCCGCTGCTCCCCTCAGCAGTGTACTTCGTCAGTCTGCCTGTTCTGTTCCCCGCTCTGGCTCTGGTGAATTCTCTCACCCTCCCGTGCTTCTGACTGTACCCAGTGCTTGCATAAATAAATAAATAAATAAATAAACAAACAAACAAACAAATAAATAAATAAATCTTTAAAAAAAAAGAATATTCATTGCAGCACTGTTTAAAATAGAGAATGAAAGCCATGTGTTAGCAAAATTTGATACAATCATTCATTCTTCCTAGAAATAGTTCCTTCATTTGACTTTGAGAGCTAGTTGTTACTTTCTATTGCTGCATTCTCTTCCTCTTCCTGACCTCTACAGTTTGGAGTGTCCTATGGCTCATTCTATACTTTTTCTGTTATTGATATTGTAGTTTTGGTCTCCCTTGACCTTATTTTGGATACCCAACAATCTACTGGACGTTACCACTTAGATACCAAATTGATATGTCAACATGTCCAGAATGAGAGTGTTCATTTTCCTCCATGCCTCAATTCTCTTCTGAGGCTTCCCCATCTTAGTGAATAACATAACCATTCTCCCAGCTGCTTAGGATAAAATCTTGGACTCAAACTTGAATCCTCTCTTTTGTGTACACCTCGATATCTTTCTTTTCTTCACATTCCCCATTGTATCCTGAACCAAGCCATAATCATCCTGTATCTGGACTGCCTTCTTTATTCCAATTTCTCCTGCAGCTGTCTTACAGTATGCCCTCTTCTACAAGCAGAATGATCTCAGAAATATGGATACTCTCTGAAGCCAAGGAATATCTATAATATCCCACATTTGACATGAAATTTAAACTCCCCTGACCACTGTTGAGCCTCTGTGTTCTTCTCGGCACCAGGATCACGATGCCCCAGCCACACTGGTTTTCTTGCTACTCCTAGAATTATTCCTTGCAGGTCTGCTAGACTTAAGCGGCCTGTTCAGCCACCATCATGGTTACCTGCAGTTCTGCATTCCTATACAAAGGTCAGAACTGTCCAGTCACAGTCGTATGAGCCAAACCTTACAAGGAACCTTTCATATCAATCAAGGGCAGAAAGCTTGATCACTCTGGGAAGGGTATGCATCAAGAGGTATGAATGGGAATGCCCGGGGGGCTGAGGACGGATGCATAAACTTACTCCTGACTCATACATAATGAGGTATGACCAGGAACGCTCAGGGGGCCGAGGACCGATGTATGACAAGGGACCCCAGAAGCTGATCAGTGGATTGCCTTGTTGATAAGGTTAGGACCATGGCTGGGTGTCTGAGGTTTAGTTTCGATTACAACACTTGGTCATCAAGCTGATAACATGGTCAGCAGACTCATGTGCCCCAGGCCCTAGATGACATTCCTGGGTTTCACCCCATCCTTTTCTCCTTGTCCTCCTAGCACATGTAGCTGATACTTTGTGATTATTCTATCAATAAAAACAGCCAGGATCTTGCTCTCAGCAGCATCCTGTCTTGTGCAGCCTGCTCCATGACTCCTGTGTCTTTGTTAGTGTGGTGTTGCCTGACGCAACAATTCCTACCTCAAGAACTTTGCATGTGATGTTCTTTCTGTTACAGAGACATCTCCATAAAGGAGGAGGTAACATTTCCACCCCTCGCCCATACTTCCCTAAGGGCAATCTGAGTGGCGAGGTGAAGCTGTATAACACAAAAGACAGGCGGACTCAGGAAGAAAAAAAGAGAAGAGAAGAGAGCTGTTGTTCTTATGGCCTGACCTGCACCCTGCTACTGCACCCTGCTACTGCTGGAGAGGGACACGTGACGAAGAGCCATGTAGAGACAATCTGAAAGAGACACATGCGTGAGAGACACATGGGGAGGCTGACAATGGCCTCCTTTTGACCCAGCTTTCGGGGGCCTGCTTCAGAAAGCCATTCCTATGGTTCCCTGCCAAGAGGTGCCTTAGACTTGTGGCAAGGTCTTGGGACTCAGTGGCCCTGCATCTGGCCAACCCTGTTTGGCTGGGTATTTGCCCATGAGGGGATGGTCCCATTTGGAGTAACTTATTGGAAAACTGATATCCTTTCTTCTCTTTGCTGTCTATGCACACTAATTCTATGAAAGTGCTTTCACACTAAGACTATGCCTTGCCTCTGTGTACAGAGATGGTCAGACTCCTTTAGAGAGTGCAAGTTTGGGAATCCTGGGGTGCCCCTTAGTTGTCATGCTAACACTTCTGCCGTGGGCATGAGTACTTGTGTCTGGCTCCCTAGTGTCCTGCTGGATGACCTGAAAGAAGTCTAATTGTACACCTCATCCAAATAGGGAGGTCCCAATGGGAAAAGGATATGGAGTAGTAACAAAAGCCCCTTATAATGTTCTGAATCTCTGCATTAAGATCACTCATTTTAACTTAAAAAAAAATGTTTGCTTTGTATCACATGTCCTAGAGAACATATAGTAGGGGCAGGAGTTGAATCCAAAGGCAAAACCAACCCCTGGCAGGGCCTCTGAAAGAAGATGGAGACTCACACAGTCTAGCACTGAAGAAACTTTTCTTTCAGAAGGGCAGACCTGAGGACAAGGAGGCATTTCCCTAAGGGGACAAGGCCAGGAATCAGTGTCTTTTTATTTTAAGAGTGTGTTAGTTTACTCAGCTGCCATAACAAAGTGCCAATGACTAAGTGGCTGAAACAGCAGAGATTTGTTTAGTCCCAGTTCTGAAACCTCGAAGTCTGATATCAAGATGTCCGCAGAGCTTTTCTTTTGAGGCCTCTCTCCTCAGACTGTTGGTGGCCACCTTGTCCCTGTGCTGTCATGTGATCATCCTTCTTCCCTGCCTGTGTCCCAATTTTCACTTTTAAATGAGGTTAATGACCTCGTTTAATCTTAATTGCCTCTTTAAAAACCCTATCTCTGAATCTAGGCACATGCTGAAGGCCTAGCGGAGTTAGGACGTCAACTTATGAATTTGGGCAGTCACAACTCAGCACATAACAAAAACGATTAACATATCTTTTTTCACAGGAGCAGATATTTGAAATATTCCCATTCACATTTTCCTCTTTACCCCTGAGTCTTTAGAAAAGTTTGATGGACATTGTTTGGTAGTGTTGAGAGCAAAAGGAAGTGTCACATTCATCTCTTTGCTGATACAAGAGACAAGTGAAACTATTATATAGGGGATCATGTCCAAGAACTCCTGCTGGAGACCAGAGCAACAGGGAAATAGGATCCTCCCCCAGAAGAGCTGGAAGTCGCAGATAGGAATAGACCCCAGAGCACTCAGCCATGTGAGCTGCCAACTCCACTAAGTGCCAGAGCAAGGGGCCTAGACAGGAAGACAGCCAAGTGATTCATATTTGTTTATTTATTCTTTCAAAAGTATTTATTGAGGACCTATAATGTGCAAGACAGTGTACTGGTTCTGGGATATTTAAGGAATGAAATAAACAAGGTCCCAGCTCTATGTGTTGGTAAAAGAGACAATGATGAAAAAAATTGTAGGTAGTAAAAGAACAATGTAGGTAAAACACACTTAAGTCAGGGAATAGAGAGTGAAGAAGGGGTGATATTTAAGACAGAGTGATAAGAGGAAAGACTTTGAGAGAGAGCTGAGGGAAGACTTTGAGAGAGAGCTGAATGAAGTGAAAGAGAAAGCCATGCAGGGGTCATAGGGAAGCAGACTAGCAAGGGAAGAGACAGACAGGACAATGGAGAAAGTTTTCAAAAAGATCCATGTTCATTCTCAGAATATAGAGATTGGGATTTTTGTCAGACACAAAGATGTGCTCCTCAGATCCCCTTAAAGAAAGAAGCTGCTGTTCAGTTTTGAGGAATATGATAAATAAATAGCCTCCATCTGTTAGCTTCGTCAGAGTTCGCCTTTCTCAGGGTATGACAGTCATTGCCCTGGGTCAATGACTGAATAAAACACTAGGAGCTGGGGGCATATTCGCTTTGGGGCAGAATCCAGCAACTGACTGAGTAAGAAAGTGTAAAGGATCTAGCCATCCCCACACAATGCAGGACTCCTCAAGTGGACAATCTGCCCAAAAATTCTCCACTGGGCTGGGAGAGGTCTCACACACCCTCATCACACCCCAAACCTTCTTCCCCCTTTTCCTTGCATAAGGCTACTCCCCCATTGGACCTTCTGCACTCCTAACTGTCTCAGCATCTGCTTCCTAGGGATGGCAAACTGACAGTTTTAAAGGAAACATTCCCTTATATTCAAAGTAATCAATGAGGCCAAGATGTTGAATGAAAATTTCATCCTCTACCATAAGGCGATAGATATCACACTCAGAGTGAGTTGTAACATTTCAAGATGGGTTCCAAAAACCAATCCAATAATTCTCTCTCATTGAGAGTATAAAAAAGTAGAGTTGCTTGGAGATAAATAGAAGAATTTTAGACACAATTTCTTTTGAGATATTTGTTTTCTGAGAACCCAGAATTGAAGCTGGGTGACTGATTCTCACCTTAAGCCTATAAAAGGGTTTCAGCAGGACCACTTAGAGTGCTTGAAATGTGTTTCCTGCAACTTGGGGGAGAAACAATGGTCTGCTGTCCAACTCATGGCAAAATCTCTCATAGGAGAGAGATTTGCTAGCTGGGAAATGTATGCTCTCTTGGGCTTAGCCCACAACCCCATAATGGCAGTGGAGAGACCGTTATTCTGGAAGTATTTAAGTCCTATATGAGAAGACCCTCAAGAAGAATGATGAAACCTGCAGAGGGAGAACCTGAATTGACAGAATTGGGAAGTGGAGAACACAGAGACTGAGGAAAATGTATTTCCCACTTGTGGAGAGGACCATTAAATGTCCTCAGGGCCGCCACTGGAGCACATCACCCACACCAGCCCCAAGGAGTCTGATTTTAGAATCCACTAGCTGGTGCTGGAAGACATGAGTTAAAAGTTCAGTGATTTGGAGAAGGATGAGCCAGGAAAGATTTTTACTTGCTTTCTCTATTTGCAGCCATCCCCACACCCCACTTTAGGTGGTGTGCTTCTTATTAGGATCTCACCAACACATAACATTTGCCTTTCATGCATATATTTTTAATATAATTTATTTATTTATATATATTGTACATTATTGTTCATTTTTTGCACAATGTTTGCTTTCTCCTCTCAGGTGTAGTCCTCATAGAATTCCCACCACCAGTTTACTCGTGCACCATCACCATAGTCCCTTGTGCTCTTCCCACCCCTGTTCTGATCCCTCTCCTTCCCCCTCCCCCACAGAAGGTCTATGATTTATAGTTCCCTGCCAATATTTTTTTGTTATTATTTTTCCCCTGATCCCTTATTTGGTTCCCCTACATTCCTCCTATAAGTGAAAACATCCAATATTTTTCTTTTTCTTTCTTGCTTATTTCACTGAGTATAATCCTTTCCAGCTCCATCCATGTTGCTGGGAATGAAATGAGTTTATCTTTTTTGATTACTGAATAGTATTCCATTGCATATATGTACCACAACTTCTTGATCCAGTCATCTTATTTTTGGGCATTTGGGTTGTTTCCATATCTTACTTATCATAAATAGTGCTGCAATAAACATAGGGGTGCAGGTATCCTATTGAATTAATGTTTTTGTGTCCCCTGGTAGATTCCTAGGAGTGAAATTGCTGGTCACACGGTAGCTCTATTTTTGGTAGTTTGAGGAACCTCCGTACAGCTTTCCATAGTGGTTGCATCAGTTTGCATCCCACCAGCAGTGTAAAAGAGTTCCTTTTTCTCCACATCCCTGCTAACATGGTTGTTGCTATTTTTTTTAATATGTGCCATTCTCACTGGTGCAAGGTGGTATCTCATTGCGGTTTTGATTTGCGTTTCCCTGATTGCAAATGATTATTTGCATTTTTTCATATACCTGTTGGTCATATGCTTTTCCTCTTTGGAGAAGTGTCTGTTTAGCTCTTCTGCCCATTTTTTGACTGGATTGTTTACTTTGTTTTTGTTGAGTCGTGTAGAGTTGAGTGTGTTGAGTTTCTTAGTAGATCTTTGTGATCAGTCCCTTATTCTTATCAGTTGTATGGAGTGCAAAAATTTTCTCCCAATCAGTAGGGTGTCTCTTTGCTTTGGTTAATGTCTCTTTTTCTGCACAGAAGCATTTTAGTTTGATGTAATCCCAGCTGTTTATCTTTTCTTTCAGTTTCTTCACTTTGGGGGATGAGTCTTTAAAGATGTTACTGAGATGTATGTCATGTAGTGTTTTACCTATATTTTCTTCTATATATTTTATGGTTTCAGGTCTTATGTCCAGTTCTTTTATCCATTTTGAGCTGATGTTTGTTTCATGCATATATTTTTTTTTAAAAAAACCTACATTTTTATGGAGCTACCATACACTCTGGCAATTCTGCTGCTAGGGATCTACCCAAAGGACACAAAAACAGGGATTCAAAAGAGCACCTGTACACCTATGTTTATTGCAGCACTATTTACAATAGGTAAAATCTGGAAACAACCCAAATGCCCAAAAAATAGATGACTGGATCAGGAAGATGTGGTACATATATGCAATGGAATATTATTCAGCAATCAAAAAAGATAAACTCATGCCATTCGCAGCAACGTGGATGGAGCTAGAAGGAATTATGCTCAGTGAAATAAGCCAGAAAGAAAAAGAAAAATATCGGATGGTTTCACTTATAACAGGAATACGGGGGAACCAACTAAGACATCATTTAAAAAAAAAAAAAGTAACAGTACAAACCACAACAAAGCAAAAACAGACAATTATAAAAATACTGCAGGGGAGGAGGAGGGAGAGGGGTGATTGGGAGGGAGGGAGGAGCACAGGGGACTGAGGTGATGGTGCGCGGGTGCCTTGGGGAAGGAAACTCCATGGAGACTTAATCTGAGGGGGTGGGGGAAGCAAATAATGTCTAAAAAATGTAAAAAAAATTGATAAATGTTAAAATTAAAAAGTGGAAAAAATACAAAAGTGCAAACATACAAAATAAAGGAGATTAAACAAAAATTAAAAATTAAAAAAAAATTAAAAAACCCACATTTTTAAATGATGACTGGAAGTCATTTTAAATGATGACTGGGACTGATCCTGTCTCACAAACACTTGGAAGGCAGGTGGTAGAGCTAAAGGAACAGAACACAAATGATGATCTCCAGGTGTAATGCACAACACTGCTTTCCTTCTTCCCAAATTTCTATGCTCCCACCCATCCACCTTATCAGATAGGTGAGTGAGTTCCTGGGCAATTATAACTCTGAAAAACCACTATCTTCTGATAAAACCTACTTCTATTTTCATCCATGTTGGGAGTTTGGGAAAATTTGGAGAGCATCTTATTTCCTCTCAAAGACACATATATTCCTTTCTCTTTCACCACAACTGCTATTCATTCTTGGCTTTGAAAGCAGCATCCTGTTCAAACAACCATTTGATTGTCTTCCATGTCCCACTGATTTATTGAGCCAAGTATGTTTGGACTTGGTACCAATGGGATCGGAAGGCCTATATGAAGAACAAGTGAAATGAAATGCTACATCTCCCTTCTCATGTTGTGGAATCTTTCTGCCAAGTTTATGGCCTATGACTGATGGAAGTGACAAGGGGAGCAGTTTTTTCCAATTATACTTTGGCCAAATCTATAGGTGATAATAAGCCACATGGTGAGCACATACTTATGACCATTAGTCAGGGACTCTAGTGCAGTTTGTGCAGCTCATTGTTCAGGCCTATGAAAAGCAGAGACAGCCCAACTCAATTCAACTCTTTTCCAACAAAAGAGGGCGGATTCCAGCTCTGTTCCTTCACAGCAAAAAAGCTGCCTCCCTTGACTGCATCTCAAGAAAGAAAAGGAAACTTCAGCTTGAAAATGTTTGGAAAATGAGAAGACTTCAGAAGAAAAGCACTGAGGCCCGAAAAGCATCAGGCCTGAAAGTCAGCTACTGGGGATCATTTTCCAACCATCCTTGGCAATTTTGCAGAGTTTGCATGTTGAATCTCAGCTCCTTGCTGGGCAAGATGCCTTGCAAATACAAAACACTGATTGACCTCATGAAGACCACAGAAGGTTTTTCCAAGGAAGACAGTTAGGAAACACAATTAAAGAGAAACCAGAAGTGTCCCCTGTCCCAGGCTCTTGGGGGCCATTTATGTTTGTTTCAACTGGTTGGAACATAACCTCTGTGGCTCATCTGGTTTCGCATTTTCCCCGGTACAGGTCGTCTGGTTTTGATCAAAAGACAAGCAGAGTAAGCAACTATAGTTGGATTGACACAAACCCTCAACCACTCCTGGAAAACTAAGCAAAAACATACTCTCTGACAGCATCAAATAATACAATGTCCCGCTGGGAAAGAGAATATAGCTCAGACCTCAATTTCCCATCCAGAGCTTTCCCCATTGCAGGAAGAATCTGGCAACGTAAGATGTTCACAGGAAGAGTGGTTTGGTAAAGACCATATTAGCATTTCCAAGGGGGGATGTGAGGAACACTTGCTTGCGAAAATTTCTTCTAGAAAGTGTTCTTTGTTCAAAAAAAAAAAATGTGGGAAACACTGCATACTATTTCCTTCTCTTGGAATTTCATAGAACATTTTGACATTTCGAGGGCTCTAAAAAGCCCTGCAGTTAAACATAGCAGCAACAAAAACCACACTTACGCAACCATGGAAGCCTGTATTCTTGCAAAACCTAAAAGCATTCTTGCAAATTTGTTTTTACATAGAACACACTTCAAAAAACACCAAACCAAATCCACATGTATCTTCCCACTCAGCAGTGTGATTCTTGATGATGAGTCAATCCAGCAGACAATACTCTCAGAAGAGCAAGGTGGTCCCGGCCTATTCATCTGAACTTGGTGTCGATAGCAGCCCCAGGTCAGAGCAACGAAAGTCCTCCCCTTAGAAGAAGCAGCACAGTGTTTGATCATGCTCACTAGACTGAGCCCAGAGTTGTGGGTTCATGTCTAGATCAGGAACTTCAGAAGAAGCCCAAAGCCCTAAAAACTTACAGGCTCTACTCTATATACATTATAATTTAAAATAAACCCAACACAAATTGTAAAATAAATAAAAGGAAACTTAACAGAATTCAGAATGATTCCATGATGAGAACTTCAATATTTGAAATATCAAATTCTTGCCAAAAAAGTACTATGCCAGCTCTGCCAGTACCGTAAACACAAGTCCTATCCCAGGATCTGCCACTCATTGACCCAAAGCTCATAGATTCACCTCTTTTGGCCTTAGTCAAAAGAGCATATGAGGTTAAACTAGTCTAGATATTCACTAATATTCCAGCCTTAAATTTCTATGATTCCTCTTGCTATGTCAACTAGGCCTTGATCGTCAGCCTGACCTTGGAGAGTAAAAGGCTTTCTGCAGTGTACTACGGTATACACCTTCAGTTTCTGAACTTAGCAGACACTGTGGATGCCCAGCACAGCTGTTCTTAGCACATCCTTCCTTCCCATTCTTGGCACCTCACTGATGGATTCTGACTTCAGACACGGCTAAGATTTACCTGACACTTCTTTGACCATAGGAGTTCACTCAGGCTGTGTAGGGCAGGCTGAAACTGTCATGAAGTTAATAATCCTCCATAGCATCCCTCAACCAATGGTTGGTAAAAGTTGATCTATAAATACCCCAGCTCCCCGTTGCATGGTCAGAAAATCCCTGAGGGCATTGACAGCAATATGACAGCAGAATGAAGATACAGGCTCACCTACTTTTATTCTCAGGTAGACTGCAGCAGGACAAAACCAGTAACTCCTGAGTGTGGAACAGAAGACTGCAATGTGCACTGGGAACAGCATGCAGAGAAGGGGACGGCAGTCCTGTAACCAGCTGCTGCAGGAACCTAGTGTCCCCAGCTACCAGCCACCGCCAAAAGTCCATCCGCAAGGCCCCAGCCACCAGCTACCACCTCCGGAAGTACAGTCATGCTCACGAGTGATGGGACTCTAAATGCTGTCTCCAGCCACAGGAGCCAACGACAGGACCTGTTCTCAACTACTGCAGCTCTTGGAGTAGCAAGCCAGAGGGACAAAGGTCTGAGAGACCGTCCTGTGGATAGGAGTGGGATTGACTATCCTTTGGATAGCAGAGGCCAATGCAAACTTCAACAGTCGACATGGAGATGATTCACAGTACGTCGGGCAAGAGTTGGGTGGAAAGAGGAACCTGGGGGGCTGTGCTCTGAAATAGAAGGCACCAGTAACATGGCTATTTGCAGATTACATGAATATATATATATATATATATATATATATATATATATACAGAAAACCCTAGAGACTCTACTAAAAAACTATTAAAAACAAAACATCTATACAGTAATGTGACAGGCTATAAAAGCAATATATGGAAGTCTATTACATTCCTCTTACAAATAACCAAGTGAAAGAGAAAGTAATCAAGAAGCCATTCAAGTTACATCACAGAGTATTAAACATCTAAGCAAAAACTTCACAACGATATTGAAAGACCTATTCAAAGAAAACTACAGGGCATTGCTAAAAGAAATGGAAGACACAAGGAAATGGAAATATATTCCATGCTATTCACTTATACTAAGTGAAAGACAGACAAACACTGGATGGTTTCACTCATATGTGGAATATAAAGAAATAAAAGAACTGACAAAACTAAACCAAGACAAAGCCAAGACACCTGATTGCAAATTTGCGACTACTAGAGGGGGAGGGCAGGATGGGAACAAAGGGTTGAGGGGGCCCAATGGTATATGGTAAATGGAAATGGATGCTCAGGTGGTGCATGTGGTTGGTGATGTACATCTGAGGAGGTGTAAATCTGTTCTCCTGAACCATATACAATGCTATAAACCCATTTTACTTGGATAATAAAAGAAGAAAAAGAGACACTCTGAAGTTTATATTTCCACTCTCTCCCAGAATTCCCCAACAGGATGGAGCCCATTGTTCACAATGATAGTGGCCTTCATAATTCACTATTCTGTAATTCTTTCTTTTCCTTATTGCATTCCCCCCTCCCCTACCAGTATTTCCTGGGATCACCTCCCAAATAATCTACTTGTACTCAGATCCTTGTTTCAGAATTTGTTTCTGGAGAACCAAAACCGTGACACTAGGCCAGTATTCATTTCCCCACTTTCTTCCTCCCTAACCACACCTTCTCTTGGTTTAGCTATCTACCCTGCAAGAAAATGTATTCCTTTTCCCATCTCTGGAGATAAAAGCAAACCAATCACAACAATGTCAACCCACGTCTTAGTGATAAGATAGGATTTGATCTGATTCTAGTCAATGAGATCTGAAGGGAGAATTCTGGGAAATCGTGCCTTGCATCAAAACAAAGAGATGTCTCCTATTCTTCCACTGGAAATTGACATGTCTGAATGTGATGTCCAAAACTGCAGCCTCCAACTTACGACCAGGGGAGCCTGTGTGGAGGGAAAACTGATTGACTTAATATGTAGGGTAGAAAGATGGCAAGATCTTGTCTTCTTGATGGTATATTTGAGCTGCCTCTGAGTCTCTGGATTTCTCACATGAGATGATAAATTTTGTAGTATTTAGACCAATTTCATTCAGTAGCAATATTCTGTTACTTGCAGTTAAAGATATCTTCTCTGATATACTTTCCAAATGATTTCAGGAACCAAAACAAAATATTTTGTTTTGAAACCTGTCACTGGAGAAATTAAGTCATGCATAATTTTTAACAGATATATCAATACTAGTAACTGGTTCAAAAGATTATGGCTCATACTATATAGCCATGGAAAAATCTCCCCTTAGAAAAAAAATGTCTAATGACACAGAAAATTACTTACGTGTATTTTTCAGTAAAACTGTTGTAGAGCAGCCCCGATACAAAATGGGGTGCCTGACTGTGGGTCCTCACCCGCGCGCTTAAAAGGACTTATCAATGCTCTACTGCAGGCACACGTGAAAGGTTCATAAAAGGTTTATTTACAAGGGAAGGGGAAATGAGGAAATGTACAGCTCTGGGAGAAAAGTGGGAGACAAAGTTTTAAATGAGTCCTACCCGATCCGCCGATTAGGAATCCCAAAATGGCGCTCTGACAGCTGGCCGCCAGCCAGGAGTGGTGAAGCCAGGAGGTGAGCGATCACGAGCCAGAGAGCCCAAGGCCCACGTGTTTGGTTTTTTATATCCAACCTGGCTGCCCAACTCCACCCTCAGGTCCCAGCCACCCTCCCTTGGTGGTGATGGGATTTGTCTTTCCCAGAGTCTTGATGGCTTTAGTCTGGAGTGGGGGTGGGGTCCACAAAGCCTGTATGGGATTAACTCAGGACATCACTTCCCCCTAACAATTCCCCCCTTTCACTTTTTGCCACCATTTCCATGGTGATGAAGATCAAACATATGGATGCTGGGATACAGTCTCAGATGAAAGTTTTCCAGGGTTCCAGTCTGAAAGAAAACGAATCCCTCCAGGTATTGTCCATTGCGGAAAGCAAAAGTCCTCCATTCCTGGAAAAACAGTTCATCAGTCCCAGCCGAAAGAAAACATCTGGAGGCATTAGCCAGAACAAGACAGCAGATATGTCAAAATCACAGGAAAAAAAGTTAAAATGGTTCAACTTATGCAAAAATGAATTCTCTCAACCTTGCAAAAGTTTGCAAATTAAGTCTACTTTTAAACCATTTTGCCTATTTTTGCATAAAATCACAGGGCAGAATAACTAAGCAGCAATTTTAGCTGGCTTTGTTGAAATACTCCATATAGGATCAGAGCGAACCATTGGCATCCGGTCGATGTAGGCTTCAGGTACAAAGTTAGTCTCATCAGACTCCACCTGGGCTTTCCTCTTCTTGAGGGTACCAGGGACTTTTCGTTGGCCGGGTTGTCCAGTCCTGCCAATGGAGGCAAGCTTCCTCACCTTCTTTGGAGGTCTCTGGAACCCTACGAACAAAGCAAACAGGTTCTCCTCTTCTTGGTTTCAACTTTCTGGAGGAGCTCCACACAAAGCCACACAATGAAACTTATGTCCAATTTTTTTCAGTTTAAACAAAATCCCTATGGAAGTTATGCAAAAACAGACTCTGAGATAAGTAGTAAAAGATTACTACCACTATTTTTATGCTGTGTTGGTATCAAGGGGAGAGAAAATGCAAACACAAGTTAGCTTTGTTGGGGAAAAAAAATTACAACCTTGCTGCAGATCCTGGTCACCAAAACAAGAGAACTTTGTGGATTTAGAACAAAATGCAAGAAAAGCATGAGTATTATGTCAAGGAAAACTTAGTAAATATGAGATGTATTTCCAAGTCTATTCAGTCCTTAGTAGAAAAGTTTTACTCTCAACAGTTCCATCAATAGGAATCTGTTGAGACCTTTTCTCCCTATATTTTCAGAAACAATTCCTGTAGATATGAAACAATTGAATTATACAATATTACAAGGTGACAATCATCATTGACAATTTACATACATACCAGATACTGAGAGGTTTTTTTTTTTTTATATACATTATACAGAACCACTGTTAACATTTTGTACATACCAAAGTTTTACCATTTTCCCAAGTGACAATGCTTCCCTTCTAGTTTTACTCTACTAGGTGAGCCAAATAGAACAAATTCATCTAATGCCTTTCCCAGGAGGAAAGGGAGAAACTTTGTGGAGTGTCTCAGGAGCTCTACTGAGGTTCCACAAAATTTCCTTGCATGAGCCAAATGACAGGCTACCGAATTTGTACTTGAATTTAGATTTCTGGGAAGCTTTGCCATAAATATCAGAAAAATAACAGAAACAACAATGTTCAATCTCTATGAAGGCACCGGCTTAGTTCAGTAGCACAATGTTGACAATGAAACCATAACCTTTAGTTTTTCTCATAACTGGAGACTTTTTTTTTTTTTCACGTCTATGGGCACCATGTGTACCAATTTGTCAATCACTGGAGGTCAAGACAAGGACACAAGGAAAAGACATACAGACATACAACATATAGACACAAAGAGCTCTTTAGTTACCATTTATCACGCATGGGATATCTCATGCAACTGCAGTTTCACTCATTGGCCAAAGTAACAAAAAGAAAGCAGAGAAATAAATCTCAAAGGTAAAAAAAGCAAAAAGTTAAAATATTCCCTGTCATCATCTGAGCCTCCACTCTGTGCTAACATTTGTCTTCTTTCCTCTCTCCTTGGTTCCTGGTTCTGTGTGCTCCTTCTATATTCCCTCCTGTAACCCCTACGTGAATCATCATGTCTTGGGGTTCTCTGTCTTCTATCCTGCCTTCTATAATTATTGCGTCTGCCGCTTCCCTGTAACCTGGGACAACTGTACTTCCAATGTCCCTCTTCCCTACAGAAAGCACACTGATTTCTTCCTAGGGGTTCACGTCTCTGTCCATTATTGTTTCCCTGAAACCCTGTTCTGTGTTCTCTTTGTAAAAAAACAGTTGCAGGTTTCGGTCTCCTGTCCTCTCTATTATTATAAACCCTGAATGCCAGGTCCACTACCTGGGACGGACTCATCTCAGTGACGCCGTCCACCTTAGCTAACTTTTTCTTTATGTCTGGGGCACTATGGGTAATGAAAGCCATAGTGATCAGACGAGCATTTTCTGGGGCATCTGGGTTTATATCCGTGTGGTTAGTGTAAGTTTGAATAATCCTCTCAAGGAACTCTGACGGATCCTCATTAGCTCCTTGCTCGAGTTGCAATATTTTGTTAAAGTTTTTTTGTTTGGGGATCCCCTGCTGCAGTCCTACCAATAAGCATTTTTTATACAGATCCAACATCGCCGTTCCTCCATTGTTAGGGTCCCATCCAGGATCTCTCTCTGGGACAACAACCTCCGGCTCTGGGGACTGCCTATCCTGTTGGTGGAGACGGTCAGCCTCCTCCCTGGCTTTCCTGAATACCATCCTCTGCTCATCCAGAGTTAATAAAGTATGCAGCATGGACTGTATATCTGCCCAGTTAGGGCGGTGGGAGACAAAGATAGAGGCAAACAAGTTCGCCATCCTCTTGGGAGCCTGCCGGTACGAGGGAACAGAGCTCCTCCAATTTAGGAGGTCCGCAGTACTGAACGGATGGTGCGACCAAAAGTACCCAGCAGGTCTCCCATGGTCATTTAAGCCACCCATTGGCATCTGGCGAAGGGGAAACTGCCCTGCCTCAGGTTGATCCTTCCTGCCAAAATGGGTGCCAAGTCTAGTGTGGGGAGGAGACGCCATTTTAGTGTCCTCCCCAGAGGGCAGTGGAGGCTGTGCAGCCTCAGGGGTCTGCACGGGAGGGGCTTTGTCACGTGGAAGAGGATTTTGTCCTGATGTATTTAAAGTATTTAAAATACTTTAATGCTCCTCCTCTTCTAACTCTGCTCGCTGGCTATCCTCATGGAAAGGGGAAGGTCTATCCTTTCTCTGCACCATTAGCCTAGCCTTCGCCTCCGCCATATCTAATTTATGGAGGGCGGCCTGCATCTGGTCCTGCATACCTTTAAAAGCTGACTCAAAAGTCCGATTTTGTTGTTGCACTTGAGACAGCATGCTTTGATAAGCTGACTCAAAAACGTTACGATTTTCATCCCTTATACTCTTAATCGTTAAATCAAAAGCCTGATTTTGTTGTTGTATGGCCACGTTAAAAGCCTGAATTTGTTGTTGCATGGCTATGTTAAGAGCCTGAATGTGTTGTTGCACATTCTCAGTATGTGAAGTAGAACTTCTACCTCTCACAGAAACAAGAATATAGCAAATTGCGCTTACACATATTACCAAAAAACCACCCAGAAGCACAGTCTGTAAAGGGATGGCTTGTAAACCACCCATGTATGTATACAATAGTAAAATCACGTGCCATACACCAGGCTTCATCAAATTATTTATATTAATGAAACTGGTGTTGATATTTAATGGAAGAAGACTACTCAAATTCAAGGCCGGAAGGAAACTGAAAGAACTCAGGCTAGGGATGAAACTGTATAGGCTCATGGTTGAGGCCATATTTGAGTCAAAACGCACCCACAAGGGCTGTACGCACAGGGAAAAAAAACAGACTTTTCAGGACTAGAGACAAATATTATACTGCTGGTCCTGCAGAACTAGTGCGCTTATGGTGACCAACGCAAGGAATGTTACTTTGGGCTGGTCAACCGCGGGTGTAACTTGGAAACCACGCTGGGCGCCAAACTGTTGTAGAGCAACCCCGATACAAAACGGGGTGCCTGACTGTGGGTCCTCCCCCGCGCGCTTAAAAGGACTTATCAATGCTCTACTGCAGGCACACGTGAAAGGTTCATAAAAGGTTTATTTACAAGGAAAGGGGAAATGAGGAAATGTACAGCTCTGGGAGAAAAGTGGGAGACAAAGTTTTAAATGAGTCCTACCCGATCCGCCGATTAGGAATCCCAAAATGGCGCTCTGAGAGCTGGCCGCCAGCCAGGAGCGGTGAAGCCGGGAGGCGAGCGATCGCGAGCCAGAGAGAGACCAAGGCCCACGTGTTTGTTTTTTTTATATCCAACCTGGCTGCCCAACTCCACCCTCAGGTCCCAGCCACCCTCCCTTGGTGGTGATGGGATTTGTCTTTCCCAGAGTCTTGATGGCTTTAGTCTGGAGTGGGGGTGGGGTCCACAAAGCCTGTATGGGATTAACTCAGGACATCACTTCCCCCTAACAAAACTACAAGTATTATACAAATGCGTTTAAAAGCATTGCAGTTAAAACCCAGAAAGTTTACTTTTTTGGCATTTTTTTTTGCATGTTTTTCTATGAAGGCAGAGCATTGCTTTTATAGTTGTTCTTTTTAAATGGTACTTGGAAAAGTAACTCTGGCTCTGTCAAGTGTTCCTCCTCTTTCCTCCCTCTCAGGGAAAGAACCAAGTATCCGGCATCAAAGGATTCACAAAGGGACGACGGGAAGAAAGTGGGCAGAACAGCAGCGACCTCAGTTTCAAAAGGTCAGTGTTATGAGTTATTCAGCACAGAGAAATAGTCGTCAAGGAAGTCATAAGAAGTAACCATTTCTCTTGCTACACAATGGCTATTATGTGAGAATTTCCAGCAACCCGATGGGCATATGTAGGGTTGTCTTTCAGCTTGAGACACTCACTGTCAGGAAGCTGGTCTTCTGACTTCAGAAGAGAAGGCAGGGCTTGAGGAACATCTTCTATGAGCTAATTTACTAGAAAGGAAACAGGAGTTATTTTTATTTATTTTTTTTAAGATTTATTTATTTATTTATACAAGCACTGGGTACAGCCAGAAGCGCGAGAGGGTGAGAGAATTCACCAGAGCCAGAGCAGAGAGCAGAACAAGCAGACTGACAAAGTACACTGCTGAGGGGAGCAGCGGGTGGCCGGAGAGGTCTGCGCGCCATGTGGGATCCTCCCCGGGGGCTGGGGATCGAACCGGCTCTGCAGAGGCTGGGGGCAGCTTTGCAACCCAGCACTCAACCGCTGCACCACCGGGGAGGCCTGGAAACAGGAGTTATTTGCAGTATGGAAGGGAGCAGAGAGAAATTAAAACCAGCATCATGAGGGTGATGATGAAAGGAGAAAGCAACAGTTAAGAAGGAAGAGAAACAGTGCCAAGAAGCCCTGTCACTGGCATCCTCTCCTCCAGTGAGTCCTGGGCATCTGAAGTTGCAAGCACTTCATCGTGGTAGAGGGGTCTTTGCAGGCCCCAGCAGCTCCAGCGTGGTTCCTGTCCAGAAAAGCGGAGAAGGCACAGGCCAGCTCCTGTTGACCGACTCAGAATTACATCATCTTCCTTAGGTGTGTTGCAAAAACACGTGGAAAGCCTTCCAAGAACCCAAAGCTACTTCCGCGCAAATGGGGATGCAAGTTAGATATGCTGAAACCACCAGAACAAATTCAAACCAAGTGTTGACAGGCAGCGTGATGGAGTGGAGGGTGTGCTGTGTTATGCTCTGCAGAGCTGAGTTCAAACCTCAGGTCTGGAATGCACTAGTTGTAAGACTTTGGTTACCCATTTACCATCTCAATATCTCAGTTTCCTCCTCTGTACAATTATTATTATTATTATTATTATTATTATTATTATTAATTTGACTTTGTAGCCTCCTTCATATGTTTCTTACAGATTTCTAGTGGGATAATAAATCCAATGGGATTAGTTCATTTAATTATCACTGCAGCTGTAAATTAATTTTGCATTCTTAATTTTTACTTAAAATGAGGCAGAAAATGCTAGACACCGCTTTGGCTATTGAAGGCACATATTGTGCCTGGCCTGCCTGGTGGAGCACACATCATGAGAAATTGTGACCAGGTACTGAAAAAATCTGTCACAGGGTCCAGTTGATGTTTAAGAAAAGGTCTTTAACTTCTAGTTACAAGTAATTCAATCAGGGGCGAAAATGAAACTACGGCTCCAATGAAACAGAATGTGTAGACAAACTCTGCTAGACTTTTTGTGGCAGAAAAACAGTTGGAGACAGTAATCTGTGTTTTGTTACCTCTGTATTTTCCCCTTTGTGTCCCATCCAACCCCTCCCGTTCATGTAGAGAGTTGGTTCCTGTTCATCTCGGGGGGGGGGGGGGGTGAGGGGAGGGGGACATAAGAGGGAGAATATACTCATGGCCTAATAGAGAAGGGATCTAGGCCCCACTGCTTGGCTGTTCTGGAACACAAGGAGCAGAATCCAACACAACCCCAGAAAGCGAATGGCATTCAGGTTATATCTCATTCATGGCCATACCACCCTGAGCACACTCCTCTCATCAGAATATATTAATAGCTATAGGCAGTCTTGCAAATTGAAGCACATGTCCCAAGTGGAATTTGAGAGATTGAGAAGCATGTGGACCTGGACCTGATAGGCCACAACACAGCAACAGTGGCCCCAAATCGTCCCATCCATGTAGTTTGAATAAATCCCTAGAAAAACAATGAAATTCCAGAAGAGAAGAGAACTTAAGAGAGAACCATATTGATATTTCCAATCCATGATGGAAGTCTCAGAATGGAAATTAAGTTATAAAATGTCCCACTCTATGTCTTACACATAGGAACTTAGAGCTCGAAACTCTTTACCAGCAGCTATACTTACCCTGTCATGAAATTAAAGGTGCCAAAGAGAAGGAGAATCATAACAACATGAGGAAAAGCAGCCACTTGGAACACTCGAGAAGAGCAATTCAGGAAATTCCTAAGTCTTTGAATGCAAAAAATACATTCAAAATGTGCTCATGATACTAAAAAGGAAAGTAGTCCATATTAAAATGTATAAGGATCAATTTGTGCTAGATCACTTTTTAATTGATACTTGATGAAGTTTTTAAGTACTTTTTTCCTTTAAAAAGCTGCTATTTAAGTTGATGTTGGCTCTTACAATTTGTGATATTTTAAAATGGGGGAGGTGCGTTTTTCAACATTTTTAAGATTTTCAGCTGTCAAAATTCCTACCCATCAGCAACCAAAATATCTATAAGGGATTTATTTTTGTACTTTTTAATGAGCTACAGCTATATAATGGAATGCAGAACTTAGAAATGGTCTCAGAATATTTAATGGCATGGAAAATGTTAAAGTTGGAAAACAAAAACCTGTGTGTGCATAACCTACAGTTCTGCTTCCATGGTGTTTACCAAGCCCTCTAAAGATTGCCCTTTAATCTAATAATTTAATGTCTCGGGAGTTGTTAGTCCTTCACTGCAGCAACCCCTGCTACTGTGGCCATCATCTCCTTTCCTGGGTCGGGGCTCCTGCTGCACCTCCCCCTGCAGTGACCTTTAGGGCTAACCGTCCCTAGGTCCGGCTGGGCAACCAGCGCGCAGGGGGAGAACAGCAAAACCCCCTGAAGACATACCTGCTGCACCTCCCCCTGCAGTGACCTTTAGGAATGGCTTTCGCCACGGTCCCTAGTTCCGGCTGGGCAACCAGCGCGCAGGGGGAGAACAACAAAACACCCTGAAGCAGAGGAAGTACAGCGAAGTTCCCTGAAAAGACAGAAGCTTATCAAAAGATAACGACCACCAGGAACCACTACAAGAATGCTAAAAAACCTTATCCCGTCTTTCTAGAACTACAAACTTTAATCCCTTATTGTCTTTCTAAACTTCCTTCTTTCTTCTATAAAGGTCATTGCTTGTTAATTAAAAAATCATATGAAATCCTTAAAACAAGGCTGACTCAAATGAAACATTACTAAACCCTGTAATAATTAAAATATAGTTTAGGTAAAAAAAGTAGTTAATAAAAAATGCGATTATATAGTTTAAAAACAAAACTAATGGTCTATCTACTTAGGAATGAGGCTGAGTCCAGATGTAGATCACCACCCTGTCGGTGATAGGCTGAGCCCATGACCAAGCTGATTTCATTGATATTCATTGTCCCTGTGCTTTTGGAAAACATATATATATTGGTCACAAACTCAAAGAAAATTACACTCAGATTTTCACTCTTGAAGTGTGTCTGTTTGTCATTTCTTTCACCGACGCCCTGACCACCATGCACGCTTCTCTCAACCCTGAGGTGGCCTCATCGTCTACTGCTGTGCTGGTCCGCGGCAGGCTCCCTCACTGCTGAGCCTACATACAGCACCTAAAATAAAGACTGGACATAAGCCCCTCTCCCTGTCCTATAACAATAGTAGGTATGCAAGAAATATTCTGTTATATCACATTGAACCTGGAACACCATTTCTAGCACTTTGTCCAGGGTTCTGTACTTAATCCTATAACTTTTTCAGTATTTCTGTACTTTTTATCAATACACTGCATAAACACATTTATATAGGGCCTCCTTGGTGGCCCTGGGGTTAAGTCTCAGTGCTATCACTGCTATGGCCTGACTTCACTCCCCAGCCAGGGAGCTACCCACATGGCGCAGCAGACCTCTCCCATCTCACCCACTTCTCCCCTCAGCAGTGTATTTCAGTAAATATGCCTTCTTTGCTCCCCACTCTCTCTGGTAAATCCTCTCATCCCTCCCAAACCTGTGGCCGGCCTACACCCCAGTTCTATGCAAAAATAAAATCTATTAAAAAAAGACATGCATATAAAAGTTGCAGATGATAGAACTTGAGATTTAAAACTGTGACATCCAAAATATCACCAAAGCTAAAAATAAAACCAAACCGAGTGATGTCAACATCATGACTGAATAAGACCTCCCTCATTCACGTCCCCCACCTCAAACACTTGGCATCCACCCACAGAGGTGCCCATGTGGAAGCTGTGGGATCTAGCACCGTACACCAAGGGACCCAGAAAAGCTCTGCCACTGTGCAGGAGTCACAGACACGCAGGCCTCAACCTTGGCTGTGGGCCTCACAATGGTGTATGAACTGATACCAGCCTCTGGTGTCATCACCCATGATGACAGAGCCTTGGTGGAAATCCAGGTTTCCAGTGAAGACCTTCCGGCACACTAGTGGAGGGAAAAATAAGTCTTGACACATTGGAGAGATTGAAAGAAGCATTTTTACTATACGTGATTACCCTACATTACTAGACGATGTAAAGAAGTCTGAAAACTCCACAACAAAAAACAAGTAAAACCAGACACTTCCCTGGGAAGGGTCTATGTTTGGTTAATATGTAATATCAGGGAACTGCCTTTACCCTGTTCTTCCCTCCAAATTTTACCACAACTCCCAGATCTCTTCAGGCCGTCCCAAGGCCCTCTTCCTTCCCTATTCCCCTCTCCCAGCCCAAGAGCACCTTCCCTGATTCTGTCCTTGGGACCATGCTGTGGGCCCTGTCTTGCCGTCAGGAGGAAAGAATCCTACAAAGGCAGGGTGTGAAAGGAGGAGGGACTTTCAGGCATGGGGAAGAGGAAAGGCCAAGCCAGCGGGGTTTTCTGGAGCACCCCTCATCACGCCAGAGGCCACCAGTTTCCTTTCCTTCTCTTCTCAGATCAGCAAGAGAAGCTGAAGGATGGACTAACCTGGGTTTTTCTACTCCCTGAGTAGCAGAAAGGCTTTACCTCTCAAGTCAGTACTAAATGTGCCATGATTGCCAGCAAATTGACCTCTAGTTAGTTGACAGCTAAATATGGTCAAAGTGGGGGAGTTATGGCTGGTTGAGGTCCAAGTGGGGGACTTATGGCTCACTGTGTGTCAGGTCAAATGATGCATTGCAGAGGGGGCAAGTATTGGAGGAGTGTGTATGTGTGTGTGTGTGTGCGCACGCGCGTGCGTGTGTCCCACAGGGATAGATATACCGAGAATTGAAACAGTGGAGGGTGGAGACCTGCAGGGTCCTTTGAAACTCCCAGGTGGAACCCAGGTCGGACATACATCCTGCATGGACCATTCCTGCCCAGCCAGGATATCCTGTGTTTGTCAAAATGACTGCACAGGGAAGGCATAACCATTGTCCTTCCCGAAATCTGCCAGTCAACCCCTCCCCAGCCTCCAGCAGCCGCCCCAGGCAGAGGAAGAATAACTTTGGAAACGTTGTTATCAGCATCCTACATGGACTTCCTCACCTCCTCCCCAGCTTCGTGAGCCGCAAGCTCCTTAGCATCCTCAGAGACCTGGGCGACCGGGATGGACTCCACGCCCCAAAGCCAGCCCCCCTCTCTTTTGCCAAAACCTGCCTCTGCACAGCCGTGAGTGGGCAGCTGAAGGCCGCAGCTGGAGTCCAGGCCGGGATGGAGCCCCGGCTGGGGCCCGAGGCTGCCGTCCTCCGCCGGGGCTGGCCGGCCCTGCTGCTGTGGGTCGTGGTCCTGAGCTGTTCTGTGTCCTCACCGGCTTCTCCCTCTCCTTCTCTGGTGCCCCAGGTCAGAACCAGCTACAATTTTGGAAGGACTTTCCTCGGTCTTGATAAATGTAATGCCTGCATCGGGACATCTATTTGCAAGAAGTTCTTTAAAGAAGAAATAAGGTCAGAATCTCAATGAGATAACTTGAAGGGGCAAAATTCTGTTCCTTGCACGAGAAGATATCCAGGAGTTTGTTGCAAATGGGTCAGGATGTAATGTATGGGTGGGAGCTAAAGAAAAACCATTTAACCATAATGATGATGGGGTGAAGTTAGGGTAGAAAGTGAGGGAAGATGTGAAGCCAAATTCCAGACCAAAATGCTAAATTCAAAGTTTTCTTTTAATGGGAATTTAAAGTTTTCTTTCCTATGCGTCTAGTAGTCTGGAACTGTTGAGTTCACCAAGTTCATATCTCAGAGGGGGAGGCAAATAAGTTTATAGAAAGCCTACTGTGACCGACATTTTAAAGCTATTTTTATTTATTCCTCAAAACTATGCTGGGATTTTTTGGTTTTGCACGTGTCATTCACTAAATTCAGTGACTTGGCATTTTGGGGCCCAAAGCAGGGCAGTTTGTTCTAAGGCTTTGGAACCAGTTTTCTGTTGTGAGATGTTGCCTCGATCAGAGGAAAGCCCAGATTTGGTGAAATGCACATAGCCCTCACCAAAAAGTCGTGTCACACTCGAATCCACACCTGTCAACACAACGACCCACTCAGCATAGCCAAGGCCCAGCAGGTGCTGTAGTGACTCTTCTGGAACACTGATCAATCCTCCAGGGACTCAGGAGGAGGGAGCTGTGTGATAAATGGTGACAGTGAGATCTGATGGAGGCCAGAAGTGAAGTGTGAAGGATATCTCAGAGCTCTTGGAAGAGGAGATTAAATCCAAGAGCGGACAAGAGAAGGTTTTAAAGGATGAGCTGAAATTTAGTGGGAGGGGAAGGGGTTAAGGTAGGAGAACCAGCATAAGCAAAGTCCAAACGTCTAAGGAGAGATATGAAGTACGTACTGGCTGGAGTGTGGGACAGATGTGGATGTGTGGCAGGAGGAGGTTGGGAGGGTCAGACGGGCAGGAGGCTTTGAATGCCACACCAAGGAATCGGAACCTCAACCTGTGGGCTAATGGTTTAGAGTTTTTTCAATACCAAAGACCCTTGGTAATAGTTCTCTTCTCCTCTGCCCTCCCTCAAGGACCTACCTGGGGTTGATAAGATTTGGTGACCAAATTAAAGGCATTTATTTACAATAATTTCATTTACAAGATGATTTAACCAAATATATATTTCATTGTTTAACTAAGTTACTAAACGAAAATAACAAATAGAAGATGTAAGCAAAAATGTTGACTTTCTTTTGCAAAGTGGGATTTTATGAAGTTGATGTGGACTTTTCCTACTAGACTTTTATTTTTAGTTACCAAGCATTTACTATATGCCAGGCACGGTGATAGGCAGTGAACATTCAACTTTGACTAATAAAGAGGTGCATCTTGCACTCCTGGTGTTTGTAATTGGGTCGGGAAAGGGTTAGATGCCAAGTAATCATGTAGCATTTGTTCTAAAGGAGAAACCCAGGTACCAAGGGATGGAATTACAGGAGTCCAGGCCTGACCAGGGAGGCTTTCTGGAGGAGGTGAGATATAGGGTCTTAGTATGCATGTGAGAAGAAAGCTTTTCAGGTATATAGGACAAAAAAAAAGGTGTGCAGTTGTGTGACCAGAAAGAGAGGTGAAATGTGGCTGAAGTATAGGGAGAGCTATTACGGGTTTTTTGTTTTTATTTTATTTATTTATGCATACAATAACTGGGGTATAGGCCAGAGGTGTGGGGGGTGGTGAGAGGATTCACCAGAGACAGAGTGGGGAAAAAAACAGGCGGATTGACTGGAATACTCTGCTGAGGGGAGCAGTGGGCAAGTCAGGAGAGGTCTGCTGCACCATGTGTGTTAACTCCCTGGCCGCGAATCAAACTCATGCTGCAGTGGCTGGCAATAGCTCAATAGCACTGAGACTTTAACCCCTGCACCACTAAGGAGGCCCAGGACGGATATTATGTTAAAAACCTATCTAAGACCTCCTTCACCCTCCCAGTCACATGCATACACACACATGCTCTTACACACACAAAGACACACACACACATACATGTCCCTTCAAATTGCCCAGAAATCCCACCAACAAGATTATTGGAATTATTCCCAAAATAAGTCCCAAATAAGAAGTTACTATGCCCAGAATAAGTCTTGAATGTATTGATTCCACTGAATTCTTAGGAGAGAGAAGTTTTCAGACCAGTTAAATCAGAATGTCAGGCAGTGGTACCAGGCATCAGCATTATCTAAAGCATTCCAGGTGATTCTAACTTAGTCAAGTCTTAAATCCATTGGCTTAGAGGCACTGTAAATTCCTTTTCAGGTTGGTTATGATTATGGCACTGGGAGATGGTCGGGAGAACACTGAAGAGATAAGGCACCAGCCTCTGAAACTTTGTGAAATATGTTACAGAAACAATGACAATTTACATTGAGCTAGGAATTCCCAAAGGACTGAGGAAAATACGGTGTCTGAAAGATTTAATTTTGAGCATCTGTATCTGACTATTAAAAGTCATCAGCTCAACATTCAAGAGGTACATACTGATTTCCTCATATGTATGTTCATATATACATGGATATAAAATGTTTATTGAGATAACATTGATTTATAGCACTATATATCTTGGGGGTGTAGGTTCACACCCCTACAAATATCTGTTTCTATACCACACCCACCACCAAGGTACCCATAGTCCTTCAACACAGTCCATTGGGTCCCCTCACCCTTTGTTCTCCACCCATCATCCTCCCCCTCTGGTAGCCTCAGTTCTACAATCAGATTTCAAGGGTTTGTTTTGGTTTGCCTTTTGTCTGTCCCTTTGTTTTGATTTTTATATTCCACATGTGAGTGAAATCATTTGGTATTTGTTTTCTCCTTACTTATTTTGTTTAGCATAATCCCCACCAGTGCCATCCATGTTGTCTCAAATGGCAAGATTTCATCTTTTTTATAGCTGAGTAGTATTCCATTGTCTATATAGACCATATCTTCTTAATCCACTCATCTGTCCCTGGACACTTAGGTTGTTTCCATAACTTGGCTATTATAAATAACTCTGCAGTGAACATAGGAGTGAGTCCATCCCTTTGATTTAGTGTTTTTTTTGCATTCTTTGGGTTGATACTTAGGAGAGGGATTACTAGGTCATATGGTAGATCCATTTTTGAAAAACCTCCATACGTTTTCCATAAAGGCTGGACACCAATAATGTACCAGTGTTCCTGTTCCTCCACATTTGTTGTTTCTGGGTTTTTTTGATATGGCCCATTCTCACAGGTGTGAGGTGGTATCTCATTGTGGTTTTCATTTGCATTTCCCTGAAGATAAGTGATGATGAGCATGTTTTCATGTGCCCATTGGCCACTGTATGTCTTCCTTGAAGGAATGTCTATTTCCACGCTGACCTTGATGCTGTTGCTAGAGGAGGAAGAGGGGAGTAAATAAATGGTATGTGCCATGGAAAATTACTTAATTACCTGCCACCTCCATCTTGCTGGAGAAAGCAGCATGGGAAAGCTATTATCCACATAATTCATTCCTTGATAATAATTGTTTATTGCTTCCTAGCCTATTAGGCTTTTTTAAGGCAGTTTGAAAGTTACAAAGTTGAAAGCCCCTCACTTTGGGGAAGCTCTATGCCAGGATACGGTGAGGGAGCAGGATGAGACCTATGATTTTGAAAGAGCTGGTAGAGAGCAGTGTGCAGGTGGCCCGGTGATGCCAGCAGGGGAGGCCAGACCAGTTCTCCCAGTCTGGGAGAAGGGTCATCAGGAATAAAACAGGGCAGGAAGGATGCAAGTTGACTTAGATATAGACTTGTTTTGTAGACCAACTCGATATGAGAGGAAATATAGAGGCGGATGTTGAACGTGAAATTGAGATTTCCCAACTAAGAAATGGAATAGAGAGACTCAAAACACAGTGGAACTGATTCCTTGGAGAAAGGCGGCCATGAGAAGATAGACATATTTTAAGATAGGAGGAAGGGAAATTAAGGTATTCTGCTAAAAAAAAAAAAAAAAAAAAAAAAACCTCCAGGTTCACATCCTACATCAGACAAGTAAATGACTCTTACAACTGACTCTTTGCCAAGTGGTAATAATAAATGAAGTTTTTCTCACCAGGCAGATATTGACCAAATTCAGGAAGCATTTCCCCAAGAGGTTTGGGTTCCATTAAAGTTCAGGATATTACTTCAGCTCCCTCAGAATTCATTTTCCATGTGTGCGTAAAGGGGAAGTGTGTAAATACAAGCAGGAAAGCACCAGGTTGGGCAGACCGGGGTTAGCAGCTCTCCATGTGGAGAATGAAAATAAGCAGAGAGCCAGTAAGTGGGTCTGAAGATGTGGACATGATAGTCTATATCCTTTTATCCACATTTAAATAACTTTTTTTACTTAAAAAATAATATCTGTGTGTTCTAGAAGTTCAGTAAATATTGATTTAAGAGCGCCCCTAATAAAAATCACATGTAATTGCTCCACCAAGCACTCAGCCCTCTGTTAAAGTTTTGGAGTACATCCTTGCCACTTTCTTATTTATTTATTTGCTTATTTATTTATTTATTTATTGTTAATGAAGTAGCATTGTTTTACATCCTTGCTAAAATTTTTACAGTATAGGTTTTCTCCCCTCGGGTGTGGTCTCCATAGCTCTCCCACCACCAAAGCACCCATAGTCCTCCGCTGTCATCCACTCTCCTTGCCACCTTCTTTCTAGGAATGTTTTCCCAACAAAACTGTAATTCCCTTTCTAGGAATTTTTTCCCAACAAAACTGTAATTCTACTATGTATATACTTTTATAAACTTTTATTTAACAATATATTGGGAATACCTTTCCACATTAACTATTTCACTCCACGACTTGATGTTTTTTCAAACAGCCGGACACATAAAAGTTTTTTTCTTTTTTTTTTTTTTTTAAGGTCAGGAGAAGCTTTATTACTCATGCATGAGGTCCCAGACAGGTTTTATTATTAATGCTCTCATGAAAAATCTGCACAATCGCCACAGATAGTCACTGCAGAAACCACTCCTCTTGTCCAATCTTGCCACTTTTTTGCCAGCACCCACACTAGCCTTGGCAGTCCCTCCATCTTCATTCTGTTCTTGCGTTCCTTTCGCTGTTTTCTTGATGTCTTTTTCTTCTCCTGCAGCCATGTCTTGCAAGTCTATGGTTCGCTTTTCTTTGTGTTGTAAATCATGCCAATGCCAGGTGTCTTGCCACCTCCATTGTGGGTTCTGAATCCAGATACAAAGATGACTTCAGGGTGGTCTTGTGCATTTTTAGCTAGTTTTTTCCAAATTTCTGTCTTGGTATCATTGCCTTCCCAGAGTGAAGGACGTCAGTGACCATTTGTTTTTCTGGGGAAACAGCCGGTTGGTCATGAACTTCCTGTTCTAGATCCTTACTGTGTCATTCATGACAGCGGTGGATCTTCAGGCAGCCAGGGAGGAAAAGCATTGTTTGATTTCTAAAAAGCTTCATAGTATTCAATTGCATCAATCAACTGTATGATTCATTTTTTTAATTCACTATTGTGAAACAACTAGACCTTCTTTCACGTTTTAGTATTACAGTGCTGTGCTGAACATTTCTCTGCACATAAAACTTTTGTGCACATCAGTGAGTAACTCCTAGAAAAATTTTTTTAAAAGATTTATTTATTTTTATACAAGAACCGGGGTACAGGCCAGATGCGCAGGAGGGTGAGAGGATTCACCAGAGACAGAGCCGGGAACAGAACAGGCAGACTGGCGAAATACACTGCTGAGGGGAGCAGCGGATGAGACAAGAGAGGTCTGCTGCACCATGTGGGTATCTCCCTGGCGGGCCAGGATCGAACCCACACTGCAGAGGCTGCGGACAGCTTCACAGTGCAATGCTCAACTGCCTGTGCCACCAGGGAGGCCCCCCTGTGACAAATTCTTAAAAGTGGAATTTCTGGGTCAAAAATTATAGCGAATTTGTTAAGATTTTTGATACGTGTCTCCAAATGGAGGCGCCTACCTATACAGGTCACTTCTTGCACACTCACAAATATTTAATATTACTGCTGTTCTTAGTTTGTATTTCCTCTGAGTTCAGTCCTTTCTTCAGGTTTATTGGCCATTTTTTTTTTGTTTTTCTTCTTCTTTTTAATCTTCCCCCACCACCATCCCTTCTATCCTCTCGCCTTCTTCTCCCTCTCCCTTACTTCTTAACCTTGAGTCTTCACTGCATTTACTAATGTATGCTAGTTCTTACAAGTATTTTACTTTATCAAATCTCTGCTATGTAAACATCTAGTATTTGCCTTTGTCATTGTGACTTGCTTATTAGCCAGAATTTCCTAATTCCCTCCATTTTGTTGTAAATGGCTACATTTCATCTTTCCTCATCGCTGAACAGTATTCCATAGTGTATACATACCACATCTTTTTCATCCAGTCATCTAACGATGAGCATTTAGACTACTTCCATATTGTAAATAGTACTGCAGTAACATTCTAGAGTATATGGTTTTTTGCGTTGATAATTTCGTGTTCTTTGGATAGATGCCCAAGCGTGAGATTACTGGGTTGTACAGTATTTCCCTTTTTAGTTTTTTGAGATGAATGCAGATCTTTGTCCATAATGTCAGCACAATTTACATTCCCTCCAACAGTACAATATGGTTCCTCTTTCTCCACATCCTCTCCAGCACTTGTTGTCAGGGGTCTTTTTTATTATGTGTCATTCCCATAGATGTGAGATGGTATCTGATTGTGGTTTTAACCTGCATCTCTCTTACTGGAAACAATGATGAACCCTTTTTCATATATTTTTGACTTCCTGGATATCCTCCTTGGTGAATTGTCTGTTTACACCTGCTGCCCATTTATTAATTGGGTTGTTTGCTTTTCTGTTGTTCAATTGTAGACCTTTTTTTAAATTGTATTTATTTATTTATTTTTAAAGATTTATTTTATTTATTTATACATACAAGAACTGGGTTACAAACCAGAGGTGCGGGGGTGAGAGGATTCACCAGAGACAGACTGGGGAGCAGAACAGGCAGATTGACTGAAACACATGGCTGAAGAAAACAGCAGTGAGTGAGGAGAGGCGCAGCACTGCTGCGCCATGTGGGTAGCTCCCTGGCCGCTGGGGATCGAACTCATGCTGCAGAGGCTGCAGATAGCTTTACAGTGCGGTGCTTAACCTCTTGGGCCTCCAGGGAGGCCCTAGACCTTTTTACTTATCTTGGATATTTACCCCTGTTGGTCATATATTGTATATTTTCTCCCATTAAGTAGGGTATCTCTTTAATCTTCTTATGTATATTTTTGCTATACAAAAGTTTTCTAGCTTGAGGTAATCCCAATTGTTAATTTTTGCTTTTATTTCCCTTGCCATAGGGGTTAAATCTCTAAAGACATCTCCATCATTGATGTCATGGACCACATTGCCATGTTTGCTTTTATATACTTCATTGTTGCAAGTCTTATATCTAAATCGTTCATCCATTTGGAATTTATTTTGTATATGGAGTTAGAGAGCAATCAAATTATTCTTTTATGAGTGGCCTTCCAGTTTTCCCAGCAGCATCTCCTTTCCACTGTGTATCGTCACACCTGCTTTACTATAGATTGGGATATGTATGTGGATTTACTTCTGAACTTTCAATTCTGTTCCATAGATTAAATGTATCTATTTTTGTGCCATTACCATATTGTTTTTAATACTTTTGCTTTATAGTAAAGTTTGGAGTCAGGTAACATGATCCTTTGTTTCTCTCCTTTGTTCTCAAGATCACTTTTGCCTTTTGTGGTTTCAAATACATTTCAGTAATTTTGTTCAATTTATTTGAAAAATATTATTGGTATTTATTTTGATGAGAATTGCATCCAATTTCTACAACATTTTAGGCAAGAGAGTCATTTTGATTATATTGATTCTCCCCCATCCATGAGCATGGGATACAATTCCATTTTCTTATGTCACGATCTAAGCCCTTTAATAGCATCTGCAGTTGTCTCCCTTAGTTATGTATGTTAATTCCGAGATATTGATTCTTTTTGAGGCAATTTTAAATGGAGTTATTTTCTTAATTTCTATATTCAAAGAAGGTGACTTCAATTTTCTCATTCTCAAAATATGAATGGGTAGGAGGACATGGACAAAATAATCTTCAAAGGCTCAGCTCACTATAAACCATAATAATGTTGCCAATCTATACCCAAGAACTCATTCACAAAACAGGTAGTAGAGAAATAAATAATGGCAAAGTGGCTAAGACTGTACACTCTGGAACCTTGGATATTACTTCTTGAAATTCCTACTTATGTGACTTTGGGCAAATCACTTAAGTTCTCTGCACCTCTGTTCCCTCACAAATATGGTTAATAATAGTACTAACTTCATAGGTTTGTTAAAAGGTGTAACTAAATTAATAAACAGTAAATGTTTAGCAAAGTGACTGGCATGCTCAAGTATTTCATAAACATGTGTTGCTCTTATCATTATCTAAGAGCACTACCTACTTGTTAATCTGTAGTCACAGAACTTCAGGGAGGCTGAACCCCTATGAGCAAGAAAAACTGGCTGCAGAAAACAGGCAACTAGACCTGCCTTGAGGTCTTAGACTCTTCCTTATCCTCTGAGAAGGGAAAATCTCTTCCCATGGTTCTCTTAAAACTTCCACTGAAATTCACTTCTTGTAAGTGTACAGTGTTTTTCTTTTTTAAAAATAATTATGTTCTTGAGCAGAATTTTTTTTGCCTCCTTCTATTGCAATTGGAATGGTCCTGATTATAGAAGGTGTTCATTGACTGTTTTTGCTAGAACATATTCTGTAACAAGTTTGCAGTCTCTTATAGTAAAGCTGTATCACGTAAGTGAGAAAACAAAATAAACTAGGGTCTGGGGAAAATCATAATGCTAACTCTTCCCAAACTCATTATTGTAAGGTTGCACAGTAATGCCCAATAATAAGAATTTTAGGAATTCTTATTAAAATTAAATATAAAATTTATAATCCCAATTTTCATTTGCATATGACCCTTATTAATAGCAATGAATGTGTACATTAATAGCAATCTAGAGAGTATATCTGAAATTAACCCACTTTGTAAAATATATACATATGATTTATATATATATGATTTTGCATACATATATGTGTATGTTTTCTTATACAGACACACAAATATATGCATATGTCCATGAACATGTGTTTGTACTTTGGAGATACAGAAGAATTCAAAGGTTTGTACACCAAACTGTTAGGAGCGTTTATCACTGGGAGATTGTCTCATTTTACTTTATGCATAAAATAAATAAAAGTAACCAACAATCACCAAAATTATGATGATAATTATGATGATGAAGATAAACTTTTTCTTAGTAATTTTTCATACAAAAATCAGATTTAACACTTGTCCCTCACAGAAATGTTTGCACACAGTTGAAGGATGGCTAGAGAAAACGGTCAGTGTTGGGCCTAGGAAATCAGCAGATGCTAATAGGCCAGCACTTAAGTTCTCCTCCCCTAGGGAGGATGAAGGACCAACCAGGCCTTTGCGTGGAATTGCATAACTCCTGGATTCCAGATAACTTGGAATTTGCTGACCATTTAGCAGTCACTGTACCCTAATACTTGGTTGGTACTAATGACTTCAATCATTGGACTGAAAACAAAATTGATGGGGCTGTTGAGGTTGGATACAGAGAGGCACAGTCTCTGCAGTGCTGGCCAAGAAGCCTCTTCAAGAACTCTGCTTCCAAGACCCAGCCATTGGTTAGAGGGTGGGCAGTGGCTGGAACCAGTTCAGGGAAGGGGAAAGATCATGGGTTTTGCTGACAGACAGCCTTGAGTTTGCAACCCTGCTTGGCAGAGTATTGTGTGATCTTGGGCAAGGTACTGAAGCTCTAATAAGCCTCAGTTTCCACTGTTGTAAAGTGGGAGTGGCGTAGCAGGAGAATCCAAGATACCGGCATGCGTGAAGCTGTTCTCTTTACATACAGTAGAAGTTCAGAAAATGATGGTTAGCTCTTTCCTGCCAGTTACATGAAAATGATCAAGTTTGTGTCTGGCGTGTATCTCCCTCACTTTTTCTGACATCACATCTACACTTCCCAATGTCTGAAGAAACAAAAATAGTCCTCTCACAGAAAAGGTTTGGAGCACCCCAGTCGAAGGAGAAATGGATCGGTTAGACATTGTCCCGTCTCCCTGCGTGGACTCTGCTGACTTCTGGCTCTGGCACTGTGTCTAGTCCTTGCTTAGCCCCTGCTGCATCCCTCCAGCTCCCAGAGGGATCCTAAAAGGCTATTCTTCTAGGTTTGACAACTGGCTGGCTTCCCACCTCCGACTGTCTCCCGACCACTTGCCTTCTTACCCTGCAAATTACTCAGATGATTCCAAAACCTGGCGCCTTGTGGAGGTCTCGAGGCTGGTCAGCAAACACCAAAATGAGATCTCAGACAGGAGAATCTGTGCCTCGGCAGGAGCCCCGAAGACCTGCAGCATAGAGCGCATCCTACGGAAGACAGGGAGGTTCCAGAAATGGCTGCAGGCTAAGCGCCTCACTCCGGACCTGGTGCAGGTGAGTGTGCTGGCCGGGGGAGGGGGCGGCGGGGGGGGTGTTGCAGAGGGACAAGGGGGGGGGTATCTATCCAATTCCAGTTCACGCTCAGTTTGGAGAAAGGGAGTTGTGCCCAAGTGGGACACAATAATGTCATGAAACGAAGTGGCTTTGACAGGGCAGGAACCAAACAAGTTTCGGTGACTGTATTCTATCTTGGTGACACAAAGATGAATCAGACACAAGCTCCATCCCTCCAGCAGTCTGCGGCCCAGTGGGGCGGACAGGTAAGAACACAAACCAACACTCAGCGCTGCAGTGGGTGTTATGATGTCACTCTGTATAGGGACAGAGGACAGACTATGAACGTGGGTCCTTTACTCTGTGACTAGCTGACCTGACACTTAAACCCAGCACTGTCCCACTCTGCCCCAACCTTCCTCCTCCAAAACTGTGCTGGGGAGTAGCTTCTGTATAATCTCAAAGACCATCCCAGCTCTGGCATTCTTTGACTTGGTATGACTCTACTTCACTTATTTAACAAACCCCGATAACTGAGCACGTGCTTACGATCCCCAGGTGTATGCCTTCATTTTCTGTTTCTCAAATGGCAGTGAATCGTGCCTGCTCTACCTGATTTAGTCACGCTGAGGAGCTTACAGATTGTAGACCCTTTAGAAACAGTCCATCACTGTAGAAACATCTGGCAGCATTATTTTACTACCATCACCACCACCACCATCACCACCACAACCGCCACTCCTACCATTACATAGGCCACCTTCTTCAGTTTGTTGTGCTAAAACTTGCTCTACCCGTTTTGTCACCGTGCAGTCACAGGCAGCTAAACAAGCTTTTTTTCTTTCTGCCAAAAAAAAATCCATTAACAACACCCTGTTAAAACACAGGCAAGCCATAACCATTTTTACTTTTCTCAAGCATTCTCCTCATCCACCTTTTCATCTCTAGCAGACATTTTTCCTTTCCTTATAAAAGACAGGTAAATTGGGCCTCCCCTGGTGGCGCAGCGGTTGAGCGCTGGGCTGCGAAGCTGCCCGCAGCCTCTGCAGCTCCGGGTCGATCCCCGGCCACCAGGCGAGGGTCCCACATGGCACGCAGACCTCTCCTGCCGCCCGCTGCTCCCCTCAGCAGTGTATTTTGTCAGTCTGCCTGCTCTGCTCCCCGCTCTGGCTCTGGTGAATTCTCTCACCCTCCCGCGCTTCTGACTGTACCCAGTGCTTGTATAAATGAATAAATTAATCTTTTTTAAAAATAAAATAAAAGACAGGTACAGATCAGCAGCTATGTTGCAAGTTCTGGACAAGCCCCATTCCTCTTCCATCCACCAAGCTCAAGGTCATTACCATCCTATTGTGGCTCCTCCCCTGCCTCCTTCCATTTCCAGAGATGCTTTGCCTTAGGACTCCGCAGCATACCCAAGGTGTTCTGTACCCTTTCCACCCTGGCCTCATCCAGGCAACACCCAAACTCCTGCTCTATTCTTCTTCGCAAAACTCACCTGTCACAGCTTAAATGGATTCATTGTCACCAAAGGTGAAGCAGCGGGGGAGGGGGAAACCCAACCCATCCACCCAAAAGAACTGAAAATAGGTGTTCAAACGAGCTGTATGTGAATATTCATAACAGCAATATTCATAATAATCTAAAGGTGGAAACAACCCAAGTATCCATCAATTAATGAATGAATAAACAAAATGTTATATGGCAAGAAGGGATGAAGTTCTGACACGTGTTACAACATGGATGAACCTTGAAAACATTATGCTAAGTGAAAGAAGCCAGACCCCCCCACCAAACATCAAATATTGTATGGCTGCACTGATAGAAAATAGACAGAATAGGAAAATCCATAGGACAAAAAGCAGATTAGTGGTTGCCAGGGGTTAATGTGAGGTGAGACTTAGGAGTGACTGTTAAATGGGTACAGGATTTCTTTTTGAGGTGATGAAAAAATCTAGAAATGTATCATGGTGACACTCGCGCAACCTTGTGAGTGTACTAAAGGCCATTGATTTGTGCATCTTAAGATTGTTAAAATGGTGAATTTTCTGTTAAGTAGATTTTACCGTGGTAAGAAAAAAATAAGCCATAAAAGAAAACCTTCCCCAATCCTGTAACTCCATTCCCTTAGCACCTTGAGGGGAGATGAGCAGCAAATATAATAATTTAATTCACATGAGGGTGTAAACAGCTAATACCATTTCACTGTTAACCCTCCAAGAAACCATTTGTGTGTGAAGCCGATATTGTAATGCTCCACACTAGCCTATCCCATAGCTATCTGAGACCTTCCTAATGTGCCCCTGGACTCCTCCCCACTCCCAACTAGTGTCCCAGAATCCTTCTCAACAGTTTCCAAGCAAGCAGTTCCTGCCATGACCTCAGCTAGAATATGAGGTGAATCCTATTTCTGAGTGACCATTCATTCCAGATTTAGCACAACAGCACTGGCCCATTGTCCTGACAAGCTTCCAGACACGAGTCCTCATTTCTTATGGTTTTCTATTTATATGGGCGTTTCAGGGACAAACTGGAGAGAGATTGTAGGATGGTGATAGAGAGACTTGCCTCATCCTTCGACTCATACCAGATGGCCCAAAGCCAACTCAGCCTACTTGTGCAGCCAGCCCTGGGGAGTCTCTCAATGCAAGACTTCAGTGGGTTTTCCCTGATTCCCTCAAGAACCTCTTTCCAGCAGGGATCTAGGCCAGAGCCCTCAACTGTGCACATCTGCGTGTGTCTGCTTGTGTGTTTTTGAGGAAAGTAAAAGGGATCGAAGAAATTCACAGGTTTGCACAGAGAACTGTCAAGGCAAGAGAAGAGAGGGGAAATGAAGAAATAAAAGGAAGTTGAAAGCAAGAGGGATCTAGCTGTTGCAGGGGTCTCAGGCCTTGACGGCCTGTCCACTTGAATGAAAAGTCCGGGTAATCAACTTAAGAGACTGAGCCAGGGAGACCACGGCTCCCGTCCCTCAGGAACAAGTGTGTAATTTTGATTAAGGACACTGTCTTGGACCACGGGCAGTGATGGGGGCAGGAGAGGAGTAGGAATCATCAAGAATATAAAACAATGCAGGGTGTGTGTGTGTGTGTGTGTGTGTGTGTGTGTGTGGCATTTATGCTAATTAAACTATGACTTTTCTCCTCTAAAAGCTGCAATGTTCTGATGGAAATATCCCACAGCCTAAATTATTAGTCCACAAACAGAACCACAGCCAAGACAGCCAGCAAGAGTTTATCATTACCTGCCTGTTCACAAAACCACGAAGAAGGCTGGCTCTGTTATAATGGCCAGTGCAAGATGGCAGCTACCCTCAGCAGCACGTGACTAATGAGAGGAAGCACATATGCTTCATCATGTCCCCTTCTCATCCCCTCTGCTACTAGCAGCCACTTGTGACACAACTCCAAAGACAGTGCCTGGCCCTTCCTCAAGTGGGAACTGACTAGATGGCCGCTAGATGGCAGCATAGAGTGTTCAGGCAGCTTTGTTGAAACAAGGATGGCTGGCAATTTTACTTGCGATGTTTCAATTATTTTTTTAAATGGGTAAGTAAGGAAAATAAGCAAATTAACCAAAATGCATGTTAATCGTTTAACCATAATATGGGTTTAAAGGTAACTCCTAAACAGTAAAATTCAGTTTTGTTTAAGTTTAATTCAAATGTTTAAGGGGAGCTTACAGAATCTATGCTAGGCCCTGGGTAGGAGGGTAGGAAGCTGTCCGAGACAAGCTCCCTGAACTCTGGGAGATGACATCGCAGTGTGGGAGGGAGACTATATTTGACTCATTCTGATACAAAGCAGGTTATATGAAGTATTTGAATGAAGATGGAAATTTTATATTGAAGTCACAGCCAGTTTTGAGAATATAAATATTTTTATCGCTCACAAGCTACCAACCAGATCAAGGACCTTTCCAAAAAGTTGCATTCATTACTGAAAAAATAGCATGCCTATATTGATGCTGAAAAGAAAGACAGCTTTAACATTGGAGTCAAAGATAAAATGATTATTAGTGGAAAAAGAAATTTAAGTAACGGCCTCCCCTGGTGGTGCAGTGGTTGAGCGCTGGGCTGCGAATCTGCCCCGCGGCCTCTGCAGCTCCAGTTCGATCCCCAGCTGTCGGCAAGGGTCCCACATGGTGCAACAGACCTCTCCTGCCTCACCCGCTGCTCCCCTCAGCAGTGTGTTTCTTCATCAGTCTGCCTGTTCTGTTCCCCGCTCTGGGTCTGGTGAATTCTCTCACCCTCCCGCGCTTCTGACTGTACCCAGTGCTTGTATAAATAAATAAATAAATCTTTAAAAAAAAAAAAAAGAAATTTAAGCAACTAAAAGTGCCTCAGTGATCTCACATAGGGCAAATCCCAGAATATCAGCACACACCCTCTGGCTGAATGGTCTTCAAAAAGCAGAATACCTTCAGAGGCACATCAGGACTATGAGACAGGAGAACTTCTCTGTGGCTCTTGCAAGGGCCCATGGGAATTTGAGGATCCAGCTAGAGATAATATGGCACAGCTGTGAGCCCCCATAGCCAACTCTTACCTCCTAAAATAGTCTAAAGGCTTAGGTCATTGTCTGTGGGTTCTCACCTGTGCACTCACAATTGCAAGACACCACTCAAGCTCAGGGTGTAGCAACAACAGGGTTTATAAAACAGGAAAAAGTTTTTAGGCCACAAATGGTCAGCTGTCCTAACCCAGATAGTGTTCACAGTGCCCAGTTCCAAACCAAAGGCTGCTCCTGAGATGGAATTATCCCTTTGATGAGAGCCTGGAGCTAGCTTGTGGCACGACAGTAAGTGGTGGACCAGAATCCCAGTCACAGTGACAGCTGGAGGTGACCACAGGTGGTGCTGCTGAAGTGGCACCACAGCAGCCAGCAGCAGCAGCAGCCCAAAGGCTAAACTGGACAGTACCAGACGCCAGACCAAATAGTGCTGGAGGTATCAGGAGGCAGTGGTGGAGGATGGGAAGCAGGGGAGCTCTTAGAGATGGCTGGGCACAGGTCAACAGTGCAGGTCACAAGTCAGCAGGCACTGATGGCAGAGACACCAGTGCTATAGCTCTTAGGGAGCTGTTGGCATAAGCCAACAGCAGATAGCTCTTTCAGAGACCAGGCACAGAAGCAGAGGTCAGGCTGCAGTTTGAAGAGGAAATCAGAGCCCCATGAATCTCCACAACAAATCTGTCTGCAAAGATCTAAGTCCCAACAAATGTGTCTCAAGCCCTCTGGAACCTTAGCTTATATCCCCTTCCGGGGACCCACCTTTCAGGCCTCATTGGTCCATTTACAATTCCAGCATGGCATTTAAAAGTGAATCCCCATTTTTTTTTTATTGTTAAACAATATTTGCTTCGCCCCACCCCCTCAGGTATGGTCCCCATAGAATTTCCTTCCCCGAGGCACCCGTGCACCATCACCTCAGTCCCCTGTGCTCCTCCCTCCCTCCCTCTGATCCCTCTCCCTCCTCCTCCCCTGCAGGATGTCTCTGATTTATAATTGTCTGTTTTTGCTTTGTTGTGTTTTGTACTGTTCCTATTTTTTTTACACTGATGTCTTATTTGGTTCCCCTATCTTCCCGTTATAAGTGAAACTATCCGATATTTTTTCTTTCTCCTTCTGGCTTATTTCACTGAGCATCATTCCTTCTAGTTCCATTCACGTTGCTGTGAATGGCATGAGTTTATCTTTTTTGATTGCTGAATAATATTCCATTGCGTATATGTACCACATCTTCTTGATCCAGTCATCTATTTCAGAGCATTTGTGTTGTTTCCAGGTTTTACCTATTGTAAATAGTGCTGCAATAAACATAGGGGTAGAAAAAAAATAAAAAATAAAAACTTCCTATCTGAAAAAAAAATAAAATAAAGTCAACAGCACTAGCATAACCGCAAGTACTTAGCATGTTATGAACTGATATGTTTATAATGTACTAAAACATTAAACACATCATTCATAAAGCATTAAACATATTATTAATAAAGCACAGATGTTTCAATATTTTCCCATGTGGATTTAAAAATAAATTTGATGTCACTCCTTTGGATGTCATAGATCTTTTAAAAGATTTGCTTGAAAAAAATAAAACTATATATGATCAAAAAAAAAAGTGAATCCCCATCAACTGTCCAGACCCAACCTATGCTGAACTCAGGCAGGCACTCATTGCCATTGCTGATGTTGGAGCCTGCCAGGCTGGCTGGGGAACTGCCACGGTGCAGCCCAGGTTGCCAACACTGAAACTTGGAGTTGCCCATGGGCTGCATGCACTGCAGGCCTCTCTCTCTCTCCACAACTCCCTCTGGGTCAGGTCTTCAAACCCAGCTGGCACCAGGATAGGCCATCAAACCCAGGCACTCCCTGCAGCTGCACAGCCATGGTGCTCCTGTTTCACTTCCAGTCATGAAATTGTTGAGTTTTGAAACAACTAAGTTTCTGAATCATGGTATCTGTTTAGGGTTAAAACCTCTGAAACTTCATCGCTCCAGCTTTTGTGGCAAAGGTTATTTGAAACAGGGTAGAGACTTATTAACTCGTTTACAGGACTCCATGATGTAACCTATGCCAAATCACTGCTCAGAGGAAAACTGGAAATCCACCCAATGTAGTGTTAGACAATTGATACAAGTTTAGTCATTAATGTGAAGGAATAATATAAAAATGGGGACCTGCATGTCAATTTGGTCCTCATTCAGGGCTACCTATAACAATTTAAAAAATTTCCCAGTTTTCTTAGCTTTTACATGGATTACCAAGAATTCTATGGAAGATTAGATGTATACCTTGTCGGTGGACCAAATAGGGAATAAATACATTTGTCCCTGGTTTATATATAAAAGAGCATATGACAGAACAGTATAGGAATTTGTCAAAGATCAAAATATATTTCTGCCCACTCAACCATACATATGTCATAGATGCTTGGGTTTGAAACTTGAAAGTTCACCAATTTAAACTCAAAATATGTACATATTTTGTCCTATCATACAGTGAGGGGAAAGTTACTAACTTCAAAAACAGCTTATTCCTCCTTTGAACAGATAATTAGGAAGTTCACTTCAAATCTGTCTTCTTATATGTTCTTTCACTCATTTAAATTGTTAAATTATTTCAACACCATTGGGGTTACATATAACATTTCCCCTCCTCTGTCCATACATTCACCTCCTAAATCCTGACTTCCCAGTCTAACTAAACATCTGCAATTTTCTTTCAAATCTTAGTCATTCCCCTATATGGATGCATATAAAATGTGTAAACTTCAACCTCTTCTGCAGCTAAGTTTAATTTTAAGAACAGAAGCTTTTAATTTCCCATTCAATATGATCCTAGATTAAATCCATTAATCTAGTCTGTCAACTTGATTCTGTTACTTGTCATAGTTACTATCACCCCCAACTACATATCATCTTTTTTTAATAATTTTTTTTTATTTTTTACATCATTGTTCATTAACTACATATCATCTTAATTTTGATGAGCACAACTTCTATCTATGTCCTAGTTATTAATTTACAAAAGTAAAACAGAACAGAACCAAAGAGAAAATCTTCTTATTCTTTGAAAATTAATCCATTAATTGTTAGGTAAACTCAGTTAACCAGCTACTAATCATCTCAATTTTCTATGCAGCCAAACTCTCACATCCCCATCTCCTTTATAAAGTTATCATGAGAATTACTGCCTCACTAAAGTCTACATATTCTAAATCATTTGCATTATTCTTTTCAGATATCAAATAACTAATTCAAAGAAAAAAGTTGTTAGTCTAGAATGATTTGATTAATTGAATCCTCAGTAATTCCTTGTCACTACCTCTTCTAAAGGTGCACAAATCATCCTGTTAATAACCTGTGTTAGAATATTCCCTATGATCCAGAAACAGTCCACTAATCACTAATTAATGAAATCTATCCTCTTGCTCCTTTGAATATCAGAAATGGTTTTTTACTCCTTTCATGCTTTCTACATTCACTGCCTGCGGTTCAGCAACATCATTTGCAAGGTTGCTACTAATGTTCCAGGAGGGAAAACTCATTCAGAATGATGAAGCGTTCCTTTACACATTATGGCTTCCCATTCCTATTCCTCACTTTTTGCTCCACCTTTTTCAGATCAAAGGCCCAACACTTGACAAAGACAGGCAAACATTAAGAATGAAAGTGTACCTTCATTTTGTTATTCACCAAAATTCTCCCCATGGCTCTACTCAAAAGGTTTTTCATTTTTTTGTACCTGTAAAATATGTCTTTTTTACGTTTTAAGTCAAAGTATAAATTGTATAATTAAATGCACAAATCTTAACTATACAGCTAGGTATATTTTTATAAATGTTCACTCATGTACCCACCATACACATTAAGAAACTGAATCTTTCTAGAACCTCTGAAGGTTTTTTAATATCCCCTTCCTATCTAATTTTCTTGAGACTATGCTGGTTTTATCACTGAAAGGCCCAATCCATGGAAATCCTTCAAATGGGCACAGATGATCACCCTGTCCATTCCCAATGATTACTATTCTGACCTAAATCACCATGAATTAGTTTTGCCTGGTTTTGAATCCCACAGTATATACTCAACATGTTATCATGCTATTTATCCATATTGTTGTAAGAATCCATAGTTTGTTTTTTCATTGCAGTATAAGATTCCATTGTATGATGTTGCAACACTTGATTCATTCTACTCTTGATGAAGATTTGGGTTGTATTTAGAGTGATTGTGAATTCAAGCAGTTGCTAACATTCTTATATATGTCAATTGGTGAATATAAGCATATAGAAATGAAAACACAGCATGTACATATGAACAGATTTAGTAGCTAGAACCAGTTTTTCAAAATGGTTGTACTGATTTCCTGTTATAAGTAATAAAAGAGAGAGTTCCATTTTTCCACATCTTTATCAACACTTGATATTGTTAGTTTTTCGTGTTAGTCATCATGGTGGCTGTCTAGCAGTATCTCATTGTGTGGTCTGAATTTGCATTTTTCTCAAAGCTAATAATATAGAGACATTTTTGTGTATTTATTGGAGACTTTGGTTTCATCTTTTGTAACAGAGTTGTTTGCTTTTAATTCGGTCATCCATCTATCTTATTGATTTGTAAAAGATATATTCATATGGATATAAGTTCTTTGCTACAAATATCTCCTCCCAGACTAGCCTTTTCACTCTCTCAGTTGTATCTTTTGATGAACTGAAATTCTAAATTTCAATGAAGTCCAGTTTGTTAACTATTTTAAGGTTAGTGCTTTGAGCATCCTGATTATTCTATGGTTATAAAGGTATGTACTTATTTACTTCTAATAACATTTACTATGTTATCGCTCATCTATAGTTCGTTATTCTCATGTTTTCTTTTGTGCTGTTTGTCTCTTTTAACGTTAAACTCAGTCAGTAAGTTTTTTATTTCAAATACTGTATTTTGTATTTCTAGAATGTCTATTTGATTTTATGGATTCTAATTCCTTGTTGAAATTCTCTCATTTTCATTAATTTTATGACTTTTCCTCTGTTTTCTTGCAAGTTTAATCATAATTACTTTGAATCCCACATTTGCTAAGTCTAACATATGGACTATCTCCAGTTCTGGTTCTACTTCTATAGTTTTTTTCTTAATTATCAATTAGTTTTTCTTGCTTCTTTGCAATTTTTGGTAGTTTTTATTGATGATTGGATTTTAAGTATAATACATTGTAGAGGTTCTGAATTATGTTAATTTTTTTAAGATTGTTAATTGTTGTTCCAGTAGCCAATTAAATTGCTCACATAAACCTAAATCCAGGGCTTCTCAAACTCAGAACTATTGACATTTTGAACTGGATCAATGTTTTGGGGGGCTTCAGGAGAGGGTGGGGTCTCCTGTGTATTGTGGAATGTTTAGCAGTGTCCTTGACCCTGACCCACTAGATGCCAACGGACTCACTAGAAGCCAACGGTGTCACACTCCCAGTTGTGACAACAGAAACAAAAATTGTTTTTATATGTTGTCAAATATCCCCTGGGGGAAAAAAATGCCCCCAGGTGAAAACCACTGCCTTAATCCTGTTGAGAGTGATTTTAGACTTTGTGAGTGCAGGTCGCTTTCAGTTTTGTTCTTAATCCTAGGACTACATGGTCCTTTGCTGCTAGAATGTGGATTTTCTAAGGTTCTATTGAAAGCCCAGATCGCTCACTAATGTGTCTCGTCCAGACTCCAGCCATCATCTCACCAGCACTATGCAGCCTCTGAGATCTCTGCTCCATGATAGAGCCTTCTCATGTGGATCTCTGCTACCTCTCTAGTGTCCCATCCTACTCCTATGAGGTTTAGGAATTAGCCTAAGATTGAAGGGGAATTATTTCACCTATTCTTCAGGCTCCTTTTCTGTGCCTTTCTCCTTTACGAGACCCTGTCCTCCAAGATCGGCTACTCTGGCAGGCCCGCCCACCACTGCTGCTTCCTCTATCTAGCAACATCCTGAATTGCACCTTGGAAAATGGTCTTAAGGAAAAAAGAGAGTGTGAATACGGGACTCATCTCATGTTCATCCTTTCTTACAAGGATCATTACCCTATGTCCGTTGAACGCCTGCACATAGTTGTATATATTTTGTCCAGCTTCTAGTGCTATTTACAGCAGAATGGCTGAGTCTGATAAAAGTTATTCTGTTATTATCAGAACTAGAAATCCCAGAATGATCTATTCCCTAGAAGAAGAAAAAAATGGTGCTAGTGCAGGCATATATCCAAATCCTAAATACAGCTTTTAAAGCTATCTTTCTTGCTTTTGAAAAAAATCTCAGCTAATTTTAAAAGACTTTGGCATTTTGGATAGGATTATAATGCTGAAGTGTGAATACATGTGGTTTTCAGTCCAGCACATCTGGAAGAAACAGAGGCCTTACACTTGACCAAGATCAAGCCTGGCATACAAGCCAGAGGAGAATCAGGCTTAAATAACACAGAGAAGAGTAGGAAAGCATTTTCTATAGAGCACATGGCATTGGTTTGCTTGCTATGGTTTTGGTAGGGGCTGGTTATGGGGGACAAACATGCATCCATAGCAGATTCAATTCCTCAATTGCAAAATGGGGTTGATTAGAGCACCTGCCTCGAGCGGTGCCTAGGAAGACGAAGGAAGCTATCACATGTGAAATAACCCAGCCCACTGCCCGGAACACAATGGCTTGGTCCCCACTACTCTAGAAACTCTCCCAAAGCATGGAGCACACATGGATCAGGCACTCACGGACTCTGAGACACAAAAATGGACAGTCCTTTAATTTTCTCTCCTTGCGCTGTGTGCCTATGCTCTCAGCCCTCTGGGGTGGTTGCGGGGTATGGGGGGTCATCTAAGCACTGACAGGCAAGCTCAGCAACATCCCATCGTGCCTACTCCAGAATCCTGACACCCCGAACCCCACCATCTCTCTGAGGAGTCCAGGAGCTCATCCAGCACCCTGATTGTGGCAGTTTGACAACCACCCATACTATTCTTTGCCAATCTGTGCTGGGCCACAGGCAGAACATACTCTGCCCCCAGCCACAGTCCAGCTGTGATCCTGTGGTAGTGCAACCCAGGAAACTTCAACCCCAAAACATCAAGATGGCTGGGCAGCCTACTCTGCCCATCCGTGCCCTCTCTAACCTCAAAGGCCTTCGAGGTCCTTCCACCCTGCTGCCCCCCACCCAAGGGATACCAGGGCCCCGGGCTGCTTGGCTGCTCCCTGCTAGGGTGCCAAGGCTCTTCAGACTGCCCTTAGCCAACTACCCCAGCGGCTCGCTCAGCCAGAACTCCCGCTAGGCAGGCAGCCAACAAACATGTTCCACAGTCACTCTGCCCTGGGACTTGCAGACCTTGGTGTGTGATCTTCGAAGGCAGCCTCTCGGAACTCACAGGTCATGTTTACTTGCAGGGCCCGCAATTTACACTTCTTTCATTTAATAAGCGTAGATAGCATTGTGTTCTTTCTGCTCACCAGATGCTACTTTAGTATTTTGTATCTATTAACTGAGTTGATCCCATGAACTGCTTAGGGTGCTATTACTAGTACCCCCACTTTAGACGAGAACTGGAGGTACAGAGATCCAGAGTAGCTTGTGGGTGGTAAGGCTGAGTCCACAGAGGGAACCCAGGCCCTGTTCTTAACTGTTTCTTTTCTTCTAGAAGGTTCGTTGTCTTTGTTCAGTGAGGAGAAAGGTATTGGGAAGGCCTAGAAGGTAATGGAAAATAAGTTTAGATCCCTATCTTCCTAAGAACAAAGCAGTAGGTAATGACGCGTGGCGCTATAACTGGTGAAATGCTGGAAGAAATCAAAAAGGCCACTTGTAGGGGGGCCAGTTCCATCCGTTCGGCCTGAGACTAGCACTTTATGGAAGGGCTGGGCAGTGTGATGGTGGGGAGACGCAGGCCTCCAAGGCCTCTGCTGCCTGCTGAGAGTAAGCTAGCTGCCCACTGCCACTTACCTTAACTTCCTGAACAACTCAGTGGCCTCCGCTCCAGGGGGCTCCCTCTTTTCCCCTCCAAAGTCCAGCACCACTTGACTAGTCTCCTGGGGCTCGTTCTCTTCTTCCCCTTCCTCTTGCAACGCTCAGCCGGCACCCAGTCCTCACCCTCCCCAGCTGGGGGTCCTCGCCAGAGCCCACTTGGCTCCAGAACCCAAGGTCTCCCGCGCCGACTGCCTTTCCCCTGTCCCACAGGGCCTGCCCAGTCCCCTCCTGCGCTGCCCGTCACAGCGACTCCTGGACCGTGTGGTCCGGCGCTACGCTGAGGTGGCTGACGCTGGCAGCATCTTCATGGACCACTTCACAGACCGTGACAAGCTGCGTCTGCTCTACACGCTGGCTGTCAACCCACATCCCATCCTCCTACAGGTACAGTGACCCCCAGGGGGCCCTGTGGGGGGAGGGGTGTTCGCACAGGACTCAGAGGCGGCCAAAGCCTGGACTGAGCGCTCATGCCTTGGGGCCATCAGCCCCTCTTAGCACCTTTATGGCATTTGGTAAATGTGAATTGGCTGCTGCCGTGGGTCAGTGCCTGGTTGCTGCAGAAGGAAGAGGTTCGGGAGCTCGAGAGGGACACGGGGAGGGGGACGACAGCCACCGTTCGTCCCTGAGCCGGCCCTGAAGGGCTTTGTGGAGGAAGACAACTTTGGCCCGTGCTTGCGAGAGCAGTGAGATTGACGCGAGCTCAGGAGCTGCTGCGAAGCCGAAGAACGGCCCACCCGGACATGGGCACCGCAGCGATGCTTAGAAAGGAGAAAAAACTGGAAGTGACGGAAACGTTCGTCAGTAGAGGATTGAAGGGCCAAGGACAGGACAGCGCCCCGGGGCCTGAGGATGCGCTGGTGCGCGGGCCAGGCACAGCGGGCCGGCCTTCACGCAGCCTCCAGTCTAGACGCGGGCACGGAGCAAGTCAGCCAACGTCCACAGCAAGGTGGCGCCCAGTCCCAGCCATCAGCCCAAACCCCAAAACTCAGGACACTCGCAGAAGGAGCACAAAAGGAACTATGGAGCAGAGGGAAGAGCAGAAAAGGGAAGGGAGTAGGGAGAGGCGGAGGGAGGGGGAGGAGGAGAGGAGAAGGGGGAGGGGACCAGCGGGAGGAGGAAGGGGCAGGAGAAGGGAGAGGAGGAAGGGGAGAGAGTGAAAGTGCAGGTGGGGGAGGAAGAAGCCACGAGGAAGACAGTGAATATCATTGTAATTAATTATATAAAAATAATTATTTACATGGCTCTATATAATATATAAGCATATACAATTAATAATAAAAATTAGTTACAATTCAATGTGCGGTCCCTCCTCCTCTTAGTCCTCTTCCGCTTTTTCTCCTTTTCTTTTCCTCTTCATCGCTCTATGCTTCCTCCTCTTTCTGCTCCTTTTTTCACTTCCTAGTTTTTTGTGCCAATCATGTAGATATGAATGTATATGTGATTATATACAAATTATATAATGATTCCATATTATTGAGCAAAAGGGCGATGGCTAAATACAGAACAACTCTCATTTCTTGAGCACCTACTATGTGCCAGGCATGGTGTTGAATGCTATCCATCATCATCTCATTTAACGCTCGTGACAACTCAACAAACTCCCAAGAACATTTTATTGACCCTTTTTCCAGATGAGGTACGCGGGGCTCAGGAATGAAGTGACTTGTCCAAAGTCACTTAGCCAGTGTCAGCGATAAAACCCAAACCCAGAGCTGCCTGACTACAGGGCCTGTGTGTTTTTTTGCTAAAACACATGTGGTAACACTGGCATTTTAAATGGTGGGCCAGGGAGCAAGAAAAGGCTCTTTGGAATGTGATAGATGGATTTTAATGGGCAGAAAACCAGGGAAAATCATCAGAGAGGGGGTGACTTCACTTATTTAAGAAGGATAATAAGAAAAAACGGTACTAAGTATTACTAGTTTCGGTCATGTCTCCCATAGTTTAAACAAACACCATTCTAAATACGGCTGCTCCGATAAATAGTCAAGAAAAGACTGGCCAGGAATCCCTCCTCCCTCTTTCATCTAAGAGATCCACGAGTCTGAAGTTCTTACAAGGAGACAGAAAAGCCCCGCAGAGCTGTGGTAGTGGGAGGGTCTGTGAGCGTGTAGTTAGCCCAGCCAGGTGAGTGAGCCCCGGTTCCGCGGACAGACCTCAGGGCAGGGCAGTGTTTCCTGAAACTTGAGCCCCCGAGGGCCCCCTTCACGGTTTTTTTTTTGTTTGTTTTTTGTTTTTTGTTTTAAATAAATTTTATTTTTATATTCCCCATACAATTGCAACCCCCTTGTTTTGACCCCAATCCCTCCCCTCCCCGCCCCCCCCACCCCCCATACAGTGTCTCTGGTTCATAGTTGTTTGTTGATTTTCATTTTCACTTTCTTTTTTGATTTTCACTTTCTTCCCCTTCATGGTTTTTGCCATGTCCCAGGAAGAGGTATCAGCACTATCATTTTTAAAAATATTTTTCTTTAAATCAACCTAAACTTGACCCTCTTTTTCTTTTTTTTTAAATAATAAATTTTATTTTTATATTCCCCATACAATTGCAGCCCCCCCATTCTGACCCCAATCCCTCCCCTCCCGCCCCCGCCCCCGCCCCCCTAAAAGTGTCTCTGGTTCATAGTTTTTTGTTGATTTTGATTTTCACTTTCTTATAGTTATTCATTTTCCTGGTCCCTTATTTAAGTTTTCTAGATTCCTGCTATGAGTGAGACCATCCGGTATTTTTCTTTTTCTTTCTGGCTTATTTCGCTGAGCATGATCCCTTCCAGCGCCATCCATGTTGCTGCAAATTGCATGTGTTTATCTTTTTTGAATGCTGAGTAATATTCCATGGAGTATATGTACCACATCTTCTTGATCCAGTCATCTATTTTTGGGCATTTGTTGACCCTCTTTTTCTTTCTCCATGGCCTCTTCCTCAGCAGTGATCTCTGTGAAATCGCAAATGCTACTCATATTTTTTCAACTATATAACTCTTCACATCAGCATATAGTCCTGAATTCTGAATACCATGTAAAATCTCAGCAAGTTCATTGGCAAGTTACCTCGGTGTGGGAAATGCCACTGAAATGCAATCCACTGTGTGAAAACAAAAGTGTCTTTTACTAAATGGCTCCACCAACGGTGGAATAAAAAAGGGGCGCCCTCTTCCAAGAGGTGTAAGAAAAGGTCGGCTATGTTTTGAGACAGAGGGTGCTTGCGGAAGGCTGGCCTTTCTGTGTGCTCCTGGTGACAGGCAAAGACAGAGCTGTTCCCGTGACTTGTTCTCTGGAATCCGCTAATGCTTCCTCCTTCTGGCTCGGCAGATCTTCCCTGGCGCTGAGGGATGGCCACTGCCCAAGTACCTGGGCTCCTGTGGCAGATTCCTGGTCAGCATCGGCACCAGCCCGCTGCAGGAATTCTATGGTGCACCCCCAGACCAGGCAGCCGACCTGGCCTACCAGCTCCTCGGTGTCCTGGAGTCTCTGAGGAGCAACGACTTGAACTACTTTTTCTACTTCACCCACGTTGACGCAGGCATGTTTGGCATCTTTAACAACGGGCATCTGTTCATCCGAGATGCCAGCGCACTGGGTGTCATCGACAAGCAGGAAGGTACCCAGCATGGGCCTGATGGAGCAGCTGTCAGAGAGGAAGTCAGAGTGGCAGGAGTTAGGAAGGGGTGACTGGGCAGCAGACCATGGGGCCTTTCCAGTCTCTGTCACAGTGAGAGCAGCCCGGGTTCAGGCAATGTCAGGTGGCAGGTAAAAATGTCCCTGTCCCCATTCTGAGTCTCTGATCCAACTCCATCTCCGAAGGAGCACGGTGCATGATCTTGTCCATGTTGAGAAGGGGGGATTTTGCGTGGTGGCCTCCAAAGCGCGCTCGGAGACATCGCAGTCCAATTCCGTGTGGGTGGGCTGGGGACCTGCCTGCCCCTCCTCACCGCACCACCCTGGGATCCATCGTCCCCTCAGAGCCTCTCTCACCAGATGCTTTTAGCTTTTATCTGAAACTGAAATATCTGGATGATTCACTGGTACATTTTATGATCCATTTTGGCACTTTCGCTTTTTTCATAAAGTTTCAAATTTAAAAACCTGGCACCCAGCGAGGTGTATACATGATTCGTGTTTCTAAGTGCACAGGCACATCCAGGGTTCTAGAATCCTTTGAACATCCCAATCTCTAAGGGTGATCTAATTTTCTGGTCCCCGTAATAAGACAAAGGATTTTCTTCTCCAGTTTCTGATACTGTTTATATAAGAAGGGCTACAAATATAGACCAATTAAAACAACTTACTCATTTTCTGATTTGCTTTTATTAAGAAGAGTCCACTCAGAAGAAGTGAGACTTATCCGGAATATGCAGACTGTGTAAACCACTAAGTGGTAAGGTGGTCTTGCTACAACTGTTAAGAAGTGCATCTTCTAGATTACCTCTTCTTTCTCCTGACTTTCTATTTTAAAAAGGAAAATGAAACTGGTCCTAGTAATTTCCTGAGTTTCCTAATTCAGTAATAATAGTGGGAGAAGCACAATACGGATGTGAGCCCTGCAATTAGGAGCCCAACTTCTTAGAGGGGTAAGTGGGCTTTCCACGTCTTGACCTCAACCTGTCCCTGAACCTTAGGTCTCCTGGTGATGGGAGGTGCTAAGAGACTAAAACACTTCTCCCAACAATTGTAATTAGCAATGCGTCCCCCAGGGAGAAGAGGTTGCAATGTGTGTAATATTCCCCATTTCTCTTCTAGGCAGCCAAGCAGCCGCCAGGACAGGAGAGAATAAAGACATCTTTAGCTGCCTGGTTTCTGACTGTCAGGCCAAGCTGCCCTCCTGTGACACCGTCCCTGAGAAGCAAAGCCTGGTGCTAGTGTGTCGTCGGGTGCTGCCTCGACTTCTCCAAGGGAAGTTTCCATCCCTGGTGCAGGAAGAGATAGATGCCACACTCACTCAGTGCGGGGAAAGCACCCGCCCTGACCACGAGGTCCTCGGGGCTGGCAGCCGACTGAAGGACATCTTGAGGCCCTTGAGAACCTGTGACCCCAGATTTGCCTACCGCTACCCAGACTGCAAATATAATGACAAGTTCTGAGGATGCTGGAGCTGGCTTAACGGGCCTCCAGGGACAACATCCTTGGCCCTCCATTCCCGAGTCAAGTTGCTGCAAGACTGAAAGAAGCATCTCTCTTTTAGACATTTAGACATTCCCAGGGACTGAGGCGCACCCCTCTTCCAACATGCAGCTACGCAGTTGCCCTGCTGGCTGGGATTTCATGGAAGAGCCCCAGGGCGGGCTCAGAAGACCTGGGTGTGGACAGTCACTCGATCTCTTTCAGAGTCAGGGGCCTCTGTTTTCCACCAGATTTTCCAGTTAGTCTAAAAGACAGAGATCCGAAGGGCTTCCTGTTCCCAGCCCAGTGTTTACAAAGTGTGTTTCCAAAGCAGGCCCAGTCAGGGCAACGCGACAGAGCCACGGAGGTCAGGGGCTGGTGTAGAGGGAAGGCAATAAGGTGCAGACCGTATCAGACACTGACAAGAAAGGTCCCCTTCCTGTTCTCTGCACCCCTGAACTAGCCCTCATCCCGAGGTGAGGAGACCAGGTTAAAGGCACACACGGACAAGACATACCCTGTGCGTGTGCGAGGCATCTCATGCTGTGGGAAGGAGTCAGGGTAGGAAGAGAAGGGGGCGAGCTGGGGGGCCAGTGTGCCTGTCCAGTCCTCAGAGGGCAGGTGTCAAGACGGGATGGGATGGCAAGGACTGTATTAGAGAAAATGCCTGTGCAAAGCAAAGGAGGAGGGAGCCAGAGACGGCTGGGAGAGCCACCAGGTTGTATTGCAAGTCTGAGCCCGAGGAAAAGAGAGGAGGGCGGTTCAGGCAAGAGCCTCTTAGGCTGGTTTCCTTCTCCGAGCAAACGAAGGTTGGGCCGGGCAGTCGGGGTGTTGTCGCGAAGCCATTCTGCGTGTCTCCCAAGAATGGGTGGCCCTTACATCCCTGCCGCACTTGGTCACTGGTAGGGGAAGCTCAGAGTCCAATGGCAAAGACTGATTTCAAAGCAAGCACAGCACAGGGTGCCTAGAGCAAGAGGTTTGTTGGGGACTGAGAGAACATTCTCAGCAGAACTACAGTCAGCGACCTGCGCCAGCTTTGTCCACATTGAGGGCTCCAGTGCTGGATTTGCTAAAGGGCCTGAGAATTTTCCTACAAATAGGAAAATTTGTAGGAGGGGTGCGCCTTGTCAGCCTCATAGGATATTATAAAAGTGCTTCTCATGGTCAACAAATAGTACATATTTTATTCAACAGTTTGCTGTTTTAAAATATTTAACCAGGTGGTATGTGACCTTCCATGTACTGTTCTTGCTTTAACCATTCAAACATTGGTGGGGGCCTTGTTACCCAGACTTGTTGCCAGTCCTGTACCCTCAGGGGTCTCTCTGTTGGCCTCCTGTTTTCTACCTCTGACTCACCACCATAAAGGTCATAATCCCTGGCCTAACAGGCCTCACTCTGCAGATAAGGAAACTGAGGCCCAGGGGGAAGAGAGACTTACTGGGATAAGCCCCAAACTCCTGCTTCTGGTTCTTTCCTGCTAACCTCTGACTCATCCTGTACTATCGTCTGGTCATTTCACTCACATTTAAAGATGGACCAGAAAAGTCCATGTCATGGTGTACTAGGTTGCCTTTGGGGTTTTCCTTTTGACTACTCCGGGTGCTATCTCCAGGGCAATCATGACAGTAAAAATGAGAGGCCAAGCTTCTGGAAGGGCATGCATGAAGCTTCCTGAAAATCTTCTGAGACAGTTGTCTTCTGGCCTATTCTGGAAGAGAAGGGATGAACATTCTTCCCATAGCATTGATTTCAACCCAGAGAAACTCATCTTAGACTTCTGACCTGGAGAATGAGAGAATAAAGTCACCTACTTTGTAATAATTTGTTATAGCAGCCACAGGAAACTAATACACACCCAGAGCTCCATCTTACTGTCCCCTTCCAGAGAACCCAACCAGCAATACTCCCCAACTCTACTGCAATGTCAAGAATAAGACCTAACATGAGGGAAAATAAGCATCCACACCTAGGGCTGAGACCTGGATGGTTCCATTCCTGCAGTTACTAAGTCCCACGTATCAGTTTTGATCCTAAGTTCAACCCTGACATAGTGATCTTCTTGACAGCCCAGCCTCCAGCAGCCCCTCTGAATTCCATCTCTGCACCACTGAACCATAGGTGTGTGCCACATTTGAAGTTCTTCCCAAAGTTATCCATATAGATATGTTCACCAACTTCTTTTCCAGCTGGGAACCCCCTGAGCGTGGTCCTTCTTGTTCCCTATAAGAACTGGCACAGGGGGCCTCCCCTGGAGGCGCAGGTGGTTGAGTGCAGCGCTGTGAAGCTGTCCACAGCCTCTGCAGTGCCAGTTGGATCCCGGCCGGCTGGCAAGGGTCCCATAAGGCATGGCAGACCTCTCCTGTCGTGCCAGCTGCTCCCCTCAGCAGTGTATTTCGTCAGTCTGCCTGTTCTGCTCCCCACTCTCTTTCTGGTGAATTCTCTCACCCTCCCACACATCTGGCCTGTACCCTGGTTCTTGTATAAATAAATAAATAAATCTTAAAAAAAAAAAAGAACTGGCACAGGACTGGGCACAGAACAAGTGCTCAGAAGATATTCTTGCTTTGAATAATGACTGTTTTTCAGCCCTTTATGCTTAGTGTTTTTCATATACCATGTTCTATAGATTGAATAGATGTGTCTCCGAAAAAGCCGTATGTTGAAATCCTAACACTCAAGGTGGTGGTACTATGAGGTGGAGCATTTGGGAAGTGATTAAGTCATGAGGATGGAGCCTTTATGGATGGGATTAGAGTTTTAAAGAAAAGACTCCTTGGAACTCCAGAACTCCCTCCCTTCATGCACCATAAGAGGACACAGTGAGAAGTAGCTGGCTTGAACCAGAAAGCAGGCCTTCACCAGACTCCGAATCTGGTGGCACCTTGACTTGGGTTTTCCGGACACCAGAGCTGTGAGAAATAAACATCTGTTGTTTGTAAGCAGCCCAGTATGTGGTATCTTGTTGTAGCAGCCTGAAGGGTCTGAGGCACCTTGCTGACCATGCACAGGACAAAGCCACTTTCTATGATCAGCTCTTTTCCCTCAATAGCCAGGAGGCAGGTGAGTCAACACTCAAGTAACTTCAAGAAAAAAATCATTGTGTATATTCTCAATCCCATGCAATCTGATTGGAGATGGTAGAGTATTTTTCTCAGTCTCTCCAGCCTGTCATTTTTGCCTGCAGAAACAGTTACATAATTGGTGGGACCCAGTGCAAAATGAAAATGTGGGGCCTCCTGTTATTAGGAATTGCAAGACAGGGGCAACAGATTATTAAACTAAGCACAGGCCCCATGCAACAGCATAGGCTAAGCTGACCTTGGGTGCCCAGGAATTCTAAGTCTCATTAACCTTGGTGTAGCGTTCTTATAGTTTACTGAGGTCTCATTGGACCAAGGAGAGTAGGTGTGGGACCAGGGCTGATATATAGAATATTTAGCGATGCTATGCAAAGGAACTGACCTATAACAACAGACTCCACCAAAGGCAGCTATTTGGCGGGCATAATAATAGCCCTGCACTCAAGTCCTGCTTTTCACATGAGGAGGCTGGTTTAAGTGATTTGCTGAAAGTAGCAATTTTTAGGTCTCCTGCTTTTCCAGTCATCCCATGTAGTGTCTGACTCCTGGTTATAAATGATTCTATGAACCTGAACCTATGATTCTAGAGTTTAATAGCTTCTAGAGTTTAATACTTCGTTGGACTTGTGTTCTTTTTTGAAAAGAACTAGAGCTCTGGAGTCAGACAGATGTGGTTTCAAATCATGGCTGCTGGTTACTGCGCATTCTTGGGCAAGTTACTTAACTTCTCTGAACCTCTCTTTCCTCGTTCATAAAATAGGGAAGAGGGCCTCCCCAGTGGCGCAGCAGTTGAGCGCTGGGTTGCAAAGCTGCCCACGGCCTCTGCAGCGCCGCCGGTTCGATCCCCGGCTGCTCCCCAGCCACCGGAGGAGGGTCCCGCATGGCGCGCAGACCTCTCCTGCCGCCTGCTGCTCCCCTCAGCAGTGTACTTCGGCCCTTCTGCCTGCTCTGCTGCCCGCTCTGGCTCTGGTGAATTCTCTCACCCTCCCGCGCTTCTGACTGTACCCAGTGCATGTATAAACAAACAAACAAACAAATAAATAAAACATGCCTCTATAAAAAAATTAAAAATTAAAAATTAATAAAGAAAATAGGGAAGAAAATATTCATCCTTGCAAAGTTATTATCATATTTAAATAATACAAAGTCTTTCAAGAAACTAGTGCATGTGGGTGTTCTATACTTGAAGGCAAATGTACAAAAAGAACAGTCTTCTGGCAGAAAGGGCCCCGCACTCAGCCAAGGTAAGTGCTGCAGACTCCTGGGAGATACTTTGATCTCTGCCCCAAAGCTCTACTCCAGCCCAGAGGAGCCTCCAGGTGGCCACAGGCCTCTAGGATAGTCTAACTGGGGCCATTTACCTTACCTCCTACTATCCAGGCTCGGGATGAATCATGAATAGCAGTGAGGCTGCCACTAGCGTCCCCAGTCAGGCCTTCCACCAGGCTCAGAAGGTAATCTTCACCAAGCAGGTAATATTTGGAGCATGAGAAAGTCCACTCACACTCAGTATGTGACGAGAGATGAGGAAGCCATCTTGGACCACTGTAAACTCCAGACTCACAGCCTGTTCATGTTATAGTGACTTTCCTGTGTATTTCAGGCCTATTGTCTTCCTATACTGACACAGCTGAGCTCACATGCATGCAAGAGTATTTAGTCTATCTGTAGCTCTTCTTGGCATTGTTTAAGAATTGTTGCAATTGTGGACTATGCAGAAGGGTCAACACCCTTGCAGGGAACCCCAAATTATAAATATTATGAGCCTCTAAGAAGGTAACTTACAGGAGTGGACCAACAAAGAGGAACTAAGCAACCTGTTCAAGTGGCCTGCCTGTAGAAGCAAATAAGGAGACAAAGGTCCCTCTGCTCCATTAGGGTGACCAGGGACTAATCTGGGGCCTGGGCTGTAACTATAGCGGCAGCATGGTCGTCAGAGAGGAAACAGAATCTCTGGAAGCCCATACATCAGCCTTCAGATCCTGCACCATTTCCTCTGGAAAAAGTCAGTGCATCAAAGTTACTCATTGCAGTATTGTTTGTAACTGCAAATGCTGGGAACAATCTAAATGCTCACACATGGGGAATGGTTGAATAAACTGTGGTACATCCAAACACAATGGAATGCTATGCAGCTCTACAAATGAATGAGAAAGATCTCTATGAACTGGGATGATATGCTGTATATGGGATATCATCCCACAGGGAAGAAAAAAGTGAGGGGGGAAAAAGCCCAACACACAGAGTGATGACCACCCCTGTAATAACCACCCCTGTGTAAGCGCAACTGAGAAGGTTAGTGATAGAGCATTATTTCATGGTCTTTCAGAAGATTTAAACCCAGGTAACAAGCACCAGAAAATTCTAATAAACTGCACCTCCTTTCCAGAGTTCGGGCTTCCATTTATAAATGTTTATGCAAAGCAGGCTACCTGACAAAAAGGTGCATTAATTATTCTACAATGCAGGCATCTGGTTATTGTCTAACATTCTTGGTTAAGATAAGGAATGGGAGAGCACTAACTTTTTGGCGAGATCTAATTTATGTTTGAGAAATAGTGAGAGTCAAAACTACTAAACATTTTTTAACTGAATGATAAAAATATTTTAGTCATGACTTGTAGAAGGTAAACATATGTTTATAAGGAAATTTATACTGTTAGAAGCATAGGAAGATTTAACATTTATCTCAAAAAACTAGGTAAATATCACCATCAACAGCGACAACAAAATATACCTAAGAAAGTAGAAGGGAAACCTGGATAGTAAAGATAAGATCAGAAATCAATGAAAGAGAATCCAAACAAAACAGAAGGCATCAGCGAAGCCCAGTTTGGTTTATTGAAAAGACTAATAAAATTGATAATGCCCTAATTTTAAAGAAGGTGTAAATAAGCAATGCTAAGAATGAAAAAGAGGACATCCACTTCAGAGCCACAGACAAGGAGAAAAAAGAGAGAATATTATGAAAAACTTTCTGATAAACTATTTGAAAGTTTAAATAGGGGCCTCCCTGGCGGCGCAAGGGGTTAAGCTCCGCACTATAAAGCAATCCGCAGCCTCTGCAGCACAACCGCAGCCTCTGCAGCTCAAGTTCCATCCCTGGCCGGCCAGGGAGCAAACCACATGGCACAGCAGACCTCTCCTGACGCGCCCGCTGCTCCCCTCAGCAGTGTGTTTCAGTCAGTCTGACTGTTCTGCTCCCCACTCTGTCTCTGGTGAATCCTCTCACACACCCCCCACACACACCTCTGGCCTATACCCCAGTTCTTGTATGCATAAATAAATAAATCTTTTTAAAAAATGAAAGTTTAAATGGAATGAACAAATTCTTATAAAAACACAACTTTTCAAAACATATAAAATTAAAAATTTGAATCTTATTATTGAAAAATTGTATTTAAAAGTAAAAAATATTTCAACAAGGTAAACAATAAAAAAGTTAATGTAATTTCTTTTTTCCTAATGAATATTTCTCTAGACATATTGTGTCAATCTGTGCCTGGTCACTTACATCTTAACATTTTATGGTTGTTTTTCATTCCAGAAAGTTCTAACATGCTACCAAGGGTGTATAGATTCCGATAGGTTGAGTGTTTCTGACCACAAGGCATCTTCATAGCTAACAGCTTTGTTTAGTTGACATCTGACTTCTGAAACCATTCCAGTGCCCAAAGATCTTTGATTTCCTGCTTATTTCTGTTCCCAGTGGGTTAGTTTTATTCTTTTGCACATGGCTATTCAGTTATCCCAACACCATTTGCATGTTCTTGGCTCCTTTGTTGTAAATTAACTCTCCATAGTTATTTCTAGGCTTGCAATTTTATTCCATTTATCTGTGTGTCTATTTTTATTCCAAAACCATGTGGTTTTGATTTCTGTAACTTTGTAGTATAATTTGAAGTCAGGGCACATGATACCTCCATTCCTTTTTCTCAAGATTTCTTCGAATGTTTGGGGTCTTTGTGGCTCCATACAAATTTTGCTACTATTTGTCCTATTTCCTTGAAGAATTGCATTGTAATTTTGATAGGGATTGCTTTGGACCTGTATATTGCTTTGGATAAAATGGCCATTTAAGAATATTTTTTTTAAGTTCTCAAAGAGTATTTGTTAAATACAGAAAAATAGAAATGACTTTTAAAGACTCCAAAGTCCAATTATCATATAAATCCAACTTCTTAATATTGTAGTATCTCCACTTCCATTTTTATTTCTATGCAAAATTTTATTTATTAAAAAAAACAGATAAAACTTAGCACATATAGAATATTTTGTAGCCTATTAGTTTCACTTAACATTGGGTCATAGGCATTTGCTCATGGCATTATAACTTCCTTGTAAATATTATTTTAATTTAGTTGCATATAAAATTGTGTGGGTGTAACCCAAATTACTTTACCATTCCTCCACTCTTGGGAATTTAAATATATGCAGTTCTCTGCTATGTTAAATAATGGTGTGATTGTAATTTCGGTGCATACATTTTGTTTTTTTAATTTAAAATTACTGTTCTTTTAAAAAAAGTCTCTTGTCATGGTTATATACATACATATATGTATGTATATACATAGATGTGTGTGTGTGCGTGTGTGTGTGTGTACATACCTTATATAGCACTGCAGGGTTTCTTACCAAACCCAGTTGCCCCCCACCTCTTCTACTCCATTTGCTTTACCACATGAGCAATAAATCTTTCAGCTAGTTTTTTTTTTTTTTTGCTTGTTTGTTTTTTGGCTTTTTGTCTATTTAGTAACACTTCTCTAACTAACAGGTCTGAATGGAAATGTCTTGATTTTTCTATTGAAGGCATTATCTATTGATTCTCCATGGTGGGCATTGAAGATATGTTTTGCTCTATTTTTCTTCTCCTAGAACCCCTCCTCCCATGCATACTTTCCTCATATTGCTGATATAGCTATAAATTATGATTCTGGTGAAATCAATATTTAGTATTTAGATCACTATGGCTAGCCAACACCATTTAAAGATAAACCATGCAGGGCCTACCTGGTGGTGCAAGGGGTTAAGCACCGCACTATGAAGAAATCCGCAGCCTCTGCAGCACAAGTTTTATCCCCGGCCAGCCAGGGAGCAACCCACATGGTGAAGCAGACCTCTCCTGTCTCTCCCACTGCCCTCCTCAGCAGTGTATTTCGTCAGTCTGCCTGTTTTGTTCCCTGTTCCGTCTTGGGTGAATCCTTTCACCCTCCCGAGCATCTGGCCTGTACCCCAGCTCTTGTATAAATTAAAAAAAAAAAAAAGATGCAACCTATGAAGCTATCTGCAACCACTACAGCACGAGTTCGATCCCCGGCCACGGAGATACCCACGTGGTGCAGCAGACCCCTCCTGACTCACCCGCTGCTCCCCTCAGCAGAGTATTTCAGTCAGTCTGCCTGTTCTGTTCCCCACTCTGTCTCTGGTGAATCGTCTCACCCCTTGCACCTCTGGCCTGTTCCCCAGTTCTTACATGCATAAATAAATCTTTTTTAAAAAAAGAAAACTTTTGAGAATTTGGATGTATGAAACTGAAAGCTTAAATAGGATTTGTCGGTTGTTTGAATAGAGAATTGCAGGTGGGAAATAATTTTTTTTCAGAATTTTTTAAGTTGTTGTCTTCCGGTTTCTAATGTTGTTGAGCAGTACAAAGTTGTTCTGATTCCTGATCTTTGGTATGTCATATCTGCCCGCCCCCCCAGCCTCTGGAAACTTATAGGTCTTTCCTTTGTTTCTAGGTTCTGAACATTTATCCATGTAATATGCAATCCAAAAATTCTTCTGCTGTAAACATGAGTGCCTTCTAGGACTAGGAAATTTAATTTTCTTGTTGATGATTCCCTCCTCTGTGTGTGTGACTGTAGGTCTGGTGTGTGTGTGTTCGTGTATCTTTTTGGATGCGTACATGTGTGGTTGTATGTGTGTGTCTCCAAGTCTGTGTTTAGGTGTATGTGTCTGTGTGTCTACATGTACTTGTGTGTACGCCTCTGTACTGTGTTGTGTCTGCTTTTATGTATGCATCTTTGTGTGCCATCTATATATGTATATTCTATCTGGAACTGCTGTTATTTGAATATTGGAACTCTTGAACTAATTCTTTTATTTTTTTTAAAGATTTATTTTATTTATTTATGCATACAAGACCTGGGGTGCAGGCCAGAGTTGTGGGGGGTGAGAGGATTCACAAGAGAAAGAGTGGGGAGCAGAACAGGCAGATCCACTGTAATACACTGCTGAGGGGAGCAGAGGGCAAGACAGGAGAGGTCTGCTGTGCCTGTGGGTTAGCTCCCTGGCCGGGGATCCAACTCATGACACAATGGCTGGCAATAACTTAATGGTGTTGAGACTTTAACACCTGTGCCACCAGGGAGGCCCTGGTTCTCTCACTTTTAGCGCTACCTCTTGGGAATTTTCCCAGAGACAAAATCTGGAAAAATTTGGAGAATTGAAATAAATTATAATTATAAAGTTATAACCCATTAAATAAAATAAAAATCTATAATCCACATTTATAAAATTGAGTTAATAAATAGGTAAGGGGAATAAAGATTTGCTTTTTTTTTTTTTTTTAAGGCACTCTCCTGCACTGTTGGTGGGAGTGCAAACTGGTCCAACCACTATGGAGAGCTGTGTGGAGATTTCTGGACCTACTAAACATAGAGCTTCCATATGATCCAGCAATTCCACTCCTAGGTATTTACCCAAAGGACACAGAAACATCAATTCCAAAGAGCACCCGCACCCCTATGTTTATAGCAGCACTGTTTACAATAGCTAAGCTTTGGAAACAACCCAAATGCCCAAAAATGGATGACTGGATCAAGAAGATGTGGTACATATACACCATGGAATATTACTCAGCATTCAAAAAAGATAAACACATGCAATTTGCAGCAACATGGATGGCGCTGGAAGGGATCATGCTCAGCGAAATAAGCCAAAATGAAAAAGAAAAATACCGGATGGTCTCACTCATAGCAGGAATCTAGAAAACTTAAATAAGGGACCAGGAAAAAGAACAACTATAAGAAAGTGAAAATCAAAATCAACAAACAACTATGAACCAGAGACACTCTATGGAGGGTGGGGGTGGGAAAAGGAGGGCTTGGGGTCAAAATAAGGAGGTTGTAATTGTATGGGGAATATAAAAATAAAATTTAAATTAAAAAGAAAAGATTTGCTTTTTTTTATACAAAAGAATGCCAACTAACAAATGTAGAGGGAATAATGAAATGAAATTTAAAAATCATCATTTGGCACCATCATCATAATAATTGATTCAGATAAGAATCATCAATGGATGCTCAAATGAGTTGGTGGAAGTTTGATGAATGTAGGATATTTACATATTCTGAAAACATTTCCTCTCCAGTTACATATTAAATTTACAGTGCAGAAATCTGGTAGACCTCCCTCACCTTACCCAAGTGAACATCACTTGGTCTTGATGTGATCAAAGCAGCTAATTATTCTAGAGGAAGTCCTAACCCCTGGTATGATAGTATTTGGAAGTGGTGACTTTGAGAGGTAATTTGGGTTAGACTAGGTCACAGGGTGTGACCCTTAGGATGATTAATGTCCTTAGAGATTTATGTCCTCATAAGAAGAGATACTAGGGTGTGATCCCGCTCCCTGCCGTTGAGGACATGGTGAGAAGGTGGCAGTCTGCTGCATGCCAGGGATTCACTTCTCAGAAGAACCCAGCCATGTTGGTGTCTTGATCGCAAACTTTCAGACTCCAGAATTGTGGGAAATAAATTGCTATTGTTTAAACCACCCAGTCTATTGTATTTTTTATTATAGAAGCCTAAGCTGAGTAAGATTTTTATCTTCTCTAAGCCAGGTTTTCGAAACCAAGGCTAAATGGTTCATTGATCTCAGACCCTTAAGTATAAGAAAGGAAAAAAAAAAACTTATCTGAACTATTTTCTGAGACTTCCTTTAGCAACACAACAAAGTCTGGAGGCTTATCAACAACCTTGAGCTGAGCTCCAAGGCCAGCTACAAACTGAAAACTTAGAGAAAATGTGTTACCCAGAGGAGGAGAGGAACATCAGCAGAAATTCAAGGTTTCAGTTATGCGATTAAAAGCTTCTTCATCCTTAATGTATGAACTTACCTGTGACTAGCCAACAAACTTTAGCCAACTCCAGATTTCTTTGCCCCTAACCCACTTTGTAGCCAGTAAAATTTCACTCTTTTGTTCTTAACCCTGCTTCCCCAAACCTATACAACTTCATATCCTTTCTTAATTGGGAAGGTAGATCTGAGTTTCTCTCCTACCTCCTTGCCATTCTGTTGGGGACCGTGACATCAGAGGGTCCTTGCAAAAAGAATTTCACAAATGACCAAAATAAAGCCAGCAACAAAGTTTATTAGGAAGCAAGAGCACAGAACCCTTCGAGAGGCAGTAGGCAGTCTCAGGAAGGAGAGAGAGCTGCACTGAGGCCATGAAATAGTAGGTTTTCATAAAAAGAAGGCAAGGAACTCTCCTACCTCATGGAGATTGAACCCCACGCTACTGGAAGACCACTGGACTAACGAGGAGATCAAAGAAGAAATTAAAAAATTCTTTGAATTGAATGACAAGGAGGACACCAATTTCCTAAATGTATGGGATACAGCAAAAGCAGAAATAAGAGGAAAATATATAGCAATAGAGGCTCACATCAAGAAACAAGAAAGAACTAAAAGAAACAACCTAATCTTGAAGCTCAAAGAACAAGAAAAAGAACAACAACAAAAAAAAAAACCCAAAACCAGAAGAAAAGAAATAATAAAAACCAAAGCAGAAATAAATGAAATTGAAACTAAAAAAACAATCCAAAAGATCAATGAAACCAAGAGCTGGTTCTTTGAAAAAAATCAATAAAATAGACAAACCCCTAGCCAGGCTCACAAAGGAAAAAAGGGAGAAAGCTCAAATAAACAGGATCACAATGAAAGAGGAGAAATCACAACGGACACAGCAGAAATCAAAAGAATAGTCAGAAACTACTATGAACAGTTATATGGAAACAAGTTCAACAATCTAGAGGAGATGGACAAATTCCTACAACTCTACAATCACCCAAAGCTAGATAAAGAAGAAATAGAACACCTAAACAGACCAATTACAAGCAGCGAAATTGAAATGGTAATCAAAAACCTTCCCAAAAACAAAAGCCCAGGATCTGATGGATTTACAAATGAATTCTACCAAATGTTCAGAAACTAATTAGTGCCTATCCTTCACAAACTCTTCCAAAAAATTGAGAAGGAAGGTAAAATACCAAACACGTTCTATGAAGCCAACATTACACTAATACCAAAACCGAACAAGGACAACACAAAAAAAGAAAACTACAGGCCAATCTCGCTAATGAACACTGACGCAAAAATTCTCAATAAAATTTTAGCTATCAGAATCCAACAATGTATCCATAAGATAATTCACCACGACCAAGTAGGATTCATTCCAGGGACACAAGGATGGTTCACCATCCAAAAATCGATCAACGTTATCCAACACATCAACAAAAAGAAATATATACACCATATGATAATATCAATAGATGCTGAGAAAGCTTTCAACAAAGTGCAACACCCATTCATGATAAAAGCCCTTGAAATTCTTGGGATACAAGGAACATACCTCAACATCATAAAGGCCATATGTGACAAGCCAACAGCCAGTATCATTCTCTTTTTTTTTTTTAAATATTAAATTTTATTTTTATATTCCCCCATACAATTGCAAACACCCCATTCTGACCCCAATCCTTCCCCTCCTGCCCCCCACCCCCCAAAAAGTGTCTCTGGTTCATAGTTTTTTGTTGATTTTGATTTTCACTTTCTTATATTCATTTTCCTGGTCCCTTATTTAAGTTTTCTAGATTCCTGCTATGAGTGAGACCATCCGGTATTTTTCTTTTTCATTTTGGCTTATTTCGCTGAGCATGATCCCTTCCAGCGCCATCCATGTTGCTGCAAATTGCATGTGTTTATCTTTTTTGAATGCTGAGTAATATTCCATGGTATATATGTACCACATCTTCTTGATCCAGTCATCTATTTTTGGGCATTTGGGTTGTTTCCAAAGCTTAGCTATTGTAAACAGTGCTGCTATAAACATAGGGGTGCAGGTGCTCTTTGGAATTGATGTTTCTGTGTCCTTTGGGTAAATACCTAGGAGTGGAATTGCTGGATCATATGGAAGCTCTATGTTTAGTAGGTCCAGAAATCTCCACACAGCTCTCCATAGTGGTTGGACCAGTTTGCACTCCCACCAACAGTGCAGAAGAGTTCCTTTTTCTCCACACCCTCGCCAACATTTGTTGTTGCTAGTTTTTTTAATATGTGCCATTCTCACTGGTGTGAGATGGTATCTCATGGTAGTTTTGATTTGCATTTCCCTGATTACAAGTGATGTTGAACTTTTTTTCATATGTCTGTTGGCCATTTGCATTTCCTCTTCAGAGAAGTTTCTTTTTAGCTCTTCTGCCCATTTTTTGACTGGATTATTTTCTTTGTTGTTGCTGAGTCTCATCAGCTCTTTGCAGATTTTTGTGATCAGTCCTTTATCATTAGTGTTGGGTGCAAAAATGTTCTCCCAGTCAGTGGGGTTTCTCTTTGTTTCTGTTATTGTCTCTTTTGCTGTGCAGAAGCTCTTTAATTTGATGTAGTCCCAGCTGTTTATCTTTGTCTTCACTATCACTGCTTTGGGTGATGTGTCTGTAAAGATGTCTTTGATGTGCAAATCCCGTAGTGTTTCGCCTGTATTTCCTTCTATGTATTTTATGGTTTCAGGTCTTATGTCTACTTCTTTAATCCATTTTGAGTTGATTTTTGTGTATGGTGTGAGGTAGTGGTCAAGCTTCATTCTTTTGCATGTAGCGACCCAGTTTTCCCAGCACCATTTATTGAACAAACTTTCTTTGCTCCAATGCATAGTCTTTGCTCCTTTGTCAAAGATTAGTTGACCATAAATCTGTGGGTTAATTTCTGGATTTTCTATTCGATTCCATTGGTCTGTATGTCTTTTCTTGTTCCAATACCATGCAGTTTTGATGATTATGGCTTTGTAGTAGAGTTTGAAGTCTGGGAGTGTGATGCCTCCATTTCCTTCTTTTTTTTTCAGTAGAGCTTTGGCTATTCGGGGTTTTTGGTGATTCCATATGAATTTCATCAATAATTGTTCTATTTCTTTGAAGAATGCCATTGAGATTTTGATTGGAATAGCATTGAATCTGTATATTGCTTTTGGTAGGATGGCCATTTTAATAATGTTTATTCTTCCAATCCATGAGCAGGGGATGTCTTTCCATTTCTTTGTGTCTTCTTCTATTTCTTTTAAGTGTTTTATAGTTTTCTTTGTATAGGTCCTTTACCTCTTTTGTTAGATTTATTCCCAAATATTTGATTTTTTTTGTTTCGATAATAAAAGGGGTGGTTTTTTTGATTTCTTCTTCTTCAGATTTATTGTTTGTGTATAGGAAGGTTACTGACTTTTGCGTGTTGATTTTGTATCCTGCCACTTTACTGAATTGATTGATGAGTTGAATTAGTTTTTCTGTGGAGATTTTGGGGTTCTCTATGTATATTATCATATCATCTGCAAATAGTGATAGTTTGACTTCTTCTTTTCCTATTTGGATTCCTTGGATGTCTTTCTCTTGTCTTATTGCTCTGGCTAGGACTTCCAGTATTATATTGAAAAGCAGTGGTGAGAGTGGACATCCTTGTCTTGTTCCAGATCTTAATGGAATTGCTTTCAGCTTTTCACCATTGAGAATGATACTGGCTGTTGGCTTGTCATAGATGGCCTTTATGATGTTGAGGTATGTTCCTTGTATCCCAAGAATTTCAAGGGCTTTTATCATGAATGGGTGTTGCACTTTGTCGAAAGCTTTCTCAGCATCTATTGATATTATCATATGGTTTTTATATTTCTTTTTGTTGATGTGTTGGATAACGTTGATTGATTTTCGGATGTTAAACCATCCTTGTGCCCCTGGAATGAATCCAACTTGGTCGTGGTGAATTATCTTATGGATACATTGTTGGATTCTGATAGCTAAAATTTTATTGAGGATTTTTGCATCAGTGTTCATTAGGGAGATTGGCCTGTAATTTTCCTTTTTTGTGTTGTCCTTATTCGGTTTTGGTATTAGTGTAATATTGGCTTCATAGTACGTGTTTGGTATTGTCCCTTCCTTCTCAATTTTTTGGAAGAGTTTGTGAAGGATAGGCACTAATTCGTCTCTGAATGTTTGGTAGAATTCATTTGTAAATCCATCAGGTCCTGGGCTTTTGTTTTTGGGGATGTTTTTGATTACCATTTCAATTTCGCTGCTTGTAATTGGTCTGTTTAGGTGTTCTATTTCTTCTTTATCTAGCTTTGGGTGATTGTAGAGTTGTAGGAATTTGTCCATCTCCTCTAGATTGTTGAACTTGTTTCCATATAACTGTTCATAGTAGTTACTGATTATTCTTTTGATTTCTGCTGGGTCCGTTGTGATTTCTCCTCTTTCATTTATGATCCTGTGTATTTGTGCTTTCTCCCTTTTTTCCTTTGTGAGCCTGGCTAGGGGTTTGTCTATTTTATTGATTTTTTCGAAGAATCAGCTCTTGGTTTCATTGATCTTTTGGATTGTTTTTTTAGTTTCAATTTCATTTATTTCTGCTTTGGTTTTTATTATTTCTTTTCTTCTACTGGTTTTGGGGTTTTTTTGTTGTCCTTTTTCTAGATCTTTGAGCTTTGAGATTAGATTGTTTCTTTGAGTTCTTTCTTGTTTTTTGATGTGAGCCTCTATTGCTATATATTTTCCTCTTATTACTGCTTTTGCTGCATCCCATACATTTAGGATATTGGTGTCCTCCTTGTCGTTCAATTCAAAGAATTTTTTAATTTCTTCTTTGATCTCCTCGTTAGTCCAGTGGTCTTCCAGTAGTGTGGCTTTTAATCTCCATGAGGTAGGATAATCCCTTGCCTTCTTTTTATGATTTATTTCTAGTTTGATGCCTTTGTGGTCAGAAAAGATGGTTGGTATGATTTCAATCTTGGTGTATCTGTTGATGTTTGTCTTGTGCCCCAGTATGTGATTGATCCTGGAAAATGATCCGTGTGCGCTTGAGAAAAATGTGTATTCCGTTTTTTTTGGGTTTAGTGTTCTATAGATGTCTGTTAAGCCCAAATGCTCTAGGTCCTTATTTAGAGCTTTAGTTTCTTTACTTATTTTTTGTCTTGTTGATCTATCCATTGTTGATAGTGGTGTGTTGAAGTCTCCCACTACATATGTGTTTTCTCTGATGTCTGTTTTCAGAGAGGACAACAGTTGTCTGGTATATTTTGGTGCTCTTTCGTTTGGTGAGTATATGTTAATGAGTGTTATTTCTTCTTGAAGTATTGTCCCCTTGATCATAATGTAGTGACCATTGGTATCTCTTTTTATTTTTTTGAGTTTGAAGTCTGTTTTATCTGATATAAGTATAGCTGTTCCTGCTTTCTTTTTTGGCCCATTTGCTTGTAGGATTGTTTTCCATCCTTTGACTTTGAGCCTATTTTTATCTTTTGTAGCTAAATGTGTTTCCTGGAGACAGCAAAAGGTTGGGTTTTGTTTCTTAATCCAGGGTGCAACTCTGTGTCTTTTTATTGAAGAGTTTAGTCCATTTACATTTAGAGTTAATATTGATATGTTAGCATCTGTATTTGCCATTATGTTTGTCTTTCCTTTGATTTTATTTATTCTTTTAATAACTTTTTTTTTTTTTTGGTCTTCTTTCGTTGTTATTCGTCCCTCTGAGGTTCTGGCTTTAGGATTCCTTGTAGTATTTTTTGGAGTGGGGGTTTATTCGTAATGAAATTCCGGAGTTTCTCTTTGTCTGGGAAGGTCCATATTCTTTCTTCATGGAGGAAAGAGAGCTTTGCGGGATAGAGTATTCTTGGTTGGCATCTGTTTTCTTGGAGTCTGTTGACTATGTCCCTCCACTCTCTCCTTGCCCGTAGTGTTTCTTCAGAGAAGTCTGATGTCAGCCTGATTGGTTTTCCTTTGAATGTTATCTGTTTCTTCCCTCTTGTCAGCTTCATTATTTTTTCCTTGTCCTGGATTCTTGGGAGCTTTACTATTATGTGTCTTGCTGTGTTTTTCCTTTCGTCGTGGAAGTTTGGTGTTCTTCTTGCTTCTTGTATATCAATTTTCAGCTCCTTCTTCACATTTGGGAAGTTCTCTTCAATTATCTCCTGGAATATTTTCTCTGTTCCTACATCTCTCTCCTCTCCTTCTGGAATTCCTATAACTCTTATATTTCCTTTCCTCATGGAGTCAGATATTTCCCGAAGTCTTTCTTCATTCTTTTTCCTTCGTACTTCTCTTTCCTTTTCTGTTTTGGTTCTTTTTATTTCTGTGTCTTCAAGAGAACTTATTCGTTCTTCCATTTCATCTATTCTGCTTTCCTTGCTTTTCCCGGAGTTCTTTAGTTCCTCCATTAATTCTTGGATCTCCTGCATTTCTTTTACTTCCCTCTTTAGGGACTCAATTTCATTCTTCTGACCATTGTTTTCCCTCTTTAGGGACTCAATTTCCTTCTTCTGATCTATCACTTTTTTAATCATGGCAATTTTAAATTCTCTTTCTGGAAGGCTCAGAAGTTCTTCCAAGTTGCTGTCGTTGCAATCTGGGGAGTGGTTTTCTTTTTGTGGTGTGCTTCTTTTCTGAGGAGTTGTTAGGTTGCGTGTGGTTCTTCTACTCCCTACTGTCTGTTTTCTAATTTGTCGTATGCGTTGGGACACTGTATTGCTCGGACAGACTGGCATCTTGGGTGAACTTCTCCGCTCCCCTCTGGCTCTTCCAGGAGCCATCTCTGACTTCTGGGGGAGCTTTCTGCTGGTTTTAGGCAGTTTTTACTGAAGAAATGTCCCTGTTCTCAAATGGCGAAGCGGGATGCAGTCCCTGCGCCTCCGGTTTCAGGCACACTCTTCTGCGCACCCGGTCTGCCCCGGACGTGGGTGCCTGCTCCCTCTGTGGGCTCAGACTGCTGGTTGGAAGAGGCCTGGCGTGGAATAACTTCCCGGCTGGCCACTGGGTCCTCCAGAAGCCTTCTGCCCTTTTCAAGCAGTCTTAAGAAATTTCCTGTTCTATGGGGTGTTAGTGACTTTTTTTCCTGGTCGCTAGGTGGCGCCAGAGATCTCTCCTATTGTCCTTGGGGGGCTGTTTTTCGCCTCCCCCCACCCCGTGGGACAGGGAACAGAGCGGGAATGGTAGGGTACACCTCAACAGCTTTGGGGTGCTGTGTCTGCCTTGTGCCCCACCGTCGTGGAGAACCCACGCCCTGAATTTTCGTGCCCCGGGTCTCAGTTCAAAGCCCTCAGTTCCAGGACGCGGGCTGTAGCCCAGTTCAGTGGCGCGGGAATGGCGCCTTTTGCACCCCGCTCCCGTGCCTGGGCGCCTGGTTCCTGCTTACTCAGGGAGGGACCTTCACCTCAGTGAGGACCTCCGCGCGTCTCCCCGCAAGCCTAGGTTGTCTCCCCGCAAGCCTAGGTCGCAGGCGCGGGGACCTGGGCAGCCGCGATCTGCACTTGCTTTTCAAGCGCGCCAAGGGCACCGCTTTTCCGCGCCAGCTTACCGGCAGCCCGGGCTGTGTGCGTGTCTCCCGGGGTCTTTGTTCTTCTCTAATGGCGCCCGGAGCCGTTCGCTCACCGCCGCGGCGAATCCTGCAGGGTTCGCCTCAGCTCCCGTTCACGGGGTGTGGTGGCTGCACTAGTTCTTTTCCACTCACAGTCCCGCTTGCTGCGTCGTTTGTTCTTGTTGGCCGTTTTGGTTTGTTGTTTTCCTCCTCTCTGCTGGTCGGAGAGTGCCGCCTCTGTGGGCGGGGGAGGGGAGCAGGGTTCTGCGCTTCCCTCCCTTCTAGTCCTCTTTTATGGCCACTTTCTCCAGTATCATTCTCAATGGTGAAAAGCTGAAAGCATTTCCATTAAAATCTGGAACAAGACAAGTATGTCCACTCTCACCACTGCTTTTCAATATAATGCTGGAAGTCCTAGCCAGAGCAATAAGACAAGAGAAAGACATACAAGGAATCCAAATAGGGAAGGAAGAAGTCAAACTATCACTATTTGCAGATAATCTGATAATATACATAGAGAAACCCAAAAAGTCCACAGAAAAACTAATTCAAGTAATCAATCAGTTCAGTAAAGTGGCAGGATACAAAATCAACATGCAAAAGTCAGTAGCCTTCCTACACACAAACAATAAATCTGAAGAAGAAGAAATAAATAAAAATCCCTTTTATTATCAAAACAAAAAAAATCTAATACTTGGGAATAAATCAAACAAAAGAGGTAAAGGACCTATACAAAGAAAACTATAAAACACTGTTAAAAGAAATAGAAGAAGACACAAAGAAATGGAAAGACATCCCCTGCTCATGGATTGGAAGAATAAACATTATTAAAATGGCCATCCTACCAAAAGCAATACACAGATTCAATGCTATTCCAATCAAAATTTCAATGTCATTCTTCAAAGAAATAGAACAATTATTGATGAAATTCATATGGAATCACCAAAAACCCCAAATAGCCAAAGCTCTCCTGAAAAAAAAAAGAAGGAAATGGAGGCATAACATGCCCAGACTTCAAACTGTACTGCAAAGCCATAATCATCAAAACTGCATAGTACTGGAACAAGAACAGACACACAGACCAATGGAATCGAATAGAAAATCCAGAAATAAACCCACAGATTTATGGTCAACTAATCTTTGACAAAGGAGCAAATAATATGCATTGGAGCAAAGAAAGTTTGTTCAATAAATGGTGCTGGGAAAACCGGGTAGCTACATGCATAGGAATGAAGCTCCACTACTACTAACACCATGCACAAAAACCAACTCAAAATGGATTAAAGAACTAGACATAAGACCTGAAACCATAAAATACATGGAAGGAAATATAGGCGAAACACTACGTGATCTGCACATCAAAGACATCTTTACAGACTCATCACCCAAAGCAGTGATAGTGAAGGCAAAGATCAACAGCTGGGACTACATCAAATTAAAGAGCTTCTGCACAGCAAAAGAGACAATAACAAAAACAAAGAAAAACCCCACCGACTGGGAGAACATTTTTGTACCCAACACTAATGATAAAGGACTGATCACAAAAATCTACAAAGAGCTGATGAGACTCAACAACAACAAAGAAAATAATCCAGTCCAAAAATGGGCAGAAGAGCTGAAAAGAAACTTCTCTGAAGAGGAAATGCAAATAGCCAACAGGCATATGAAAAAATGTTCAACATCACTTGTAATCAGGGAAATGCAAATGAAAACTACCATGAGATACCACCTTACACCAGTGAGAATGGCACATATTAAAAAATCTAGCAACAACAAATGTTGGCGAGGTTGTGGAGAAAAAGGAACTCTCCTGCACTGTTGGTGGGAATGCAAACTGGTCCAACCACTATGGAGAGCTGTGTGGAGATTTCTGGACATACTAAACATAGAGCTTCCATATGATCCAGCAATTCCACTCCTAGGTATTTACCCAAAGGACAGAAACATCAATTCCAAAGAACACCTGCACCCCTATGTTTATAGCAGCACTGTTTATAATAGCTAAGCTTTGGAAACAGCCCAAATGCCCAAAAATAGATGACTGGATCAAGAAGATGTGGTCCATATACACCATGGAATATTACTCAGCATACAAAAAAGATAAACACATGCAGTTTGCAGCAACACGGATGGCGTTGGAAGGGATCATGCTCAGCGAAATAAGCCAGAAAGAAAAAGAAAAATACCGGATGGTCTCACTCATAGCAGGAATCTAGAAAACTTAAATAAGGGACCAGGAAAATGAATAGCTATAAGAAAGAAAATATCAAAATCAACAAACAACAAACAACTATGAACCAGAGACACTCTATGGGGTGTGGTGGGTGGGGTAAGGAGGGCTTGGGGTCAAAATAAGGGGGTTGTAATTGTATGGGGAATATAAAAATAAAATTTATTTATTTATTTATTTTGTGGGACCGTTGGCGGGGCCGGGGAACGAACCAGCACTGCTGAGGCTGCAGGCAGCCTCGCAGCCCAGCACTCAACTGCTGCGCCAACAGGGGAGGCCCCTAAAAATAAAATTTAAATTAAAAAAAAGTTAATAAAAAAATAAATAAATGTTTTCCAAAAAAAAAAAAAAACAAAGAAATAGTAGGTTTTGAAGATTTTCTCCCTCTGGTTGGGGAGGGATCCTGCTTAATTATGCATACTTGCTCCCATCATTCCTTCAGATTTCCATACTAATTGGAACCATCCCTCTCCCTGTTGTGCATCTGAATGTGTGTGTGTGTGTGTGTGTGAGAAAGAGAGAGAGAGAGCGAGAGAAAGAGAGAGAGCGAGAGAGACAGAGACAGAGACAAAGAGATACAGAGAGAGAGAGAGAAAGAGAGAGAGAAACTGTAGTTAAAAGACTTTCCCAGGCCTCCTAAACATCCCAGAATGTATCAGTCCTTGAAACAAAGTGATAGCCCCAGCTGGACTGTGGGGTGGTAGAAATGCAGCTGTGCTCCTCTGGGGGAGTGTGCAAGAGCCCCCCTTCTCTCCCTAACAAATAGATTCTCAAATAGAGCTGATTCCTCAAATACTTGGATCATTATCTGATCCATGCATGTCAGGCAGAGGAGAACCCCACTGCTCCACAACAGTTTCTTCACCCAGAAAAAGAATAACACATTATTTAACTCCCAGGGTTTAGGTAATGCAAGCAGAAAACAAGCACAGAAATGTCAGAATGGTTCCTGGCACACAGTAAACAATCGGTCTGCTATAGGAGGCAAATTGGGATTATTTATGAGGACTGGAAATGGGAGCAGGGCATCACTGAAATTTTAGGGAGCCTTTTTCAGCCTCATAGATTCTGCAGGGTAGACTAAATCTGTTTCATTTGTCTCCATGGCATGGAGTGGAATCAGTAATCTTTGTTCCAGACCCATCACTAACTAACTCTTCTGAGTGCAGTAAGAATGGATAAGACAGGGTCATCCTCCTAGAGGTTGGTTCAAATCCCACAGATAGTGTCCCAGTCATTTTGGTTATACTTGCCAGGCCCGAGTCTGCATAAACTCAGTCAAGCACAAAATTTTAATTAAAAATAGGAACTTGAGCCCTGTCACAGTTGCCATTGTTAGTGTATGTCGCTGCCATCAGACCCCACTAAGATGCCTTTGGACTGTTAGCAACACTGGTCAGCTTCCTTGATTGGGAAAAATCAAGGTAGCTTCTTTGATGTTCTAGATCTATCTGAGATGAGGCCATCCCTCTGTGTCCTGTTGCTGTTGATGAAGGTGTCGGCTCAAGTTCAACCGTCTCAGTCTCCCCCAGGAAAAATGGATTTGTCAGTAAAATAGGAAAGTACATAAGGTCACACAAAAACATGTACAGGAATATTCACAACAGCTTTATTTGTAATAGCTCCAGACTGACAATACCCCAAAAGTCCCTCACTGGATAGTGGATGAACAATGGAATGATAGCTGCGCACAATTCTACCAAGCAACAGAAAGGAATGAAATGCAGATGCATACAACATGGACAAACCTCCCAAATGTGTTTTTTTAAGATTTATTTATTTTTGCATATAAGAACTGGGGTGTAGGCCAGAGGTGCGGGCGGCGGGGATGGCAGGGGGGTTAAGAGGATTCACCAGAGACAGAGTGGGGAACAGAACAGGCAGACTGACTGAAATACACTGCTGAGGGGAGCAGCGGGCGAGACAGGAGAGGTCTGCTGTGCCTTGTGGATCACCTCCCTGGCCGGCGGGGATCAAACTCAGGTGGTAGTGGTGATAGCACTGAGACTTAACCCCTAGAACATCAAGGAGGCCCCCAAAATATGTTGAATGAAAGAAATCAGACACAAGAAAGTACATACTATGTGATACTATTTATGTGATGTTCAAGAGTAGGCAAAATGGGCCTCCCCAGTGGCGCGGTGGTTGAGCGCTGGGTTGCGAAGCTGCCCGCGGCCTCTGCGGCGCCGGTTCAATCCCCGGCTGCTCCCCGGCCACCGGAGGAGGGTCCCACATGGCGCGCAGACCTCTCCTGCCGCCCGCTGCTCCCCTCAGCAGTGTACTTCGGTCCTTCTGCCTGCTCTGCTCCCCGCTCTGGCTCTGGTGAATTCTCTCACCCTCCCGCGCTTCTGACTGTACCCAGTGCTTGTATAAATAAATAAATAAATCTTTTTAAAATAAATAAACAAAAAGAATAGGCAAAATGAGTCTAAGGTAAGAGAATCCAGAATCGTGGTGGCCTTTCTTGCAGGGAGTTGGGGTGCAGTATTGAATAGCAAGTTGCAGGAAGGATGTTTCTTGGGGAATGGAAGCATTGTGTATCTTGATGGTGCTCACAAAGGTGTCCATATCTGAAAAATTCTTCAAAGTGTACCCTGAAGATGTATCCCTTTCTGTTGTCTAAATTATACTTCAATTAAAAGAAAAGGAAAAACCAAGTGGGAAACAGGAAATGATGTCATCGGTAAACCCAGCAAAACACAAAACAAGTCTATGGGAAGTGCCCTGTAGGATTGTCCTCTGCAGAGGGGAGATCAGCAGCTGCAGTGTGGCCCTGTGAATGGAGCTAGTGTTCTTGGAAGGTTCTAGGCTTGCTTGCCTCAGAGTAGGCCAAAAAGGGAGGCTTGACTTGATCTTGGGGCAGGGATTGGATCTATTGGACCAAGGCCTCTTCCGCCTTCACAAGCAGTTTCTCACAGTGTTTCTAGAAAAATAGATATTTTTGCAAAAATTACATGAGCTTTTGACAACCCCATTCAGCACCTTAACCTTTCCGCAGCTGAGTGTTCCAGGGTAGGCATTAATCCCTCAACTTTGTTGCCAAACAGGAAGAAAAATGGAAACTTAAAAAAAAGGCACAGAGGGCCTCCCCGGTGGCGCAGCGGTTGAGCGCTGGGTTGCGAAGCTGCCCGCGATCTCTGCGGTGCCGGTTCGATCCCCGGCTGCTCCCCAGCCACCGGAGGAGGGTCCCACATGGCGCGCAGACCTCCCCTGCCGCCCGCTGCTCCCCTCAGCAGTATATTTCGGTCCTTCTGCCTGTTCTGCACCCTGCTCTGGCTCTGGTGAATTCTCTCACCCTCCCGCGCTTCTGACTGTACCCAGTGCATGTATAAACAAACAAAACAAAACAAACAAACAAACAAATAAATAACATGCCTCTATAAAAAAAAAAAAAAGGCACAGAAATACTGGAGGGCCAACTCTTCCCCGAGAGCCTCCCAGAGCCACAACTGAATTTTGTGTTGGGTGCGGTTGCCTCCTATTCTCAGAGCGCTGGGGTTTCTGACTTACTAAACCACAGATGAGGAAGAAATTGTCAACACAGCTCCCAATCTGTCTCCCTTTCACCTTCCTCTGGCCACATTCCCCGTTCCCACAGACATTGTCCTGTTCCTGGCTTGTTCTGTCTACACTGAGCTGTATTCTCAATGAGCACAGGTCCTCCTCTGCCAGGCTCACTTAGCACAGAGTTGCCTCTGATTCCATTTCTTTCCTCCTGTAGGTTGTCATAGTGTGATGGCAGGTTGAATTTCTCTCTTTTCCTTCCTCCATACCTCCCTTCTCTCTCATTTTGTGCATTCAGTATTAGAGTCTTCACGTATCTATCCATGAAAAGCCTTATTATAGATGCTTGAGCAGGCAATTACTCTTAATATAACAGTAACCAAAAGTGATGCAGTGCAACCTAGACAAAAATTATTTATGTATAGCATTATTCCCCTTCTCTACAAGTACATGAAGTCAAGATAAACAATGATTCCCTGTATAACTCATGATGCTAAGGGACAGTACACACATAGCTCAGATGGAAACCGAGAGAAAACAGGCTGCCAATTTAGGATTGAAGCAAATATAACAAAAGGAATGATAAATGTGGAAATTACACACAGACCAATGAAATAGAATTGAGAGCCCAGGAATAAACTCACACATATAGAGACAGTTCATCTAGGACAAAGGAACCAAGAATCTACCCTGGAACAAGGAAAGCCTCTTCAGTAAATGATGTTGGGAAAACTGGAAAGCTGCATGCAAAAGAATGAGACTAGACCACTATCCCACACCACACACAAAAATCAATTCAAAATCGATTAAAGAAATGGCTATAAAAAATGAAAGTATAAAATTCATTGAAGAAAAATAGGTAAAACAATCCGTGACATTGGTTTCAGAAATGGGGACTCATTTCCAAAGGCAAGAGAAGCAAAAGCAAATATAGACATTGGGACTACATCAAACTAAAAAACCTCTGCACCGTGAAAGAAAGCATAACTAAAAGGAAGGGACACCTTACTGAATGGTGTTAGTCTGATATTAGTCTCATCTGACAAAAGACTAATATCAAAGATCTGCAAGGAGCTCATACAACTCAACAAAAAGAAATGAAATAACCTAATCAAACAATTGGCAGAAAAGCCAAATATAATAGACACCTCCAAGGAGACATACAGTGGCCAACAGGCACATGAAAAAATGCTCATCATCACTTATCATCAGGGAAATGCAAATCAAAACCACAATGAGATATCACCTCACACTTGTGAGAGTGCCCCTATCGAATAGATAAGAAACAAGTGCTGGTGAGGGTGTGGAGAAAAAGGAACCCTCTTACACTGTTGGTGGGAATGTAGGCTGGTCCAGGCCCTACGGAAAGCAGCGTGGAGGTTCCTCAAAAGATTGAAAATAGATCTGCATATGACCCAGCAATTCCACTCTGAGGTATCAGCCCAAAGAATACAAAATCACTAATTCCAAAGGAAACTTGCACTCTTAATGTTTATTGTAGCACTATTTACAACAGCCAATGTTAGAAAACAACCTAAGTGTCTCAAAACAAATGAGTGGATCCAGAAGATGTGGTACATATACACAATGGAATACTAGTCAGCAATCAAAAAAGATAAATTCATGTCATTTGCAGTAACATGGATGGAGTTGTAAGGAATTATGCTAAGCAAAATAACCCAGAAGAAGGTAGATAAATACCAGATGGTGCCCCTTACATATGGAATATGGAGAAACAAAACAAAGGGTCAGACAAAGACAAACTTTTAAACCAACCCTTGAAATCTGACCATAGAACTGAGACATCAAAGGGGGAAGGGGAAGGATGAGAACAGGGAGGGAAGAAAGCACAATGGACTATGGTGGAGGACTATGGGTGCTTTGGTGGTGGGGGAACTGCAGTGACTGCACCTGAAGGGGGGAGTCTATACTTTCAAAATACTAACAAGGATGTAAAACAACGGTACTTCAATAAAAATATTTTAAAAATAAGTGCCTCCCTGGTGGCGCAAGGGGTAAGATGCAGCACTATGAAGCTGTCCGCAGCCTCTGCAGCACGAGTTCAATCTCCGGCTGGCCAGGGAGCTACCCACATGGCACAGCAGACCTCTCCTACCTCACCCGCTGCTCCCCTCAGCAGTGTAATCCAGTCAATCCGCCTGTTCTGCTCCCCACTCTGTCTCTCGTGAATCCTCTCACCCTCCCACACATCTGGCCTGTACCCCAGTTCTTGTATGCAAAATAAATAAATCTTCTTTAAGAATTTTTAAAATAGAGAGAAGGATAAAAAGATGATTCACAAAACCAGTGCTCTAATTAGTAAATATTTTACCATGGAGACTTAGGTTAGTAATTCCAAAACCACTTAGTGTTATGCAAGTAAGTAAATGTATTGTGGATAATGAGAAAGGAGTTACAAGTAAGGACAGAGGGCAGAGAAAATTAAACCCTGTTGTGTTACTTTTTATTGGAAGCGTCACTATCCACTTAATATTGTGTGTGTGTGTGTGTGTGTGTACACACATGCATATATACTATAGAGATGGCTAGATATAGATTCAGACAGACGGATAGATAAAGAGATAAATATGTGATTGTATAGAGAAATAAATTTCCTGTTTCTGACAGGTCCTATGAACAGTGACATCCTAATACCTATTGCTCAGTTCTTGGCTTCTCCTATAAAGGAAACCAGTGATGGCTGATTCCAAGACTAGGACAGGGAAAGTACAAGCTGAGCCTGGATAATCTTATGTTGCCAAAAAGAAATAAAGGGGGCTTATGTCAACAGGACACAGCAGTCAAGTTGGAGGGGCTCCTAATAGCCAAATCTGGGACGATTTGGGCTACAAAATAATAATAATAATAATAACAATGAACTCTAATCCATAGAATAAAATAAATTCTTATGAGACTATATATTATAACATCAAACAAATTCGGTAACATCGTACAACTGGCTATGAAAGAAAAAAAAAGGCCAAGGAATTATCGCAGATTGGAGGACACTGAGATGAGAAGCACCTGCAATATGGGGTCTTCATGGAGCAACAGGAGGCATCTCAGTAAGATGAGGTGGTTAGAAAGAATGTCTTAGAGGGCCTCCCTGGTGGCGTAAGGGGTTAAGACTCAACCTATGAAGCTGTCCACAGACACTGCAGCACGAATTCGATCCCCGTCCAGCCAGGGAGCTACCCACATGGCGCAGCAGACCTCTCCTGACTCACCCACTGCTCCCCTCAGCAGTGTACTTCAGTCAGTCTGCCTGTTCTGTTCCCCGCTCTGTCTCTGGTGAATCCTCCCACCACCACCACACCACCCCTGCCCCCGCACCTCTGGCCTATAACCCCGTTCTTGTATGCATAAATAAATACATCTTTTTAAATTTTTTTTTAAGATTTATTTATTTATTTATTTATACAAGCACTGGGTACAGTCAGAAGCGCAGGAGGGTGAGAGAATTCACCAGAGCCAGAGCGGGGAGCAGAGCAGGCAGAAGGACCGAAGTACACCGCTGAGGGGAGCAGCGGGCGGCAGTAGAGGTCTATGCACCATGTGGGACCCTCCTCCGGTGGCCGGGGAGCAGCCGGGGATAGAACCGGCGCTGCAGAGGCTGCGGGCAGCTTCGCAACCCAGCGCTCAACCGCTGCGCCACTGGGGAGGCCCAATACATCTTTTTTTTTTTTTTTTTTTTTTAAAAAAAAAAAAAGAACTTCTTAGAGGTTTGGGGTTTCTTGGCAGATTTGGGGGAGGGTTCAAGATTTTGCTCTGGGTTGGATGCTGCCAGGAAGTTAGGGTATGTGACCGCATGTCAATCAATCTTATCTATAGAGCAGAAGGAATGAAACAGGCTAGTGCTACAGTGAGTAAAGCGGCAGCAGTCACTCGCAGCTCTCAGGGTAGGGGGTGTTTGCTCAATTTGTCTAAACAGCATTCATGTTGTTTGTGTTCAGACATGAGTACAGAGTGGCCTTGTTTTGTCTTGATCCATCCTAGTTACAGAGAGGCCTTGTTTGATGTTGGTGGCCTAAGGAATTGTTTATGCTCAAGGAGAACATGAAGGCTTAGCTGTGAGGTCCAGCCAAGGGGAAGACCTAACTGACAATGACCCACCAGCTCCCAGCTTTTGTGGCTCACTTTCCTCTGTCTCCATGGGGCAATTGGTGAAACTGAATGAAGTCGATGAGATTAATACATCGCCTTTAATCAGTATTCATTTCTTAGATTCAATAATTGTACCATGGTTACATGAGGGTTACATGAGGGGAAGTTGGATGAAGGAATTCTGTATACTATTTTGGAACTTTGTTTTAAGTCTAAAATTACTCCAAAATAAAAGATTAAAAAAAAAAAATACTTGGTGGGCCTCCCTGGTGGTGCAAGGGGTTAAGCACAGCACTGTTGAAGCAATCCACAACCTCTGCAGCACGAGTTCGATTCCCGGCCAGCCAGGGAGCTACCCAAACGGCACAGAGGTCCTCTCCTGACTTGCCCGCTGCTCCCCTCCGCAGTGTATTTCAGTCGGTCTGCTTGTTCTGTTCCCCACTCTGTCTCTGGTGAATCCTCTCACTGCCCCCACTCCATACCTCTGGCCTGTACCCCCCAGTTCTTGTGTGCATAAATAAATAAATCTTTAAAAAATACAAACTTGGTGCATGAAGCAGAAGTTGTTCTGGTAGCAGGTGAAGAAGCTGGCTTGCATATCAGGGCTGTGCTATGTAAAATAAAAGACACATCCCAAGACACAAAAAACATGGTGGTCCCAACTGTGAAAAATACGTGGAAACTTAGTTGGAGTAAAAGGGAGATTCAGGCCTCCATTTGGGTTTGTTGATATTCATTGAAGTGCCACTGCTCCATTTTCATTACTATTGCTCTTTCTCTTTTTTTCAATTTGACCAAGTGAATGTGTCCATGCTGGAGCCAAGGCCACCCCTACCACACCGGAAAGGAGTAGAGAGACCTGGGGCTCATGCACTTACTTCTGATTCCGTCCCTTCTACACACAAACAGTGCTGTGTAGAGATAGTATCTAGCACAAGTTGAAATCCTCCTTCACACACCCATGTCCCCCACCATTTAGCTAAATCCACCTTTCTACTTCATGCCTGTACATGGAGCTTGTGTCTGGAAAATCTTTTTTTTTTTTTTTTTTTTTTTGTGGGACCCTCGCCAGCGGCAGGGGAATGAACCGGCGCTGCAGAGGCTGTGGACAGCCTCGCAGCCCAGCGCTCAACTGCTGTGCCACCAGGGGAGGCCCTGGAAAATCATTCTTTAGGAGGAATTGTACCAAAAGTGAATTAATATTCCCTTTGTCAACATAATACAATTTTTATTTATTTTTTTAAAGATTTATTTTTTTATGCATTCAAGAACTGGGGTACAGACCAGAGGTGGAGGGGTGAGAGTAACTCATGCTGCAGAGGCTGCAATAGCTTCATAGGTTGCATCCTAACCCCTTGCGCCACCAGGGAGGCTCATGTTCTTAATATTAAGAGATTTCTTCCCCACCAGACTAAGCAGATTTTTCCATTTTCTCATTTGCCAGAAGGAAGACATATGATCCCAACAATTTGCTATTTGAACAAATGGACTACAGTACATGAGAAAGATAAAGGTCCAACTGAAGGATGGATCTTTTCTGACCCTTTCAGGTACTGTCACAGGCTTCTCACTCACCCTCTAGAAGGCAGCCAGGAGGAAGAGATCACATTCTTTTGTCAGACCCCAGCAGTTTCAGTGGGTCATTTTTGGTTTCCACAGACTTGGAAACTACACTTTCAAAATCGTCCCAGGGGCCTCCCTGGTGGCGCAGGCGGTGGAGCGCAGCACTGTGAAGCTCTCCGCAGACTCTGCAGTGCCGGTTTGATCCCGGCTGGCCAGGGAGCTACCCACATGGCGCGGCAGACCTCTCCTGTCTTGCCCACTGCTCCCCTCCGCAGTATACTTCGTCAGTCTGCCTGTTCTGTTCTGTCTCTGGTGAATCCTTTCACCCTCCTGCACATCAGGCCTGTACCCCGGTTTTTGTATAAATAAATAAATCTTTAAAAACAAGCAAACAAACAAAAAAATAGTACTGGGCCGGATAGGGGGTGGATAGGAAAGTGAGGGTTGAGAGTTCAGGAGAGGGCACAAAGAGAAATTTTTAGGATGATTAAACTGTTCTGGAGTTGAGGATACATGACCCCATCAATACAAAATGAAAGTTATTATAAACAAATTTTCTTTTTAAAGATTTATTTATTTATTTATACAAGCACTGGGTATAGTCAGAAGCATGGGAGGGTGAGAGGATACACCAGAGCCAGAGCAAGGAACAGAACAGGCAGACTGACGAAATACACTGCTGAGGGGAGCAGCAGGCGCGGCAGGAGAGGTCTGCCCTCCATGTGGGACCCTTGCCGGCGGGCGGGGATCAAACCGGCGCTGCAGAGGCTGCTTCGCAGCTTCGCAGCCCAGCGCTCAACCACTGCGCCACCAGGGGAGGCCCTGTAAACAAAATTTTTTTAATTAACAAATGTGTGATGTAACCTCTGTGTTGAGTGGGGATAAAAGGAACTGAGCAAAGCAACTTTGGAAAGTGGTATTCAGTTACACTCAAAAACTAAAGACAAAAGGAACTATACAAAAATACTGTACTCTGGTTTGTAAAGTTTTTTCTCACAGGGCTAAAGGATAGTCATTCTGAAACTACATGTATTCTATAGTTGAACAAATAAGTAAATAAATTGTAGATAATAGAAGCCGTGGTACCAAAATAAGTAGTTACAAATAAAGATGGAGGACAAAAATCTAGACTGAGCTCTGTAATGCTGGATTCCAGTCATAGATAGCAGTATACTATACTCATGTTTATGTACATATGTAATTATATCATTTACTTTTGTTATAGATAAAACTATTATGGAAGATTGGGAAGGCAAGTCATGATTTTGTTTGCATCAATTTCCTTGTGCCTTTTGATGTGAGTGAACTCATGTTTATTTTAATTTATATGCAGATAGAAACAGAATTATGTATATATGTGCACACACACACTAGTACACATACATTTCCTATTTCTGTCCATTAGTGGGCCTAGAAGCAGTGACATTTCAGTAGCAATGAGCGCTCCTCTCATCTGGGTATTGGTTTCTGATACTATTCTTCAATAAAAGAAACCAGGGAAATGACTACGTCTAAGGCAGAGAAAGTACAAGATGAGTCTAGAGCATTTCTGTGGTGTCATAAAATTAGGAAGTGCTACAAATAATGCAAGACAGGATATCAAAAGTACACAAAAGGCAATTTGAATGAACTCCCAATGGCCAAAACTGGAACAATTGTAATGAAAAATAATAATAAATGTATTGGATTGTAACTAAAAACTAAGATAAATATCCATGAATCAATACTAATATAAATGATTGGCTAAACAGGAGAGAAGAGACAAATATTCCTAACAGAATAATTCCAAGTAATACACACTAGATACTACATCCTTTTGAGGTAAAGCTTAATTCCCTCCTCTTTACTGTAGTTTGGTGTTAGTGAGTTGCCTGGAGAGAATGTAGAAAGGAAAAATAGTAACTGTAAGGTAGAAAAAACATGTGAAAACCACCTTAACCAAATGATCAAGGTCAAAGTTGTAAGTGATAAAGTTCTGTGCTGTCATGTACCTTTTGTTATTTTATGGTGAGAAGGGCACTTCACATCTATCATGCTCTTCCCCAAAACCCATAACTCAAATCTAATCATGACAAAATATCAGATAAACCCAACTGAGAGATGTGCTACAAAATACATGACTAATACACTGTGAATGCTTTTTTAATAGATTAAATTATAAAAAATAAGCAGTGTGGTGGTTAATTTTATGCGTCAGCTTGGCTGGAGTATAGTGCACAGATATTTGGTTAAACATAATTCAGAATATTTCCTGTGAAGGTGTTTTTTAGATGAGATTAATATTTTATCGACTTTGAGTAGACATTTCCATAATGTCAGCGGACTTCATTCCAATCAGTTCAAGTTCTTAATAGAATCCCTTAAGCAGAAGGAATTCTGTCAGCAAACTACCTTTAGACTCAGACTACACTCTTCAGTAGCCTATCCTGCAGATTTTGAACTTACTAAGTGAAACGATTTTTGGACTTAATTCCCACACTTGTGGAACAACACAAATGGGGCAAATGAAAAACAAAGAGCAAGTTGGCAGATTTAAACCAAAACACATCAATAAGCACACTAGATAAAAATGGCCAAGACAATCTGTGGTGAACAGAAGAATGTACACTACATACATGCAGACACACACACACACACACACACATATACACGATACCTACACCCAAGATCTTTGAATATATTATTTCACATGGCAAAAAGGACTTTGCAGGTGTGATTAAAACACCTTAAGATGAAAGAATATCCTGGAATATGTAGGAGGGCTAACATAATCACAGGAGTTCTTATAAGCAGAGAACCTTTCTTAATTGGGTCATAATTAGGAGACAGAAGAAGGAAGCAAAATGTGACATGGAAAAGAAAGTGACATAAGAAGGACTCAACCTGCCATTGCTAGCTTTGAAGATGGAGGGACAGGTTCATGAGGCAAAGAATGAAGCAGCTTCAGAAAGTGGCTTTCCATCCACTGCCACCAGGAAAATTGGAACCTCAGTCCTACAACCAAAGGAACTGAATTTTGTCAACAACCAAAAGGAGCAGGAAAGGAATTTTTCTCTAAAACCTCCAGAAAGGAATGCAGTTTGCTGATACCTTAATTTAGTCTATTGAGATTAGACTCCTGACCTACAGAACTATAAGTTTCTCTTGCTTTAAGCAATAAAGTTTGTGATAATTTGTTACAGCAGCAATGTAAAAGTAATACACCCTCTAATTAAATGATGGAGATTATCAAATTGGATAAAAAGGCAAGATTAAATTGTATGCTTCATTAAAAATACTTTATTTAAAGACATCTAAAGTTTACTTAATTCAATAAGTTTACTTAAACCTTATTTAAAGATTAGAAGTTAAAGCATAAAAAATACAGTATGCTAACACTAATCAAAAGAAAACTGAAATGTCTATATTAACATCAAGATGATTTTTAATATTACCAGGAATAGGACCTCCCCTGTGGCGCAGCGGTTGAGCGCTGGGTTGCGAAGCTGCCCGCGGCCTCTGCGGCGCCGGTTCGACCCCCGGTTGCTCCCCGGCCACCGGAGGAGGGTCCCACATGGCACACAGACCTCTCCTGCCGCCCGCTGCTCCCCTCAGCAGTGTACTTCCCCTGTCTGCATGTTCTGCTCTCTGCTCTGGCTGTGGTGAATTCTCTCACCCTCCCGACTTCTGACTGTACCCATTGCTTGTATAAATAAATCTTTAAAAAAAAAAGAATATTACCAGGAATAAAGGTCATTTCATAAATGACCTTTGATAAAGGGGTCAATTCATCAAGAGAACACAACAGTCTTAAATGCTTTTGTACCTAATAACAGAGTTTCAAAATACATGAAGTAAAATCTGGAAAAAAGTGCAAAAAAATAGACAAATCCACAATTGTGGTTGTAAATACCAGTACCTTTCTCTTAATAACTGATAAAACAAATAGAAAATCAGTAGAGAAACAGACTTGAATAACACTAACAACCAACTTGCCCTGTCACAGAAAATTCCATCTAACATCAGAAAACACATTCTTTTCAAGCACACAGGAAACATTTACTAAGGGCCATAGTCCAGGCCATAAAAAAGTTTCAATAAATTTACCAGGATTTAAGACATACACGATTCCATTTTCTGACAATAGAATTAAATTAGAAACCAACAAGAAAAATATCTTCCAAAGCCCCACAAAATTGGAAGTTAAATAACACACTTTCAAACAATCCAAATGTGAAAGAAGAAGTCAAAGGGGAAACCAAAAGTTTTTTGAAATGAAGATGAACATACATTATATCGAAGTTTGTGGAAGGAAGCTGTGCAGTAAAGATTAACTCAGTAGACCTGGGTTGCTCAAATCAGCATTTTCAGGAAAAACTCTAGTCCAGCTCTGGGAATTAAATTCTTAGCTCTTGAGATGTTCTATGTGGTGAGTGTGTTTTTGTACATCTGAGGTCTTATACCATGCTGTACCAGTTTGACCAGAGTTTATGCTGCCAATGTGGTTTATAATAAAGATACCTGCATTTACTCTGGGGCTCTGGAGTCTGAGTAGCTGAGGTTAGTCATGCAGGTACTGCATATGTATGTGATTCACTCCCAGTAAAAATTCTGGAGCTTCCCTGGTCAATAACACTTCACACATGTTGTCATACATTGTTGCTAGGGAAACTAAGTGCATTCCAGTCATTTCCACTGATGGGGGAGGGGATATCTGAAAACTTGAGCCTGATTTCCCCATGTGTCTTTTTCTTTGAGTGATTTTAATTTATATATTTCTCTGTAATAAACTATAACAAAATATAAAACAACTTTTGAGGTCTGTGACTCTTTCTAGTGAATCATCAAGCCTGAGGCAGTTTTTGAGGGAATTAAAGCATTAATTAGATGGAAATTTATAACATTGAATAACTATACTAGAAAATATCTAAAATCTAAATATCTAAAATCAATCACCTCAGCTTCCAACTTAAGAAACTAGAATAAGAGCATCTAAAGAAACCTGAAGCTAGCAGAGGAAGGAAAACAACAAAGATGAGGGAGAAAAGCAATGACAGAGAAAACAAAAATCAATGAAATCAAAAGTTGGTTCTTCGTGAAGATAAGGAAAATTCGTCAGCCTGATCAGGGGTAAAAAGACACATAGTAGTATCATAGGAATGATAACAGAACTGCCAATTCCACAGATATTAAAAAAGTATTAATTGAAAGACATGATCTACCCAAAGTTCACTCTGTAATAAACAGATAAACTGAGCAAACTATATATATTAAAGAAACTGCTTTCATAGTTCAAAACTTTTCCACAATGAAAACCTCAGGCCCAGAGGGCTTTACAGATCAATTCTATTTAACATTCTAGGAAGAAATAACACAAATTCTACACAAGCTCTTCAGGACAACTAAAGAGAGAGAATAGTTCTCAAATCACTCTCCGAGGCCAATATTACTCTAAATCTAAATATCTAAAATCAATCACATTGATAACAAAAACCAGATAAAAAGATTATCACTAAATAAAACTATTTTCCAACACAAACATAAATGCAAAGACTCTCAACAAAATTTTGGCAATAACATATAATAAAACATCATGAGCAAGTGTTTAAGATTGGTAACACTTAAGGATTAATATATTTCACTATATTAAAAAGAAAAATTACATAATATTCTTAATCAATGTAGAAAATTATTTTATAAAATTCAGCGTACATTCCCTATTTTAAAAAAATAACCCAGAGCAAAATAGCTATAGAAGGGATGTCCTTTTCTTTTATTTTTAGAGTTATTTATTTATGCATGTAAGAACTGGGGTAAGGCCAGAGGTGCGGGGGTTGAGAGGATTCATCAGAGACAGAGTGGGGAGCAGAACAGGCGGGTTGACTGAAATACACTGCTGAGGAGACCAGCGGGCGGGCGAGACAGGAGAGGTCTGCTGTGCCATATGAGTTAGTTCCCTGACAGTCTGGGGATAGAACTCATGCTACAGAAGCTGAGGACAGCCTGACAGTGCTGTGCTTAACCCCTTGCACCACCAGGGAGGCCCTAGAAGGTATATCCTTAATCTGATAAAGGGCATCTATGAAAAGCATTGTTACTAGTATACTTTCTTTTTCCTGGGGACAGCCAAGGATGTCTGTTCTCTCCACTTTAATTCAATATCGTACTAGACATTCTTCTAGTCAGTGCAAAAAGGCAAGAAAAAGAATGAGACACCCGGATTAGGAAGGAAACATGATAATTACTTAAACACGATAATCCAAAAGAGTTAGGATTTTCTGCTTAATACAGAAAATCTACAGGAAAACTACTAAAAGTAATAAATGAGTTTAGTAGATTGTAGGACACAATGTTTAAAATCAATTTAAGAATTGTTATTTAAAAATCAATGTAGGGAGTCTCCCCGGGCGGCGCAGCAGTTGAGCGCTGGGTTGCGAAGCTGCCCGCAGCCTCTGCAGCGCCGGTTCGATCCCCGGCTGCTCTCCGGCTGCTCCCCGGCCACCGGAGGAGGGTCCCACATGGCGCGCAGACCTCTCCTGCCGCCCGCTGCTCCCCTCAGCAGTGTACTTTGGTCCTTCTGCCTGCTCCGCTCCCTGCTCTGGCTCTGGTGAATTCTCTCACCCTCCCGCGCTTCTGACTGTACCCAGTGCTTGTATAAATAAATAAATAAATCATTAAAAATAAAAATAAAAATCAATGTAGGGTGTCCCTGGTGGCTTAGAGGTTAAGTCTCAGTGCTATCACCACCATGGCCTGAGTTAGCTCCCTGGCCAGGTAGCTACCCACATGGCGCAGCAGACCTCTCCTGTCTCACCTGCTGCTCCCCTCAGCAGTGTATTTCAGTCAAGCTGCCTGTTCCGTTCCCAGCTCTGTCTCTGGTGAATCCTGTCAACCCCCCACACCTCTGGCCTACACCTCAGTTCTGTTATGCAAAAAAAAAAAAAAAAAAAGAGATTAAAAAAATCAATGTAGTTCTATAAACTAGCAAAGAACAATTGAAAATTAAAATTAATACAATTCATAATAAAACAAAAATATCAACTATTTAGTGATACTAGATGATTTTGGAATTCTTGTTAATTCTTAGATGTGTAAGTGCATTTCTTAGACATTCTATATTTTTACAAAATACATGTTGAATATTTAGGGGTAAACTGTCATGAAATCTCCAACTGCTTTCACAATTCACCAATACTAGAAAATGAAAATGTGTCTACTTATAATGAAAAACAAATGTTTTTAGAAGAAGCCAGGAGCAACTGAATATAGTATTTAAAGTTCCAAAAGGCTATAGTAAGTATAGATTACTATAAAACAGGATAACAGTTACCTTAGGGGTGGGGGGTGGTGAAAGATTGATAGGAAGAACAAGAGGGTTATTTATATGGCTAGTGGTTACGTGGATGTTGGTTTTATAATATCAACCAATTGTACTCATTATTTGTACACTTTGTGCATGTTGTGTTTCAATACAAACTTTATAAGGATAAGGCTTTAAAATTTTAAATATTCTATTACATATCATGATTCTTTAATGGGAATAATGGAAGAGTTTCATTGGAAAGGAAGTGGTGATTGTAAAAAGGCAAGACAAAAACGAAGAATGGGAAGGAGAGGCTAAATGGAGACATAAGCAAACCTAAAATCCAACTTTGATGCTAGTATTACATGGCCTTCACTGTTAACTAGTTGACTATCTACTGTTCACACACAGCTCTTCAATGGGGTCTTCTTATTCATGAAACTTTGAGTAGGCTGATCTTATCTGGAGGAGCTGATGGAAATAGTCTTGCAGAGGAATTCTAATTCATGGTCTACGATCCTATCCAATTTACAATTACTTATGAGAGGATAATTTGCAAACTACTCAATATTTTAAAACTATTTAGGCTGTGTATATATAGCAGTTGTATTTTCCAATCTTTAGTACAAAGGTTTGGGTACTGACTTCTATTTATTGGACATAGATTCCTTTCTTTTCCACGTGCAGACATTTGCATCCATGTACATTCAATGGAAGATAATGGCATTTAAATCATGTATATCGTTTTCTTTTCTTTTTTTTTAAAGATTTATTTATTTATACAAGTACTAGGCATAGTCAGAAGCATGGAAGGGTGAGAGAATTCACCAGAGCCAGAGCGGGGAGCAGAACAGGCAGAAGGACCGAGGTACACTGCTGAGGGGAGCAGCGGGCCGCAGGAGAGGTCTGTGCGCCATGTGGGACCCTTGCCCTGAGGCCGGGGATTGAACCGGCGCTACAGAGGCTGCGGGCAGCTTCGCAGCCCAGCGCTAAACCACTGCGCCACCGGGGAGGCCCCTCATGTATATTGTTTTCTAAAGACAACATTCTCATCTAGTTTCACTCTGCCAAATGTATTAATACAACAAACTAGAGAGCTTAAAGTTAATGCTTAGCTTACAAAATCACTGTGTTTGCCTCTCCGTCCTTCTCCCTTCACTATAATAGATGTTGTATTTGGGCATTTTTGGAAGTATGTGTGGTTCGAGCATTGCTTTGTGTTAATCATGTATTTTAATCTATTTTGAAGTCAACACACACATGTACACACACACACACACACACACACACACGGTTATAATTTGATTACCTTAGGACAGTCCGTATGCTCATCAGGAATGTTTCTGTTGGTTTGTATTGACATACCTAGTCAGTTGGAAGTAAAGTACATGGCCCTGAATGGTTTTAAAACCCTGAGAAAATTGTGACTCTACATTTTTTTCCTGGTTGGTACACTTAAAAATCTGATTTTGAATGTTAAATCAGATTCCCCATCTTGGATTGGTAAATGGTAGTAAGAACATGAGTTTAGAAAAGTTGTGTACTGACATATTTACATAGAGGATATTTATTCTATTCACTCATTTTCTTGCCACACAATTTGTCATTTGATTTTAGGGTTGGACCAACTCAGAAGACATCACTGTGACTTAACAGGAATCTCCCTTTTCTCCACCATTTTCTAATTCGTTGCTTTCATCTTCATCTTTTCAAATTGTGGGTCTTAATGTAACCTAAATTCATGATGCCCATGTGTTCTAGAGTGTAAAAATCTAGGAGTATGATGTCAAGAGGAAGTGAATACTACTCCTGAAATGGTTCTCCTGAAGACCAATTTAAACCTGCCATCATTCCGGTTTGCCCAGGATAGTCCCATTTTATGTTTGTTGTCCAGTCCAATTACTACTAGTGCCCCCTTTCAACCTCAAAGGGATTTTGGGTTTAGAACTATAAAAGACTTGGGTGACCTAATTGCGATTAAAATTAAAGACATCCGTCTTGTTAAAAAAATATTCAAAATGAAAGTTTCTTTCAAATGTGATTACAGAGTAAATACTCAGCAATGTCTGCAGTGGGAGGTAGGATAGCATTGCTCTGGAGTTGGATCAACACAGTTGGAATCTTGGCTTCAACATTTAGTAACTATGAACCTTGGGCAAGTAACATGATCTCTTACCCTCAATTTACTTATCTGTAGATGGGGATGAAACAGTACCTAACTCACAGGGTCACTCTTAGGATTAAATAGAAATAATGTATATAAAGTACTTAGCACTCAATGAACAACCTTATTTTTGGGCCACACTAAAAATATCATCATCCTCATCTTCAACTAAGTCTTCCTTTCAAAAACAAAACATGGTTCACTTCACTATATACAAAAGTATTACTGTGCAAAGCATTCCAGGAAAATGATACAAATTGTTTAAAACTTGTCCATTTGCTATTCACCAAAGACCAATATAATTTCCTGAGGCTCCGGGAAAGATCACACTGACCCCTCACTCTCTCCCTTTCCCTATCCATGACGGACTGTCACTCCACTGAAGATGCTCTTGCAAATGTCACCAAACATCCTGTGACAATCCAAAGGAGTTCCTTTAATCCTCACATCTTTTCAGTGTGCTTACCATTTTTCTAAAATTCTAGCATATCTAGTATCATCCATAGCTGGTTTCCTTTAGCTTTCATCTCCTTTGCTATCTCCTCTAAGTTGATGTTACTTAGAGGATATCGAGTCCGCCTCTCTTCCATCACGTTTCTGGGATGATCATATCTTGTCCTCTGGCTGTAAGCAGTCCCTCACTGGTTCCAGTCCGGCCTACAAGCAGTTCACATCTTCTGCCTCCAGAACACTTATTTCCTATTCCGGTTAGAGGAACCCCACTCACCAGAAGACATCTAATGGATTCTGTGGACTTGACTTTTGCCTTCCAAATCTGTGTTTATTTCCATCCTCCCACTCTCAAACTCAAATCTAAATCATCTTTTTTGTGCTTTAGATATATTCCTCTGGTAGCAATGTTGAAGACAGATGGAGTGTGTTAAAGCAAACAGACTACTGCAAAGTCAATGTTGTTTTGCTTAAATTCATAGATGGTTTCATACTAACAATGGTTAAAGAACACACTTCTCAGGGTAGAAGAGGACTTCCAACACTGGGGGGCTTCCTGCTCGCCAGTTGTTTTTTAAACATTCCTCTGAACCCTTAGTCAAAGTTCTCAATCCTTCAAGTTCCCAAAACCTCTTGCTCTGAAAGGTGTGACAATGTAAACCTCACTGAAATGCAAGCTCCAACACTACTTACCCTTCTTGGTTTTGTCTGATGTATTACATGAACCTCGCACATAGATGTACAGAGGGTAGATGGCAGGGGTCACAACTTACTCAATTTTGGTTTATGGGACATGCTAAATAAATATTTGACTAAAGGAAAATACACAATCTGAAAGTTTAGTAACTAGGTTTTGAGAAGCAAATACCTCATTTAAGTTAAATTTCTAAAATTATGTGATCTTAAATTTCAATTGAGAGTTACTTTTTGAGGTCCTAATTGTCAATTTACTACTTTAGAAAAGCAACTTAAATTTTAAAATGCAGAAGTCAATTTTTTAAGTAGGTTAAAGTGGAGTTGCTACACTGATACTGATAGTGTACTCATACTGTAAGTAACCTTACTTTGCTTGACAGTGAGAAAAGAATATGATTTAGTTCTCACTTTCTAGATCAACATCTGCTTTTTTATACACTATGTAATTAGCTTCTTTCTTGAAACAATGTATTATAATGAAATTTGTTTCATTATTCAGGCACCTGTGATGAGTGTGTTTTAACCGGCTATAAGGAGAAAAAAGAAAAAAAAATTATTCTACTTCTCTTGAAATCTGAAAAATGTAAACTATAAAGGATGTTAAATTGGCAAAATGCAGTCTACATGAAATTTTGTTCATTTGGCTATACTTGAGAGTAATGTTGATGTGTTTTCTTAGCTCCTACCCTCTACTCAAAGACTAGAAGCTCCTGAACTACTGTTACTCTTGACATGTATCTTCCAAATATGTATGGATTGAAATACCACTAAATTACTCTTAGATGTTCAGACAACTTATATTATCTGGGCATAAAATTATCTTAATAAAACCATAGAAAATGAGATACTGTGCCAATAAGATAAACTAGAACTTAATATTTAGGCATAGCTTTAGCATTCTTATAATCTGTATTTCTGGAGAACTGGCTTATAGTTTTTGTTTGCAAGAATGTTTGTCTTGAGTTCTTTTAAAAATGTTGGTACTGAAGGGTGTGCTCTTATACCTCTAAATCATATACAGTATCGTAAACCAATGGCAATTATTTTCTTCTGAAATTATAAATGAGATGCTGCTGCTAATAGGTATTAAGTGTTTACCAAATTATTAACTGTCTCCATGCTTACATACCTTCAAACTTTCTAGGAGGACAACATACTCCAAAACTATCTTAAGAGTACTTGAATAATGCAATCAGGATGTCTTTCAGAGATGATCAATTCTCTTTAGTTAGATATAGAACTTCATTTATAGCATTCTTTATGCTTCTTCACTAAAGTTTTCTGAAAAATAAAAATCTTAACAGCCCCCACCCCCGGTGACGCAGCAGTTGAGCGCTGGGCACGGAAGCTGCCCGTAGCCTCTGCAGCACCGGTTCTATCCCTGGCCGCTGGGTGAGGGTCCCACATGGCACACAGACCTCTCCTACCGCGCCAGCTGCTTCCCTCAGCAGTGTATTTCATCAGTCTGCCTGTTCTGCTTTCCGCTCTGGCTCTGGCCAATTCTCTCACCCTCCCGTGCTTCTGACTGTACCCAGTGCTTGTACAGATAAATAAATAAATCTTAAAAAAAAAAAATCTTAAAACCAGTGTAATAAATGAAAATATGCCCAATGCAAGGTACCATAATTATGAAATGAAATGCTGTCACTAACTACAAGTGATATATTAATGTTAATGTTAATATAGCTTGCTGTATCTCATTAGAGATAAAATGAATTTGTAGACCACCCCCCTCCCAATCATGTCATGCAAGCAGGAAAGCATGAAATTTCAAAACTGCCTACCTTTTAGAAAGTCTCTTAATTTATTTGCATTCTAAAATAGAGCCCTTGACCTGGATCTTTTTTACCATATAAAATGCTACTAAGTGATGTACAAGATTTGTCAAGCCCATATAACATTCTCTTCAAAATCTGAAGTTCAACCACTATTTGTTTTTTACTATTAAACTACATTTTGGCAGCAATTGTTTATTGGTCTGTCATTGCAGTAATTGCAACTTAACAATAAACCAGTCTGACATTTTAGGTCTTGAAGATACATACCATATATATTTCTTTAAAAATAATCATACTTTTGTAAGCAATACTTTACAGTAGACACCTCAAAAATCTACCATAGATGTGAAACTTAAAACGAGAAAAATTTAAGTTCTAAATCTTTATACATATATATCCAGATTTCTATATATATTATATATACATACATAAGTATATATAAAATATATATAATCAGATTTGAAAAATGAACAAAAACTGGGCACTGTACATAAAGTCTTTTTTTTAAAACTCAAACAATAGAAAACTCTTTAAACATTAAACAATTTTAATAAAAGTTTCTGTACAATGCTAAGCAGTTTTATTTACACATAGAAAATGTAATAGGAGTAGTGTTTGAAATTACAGAACTCCTTAAAATTTCAATGGCAGGTAAATCTGGAAAAAATAACAGCATTCCATTCACAAATATTTTCAAGCAATAAATATGTATTTATAAATAGTGTAAATTTACATCAAGATTAGAAACAAAAATCACAAATCTGAAGTTTATTCCTTAGTCTATGTGCAATCCATTATCTTTGTGACTTGGCTGTTAATTTTTTAACATTTTATTTAGGAACCAAAAGTTTAATAACCGTCATGGTTTCAAAACAAGACAGAAAAACATAAAAGCAGTAAAAAAGTTCCTTACCTAACTTTTCACATTAAAAAAAAACTTGACCAAAGAAAGACTTAAAATTGCTAACTACCTTACAAAGAAATGACCAGCTAGGCTAGTATTTTTCCAAGGAAAATTCTGAAGGGGGAAAAGATAGATGAAAACCAATTCATCAGCCCAGAAATAGAGAAATATAAAAGAGGTTGTCTTCAAGTCAGTAGTAGTCTGTATGATGTTGCCAGTTTTGTCAGATATATACAAAACATGGAAATTATTATTTTTTTTCTGAAGTACAGCTGATCAGCTTTGTGAGTCCTGGAGTAGGAGCAGTGTTCTCCCCTGTCCAGCTGGTTGACACTCCGCACTTGGAAGGTTGCATAGACACAGTTTTCAGCCAGCAGCCTTACGAGATAAGCTACAAAAATCAGTGGTGCAGAACTGGGTTACTTCCTGAATAGCAGAAAAGGTCTCATTTAATGTCCATGGAACAATATCAAGATGAGGAAGATGGTAATGGAGGAGCCTGAAAATAAAAGTAAGATATGTTATTTTGATATACATGTGTTAAGTATTCCCTAGCTCAAGCCTGAAAACATAGCAAGCTTATGAAGTTAGGGGAAATAACATTTCTCAATAAAGTCCAAAAGTCTGCTGCATGATAAAAAAGTATATAATGGTCCTTAACTGTCTTATATCCGAGAAGCCTTCCTAAAAATATGAAACTATTTCCCTGTTCAGTACACACATTTTTCTATACTTCACCAATTAATCAACAATTCTTAGAGGAGGGGGCTCAATGGGTTACAGTGGACTATTGGTGCTTTGGTGGTGGGCACAGTGTGGTAAGACATCTACAGAGGTGTGAACTATACCCCTAAAACATATACAATGATGTAAATCAACATTACCGCAATAAACATAATTTAAAAAGAAACTTCATTTAGAAAGACTGAAAAAAAAAAAATAAGGTCATGCAATTATAAGCAACATCCCCTCCTTCAGAGAAAACACACCCCCACACCCCCCGCCCCGAACATTATTAAGCTGACCATTTTTTCAGATTGCTTAAATTAAAAAAAGGCTTGTGGAAAATATATCAACTACAATTTAATGTGGGACTTGCTTCAGAACCTCAACTACAATTTAATTTGGGACTTGCTTCAGAACCTAGTTCAACTACATAATATACACTATTTTTTTAAAGCATACTGCATTATAATTTTCTTAATTGTGAAAACTATTTAAGTCAAAATATTAGGAGCCAAATTTCAAAAATTCAGTTTCTGATCACATATATAAAAGTATGAGAGGAAATCAACAAATCATAAATTATGTCTGTTCTATTTATAAAACTGCTGATGTGCTAGAGTAAGATGCTTCCTCCCAAGCATCTGCTGTTTAAAATTAAAAACTGTGCAATTCATAAGTATACTTGAATTTCATAAAGTTATATAATATACCAGGAAGTTAAGCTCCATGAAATATTCCCATGCGGTTAATATTTCTGGCCAGGACAAAATTTTAAATAAATACAATTAGCTTTAAAAGCAGTATATTTAAAAGCATACTTGCTGATTCATTTTGTGGATACCAATAACTTATGTACACAAATATTTCCTCAACTGAGATCAAATGACATAAAGGATATATGAGTGTTCCACAGCACAAAATGTAATTATTGTGACATTATTTAGAATGATCTCACGCAAGAAAAGCAAAGAACTACGGTAATTTCATAGGAATAAATACTTGGGAAAGGAGGGTGGAGGTGGTGTTATCCTCATGTGCTATCTAACAAGCCAAAGGAAAATTTAAATATACCATTACCTCCTAATTATCAGGTGGCAGAACAAACACTGCTGCTTCCCTATCCAACTAACCATGTACTCACATGTTGATTTCACTTACTAATGTAAATTGGTCATAGACTTGCATCAGGTCCTCCATTTTGTACTGTTCTAGCACCACAAAATTTTCCAGGTTTCCACTTGTTTTTCGTGCACAATCTTGGCAATGCACCACATAGGTCTTTCGAGAATTGCTCTCATTAGTGACAAAAAGCAGATCAAAAACCTCTACCTATTTTATACAAGAGAAAGAGCATTCAATATAGACAGTGGTATTTATTTATTATGACTTATTTTGCTTTAATATAATCACAAAATTCTACTTTATATGGGATTATGACCGCTGGTTAAGAACAGGTACTATGAAAGACATAATTGTGTTTGAGGATCTTTTTTATTTTTTAATTAATTAATTAATTAATTAACTAATTTATGCAAGCACTGGGGTACAGTCAGAAGCATGGGAGGGTGAGAGAATTCACCAGAGCCAGAGTGGAGAGCAGAACAGGCAGACTGACGAAGTACACTGCTGAGGGGAGCAGTGGGCGGCAGGAGAGGTCTGCGCACCATGTGGGACCCTCGCCCAGCCGCCGGGGATTGAATTGGCACTGCAGAGGCTGCAGGCAGCTTCACCGCTGCGCCACCAGGGAGGCCTGTCTTTAATGGACCAGGTTTATTTCGCACCAAACCCAAAGATACGGGTAGTAACATATATTTAGGGGAATTATCTAAGGGAATAACATACTCAATTACAACCACTAACAAAAGTCTAATTCAAAAGTTTGATAAAGTCCAGTCCATTTTTTGTTTTAAATCCAAAACATTTAAAATGCACTCAGATGTTAGAGATCATTATTTTCCTTCTAGGTCTTTCTGATAGTCATCATAGGGCCCTATGTCTTCCCCCACAGACTGAACTCAAAGATGAAGACCAGAGTGTATTTCTTAGCCAAATCTCAATACATACTTGAAGGAATATAAGTTAATCAGTTTTCAGATGAGGAAACTGACAGGTAAGTGACAGCCAGTGAGAGCATGTTAGCTCTAAGTCTCATGTTAAGGAGCATGAATGCAAACAAAAAGTTCCATGAGTGTATATATTTTATATATTAATGAGAATCCCATGATTTTAGAATTATCTCAATCTTATACAGAAAGATTGATGAGTTGCTGAGGATCAGGCAGAAAAAAGAAGGAATACCATTGCAGGATCGGAGTCATTCTCCAATACTGGAAAACTGATACACTGATTTTTCCGAGGTAAAATATACGTAACAAGAATCTATCCAATCACCTATGATTCACGTTGGCCAAGTAATACAACATTAAAATAGTCACAGAAGATTGATCAAGGTACTCTGAATTGCATTAGAGAGGAGTCAACATTGATCTGGCTAAAGCCATACTTAACTATATCCGGTTTAAAAATTCAACTAAATTTCTTGATGATTATGATGTTGACTATCTACAAGATACATGATCCTATAATACTTTAATTCATAGTTAGCGAAAAAGTCATCATCAGATTAAATTTTAATATGATAACCAAGGAACAAGAAAGTAAGACTTGATACAATGTCAATTTCAGCAAAATGTATTACAACATAGAAGTGTATTAAAAAAAAAAACTGAAAAGAAACCAAATATGGAGAGGTAAAAGGTTTAATAAAACAACTGTGGATAAGAGCAATTACTTACCTCACAGATGCTACAGTAATGTGCTGGTTCTTCTTTTGTCCGTCCATGCCATATAATCTCTTTTCCTGCAGCAATGAGAGCTTCCCTCAATGTCTGACATTGCTTCAGAGTTCTCAGAAGACAATACCTATTATGGGGGAAAAATTATTTGTGACCAGCAACTGAATATTAAGTATTTTCAGCATCAAAGAGATTACAGAGAAATAACGTCGTAAGACCTGGGTCTAATGCTGGTGACTTCATCATTTTTTTCAATTTCTCAGATGTTCTCAGATTTAAAAAACAGGGCCAATCCTCAGCAGGTCTGACAGTGACAATTATCAGATCACTTAAAGTTGAGAATTGGTATGTAAGTATCAAAACATAATGATCTTAATATATAAAATCTGACTCCTTGTTTAAATATAAGGTGTTACTTTTGGCTCTTATTTGGGCAAGTCAATTAACCTCTTTGGGAGTCAATTTCCTCATCCCTGCAATAAAGGGTCTAATTTCAGATCTGAACTGCTATGATTCTAGTAAAGCAAGAAAGCACATTACTTCTCCCAACATTGCCTAGACACTCATTAACAACATTATCTGTATAGCTGCTTTAGAAACTTTTCAATCTATAAGCAGAAAACCATTTATGGGTTTAGCCACCACAGAACACAAAGTTGTTTTCACTGTTGCACTAAGGGAAAAAAAAAAAAAGACTTAATTCCTTGATTTTAACTTGAAGGAGATAAAGGATAATCTTTCATTTATAATAACACAACTGAACATTTATTATAAACTTATCTTTCTAAACTCATACTTAGGGCCTCCAGGGTGGCGCAGCGGTTGAGCGCTGGTTCAATCCCCGGCTGCTCCCCGGCCACCGGAGGAGAGTCCCTCATGGCGCGCAGACCTCTCCTGCCGCCCGCTGCTCCCCTCAGCCGTGTACTTCGGTCCTTCTGCCTGCTCTGCTCTCCGCTCTGGCTCTGGCCAATTCTCTCACCCTCCCGCGCTTCTGACTGTACCCAGTGCTTGTATAAATAAATAAAATAAATCTAAAGAAAAAAAATAAACTCATACTTATGATGCTAACTAACAATACAGTGAATTCTCACAATTTGTGCTGCTTTTCCTATAACTTATAATTACTTGGAATTGTCTTGTAAACTCGCTTACTCTCCTGTCACTCTTAGTGGCTCAGGTTCTCGATTTGAACAGAGAAGATGGACTAGATGATCTCTAATGCACTTTCAGTTCAAAAATTCATAGACAATGAAAATACCCTAAAGAAAAAAGAAATGGGTTTAGCAACTAAATGTTGTTTGAAAGCAATGGTCTTGTCTATTTTATTCATGCTGTCTACTCACTCTCTAGGGCAGTGCCTGGCATACAGCGGATGCGCCATAAATATTTGATAAAGTTGTTAAACAGTCAACACTTCAATAACAGCATATTTAATTACTCTTAATTTGTATGTCCTTACTATTTTATAAGTTACTAGGTTAAAGTATTGCTACTTATCAGACCTCATGTCTATCAAGCCATGGTAAAAAACTGACTAAAAATAGACGTAAAATTTGTTAACTTTTCTAACAGATATACAACAATATGAACTTTACAGTTGTAAAGCAAACTCTTTAAGTATCTTATTTAAAGAATTTCTCAATTTGGCTTCAGCATTTCTTTTGTATTTAACTTATTTAGAAACAACTAAAGCTTTAGACTATGGCTACAAGTCAAAGCTAGGACAGCTATGAGGTGTCTGTGTGTGAAGGGGTGTGTGTGAAGGTGTGTCATGGGAGGCAGTAAGTAAAAATTTAGATCATGGCCATCATGGCAAAGAGAGAGAAAATATAATTCAGACTAAGCCAGGAGCTCTTAAGCAGTACTTGCTATTCCCACATTTCTCTGCATGTTTCATACAATCCACCTCTGATCTTACTGAACAAATTTTGCAAACAGGGCTTCAAAATGTTTCCTTAACAGTAAAAAAAAATACCTAAAACTCTGAGATAACTGTGGAAAATTTGCAGGCTCCACTACGTTCCCATGGGGGTAAACAAACAAAAATGATAAAACAATAAAATTATATAAACAAAAAACAAATAAGAACCAGACAGGTGACAGGGTATTAGGTACTTCACATATACTACGCCATCAGGCCTCTTAAACCACCCTGTGCAGGAGGCACTATTATTTCCATGTAACAAATGAGGAAACTATGGCTTAGAAAAGCTACATTTGTCTGGTATCATTAAAGCTATTTTTATATGGTCGGGTTAAGGATTTGTAAAGATAGAAAATCTGATGTATCCCCTATCTTACACCATACCCTCTTCTTTCTGGCCTCCCTTTCTGTCTCCTTATTCACTCTCCCTGTTCTCTTTTGAAGATGAGAGTCTTGGGGCTCAATTTTTTTCCTCCTACTCCAAACACATGCAGTTTTATGCTACTCCTTCATTCTCCAATGCCACTGACTACACTATCGGTTATAGTTATTAATTTATGCTTAGTTTGGTAGTTTCATCTTGAAAAGGCAGTATCTACTTTCCTGCAAACAATAAAGGATTAGAGATAGGGGTACAAGTCAATACTACTAAGCCAGAGTATTCTGCTTCTGAAATTATAGCTCCAGAACTTTTACTGTGTAAGCCATTAGAATCTTAGAAAACTGCAAGCACTATTAATCTGATCTGACAATGTATAACAGAATTGTGGCTTTCCCCCTTGCTCTTATGTTTCCCCCCCCCTCAGCACTGATATGTATTGTTCCTTCCCATTTTCAAAAAGGTAGCAGTTGGAATGGAAAGAGAATTTAGAGATACGGGTTTTTCTAGAGTCCATAGCAATGAGCAGTCCTAAAGAAAGGACCTGGGACAACTAAAGGGTACAGAAAAATATAAGTTAAGAGATTTAGGCACAGATTTGACTTAACAGTAATCTATTCAGCTTTTATTTACCCCAGACCCTGCTTTTATGGGACAGTGTTTGAGTGCATTGAAGAGCTAAAAAGTAAAAGTCAAAATCAGGGTTGTTATTTCCTCTTCATTTTAGCTTTGCTGAATTTTAATAAATTTACAGCAATTAAGAATTCAATCTGTTTAAAACAAAAAAAGTCACTAGCAAAAAGTATTAAAATGTAGACAATGGAAGATGCTATTTTTAATAAAGGAATTTTAGGAACAGGATCAGAAATTATTTTAGGAGCTAAAGAAGCAGGGAATTCTTTGATTTTTAAGAATCAGTCTGGTTCTAGAACTCAAGTCCTGGTTTTAGGTGTTTGGATGAAGCACTACACAAAAAGGCAGAGAATGTTAAAGACATTTCTGACTTGGAGAAAAATCCATGAAGAGGTTAACTGAGGGCTTGGTGTATTTAAAGTTAGATGGCAGAATCTCTAACCCAGCCCAAGACTCATCCACAAAGATGAAACCTGGAGGGAATGAATTTTATAGAGAAAAACTTCACAAGAGGGGATAGAAATGAAAATATACTTGAGAGATTAGAATAAGAAAACTGAAGACTATAACATGGTGATTATGCATATTATATTTCTAAATCAACACATTAGGGTCAAAGATAAAAAATATAGTGTGCCATAGATGCTAAGGGAGGGAGAGTTCACCTTCGGGTGAGGGAAAGCAGAAATCATGTAAGTTTTTGTAAAGAAGCCATCCATTTAGCTGTGAGCAGGAAGGAGAGGTGGTAAGAAAGCACCTTCGAGCCAGGAAAGAATGCCATAAACAAAGATAGCTGGAGGTTACTTAGGTTAGCAAAGAACTGTTCTTACAAGATTTTAAACTTGGGATGAGGTTTCTGGGGCAGAGTGAATAATAGGAATGAAGTCATGATGATATTTTGTTGAAGAAAAACAATGAGGATTACTCTGATATTCTGGGAGTAACTGTGTTAGCATGCCACTGAAGGGTATCAGGGACCAAAAACTATTAAAGGTTATATAGTATAAAAGAATTCTGCCATTTGTCACAAAGAAACACTATTGGTATGGAATATCTTCTTTTTTTTAAAAGATTTATTTATTTTTATACAAGAGCTGGGGTACAGGCCAGAGGCATGGGAGGGTGAGAGGATTCACCAGAGACAGAGCAGGGAGCAGAACAGACAGATGACCAAAATACACTGCTGAGGGGAGCAGCAGGCGCGACAGGAGCGGTCTGCCACGCCATGTGGGAATCTCCCTGGCCAGCCGGGAATCGAACCCACACTGCAGAAGCTGTGGATAGCTTCAGAGCACTGTGCTCAACACGCTGCGCCACTGCGGAAGCCCCAGGTATGGAATATCTTTAATAGAATTAGTGTGCATGGAAAAAGAAGAAAAGAAAGGATAGTCCTAATGAAACTTTGAGAAGTACCTAATGGGCAAATGCCTAGCTAAACAGAGTCTGCCTGGACTGCTGAGACCCAGAAAGCTTGTCACAAAAGTCTAAGGCGGGCCTCCCTGGTGGCGCAGCAGTTGAGCGCTGGGTTGCGAAGCTGCCTGCGGCCTCTGCGGTGCCAGTTCGATCCCCGGCTGCTCCCCGGCCACCGGAGGAGGGTCCCACATGGCGCGCAGACCTCTCCTGCTGCCCGCTGCTCCCCTCAGCAGTGTACTTCGGTCCTTCTGCCTGCTCTGCTCCCAACTCTAGCTCTGGTGAATTCTCTCACCCTCCCGCGCTTCTGACTGTACCCAGTGCATGTATAAACAAAACAAACAAACAAACAAACAAACAAACAAATAAAACATGCCTCTATTAAAAATAATTAAAAAAAACAAAAACAAAAACAAAAACACCCCCAAAAGTCTAAGGTACCTGAGGCACCTTCTGTCAGGGAACAGCAATAATGGGGAAAGAAAGGTCCCAGAAAGCTGGGACAAAAGGGGAAAAAGAAAATGCAAAATCAAAGTACAAATCAAGATAATGGCTGCCACTGTCTCTGCCAAGAACTAGGAACAGCCTCTCCACGCATCTCCTTCCATGTCTCCCCAAGTTCTCTGTGGGTACAAGCCAAAGCTGGAGAAACAAGAACCCGAGCATGGATTTGTTCCGATATATATGAAGCATGGTTGCTTAACTCCACCCCACTAGTTGCCAGCAGCTCCCCATTCAGGAAGTGTGGTTCATGGCATACTGGGACCTGTAGTCCAAGGTTACAGAATTATTAAGTGGAGGCAGAGAAAGGGGCACTTCCCCTTCACAGAGGTGTGACTATTTGACTAAATTTCCAAGTAAGTTCCCAAGTATCAGTGAGGAGACAGATGAAGCATGGGTAACTTGACAAGGCACCCCCTTTTTTTTTTAAGTAAAAAAAAAAAAAGAAGTTTAATTATAACCTGTATACTTCCTGTATGCATGGGAGAACCCAACATGACTAACTTGCCCAGGTAGCTTCAGATGCTATCTTAAGCAGCTTAGTTAAGACAGGGAGCTTGGGGGAGGTGGAGGGAGGAGAGGAGAGAATGGAAACTCAGTTAGGGAGGTTACCTGAAAGGCACAGTATGATTAGGAGATTAGGGCTTCCAGGAATAATAATGGAGAAGCCAGAGAGAGCTTCTCCTTTATGCACATCTTTTATAAAAGTACAACCTCCACCCAGCCTTCAGAGACCCTCCCATGAAAGAGACCTCCTGCCAAAAAGGCATTTTTGGGGGGTAGCAGATTTTATGCTCCCCTACAGTCTGGACAAAGCACTGCTAAAACCCTATGGTAATAATCTCAGCCACTAAAAAGTATATGGTATACAAATTAAAATATACAAAAAGGTGCTTTGCCCTGCCCAATCTTCTCTCACCAAAAGAGACATGCAGGAAAGAAAAGTAAAGAAACACACAAGCCCTCAAAAACACACCTGTTACCGATCACTCCAGGATAGTGTTCCCCTAGGACAACAGTAATTATATGTCAATAAGACATCTAACAGTTTCATTTAAACCAACCACATGGCTGAAAATCAAGGTCTCAGTCAATGATAAAATGAGTATCTCAAGAATTTTAAATTCTTGGACAGAAAAGCACGAAAGCAAGGATGTTAAGCATGACAATGCAGTTTTAAAATTTTAAGATTTTGTTTGCTCAATGTTATCACAAAGTATTGTACAGTCAACCCAACAGTGTATTAGACTTGCCTAGACGACAGCAATAGGACCTATAGTAAGGCCAGTATGGACTGGCCTTAATAGCTATACCCTCTTGTTCAATTATCAGGCCCACTGGCTATGACCAAAGAGTTACAGGATACCACATTTATCCATTTAAAAATAGAAATCAAAGGGAAAGGGGGCCTCCCTGGTGGCGCAGCAGTTGAGCGCTGGGTTGCGAAGTTGCCTGCAGCCTCTGCGGCGCCGGTTCGAGATCCCCGGCTGCTCCCCGGCCACCGGAGGAGGGTCCCACATGGCGCGCAGACCTCTCCTGCCGCCCGCTGCCCCCCTCAGCAGTGTACTTAGGTCCTTCTGCCTGCTCTGCTCCCTGCTCTGGTGAATTCTCTCACCCTCCAGCGCTTCTGACTGTACCCAGTGCTTGTATAAACAAACAAACAAATAAAAAACATGCTTCTATTAAAAAAAAAAAAGAAATCAAAGGGAAAGGGGAGTTAATACTTAACAGTTTAATTTATATCCAAAACCTCTGTGCTTGTGATAAAGTAGATATTATGTAAATAAGGTAATAATCTGTAATATGTGAGAAAGAAAAAGGAAAAGAAAAAAATAGTTCTAACACAGATCTAATATAATCTAGAGCTTCCCTAATTTGCCCAATCATAGGATTCATGTAGGCCACTTGAAAGAGATTTCAAGGTTCTTCCCACAGAGCTTTGAATTTACTTGGTAGGAAGAGAGCCTAGAAATCAATTTAGTAAGACTTCCAGGTGATTCATATGATCAGACAAGTAAAAACCAATGCAAGCCTCTTCATAAGTGACAAATTTGGAAATAATGTCTAAAATTTGTAACAATATATTTCAATATCAACTTCACAAATTGCCATGAAACCACAGAGAGAACAAAGTTAAGAGCAAAGATTAGTTAAGAGCAAAGATTCTAAAGCTAAATCGCCTGGGTTTAAATGCACACATACATCTCATACTCTGCCCCTCAGTTTCCTCAGCTGTGAAAATAGAATACCTAATTGCTATTAGGAGGATTATGTAATATACATCATTTTTGGATTAGTGCATGGCAGTTAGTGATCAATATTTTAATTCAACATGCCAAAATTATTAAAGAATGGTAAAATAAATGACATAATTACTAAATTGAAGTTATTGTTTTATTTGAAAGAATATATAATGAGTGCCAATGAAAGTTCAAGAGTTATAATGCAAAGAATACACAACAAATTTATATTGTTTAGTCTATATTCTATTATGTCAGGATTTTTCAACTTTAACACTATTGTTATTTTTGGGGGAGGGAGTGCAGCTATCTTGTGCAATGGAGAATTTTTAGCAGTAACCATGGTCACTACCCAAAAAATACTAGTAGCACCCCTCCCACTCAAGTCTTAACACTGCCATATGTCCCCCGGGAAAAGAGCAGGGAGAGGCAAGATTGCCTGCAGTTGATAAACACTACACTAAAAAAAAAACAAAAGATGATGACTGAGGTTTCTTCAGTTAATATCAATAATAATTATCAAGAGCTACTATTTACTTAGTGTTTATGCTAAAATCCATACTGTACCCATAAAAGTTGTATTAGAAAGAGACAATTACCATTCCCATTTTTCAGAGAAGGAACCAATGACTAATAGGTTTAATACTTCACCCATGGCCTCTGCTAGCCAGTAAATGAAGAAGCCAAGATGTGAAGGCAGGCTGGACTCCAAACATAGTGCTACCCTACCTGTAGTACCTCACTGGGATTATTAGATAGCACAACTCCAAGACATACAATTAGAAAAGAAAAGGTAAATGACAAACACATGATGATCATAAATACACATAAGACACAGAGAAAACATTAATTTGTACATACAAGATGGCACATTTAAAAACTGAAATATAACAACAGTGCTTTCAAAGATGGTCAAAAGAATGAAAAAATTCTATGAAAAGAAATTAAGACTGTGGGAAGAGCATTTCAATGGACTTAGTACTGTTAAGATTTAGAAAATTTATTTTCAACTTCTGGCTTATATGTAGTACTTATAGAATATGTACTTATCTGGAAGATTAAGAGGCAGCATACAAGAGAATGTGTTTTTTGAAAATTAACTTTCTACTGCTTAGTGTACTATCTAATATAATCCTAAATCTGAGACTTCATAATACTGAACTTTTCGGAGGAAAATGGGCTCTTTGGCATTTTGCTTCTGACAGACATTTAAAAATGTTCTCATGTACTTATCGTGGTGATTTAAATGGAACTCACAAAGTAATGAAGAAACCAAAAGTTTCTAATGTATCAGAAACATTATTATTACATTTACTTCCTAATAGTCCAATGTGATTGCAACAATTTATAGGGGCATATCTGTTGGAGTTGGCCTTATCTACCATTGAGATTAAACCACTCAACTACATCTAAAAGAATCTTTATTCCAAAAGCCTGCTATCTACAAGGAAATCTAATTAGTAGCAACAGTCTCCAGAGTTCACTTGTTGCGCTATCATTTAATTCCTTTCAAGGGATCTATTAAAAGGAATAGCTCAATGTTAAAACATAATGGATATATGAGTCTTGTGAAAGTGAAGTAAGAGAGTCTTAGTACTACACAGGGAAAAATTGTAGACCAAAGCAATGTATCTTAAATATCTGAAAATGCAATCATGAATTTGCAAAGAATGAGGGTTTCTCTTAACTCTCAATCAACTATTTAAAATTAAGAACAAAAGGTAAAAAGACCTGTATATTATACTATGATGTAGACAGATAATAGCAGCAATAACCTCTACAGCTCCAATTTTATGTTTTAAAGTACTCATTTAGCAAAATTTCTTTCACTCAGGACCCACTAATCAAAGTATTTATGATGTAGTTTATACTGGGGTGGGACAGGAGTTTACCAAAATAACCAAGGATTTTCAAGAATGTATAACTCTCTCCTGCCTCGAAATTATGGCAAAACAAATTCAGAATGTAGAACTCTACAACACAAAGGTCTGGCTTCTTCAGAAAAAAAGTAACAGGAGAAAGTTCTCACAGATTAGAGACTAAAGACACAATGACTACACACTGAATTCAATGTCAACACTGATTCAATCTGCATTAGGGGTGGTAATATAAAGAGAATAACAGCTAACTAAAGAAACCCATTTTGGGATTCTTGGGGAAATTTTTTTTTAACAAGTTATTTATTTTTTTATGCATACAAGAGCTGGGGTACAGCCCAGAGATGCGGGGCATGGGGGGGTGGGAGGATTCATCAGCAACAGAGTGGGGAACAGAACAGGCAGACTGAAATACACTGCTGAGGGGAGCAGCGGGTGAGACAGGAGAGGTCTGCTTCGTCATGTGGGTTGCTCCCTGGCCAGCTGAGGAGTGAACTTGTGCTGCAGATTGCTTCATAGAGAGGTGCTTAATCCTTGCACCACCAGGGAGGCTCTTGGGGAAATTTAAATGTAGATTATACATAGCTGATTACTGTGGAATTTCACATTTCTTATGTATGGTAAATTGTACTGTGATTATGTGAGAATATCCTTAGTTTTAAGAGATGCAAGTTGATTTATGTGACATGTCATGTTGTGAATTACTTTTCATATGGCTCAGCCAAAAGATGTATGTGTGTGTATGTATGTGTATACTAAGACTGCTAAGTAAATGTGGCAAAAATTTCTTTGATGACTCTACATGAGAATATATAGGTATTCACTGTACAATTCCTTTAATTTTTTGTAGATTTAAAAATTTAAAAATGGACCTCCCTGGTGGCACAAGGGGTTGCACTATGAAGCCATGCGCAGCCTCTGAAGCACAAGTTCAATGCCCAGCCAGGAAGGTAATGACCACATGGCGCAGCAGACCTCTCCTATCTCGCCCACTGCTCCCCTCAGCAGTGTATTTCAGTGGATCTGCCTGTTCTGCTCCCCACTCTGTCTCTGGTGAATCCTTTCACCTCCTGCATCTCTGACTTGCATTCCAGCTCTTGAATGCATAGATAAATAAAAATCTTTTTAAAAAATAAAATAAAAATTTCAAAATAAAAAACATCAGTAGTAGTATGTTAACAGTTTCCTTCACTCATTTCTTTGTGTGGGTACTGCTTTACTTTAAAAATAGCTAATGGTTCAGAAAACTCACAGTTAATGCCTTGGAGGGATTGTCTGTTACCTACAAACAAGGGATGTAAGATTCTTTTTCTATGCAATAGAATCAGATATCCATCTGGTTTCTTAAGATTCCCACTTAAACATCACAGAAGGAATTCAAATTCTGATGTCTAAAGCCAGTTAAGCTAATAAACATCACTCCCTATTCCTACCTCCTTTCTTTTCTTCTAACCCTAGTTTAATCAACAGACACAAAAAATGTCCAACTGCTTAGTCCAGGCCAAAGCCCCAGCAACACAGATTCCCCTCTCACCTCCACCACCCATTCACCAAGTATACTTTATTTTATTCTCTACCTTTTGCTTCTCCTATCAAAACAGTAAAAACCTTCTAATGTATGCCTCTAAATCCTCTGCCCTCCATTTTATGCTTTATCTTGTTGCCAAGTTATCTAAAATTCAGATTTGATTATTTCAAAGATTAAAATTTCTAAAGACTTCTCATTAGTCACTATTACCAACACTAAATCTACCTGGAATTTTTAACATCAGAAGTTTAAATCTACACAAGATAATAACATGAAGGAACAAGTAGAACTTAAATCTGAGGACCCTTAAAAGTCTGGTCTAAAACAGAAAAAAGTTTGCTTCCAATATATGGGGTAGGTGTTCATTTAAACAGTTTAAGAAAGTTATGGGCCTCCCCGGTGGTACAGCGGGTTGAGTGCAGCTGTCCGCAGCTTCTGCAGCGCGGGTTCGATTCCGGGCCACACATGGGGCGGCAGACCTCTACTGTCTCACCCGCTGCTCTTGTCAGCAGTGCTTTCGATCTGTCTGCCTGTTCTGCTCCCCACTGTCTCTGGTGAATTCTCTCACCCTCCCGCGCCTCTGGCCTGTACCCCAGTTCTTGTGTAAATAAATAAATCTTTAAAAAAAAAAAAAGTTATGCACCGAGTTTCCACTAAAGTTTTCCGAAGAAGTCAGGCTGTGAACTTTCCAAGTGAAGTTCACTGCATTATGAAATGAACGACATAATCATGATAACAAACTTTCTTTTGACTCATGCCAATGTAGGAGGTATTTGGAAATATGCAGATTACTTTATTTTAATAAAATAGCTAGGTTATAGAAGTTGGATGAGATTTACTAAACCACTTACTTAAATAAAAGGCATTAGGAAATTACAGGGCTCTAAAAGACTTGAACTTGATATTGCAAAGAAAAAATAAAGTGATGCTGACTTATTTAAAATACTGGTAATTCATTTCCAAAATGATAATGAGAAATTAGTAGGTGACAACAGGAGATAACATCATTTCCCATTATTAAGTCACTCAGTGCAAAGGTTCATAATCTTTTATGAAAGTGTATTTTTCATACACTTTGCATAAACTCATTTGGTGCTGAAAATTGACCCAGGGCTTTTTATAGTTTTCACTTAGCTTATCCCAGTGACTACTGTTTTACTGCAGAAATATTAATGTGTCTGATTTCAGGATATTGTCACAGACCCTGCTGGGAGGGTAAAATACATTATCTATGCACTGTAGTACCTTTCTAAATCCAAAGAATTATGAGTATCAAACATATTTGACTTAAGGGGTTAGGATAATGGACAATGGAGCTGCAGTACTACTTCTGTGAAGCATTTCCAATATTTTTCCCTTTTTTCAGAAGTGTATTCCGCTGTGCTCCTCCTCACTCCCCTTTCTTTACACCAGTATCTCCATCATTAGAGCAAAGATCATGATAATGAACGTTTGAACATTTCCCCACTTATATTAAGCAGCCTGAGAAGTGATCACACCCTTCTATCACCTATCACAATATCTGAGATCAACTCAGTTCATAATAATTATTAAATATAAAATAATAAAAAGAAATGGATAGAGCTCAGTAAGAAGATGGGAAGGCACAAGGTAAATTTTGCTTACATGCTTTTTGGTTGGGCAGATTTACTACTTAACCATGAAGCTGTAAAAGTCACATAGTAGATGCACTGTATTTAAGAGCTAAAAATAATTAACAATTTAGGGGGAAAGTTAAGGAAAAGAAGTATCTTTGCATATCTCAACATTCTATTTCTTATGTCTAAGCTGATTTTTTTTTCCTTTAAAACAGTCAACAATTTGCTCAATGTATACTAAGTAGATGTTTTACTATAGATACAGGAACATAAAAGGGGTCAGGTTTAACATTTGAAAGTCATATTAAATGGCTTAAAATAGGAAACAGAGTGGTCATAAGTGCAAAATTCAAGTACACATCTAAAGACAGCAGTGAGAGAAATGGGGATTTTAAAGAAAGTCTGTATTTGTGCTTTTGTTTATTTAGACTAGTTGGTTGCTGATGACTTCAGTAAAAAAACTGATGAGCACACATAAGATGGAAAGCCAAATTTCTTTGGTCAGTGGAGTGAACAAGAGATGAAGAAAATGAGTCAAAGCAGTGGGAAGGAATGGCAAGAAGAATCACTTAATCAGATTTGGTATAGCTCACAAGTCAGAACAAACCAATACCACTTTCTTTGTTGGCAGGATACTAGATTCGAAGACCAAAGCAATGATGTAAATATAATTTTACACGAGAACTGAGCTTGTAGAAAAAGACCCCTATTTTGTAACAATACATTTTCCATGCTCTCTTCTGAATCGTATTTAGTTTGCCTCTTTGTTTTTCTCAATTAGAAGTATTCCTTCAAATTTTGTCCCCAATTCTCCCCCTTTTCTTTCTCTCAAGGTAAATCACAAACAGCTATGTAGAAGACTAGCCTACTCATTCAGCTCTCTCAAGTTCTGATTAGCTTCTGCTAAACAGCACTATCCAATTATTTTACTGGCTCCTCAAACTTGCCCCTGCTTCAAAACGGGTAACCTTGGGAGGCTGAGACCTTTAACTGAGATACAGTCTGAGAAGCACTTTGCTGAGTGCTTCGCTCAGTACCAAATTCAAATAATGAACTAGCATTATTACTAAACCATCTAGAACCCAAAGTATCTTTGACTCACTCGTTTCTCTTATCACCCAGAAATTTATGCTATTTAACTGCTAGAATGATCTTTATGAAACCCAAATTAGATCCTATTAGATAAAAACCCATCACAATCTCTCTAATAGAATAAATTTAGCACATAATACATTATCTGCCAACTAAGAACTTTTACAACTACATCTTATTTTACTACTCATCATATACATTGTACTCAAGCCAGAATGTATCACCAACTACTTTCAACATACAGACAGCAAAGTTCTACCATATTTACTTTAAATCTCATACAAATACACAGTAGGGAAGGAAGTCAGGAAGAAGGGCATAGGCAGGAGGTGTTGGGGAGAGAATGAGTGTACTGTAGTGAATATGCATTTGCTGTTCCCCCAGACAGTCTGAGTTCCTCTGAGTCTTTCACAGTGTAAGCAGTGTATTATGCTGAGTATGGTATGATTTTAGTGGTTAGTAAAACAGGGCCTCTCCACATAAGTCAACTACTCTGCCTAGTGTTCAACTGAAGAAAAGGATTTATTCTCTCATGAGACACAAATGTATTTTGTGTTAGACTGAATGAAGGACACATGGTGTGTGTGTGTGTGTATATATATATATATATATACACACACACACACACACACACACATACTAATAGTTTATGGATGAATTGAGGTTATCTTTCTGGTGGTGCAAGAGTTTGGTCTTTAGCTGGCTTCAGGTTCTACTCCTTTCTCCTTTCCCCGTCTACACATAAAATATCTACCTCCCCAGAATACAGACTTCTGTGATCCCACAGGGCTAGGAAAAATCTAGTGAATCTCTCATTGTATTTTTTTCTATTTATTTATATGCATTAACTTTTACTTCATGGCAGAACCTATACTACAATGTAAGCATATGTGCACTTACACACATAACCCCTTCTATTAGTGCCTATCTGGAGCTTTCTATAAGGTCAGAAAATACCCATTAAATGAAACAGAGGCTGAATGACTATTTTTAAAAGGAAGCTTATACAAAGCAAAGTCTAGAGAGGTTCACATTTTCAGTCAACATGATGACAAAAAGAAATTGCGAATCACATCTCATGAAGACTCAAGTTGGGAGCAGAATTTTTATTATAGTGACGAATACAATCAAGACTCAAAATGATTGGAGATTTAGTAGTTCAGGGTAAAAATGGAGTACAGATAAGCATTTAAGTGCATGTAGGTTTAAAAATATATGTGAGTAGGTATGAGGAACTAGTAATTTTAAATGGAAAAACATTTGTATGGCTACAAATCAACACAAAACAACTTTATAACACAGATACTGCAGTGTCAATGTTCAACATTTTAAATATTAAGAGGGACAATGATAAAGTGGAAGATGATGATGGCAGGGGGGTGAGGTTTGATAGGGGGGTTGAAAATATAATATCGAGGAGAGATGTCTGAATTAATGAAAACCAGGAAGGAAGAACAAAATATGACAGTGATTGTGCCATGGCTCCTTTTTCCCTGTTACCTCACCACCCAACCTATGAGCAAGTCTTGTGAGCTTTTAGCTCCACCTCAGCCCCTAGTTCAATCCCTACCCAACCACCCCATGAGTAAATGTCTGTCCAGGGCAGTCTATTTTGTTGCGATCTGCAAAACTTGTCCTTTGAAATCCATTTTCCACCAAGCAACCAGATTAATTTTCTTCAAGTTTAAATCAGGGTGTGATTTGAAATATTCAGCTGCTGAGGTGAAAAACTGTACACCTGAAGTCTACACAGTGCTGTAAACTGTTACCTCAATATAAGGGGGGAGAAAAAAATCACACATACACAAAAAGTTTAATTCAGAACCTAACCTTCTGCTTAATGTCCTCTAACAGTGTTCTGTAATATCCAGAATTAATACAGACTTCTTACTATGTTGTAACAGTCCATGTATAATCTGATTCCTATTCATTTCATTGAGCTTACTGCTACCACTCTTTCTCTCATTGTGCTATAGTCACACTGGTCCTTTCATACTAAAACATACAAAATTTGTTCCCAATTTAACAGTTACTTGTCCCTGGGGCCTGAAATGTTCTATGTCTAGATCTTCACATGGTTGACTGCATCTCCATTATTCAAGTCTAAATATAAAACTCATCTTCTTAGACACCTTCCCTGATTACTTCAGAAAAAGCAGTATTCCCTACCTCCCAATCCAAATACTATTCTATGTTATCTTATTTGTCTGGATGTATCAATAACTTTTCTGTCTGGATGTCTCTTGCTCCACCAGAATTTAACTTATACACTGCTATCATCAGTACCTACAACAGTGTTTGTGGCACAGAACTGGTTCTGAAACACCTGTTGAATAGGATTTATTCTATATAAATTCCAAATATATTTAGGGAACTGAATCCCAATGACAGGTAGTTTTAGGTAAATTTCTAAGAACTTTCATGCGTGAGGTAATGAATACGTTCAAAAAGTTTCCAGATGACTACAAATTATAGATGCTATAAGAAGGGATTATTGTAGTACATGTAAATTTTGTACTAAATGATCTTTAAAAGTGTTTCCAATTATAAAATTCTAGTCCTTCGAAAAGGAGTTACTTTCATTCTGCATAGCTATTATGTAAATGATAACTATGCTGTACCCATCCCTTTACCTTCAAGATGATCTTCATTAGCCTCTAGCTTATGCCTATCTCCAACATACTAACCACACCTTCAGTGACTTTAGATAATTTTCCCTCCAAAAGTAACCCTAAACTTGCTATCCAGAGAAAAGTACCATTCTGATATAGAATAGGATAAATGGATAGACAACATCTCTCTCACACCCCAACTACCAATTATATTTATATAGAGTATGATAACTAAGATCCAACTTATAAAAGAAATTTTATATTGCTCATTACTTGCTATGATTTGGTCTTTGTTAACCACTTCTGCTTAGAATTAGAGAAAAAATTGCAACTGATAATAAATGACTGTACCATAGGATAGGCACTATCCTTGACAGCACAATTTTTGTTTGAATAAAATTTTGGATTTATGTTTAAATCGTTTTAGCAAGATAGAATTATTTTCATAAGACAGTGTTTTGAAAACACATGCTGACCACACTAATACAGTTGTCAGAGAAATATGTAAGTGCTATTTTAACAAAGACAAACTTATTTTATCAGTGAATATAAAACAGCATATTCCAAAATGAACTTTGGAGATCAATTCTTTATAAGATATTGGTCAAATAAATGTCTGGGAAATACAAAACATTATAAGCCCCTTCCCTTCATTCACAAAACACATCAACACTTACAGTCTATAAAAATAAAATAATGAAGGACTTGTGGAACTTTATTTAAGCCATCATTTCCCATATTTCATTGATCAGAATTCCCCACCTTTTGGAGATGGGGATAGAAGTGATAAAACACACAGTTTATATAAATACTGCTTATAGCACTGCCTGAAAATAGTACTTCTAAACAGACTTACAAATTAGGATAGAAACTGTGACAATAAATAAGAAGCTTGCTAGGATAAATGTATTCAAATTATTCCTATTAGGTGTTAAAAGCAACTAAAAGACAATTATAAGATGAATGATTTAATTAAAACAAGTAAAAATTAACATTTATGCCAAAACCCTTTATTAAATGCTAATTTCTCCATATAAGCAATTATTTTTTGATGCCATTCTTTGCTTTGAACACTAAACGCAGTCTTTCAATATTATAACTAAAGTTTTTCCTAGGAATCAGGTGTTTCAGAGGGTACTGGGGAAGCACAGGTTTGTGAATCTACCAGAGTAGAACCATGTGTAGCTCTGTTCCTCTTTGTACCATGGTGTACTGACTATTTGAAAGGGAAAAATACTTTTAATATATGGATTCTGTACTATGCTTTGCTAGACATCTGGATCATTTTGTTTTGATGTCAACCTAATTCTAAGGGGGGAAAAGTATTGAATAGTTAACATTCCCCAAAAAGAGAGGGACTACAGCAGTTTTAGAAAGCACTTACTTAATCATTTCAAAAAGCTTTGGATCTGAGACCTTGATATTTCGTGCCATATTCCAGGAAAGATGAACCATGGGTACTATTGACTTCACACTTTGCAATTTGTTCCATTCGTACCGTTCCACTGCCAATTTATACTGGCAGGCTAGGAAAAAAAAAACAGTTATAAAGTAACCCAAAGTACCAAAAATATGAAGATAACCATTATCACCCTCTTGGGAGATCATCAATACCAACTGTGAAAATCTGAGAATATCACAAGAATATTTTTCTCATTTTTTTATAATCATGGCAATCAAAAATAGTAGTTATCATGTCAAGAGTGCATACTAGAACTATGTGCCAGGCACTGTGCTAACCTATTTTTTATATATTATCTTATTTAATTTTCACCACCATCTTATTATTATTATCTCTGTTATACAAATAAAGAAGTTGAGGCCCAGAGAGGTCATAAAACTTGCCCAAAGTTGCAAGAGCCAGGATCTGGTCCTAATCCAGTTCATTCTGGCTCCAAAGACCATATATCTTAATTTTAAACATCTACTGCCTAAAGGCAGGCATAATTCAAAAAGATTTTAACATAACAGGGCTAGTCATATAATATACTAGGCAAGAGAAAAATCTGAAGGAATGAGTAACCACTCTACTTTGTTTTCTCCCATAGGGGTTTCCGTTACAAAACGAAGCACTCTAAAAATGATTAGTAAGTATATCTTTCTTGTATATAAAGACATACATTTATTATTTGCTGAGATCTATTGTCTTGGATTTCCAGCTGTTAATTTGAATTTAATGTCCTGTACTACAAATAAAAATTCCATTCACGGAGACACTCTTCTAATTTTAGTGAGTTATATTACAAAAAAAGAAAAAAGAATAGACCTATAAGATATAATCTTTTATAAATTAAACTTCTTTTTTAAGCATATTCTTTAAAATACCTGTAAGTGGACCAACATTCCAAGCAATGTTGTTGCACCAGCCAATAGCCTGAACCCAATGAACAGTGCCTGCATTTATCCAGACCAAGTCTCCAGGTCGCTGAATAAACCTATACACTGGAACATTTGCTTCATAAAGATCTTCAAGGTTGGGCCACCAAGAGCCCATTAGGAAATTCAAATTATTTCTGAAATAAGAAAAAATAATGCAAATGGATCAAGTACTTTAATAAACTATTTATAAAATTGCCAGACACTGTTAAAAGGTTTTAAAAATATGCTCATTCATTGCATTGAAACTTAATTGCTTGTGCAATAAGAAGTGTTTTATATAATGTGAGTGAAATTACAGTTTAGTATTAGATGACATATGCAAAGATTAGTATTACTACCTAAAGTTGATTTTTCAAAGATCCAAATGAAATCCAAAGCTACTTTTAAGTAATGCTTATATACATTAACTTTTCATTTCAGGCTATTTTGACTGAATCCTTCTCCCTGGAGTACTTAGAAATCTCTAGAAGATAAATGGAATGTGGAGTTCATTTCAAGTCATTTAAATCCATAAACAGGAACACTATGGCAGATATAACAACTAGGAACTTTAATTTCTGAGAAAAGTAGAAAACAGAAATGATCTCTACTGCTGTTTGAAATCCTAAGCAGGAAAGGGGGTGGAAAATGTATCTCTGTAGCGTTTGATGATTGGTTGACTAAAATTATGCAGTTGAAAATAACTGTCAAAAATGAACAATACAAACATGCAAATAGCCACCATCACTGCCACCACCACCAACATACTTTGGAAACATCTACAGATCACATAACTTACATTTTACATTAAACTATGGCTGCTACTTATTCTACTTCATCATATGTTATATGAAATATTTTTATAACTACATAGCAACCTTTCCTGACAGAACTTTATAAAAGCTTGTTTAAGAAACTAGAGAAAGCAGTTTTGTTACAGATAGTGAACACAGGAAAAAGTGGAGTAGGATATAGTTGAAAAGGCAGCAATGACAAGAATTCTGTGAGAATTTAAATGCCATGTTAGAGATTTAGGACTTTAGCCAAGGGCAATGGGAAGCCACTAGGGGGAGAGGGGGTGTGGTTTAAGTAGAAAAGTGACAAGATCAGAATTATTTTAGAAAGAGAATTTTGGCTGCTCCTCCTGAATGAAGTAGAAAGGACTAGAGAAGAACAAGGCAAGAGTAATTAGGAAATTAGCAAGAGTTAAAAAAAAAAAAAGAAAAAAAAAAGAATATCAGGAAGAATAATTTGGAGTCCATTACAGGAGTGCAGGGGAAAGAGGATGAACTAACATGATGTTTGTATAGAAAGAGAGAAGCAGTTTGATTCAAGAGGTATCTGACATAACATCAATATGACTTGACAGCTGACAAGATGTGAGGGAAGGAAGGGATAAGGGAAAGGAAGTTAAGGCTGATTTTCATGACTCTAAGATAAATTATAGTTATGATGGAAGGATTTTATAAAATTTAACTACTTTAGATTTCACATTTGGAGAAGGAAGAAGCTGCAGAGTGGAAAAGATGCTTTTCTTAAGATTTTAAGAAATAGCCTTTACTTTATTTCTGCATTTTAAGCTAAGGGAATGATAAAACGAACCTTGAAATTATTTTCATTAGTTTAAATTTAATATTTTGTCTAGATCAAGGGTCAGCAAACTATGGCCTAAGGGCCAGTTCACTATTTCGATATTTTTCTTTATGAGAACAAAACCATATCCACTTATTTATATATTATAAATGACTGCTTATACATTATCTGACCCTTTATGGAAAAGGTTTACCAACCTCTCTGATGTAGAAATCTTAGTCTTATTTTTGTCCTTAAAAAACAATGCAAGGCTGCTCTTCAAAGTCTAGAACAGACTGCCAACAGTAGCTTAATTACTGTTCATGATAAGGCCAATCTGATAGACCAAATAATCAATAAAATAATAAAAAAGCAAGAATAATTGAATCATATATAAAAATGATCATTCTAAGATAGATATTTAAAATGAAATAAATCTACAAATCTACAGATATGGTCTATACCACTTAATATCAAAAGTAATGACTTTTGTATGAAAAAAATTCTACACTGTAATGCTGAGGTAGGTTAAGTACTATCTCCATAACTTAGTGACCAAACTCTTCATACTAACATGGTATTTTTATTATCCCCAATTTCAATTTTTTTGGGGCATCATCTGCCTATTTTACCTTTGTTCCCAAGTTATCTTTCCATTTACTCATTAATTTATTTTCAAATCCCAGTAATTTTTTCCTCTTCCACCTGGATATTTATACTTTTGTGATCATAGGAACATATCCAAACTCTTAGGGGTAACACAAAACTTTAAAAGGTTCTACAGAGTCTATAACATCATAACAATAATCATTGTTATTGTATAGGTATTGTATAGGTAACCAATAGTTGACCCCAGCTAGATTATCTCCAATTATACTGATATATGGAAACTTTTCCTTTATTCCCACCACAATCCCTTCTATTGCCTTGTCTCTTTCTCTCCCTTTTAATATCAGAGCTCTCACACAATGTTTACTAATGCCCACTGGTTTTGTTTATTTGTTTTAACTTGGGGTTTACATTTTTGCTCTTCCATTTGTGCACCTTTAACTTACCCTCCACCAAACCACCCATGCCCACACTCCATCTGCCTCCCTCCCCCAACACTTTGTTCCCTCTGGTAACCATTAAATTCTTTCAATGAGTTTAAGATTCATTCCTGTTGTATTTTGCTTGTGTATGTTTTCTCGTTATTTATATTACACAGATAAAAGACCATCCGATATCTTTCTTTCACGTTCTAACTTATTTCACTTAGCATTATCACTTCAAAGTCCATCCATTTTGTCCCAAAGGCAACTAGTTCATCTTTTTCACAACTAGTACTCCATTGAGTATAAATCACACAATTTCTTTATCCATTTGCCTGTTGAAGGGCACTTCGTTTGGTTACACAAGGTGGCAATTGTAGACAGTAATGCTATGTACACAGGTGTAAATAAATCTTTTACACCCGTGCTATGTAAACAGGTGTAAATAACTCTTATTAGAGGTTTTTCATATTTTTAGGATAAATACCTAATAGAGGTATTGATGGATCATATAAATTTTCACTTTTATTTTCTTAAGGAATCTCCATACCATTATCCAAACAGGCTGCAACACTTGCATTCCCAACAGCATCTACCAGTTTTTGAAAGCATTGTCCAATTGTTGCTATATAAATGTCCAATATTATTTTTAGCTTTCTAACTTGATCTGCTACACATAATTCTCTCAAACACCCTCCAGTTTGTCAAAATGTCTGTATTTCATCCTCTCTTATGGCTATACAGTACTCCAATGTGAGGCTATACAACATCTTGATCCAACTGTGTGTTGATGGACATTTAGGCTGCTTCCATGTCCTAGTTATTGTAAATAATGGTGCTGTGAACACTGTAGAATATAAGGGTTTTATATTATTTGGATCTATGCCAGAGTGGGACTGTTGGGTTGTTATTTGTATTTTTAGTTTCTTAAGGAAAATCCAGATTTGCTTTCCATAATGGTTGCAGCAGTTTACATTCCCACCAACTATGTAATAGGGTTCCTTTTGCTCCACATCCTCCCCAACACTTGTTGCTTAGAGTCTTTTTAACATGGGCCATTCTTACAGCTGTGAGATGGTATCACATTGTGGTTTTAATCTGCAACTTTCTTCCTAGAAGCAACAATGAACGTTGTTTTCATGTCTTTTGTCCCTTCAGATATATCTTTAGCAAATTGTCTGTTTATGTCTTGCTGGCCCATTTATTAGGCTTTTTTTAAATTATTGAATTTATGAGTTTTTTAGTATATCCTGGGTATTAATCTCTTCCTTTTCCTCCTCCACGTTAAGTAATTTAGGTGTCCATTACCTTGACATTCATTTTGTCTGTTGCTTTAATAATTTCTTTAGAATTTCTTTCATATGTGCCTTGGTGTTAACAAATTCTTTTAGTTTTTGCTTTTCACTGAAGCTCCTTATTCTTCTTTCTGTGTTGAATGTTAACCTTGCAGGGTAAAGGATTCTGGGCTCAAAGTCTTTTTATTCAAGTATTTAAGTATTATTTAAATGTTTTCAATGGATTTTTATAGTGTGACTTGTTGCGTGTCTGGTATTATGTTGTTTGGAACTCTTTGGGTCTTTTGGGTCACAATGTCTGTTTCATTTTCTAGACTGAGATGATTTCAGCAACTATTTTCTAAATAAATTCTCTGTGCCTTTCTCTTTCTCTTCTCCTCCTGGGAACCCTCATTGTATGGGTGGTATTTCTCTTTAAGTTGCCGAAAGGGCACTTACGCAATTTTTTAAAAATTATTTTTCTCCACATTGGTTTATTTGTGTGTTGTTCTCCAACACTGTGTTTGAGTTCATTAACTCTCTTTATTGCTTTTCTTTGTGTCCTGTCAAGGCCCTCAATTGTATTCAGCAATAGTGTTTCTTAGCTCCATTATTTCTCACTGCAGCTGCATATTTTCTTTACTGTTTTTATTTCCTACATTATTTTTTGAGTTCCATTAATGTTGTTAGAACTGCTACCATGAACTATCATGTTTGCATTTCTGCTGCTTTGTGTTCTTATCAGGTGATTTTTGCTCTGGCATTTGTGGTGAACAAGGATCAATGCACTGTAGCTGCAACAATATACTATCATCTCAAAGTTTATGAAATAAAAATCTTTCTGTAAAACAATGCAGATTTCTTGCACGACACTCTTCTTTCTCACTACTACCAGACTGTTGGTCCATAAGAATAAATACAGATTAAAGTAGATCAGGCTGTTTCACCAGAGGGTTTGAAACTTTAGAATTCCACATCTTTGACTTTCTTACACTGACGGAAATCTATATGTTAAATAGCAAAGACAAAAAAAAAGATGAGAATCTTTTGTTCAGATATAAGAAAATTTTGGAGAAATATGGTTTTTTGCAATTATATTTACACTTTCTTTTCTAAATCAAGGTATTTACAGCAAAGATACTAACACAAAATAAAAAACTGGCAGTTAGTATGTGGAAAATATGCACAGCTTCAAAGTCTCTCATATATATTTTGGTGGGTTTTGCCTTTATCTTATGGGGGGAGGGAGGGTAATACCAAGAGTATATATAATTTATGTGTTTAAGCATACTAGTTTTCCAGTGTCAAACCTGAAGATATCAGGTTCTTACATAATAGACTTCAAAAGAGACCAATTAAATATTAAATGAACAACAAAAAATAAATTCCATTTAGAAATAATTAAATCTAAGTTAAAAACAATTCCAAGGCATCCTTTATCATAAGGTAAGTAAATGAAGACTATTTCTAGGATCTTAAGGAAAGGAATACTTCTATTAGAACTCTTTCAATTATAGCAAACAAAATCAACCAGCTGATCAAATTTTATAAAATTCCTTTGCAGGAAATGTTGACAATGTAGTTTAAAAAAGAATTTCTGTCATGATGATACGGCAAAGAGTAGAATGTTCAATTATGAGTTATTAACAACTATAAGGGTGCTCAATTATAGAATTCTTTCTACTTCTAAAACCATTTATAGTAAAACAATTTTTTTAGAATACACATCTTTCAAATGAACAAGTATTTTTTTAGTTATCCTAATAAACAACTCAACCTCTCTATCCTCTAAATTCAAGACTACTACTAGTGTATGGAATAGTTTTGTGGCATCTTAAAGTATTCCTAATAACACAAAATAACATGTTTGGAACCATATTATTTTAAATGAACTTTCTGCTGAACAATAAGTAAAAACTAGTTGCATTATCCTACATACTAGCATTAAGATATCCAGCTTAGTAAGTTGTCCTTTACAATCACTGTTTTTGAATTATTATGCTTAAAGAAAATTTGGTTTGTAAACCTACTTTTCACAGAAGTCATTCAGAACACCCCAGTAACCTTCAGGAACAACAAACCATTCACAGTCACCTGGACCAATATTTATGTTAACTGAACAAAAGTTGTTATTTTCTTGATGACCTAAAATGTGAGAAGAAAAAAAAAATAATCAGCACACTATAATTTTATAGAAAAATGTGTCTTTAGAAATGAAACCCTAGAAATGGTCAACAGAGAATGTTGTAGTGGTATTCAATTATCTTTATAGCATTATTGTGTCAAGTCTTGTTTGGGAACTGAGTTTGGTCAACTCTTATTCAGTAAAGCTCTCTGTGAAAGGCAGTCTAATACTGATCAAGAGCTTAAGTTCTGGGGCCTCCCCGGTGGCGCAGCGGTTGAGCGCTGGGTTGCGAGGCTGCCCGCAGCCTCTGCAGCGCCAGTTCGATCCCCAGCCACCGGGCGAGGGTCTGACATGGCACAGCAGACCTCTCCTGTCTCGCCCGCTGCTCCTCTCAGCAGTGTATTTCAGTGGATCTGCCTGTTCTGCTCCCCACTCTGTCTCTGGTGAATTCTCTCACCCTCCCGCGCTTCTGACTGTACCCAGTGCTTGTATAAATAAATAAATAAATCTTAAAAAAATAAATATTTAAAAAAAAAAAAAGCTTAAGTTCTGGAGCCTGGCTCCTTGGTTTAGTCGTCATGTGAACTTGGGCAAGGGGCTAAACCGTTAGGACTCAATTTCCTTATATGTCAGATTAGACAATGATTCCAATATATCATTGGGTAGTTCTGAGCATTAGTGAAATAATAACAACTTTGAACCATGCCTAATGCATGGTAAGAAATGAACATTAGCTATTATTGATAACATTACCACTTCTTCCTTGAGAAATTAATCCCAATTCTTACAAGCAGTATTAGGTAATCTGGAATTCAAAAATGTAGTTGTGGGAGTGGTATAAAGAAAAATGTCAGAGTAGGGAATTCTTGGATAAATTTCCAGACACACACTACACACACACAAACACACAATCTAGTGAAAACAGTCAAAAGTAACAATAGTTACCAGAACTACAGGCAACGGTCAAAGATTTACAGCAATCAAACAAATGCTTGACGTTAATAAAGATGACAAACATGAGGAGGTTTTCTGTGGTAATTTAACTTACTTCAAAAGACAGATGAAAACAGATGCTATCAAGGGGCAACCCCTTCTAAAAAACTACTTGTGGGGGTCAAACAATAGACATGCCAAAGGTTTGAGAGGAAAAGATGGGTAGTGAGATTTTACGATTTTTAAAAAGTTTCTGTGACTACTGAAGAATTTAGAGAGCCGCAAATTACCCAAAGCAGGATGCATAATCAGGAAAAATGTAAGGCTGTGTACTTGAACCTCTTGCTGATAAACAGACCCAGTTCAAGCAAGGAGATAATGGCTAAAGTAGAGTTATAAGTGACCTGGTTAAGTATAGAAGGAGTGACACAACAAAAAGGTAATCAAACTCTGAAGAGCTGTAGAATTCTATTTTCTCTTCTTTTTGTTATTTTTCCTTCTTTCACATCAGGTCATTACCTAACTGCTGACATAATGGAAAGGAGATCTCAAGACCCACACATGACATGGAATACAGTCTTTATAAAAAGTAATACAGAAAGTCATTAAGACAACTGTAGCCCACAACAAGTAACAACAACAAACTTGGGAGAGGGAGGCGAATCTGATTTCTCTAATTGCAACATTATAGTATTAAAGAAACAGAGACACTTCAGGAACCATAACCAATACAGAATACAGTAATTTAAACAATACTCAAAAGTCAGTTTTCAAAAATACTTATGAGGCCTACAAAGAATTAAGAAATTATGGCTCAATCACAGAAAACAAAAAATAAATTAACAAAAACTGTTCCTGAAAAAAATACAGTTAAGTCCATAATATTAGACTTACTAGACAACACTTTTAATCAACCATCTTAAATATGCTTAAAGGGTTTAATTAAACCATAGAGAAGAACCAAGGAAATGAGAAGAATAGTATCGCAACAGAGATTATCAATAAAGAGAAAGAAAAAAAATTTTGTAGTTTTTCAACAAACTGAAATAAAAAATTCACTTAATGGGTTTCAACAGCAGATTTGAGCAGACTAAGAATCAGCAAACTCTATAGATAGGACAAATTAAAGTATCCATTCTGAAGAGGACAAATTAAAGTATCCATTCTGAAGAGGAAAAAAAAGAATGAAGAAAATTTAACAGAGCAGAAGAGATCTGTGGGACATCGTTAAGTATACTATAATATGTATTATGGAAGTCCCAGAGAAAAAGAAAAGGGCAAAAAGATTATTTCAAAAAATGATGATTGCAAACTTGCATAATTTGACAAAATATATGACTCTACACATCCAAGAAGTTCAATGACTACAAGAAGGACAGACTCTAGAGAACAACAAGATACACTAAAATCAAAGTATATATAAATAGCCAAAGAGAAACCTGAAAGCAAAAGTCATTTCTCACATACAAGAGAACATCAATAGCTGATTGCCTATCAAAAATCATGGATTCCAGGAGGCAACAGAATTAGATGTGCTCATTAAAAAATGTTACGGAGCTTTTCAGACAGAAATGAAACAATGGACAGTAACTCAAGAGCCCTAAGAAAAGATAACTATAGTAAAGGTATATACAGTGGCTCAGGTGAGAAACCGTATACCTGAAATGTACAGTGTCATAAACCATTATTACCTTAAAAAAAAAAAAAAAAAAAGGAAAAGGAAAGGAAAAAAAAAACTATTGTAAAAGTATCTTTGGAAGACCCACATTTTCCAATTTTGAAACTTAGCCCAAAACTACAGTAATCAAAGCAGTGTGATATTAGTATAAAAATAAATAAGATATAAATTAATGGAATAGCATCAAGATTCCAGAAATATGTCCATATACCTATGGTCAATGGATTTTCAAAAAGGGTGCTAAGATGCTTTTTGAAGGGTGAAACAATACGCTTTCCAAGAAATGGTGCTAGGACACCTGGATGAGCTATATGTAAAAGAATGGAAGTTAGTTCACATCATACACAAAATTAATTTAAAATGATCAAAGATACAAATATAAGATGTAGACCTATAAAAATGTAAGAACAAATAGGGGTATATCTTCATGATCTTAGATTTGGCAATAGTTTCTTTGATATAACAACAACAAAAAAGCAACAAAAGAAAAAAATGGATAAATTGTACTTCATCAAAATTAAAACTTTTTGTGAATCAAGGGACACTGTATCAAGAAAATGAAATGACAGCCTATGCAAAATGGTAGGTAATATTTACAAATCAAATATCTGATAAAGGATTAACAACCAGAATATTAAAAGAATACCTACTATTCCATAAAAGACAATTAAAAATGAACAGAGGACTTGAATAGATATTTGGATACACAAAAGGCCAATGAAAACCACAATAAAATATCATTTCACATCCATAAGGTCACCAAAAAAAAAAAAAAAAAAAAAAAGGAAATAAAGAAAAATAATTACTTTTGGTGAGGATATGGTAAAATCATAACCCTGGCACACTGTTAGCAGGAATGTTAAAATGGTACAAGCTGCTGCAGAAAACAGTTTGGCAGTGCCTCAAAACTTTAAACATAGAAATGCCATATGATACCAGCAATTACAATCCTAGGTATATAATCAAAAGAACTAGAAAACAGGTTTTAAAACAAATACTTATATACGTCTGTTCATAAAAGCACTATTCACAACAGCGAAACAGTGTGAAAAACCCAAGTGTCCGTCAACTGATGAATGGATAAACAAACTACAGTACAGTCATACAACAAATATTATTTAACCATAAAAAGGAATATCACTGATACAATGTGGATAAACCTTAAAAATACGCTAAGTGAAAGAAGCTGTACACAAAAAGCAACATATTATATGATCTATTCATATAAAACATCCAGAACAGGTAAATCTTAATTGCATAACAAAGCCAGAAAGCAATGGTTGCCAAGAGCGAAAGGAACAAGGGAATGAGCTGTCCATGGCCATGGGGTTTCCTTATGAGCTGATGAAAGTATCTTTGAACTACACAGAGGTGAGGGCTTCACAGCAAAGAGACTATACTAAATGCTACTGAATTGCATACCTTAAAGGGGTTAATTTTGCTATGTGAATTTTACCTCAATAAAAAATGTAGCTGTTCTTGCCACATCCTGTGCATACCACATCCTGAGTCTTTTACATATTAGTGTAATGTGAAGATGGTACTCTACACTACATAAAACTGTCTCTTACCAAGAGTAGTCAGAATTGTCCATGGCATGGGCTAAATAAAAATTACCTTAATTAAAAATGGAGATGCTGACTAAAAATCTTATTAAAAATCTTTTAGGGTAGAGCCTAGCAGCATCTCTATAGTTCAGAACACACATGACTGATCATAAAGTCCACTAAAGCAGGTAACACATGTATTTATATATCTCTGTAATGCCAGGTACTAAGTGCTGAGACACAAAAAAAGGCACTCAAGCTTATTTTTAAAAAATTGAACTGAACTGGGCCTCCCCAGCAGCGCAGCGGGTTGAGTGCAGCACTATGAAGCTGTCCTCAGCCTCTGCAGCACGGGTTCGATTCCCGGCTGGCCAGGGAGATACCCACATGGCACAGCAGACTTCTTCTGTCTCGCCTGCTGCTCCCCTTAGCAGTGTTTTTGGACCATCTGCCTGTTCTGCAACCCACTCTGTCTCTGGTGAATCCTCTCACCTTCCTGCACTTCTGGTCAGTACCCCAGTTCTGGTATAAATAAATAAATCTTTTTTTTAAAAAAAGGGAAAAAAATTGAACTGAACTAATTAAAGTACACATTTTCTCTAAGACTGAGCTGTCCAATATGGCAAACATCTGGAATATGATAACCATGAACTGAGTTGTGCAGTAAATAGAAAGTACAAATTGGATTTCAAAAACTTGAAAAATTCCAGGCATTTTTATAATGGTTACAACATTGAAAGGAAAATACATGACTGTACTGGGTCACAACTAATTTTACCTATTTCATTTTGACTACTATAAATTTTTATTTTTTAAAAAAAATTTAACTGACATAACATTACGTTTTAACATTATATAAGTTTCACGTGTGTATTGCTGAGAATCAACCTTGTATAATGCTATATAAAGTTCACTGCTAGGGGTCTCCCTGGTGGCGCAGAGGTTAAGTCTCAGTGCTGCCAAGCTATTGCCAGCCACTGCGGCATGAGTTCGATTCCCGGGCAAGTGAGCTGACTCACATGGTGCAGCAAGACCTCTCCTGTTTCACCCACTGCTCCCCTCACAGTGGATTTCAGTAGATCCGCCTGTTGCGCTCCACACTGGTGAATCCTCTCACTGCCTGCTGCACCTCTGGCCTATACCCCAATTCTTGTATGCATAAATAAAAATAAATCTCAAAAAAATTAATAAGTTCACTGCTAAAAGTTCAGTCCTTCACCATACCATTGTCCCCTTTACTGTAATTTACCCAGCCCCTTATCTGTTTCCCTTCTGGTAACCACTAATTGGCCTCAGAGTGTCCACTACTATAAAACTTTAAATCATTTATATAATTGAATTATATTTCTATTAGACAGCACTACCCTAAGGAAATTCTAACTTTAAGGGTCCACAGGATACTTGGAAAACTAATGCCTTGTAAACAAACCAACAAAAATTCCAAAACAGTCTAGACATAAGTGGCAAAGAAGCAACATATCAACTTTGCTTTCCTCCTTAGTTTATAGTGAAAAAAGTGTACTCTTTTTGATTAGAAAATAGTTTGCCTAAAATAATTCAAATCTGATGAATAGTTTTCAAACAAAATCAATTTTAATAGAACCAATCTGTTACTACATACATAAGAAAAATGAACTCTAGAGTAAGTTGCCCAGTATTTACACCATTGTCTGATAAGAGTGGCGAGCAGATAGATCTTTAGTCATTTATTCCACAATTGTTTCTAATTTACCCAACTAGGGATTAACTGTCACAGAATCAGGTTTCCAATAGCCCAAGGATTAAAAACTAGAGTCTAATGGGTCTAAATCCTGGCTGTAGATTAGAATATACTGGATAAAAGTTCACCAGGAGATTCTAGTAGCAGCCAGAACGGGTATACCACCTTTTTACCCAGAAACAAGCACAGGTTTATTGTGAAAAAAGTTCTTTACTACAATGCAATAAGCAGATGAAAAATAAGGCAATCTGGCTTTTAAGGCATGATTGCTTTAAGTGGCAAACAGAAACACCTGACATTGATATGCAGTCAGTAGGCAATGGTAGAGAGAAACTCCTTTTTAGCAGTACCTGTTCCAATTGTCAAATATATTGATCACCTTGTGAAATTTCACATCAATCAAAGGAAGCACAAAAATGGTATATTAGTGTTGGTTAGAAATTTCAGTCTAAGCATAAGTGACTTTACAAATGAAGAAAAAGACCCAGAGAAGTAATGTGACTTGTCAAAAATGACAAGTCTGTTTAGTAGTAAAGTGTGTACCAGACACGACATCATGAAATGTTTTACAAACTGTGTGACCCAGTTAGAGGTCAGAACCTATATTCTCTTTCTTAAATAGAATGAAATAGATTAGACTGTATTGTGTGAAAGGGCACATATATATGCACTAGGTCGTAAATAAAATGTACTATTATAATTGTAGTGTTAAAAAAATCTTTTTTAGGAAAAACCATACCCTGTAGCTCTGCAACAGACTGGATCAACAACAGTCTTTAAGCAGCAGGTACTTGTTTTCCCAAGAGTGCGCCAATGAGCACTTTTCAGAATTAATTGTTAATGTTTCAGGGCTACTATATTTTTAAAAAGATAATACAAAGGGGGTAATCTTCAAATCTGAGCCCAGTTAAAGAGACTAATCTCAAAATAGATATAATCATTTTACTTTCATTCATAATAAATGGAAAGAATCTGGTTCTGTTTTGCCTGTTTCCCATTTAATTATTTTTCAACTGTAGGCGATGTTAGTTCATAGAAGTTACCTGGTGTTCTGCTTCCTGGAACTTTCATGTATAATTGAACTGTGTTCATGCCCAGTATGGTATGACCAACATGGCTTAGAAGATTTCCTGCTGATACGACACGCACAAAAGCAGGAAGTTTAGTCAGCTCATGTAGCTGCAACTTCCACCTGCAATAAAATAAAAGATCAAGTATGAAACCCTGCTACAAATATTTGTGGAGGTTAACAATCTTTTCAAAAATCGTTGTGTTCAAACCTAAAAAACAAATCTGTAAATATTTCTTTTCACAATAGAAAATACTAAAAATTTTTCCCCCAAAGTAAATTTCCTAACAAAAGGAAATATAAAAATTATTAACAGAGTAAATGAAATGGACAAATTCGACTATTTTTATAACTGCGTAATTGTTTTTATAGAATTATGCAAAAGGAAAATTGTATGATTATGTAATTGGCATATAGTCAAGAGTCTTGATGAAAATCTGTAGAAAAGCTTTAGGACAAAGATAATAATTTAATCACAAAACCCAGCAAAAATAATTTAGCTCAAACTAGCATATCAACTTAGAAAAAGAACAAGCAACAAAATAAAAGAGGACAATGTAGAGAACTCCAAATTTTGCAAAAGATACATCTTTGTATCAGTTCACAGAAATACTACTACAGGTACTTACTTTTTGTCATCAGACAAGTCAATGTTGGTCCCAAACTTTATGGTTTTAAAGGGTCCTTTCCTTTTCCTCCCAGAACTTAAAAAAAGAGAGAGAATATTAGAAACATGCCTTTTCCACAGAAATGCTAAATGGACATTAAAAATGACTTACTTATCTGAAGATGTAGATTCACTATCTGAGTGGTCTTTATGGTGACTTCTTTTCTCATTTTCTTCCTATGGTAAGCAAAAACCATTCCAGTTTAGTATTCAACAACTAGTTTATCCTTTCCATCAAACAACTGAAAAGTTCATATCTAGATTGATGTTATATTATCAATTATTTTTATTATTAACAAGTTTCTACAGGCATCCTTCACATAAAAATTTGTTCAAAGACCACATTAAATAAAAACTCATGACAGTTCCTCACAAAGAATGATCCAGCCAAAACAGAAATGATTAAATCTAAAAAGAAATATTCCACAAATGAGGGAGACATCTCCCTACACAGTAACACTATTTATCAGCCCATAGGTTTGTTTAGAATTTTATACTGAATCAACTAGATAGCACTTACTTTCGAAGGTGTTTCATATAGCTATAAAATAATGAGATGCTTAAAAAAAGTAATGAGTCCTTTCAAAATAATATGAAACATCTCTAAAATAAAATAATCATCAGGAAGTAAATACTTACTCTCAATGATTCCTGGAAGGAGGAGGCCTGATACTGTGCATATTTAGCAATTGTAGTATGAGATCGATTACTTTCACAATGCCAGATTTTCTTTGTTCCAGTGGGATCCCAGTTTTCATCTGCAGGCTGCAGCAACTGTGTCCTCACTTCTACCATGTGTTCATTATTAGCTTCCACCAAAGTTTTAGTAGAGAAAAGTCCCAGGTCTTCATAAATAAATAAATGTGGTTAATACATAAACTATATAAGTGATATTTTTAAAGTGTTCTAAGAAAAAAAAAGTAAAATGTTTTATGGTGCACTATCCAGCTCTATGACCCTACATTTGTACAACCACACACTGAGGCCCCAGACCTAACTTTGCTGTAATGGAGGGAGAATCAAAGGGCCAAGGACTTGGTTTCACTTACTGCATTTCTGCAGGTGCCAGGAACTACCTGGGGTGGGAGTGGCATATATAACAGTCATGCTATATTGCCTATTAGTAGAATCATATTTTACTTAAATTTTATGTTAAAAAATAATTCTATTGGTCAACCTAAACCACAATTGTAATTATACAGTGAAAACAAAGTGAAAGCTAAATCAAAAATCTACAAGAATAAGCAATATCATCATTGTAGCTTCATGTTATAGATTAAAAGAAATGATACATATACAGAACAAGACAAATATCATAATGAAAAACTGAAAAGTAATAGAAATCATTCCTGCAGTGCTTCAAAGGCTAAAAGACAGCAAAGAAAATACACAAACTTTTCCTTTTTCTTATCTAAAAGCTTACCCAACTTAAGAGCTCCAGCAAGGCCACGTATTACTGTCACAGGGTTGTTTGGATTTGTACAAAATTGATGTAAAGGAGGAAAGAAAGCATCACGTTTATTTTCCAACTGTAAAATTAAAATGTATGGTTAGATTTTGGAAAACAGACCTTAAATTTAAAGAGTATGCCAAATTCATTCATTATAACAATTTAAAAAATGCATCCTATGTCATTATTTCCATTTTATACTTTACAGCATTATGTTGCTATGCCTTTTGATCCAAATTGCAATTAAGATAGTAAGTACACACATTGTCCATTTTATCTTGACAAAATATGTGGGAGAGTATTTAAAGTAATCAAAGTGTTTTTTAGAAATTATTAAGCCTTAAGAAGAAAATCCTATCACATACTACAAAGTGGACAAACTGCAAGAACACTAAGTGAAAATAAGCCAGTGACAAAAAGAAAAGCTGTGCATAATCTCACTTATATAAAGGATAGTGGTTGTGGAGAGTGAGGGAAGGAGAGAAAGTAGCTGTTTCAAATGTGTATCAAATTTCAGATTTGCAAGATAAAATAATTCTAGAGCTAGTATGCAACAATGAGAATATATTTTAACTATAAACTTAAAAATGGTTAAGATGGTAAATTTTATGAGGGTTTTTTTTTAAAAAAAAGAAAAAAAATCAGTGTTTTAAAAAATATTACTAAAGTAGGCTGATGACTCATAAAAGATAAACCTTAATTTTGCATTTCCTCCCTCAGACCTTAGTAAAAGTCTATCCTAGTGCTTCCCTAACGGATCAATAAATATTGGTCAGAGAAAGGATTAAGATAACATTTGGGTTGTAGAGGGCAAAATGGCCAAATCCCTAAAAGCAAACTTTGTAAATTAAAGTTTTTTTATTTGGTGTGGAAGTAGGTGAATGGAAGGAAATGGGGTAGGAGGACCTATTTGGGAGAAACATATATAAGATTTGCTTTGACTGAACTCTTATCAACTTCCTAAATCAGATGTTTAAATTTTCATAAAGTAAAACTAATATTTAGTTTTAATAATCAAATAGGCTTTTTAGTGACATATCACATATTATGTTCTCAAATACTTTTCGTGAACGCAAATAACAATGTTTTTGGAGGGCGGGGGGGAAGGGGGAAGGAGGATAAATGTATAAATCCCCCCCAAACATTCAAGGTACTGCCAATAATTTTATTTTTTCCTAAAAGGCATTCATATTAATTTTAAGCAAAATCTTGTAAGTCAAGTCAATGTCAATACTGGTTTGATTATTTTTAATTAGTCAATTCAGACTCACATAAATACTAGGTGTAGGAGGATTCAACTTGTCCTTTGGCAAAGGAGGATATGGTGAAGATGGTGGTCTTGGAGGCGGACATTTATCCAATAAAATGCTACTGTTAGATAAGCCATTTTTACCTAGATTCCTTAAAAAAAAAAAAGGGGGGGGGTGAGGTGGGAAAATAAATTAGCTGTATATTTATTTAGAAAACACACAAAAAATCCTGAATTGTCCTAATTAAATAAATGGACACTTGCACAAATGTATGAGCTTTGGACCCACCGGCAAAAAAGTAATTATAATTTCAGCAAACACTTAACTGGATTCCTATATTTTCCATTGAAGAAAAGCAAGAGAAAAGGCACTACAACACATTGGTTATTGACCACATTCCCTATCTTGCTCATAATGTTCCAATTTATTTGCTTCACTTAAAGAACACAACCTCAGTTTTCTCTCCTCCATCAGATTCTTTCCATTAATTGTTAAAACAATTAGCCCAAAAAAGATTTACATAATAGTATAAATAGAATATGTGTCTGGGCCTCCCTGGTGGTGCAAGGGGTTAAGTCTTAGCACTATAAAACTATCAGCAGCCACTGTGAGTTCGATTCCCAGCCAAGGAGCTAACCCACAAGGCACAGCAGAACCCTCTCCCCCACCCATCTATCTCACCCACTGCCCCACATAGCAGTGTATTTCAGTCGATGTGCCTGTTCTGCTCCTCACTCTGTCTCTGGTGAATTCTCTCACCCCCTGCACCATTGGCCAACACTCCAGCGTATTTGTGTGCACAAATAAAATAAATCTTTGAGAGAGAGAGAAAAAAAAAAAAAAAAAAAGAGTGTGTCTCTCCCTATGTCTCATCTCTGCAGTCATAATCAGAGTAGCTTTGTGACAATTCTCAAAGCTGAAAAGAACTTTTCCTTTCTTTTCTCAAATCTGCAAAGAATTTTATTTGTAACAACCTGTCCAATAAAATTCATCAGGGGCTCTAATGTACTAAATTTTATGGCAAATTACACCAATTTTTTCAAATGGGGTGCATCTCATTCTGATTCTATATAATTATTACTTATTAGTATTTGGGGTTTCTTTTCTTTTAATGAAGGTATCATGTTGTCAAATTATATTGATAAAATTCTTGAAACATGGTAGAATTATCCCTGTAATTATAACTGTAATTCTTCCACTGTAAGAAAATAAAGATACTCTCAATTTTAATTAAGTTTCTCGCCAACTGAGAAAAATTAACAAGAAATAATTTTGAGCCTTGAAATCATTCCAGGTTAACTAACCTTCCTCATCCAACTATTACAAGTTAAAAAATAATCAGTGCATCAATACTAATAAAATTTTAAATATCAAAATTTCAGATAAGAACTTGGTACAGATATAAAAACTGAGTAATTTTACTTACTGAAAAAGGAATTAGCAACTTGTTTTCATAAATTATAGAGTAACAGAGGTCAAAACAAAATTAATTTTAAGTTTCTGCTACATTGAAAAAACCTTCCAAATCAGCCGTTTTAGTTGGTGCAAATAAAACTACAGCTTGATGTTTCACTGCTACAATCACTGACTTTTTAAAAAAAAAAAATGTACAAAAGTTATAAAGACGAAATTTTAAGTTCAACTAACATAAGGTTAAATGTTAAACAAATGAATATTCTACTCAATAACAGCTTTCAACATTTCTTTACAAAATGTGACTGTGCTGTAAATTAAGGTGGACATGATACATATAAGCTTTTAGATTCTGGTATAAACATAGCACTAATTTGTAAACTCCATGAAAGTAGAGTTAACAGAGATTGAAAAAGAAACAATTCCCCAAGTATTATGATTAAACCAAACATAAAACATTCACTTACAATATCTATATAATTTCATGCTGAATTGTGTGCCTTCCAATCTTTAACTTCAGAATTTAAACAAAATATGACTGAATACACACACACACACACACACACACAGTTTGTTGTCCAGAGCAGGAAATGCAAGTATTATATAGTAAATGCTTACCATTTTAAATAACTAAAAGAGATGGACTAAGTATTACAATTGTACCATAAAAGAGCATCTCATGCTAATTAAATATGGCACCAAATTTAAGCTTCTACAACATTCAAAAGTTGTGAAAAGGGACTAGAAAATAGAGTATGATTGATTAGTAGAATTCTGTCTATCATTTCTATAGTTTTGCAACAATTAAAAGGAAAAAAGGCAAAAAAGGTAAAAATGTAGCTGGCCTTTACTTTCATTTATTGTTTATTGTTTTCTTTTAAAAACAAGAACAGAAAAGGTGAGGCTTGACTAATACATCTGATATTGATTCAACCACTGAAAGTTGCAATCAAAATTTTAAACCATAGAAGAAATAAAGACAACCGTTTTTCAATGTATAGCACTAACCACTACAACACTAAAATGAAACAAGTCAAATTAAAATCATTACTTTTAAAAACTATGTATGTAAAAATAAGAGGATAGTTTATTCTAACAATGCAATAAAATTATATCTAGTAGTTTCTTAATATATTTTAAACATTGGTTACTTTCCTGTTGAGATCAAATCTGGAAAAAATTGGAATTTTCCCAAAATTCCTATTTCCCTGAATTCCTAACTGATGTAGATACTTGTCTATACAGTGACTATGAGCCTTTCCACTTAAAATACACTTACCAATCATAATGTAAAGGACAGAGCTATAGACAACAGGAACAGACTTTATCTTCTGAAAATGCAAGTATAAGTACCTATCACTGTTTAAAACACTTCAAACCAGATGATGAAAACTAATGTAACAATCCAAAGTGGAAAAAGATGTTGACATCAATGCAAGCAAGTGATAGAAAGGATTTAGAGATTATCCCATTTTAAATTCCTTTCCCTCATTTGGAAACTCTGTCCTTGCACAGAGTAGGGAGAATTTAAGTTAGTCACTGTCCAATTACTTAAACTATTGTCTTACACTTATTTTCAAATTTATCTATGTCATTTGTTAGGGAATGTATTCTGTGGGCAAACCAATCTATACTAAAATTATCTTTGGTTAAGAAACTCCTATACCAGGGCCTCCCCGGTGGCGCAGCGGTTGAGCGCTGGGCTGAGAAGCTGCCCGCAGCCTCTGCAGCACCGGTTCGATCCCCGGCCATAGGCGAGGGTCCCACATGGTGTGCAGACCTCTCCTGCCACCCGCTGCTCCCCTCAGCAGTGTACTTCTGTCACTCTGCCTGCTCTGCTCTCCGTTCTGACTCTGGTGAATTCTCTCACCCTCCCGCGCTTCTCACTGTACCTAGCGCTTATATAAATAAATAAATCTTTAAAAAAAAAAAAAAAAAAAAGAAAGAAACTCCTATACCAGAGACATATACCTTGCACCTATGTCACTTTTCTGAGTTCTAGACTCCTGCCCAGCACAGGATACCATCATAGAACAGAAATAACAAACATCACAATGCCTATCATCTGTTGTCTTGACTTTTTTTTTCTAGGTCTTAGAAAATTTTTATCTCCAATTTATCAGAATATTTGTTGTATCTTCATTAATAAACTGAGACACAGATTTACTGAAATAACCTAAGCAACCTCAGGGGTCCAAACTGCTTTTTGCATCTAGGGAGGGGGGGGGAGGAGCAGGAGAGAGAGGGGAAAGGAAGGAGGAAGAGGAGGGGGAGGGAGGGAGGGAGGAGGAAGAGGGGGAAGAAAGGAAGGGGCGGGCAGGGAACACTAAATCTCAGTAATAAGGCAAAATTATTTTAAAAGTTGGAAATAAAACTGTAAGAATGTACTTTATAATTCTAAGTGAATGTTTATATAAACCTTAAAACTGAGATGTAGATTATAATCTTTAATACACTTTCAGAAATACAATCATACCTAAGTACCCATAGCTTAAGACTTTCTTGATGAAACCTTGTGGTAACTGCTACTGTACACTGTTTATAACTTGTACCTTCAAGGTACTCTAACACTATTCCTCCTAAATACATCAGTCCATGATGTTAGTACTAGACCTAAATTCCCCTCCCTTCCCACCCCATTTCCAAGCAATTGCCTTGAGTCTACAGAAAGCAGAAAAGATAAGATCGCTCAGTTCCAGCAAATGGTAGCAGCAGTATCTAGGAAAAAGGACAGAGGCCCCAGTAGCCATGTGGAGATCAAGCAGTAGGCACTGTGGCTCTCCTCAGAGAGAGCACAGTATAGCATGTGGTCTGGATACTAAAACATGTGTATTTTCTTTAGACCCAGAGGTGAAGTTTATGATACGATGACTTCTAGACAAAAAGAATAACATAAAAACATTAAATTTCTAGAGAGTCAAATTTTAGAACTTCAGAAATCTCGCGATGTGCTGCAGAAGAATTTAGTCTGATTTAGACATTATCCAGTGTGGTTTTTAAGATTAACTACAGGGCCTCCCCAGTGGTGCAGCGGTTGAGCGCTGGGTTGCGAAGCTGCCCGCAGCCTCTGCAGCACCAGTTCGATCCCCGCGGGCGAGGGTCCCACATGGCACGCAGGCGGGCAGACCTCTCCCGCCGCCTGCTGCTCCCCTCAGCAGTGTACATCAGACATTCTGGCTATTCTGCTCCCTGCTCTGGCTCTGGTGAATTCTCTCACCCTCCCGTGCTTCTGACTGTACCCAGTGCTTATATGAATAAATAAATAAATCTTAAAAAAAAAAAAAAAGATTAACTACAGTAGTTACCATGCCAGTAATGTGGACCCAATCTATAACACAAATGTTAAAATATGAAAAAAAGATGTAATTTTTGCCCTAGTCAGAATAAAGGTAGCAGTTGAATAGCTGAAAACACGTGGCAGAAAATAATGAAAAGAAATGGGAAATGAAACAGACTAGAAAGTATTTTAAACACTCAAACTCAATAGCCTTTAAGGAAAGAGAACTATAATGTGTTTATAGTATTAAAGTCCCCAAATCACTTAATTATAACTTTTACACACAAAATTAATTCTTTTACTCACTGCTTCTATCCAATACCCCTCCCAAATAGCAAATGGTATAAATAAGATTTAATTTTCACCTTAGTCACCCATCAATGACAAACATTTAATGGTGGATCCATGATACCTTCTAATAAAATCATCTGAATAGTGAAAAGGATAACCACACATTCAAATGTCAATTAATAAACATATGAACATTAACAGCTATAGGAAGAGATTTATAGAGATGTTAAGTGAGAACTATTCTGAATTTTAAAACATATTTTTAAACTTATTAAGAGGCCAGTGTACATA